>NC_134509.1:42441469-43041469 GCF_027942865.1 Odontesthes bonariensis
TTGGTTGATCACCTGAAGGGAAAAGGTGGTTTGGGGAAGAAATGCAGCAAAACTTTGAATGCTGAGGATATGGCTGATAAAAATGTACTGAGTTTAATGTCGAAAGTGGCGGTTCCAGAGAGTGGTGGTGATAAGATTGGAACTGTCAAGATAAAGAGAGCCATCACCTTAGAGCCTTTGACTGAGCACCTGGTTTGGGGCCGACTGCAGCTAGTAAATAGTGAGGAAGTGGGCAGTACTGTAGTAATAGAACCCACAGCAGCAAGGTCAGGGCTAAGATCAGTTATGGTCGGGAGAACAGTGGCACATCTGAACAGTGAGGGGTGGCTCCCTGTAAAAGTGTTAAACCCCTTTGATAAGCCAATTGTTCTAAAACGAAACATGAAGTTGGCTGATGTGTTTACCTGTGCTGCGGTGGAGAGCTTCAACCCCACAGGCTTACAACAAAATATACAACTGCCGACTGACTTGGCACAGTGCCATGATGAGCAGAGTCTTGTCACTGATGTCTCTACTCTGCCAGATCATCCATCTTCACAGCAAGTGACAGGTGGCAGTAGCTCTTTACATGCAGTGCTGCAAGATCTGAGGCTGTCTGATATTGATATCGACTCATGTGAAGTGTCAACAGCTAGCAAAGAGCATCTGGTCAACCTCATAGCTCAGTTCGAGTCCATTTTCTCGAGAGACAAGCTAGATTGCGGCAAGGCTAAAGGGTGTCTCCATCGGATTCGAGTGGTGGATGACAAGCCATTCCGGTTACCATGCCGACGTGTGCCACCAACTCATTATGACAAACTAAGACAGGCTCTGAATGAAATGGAGGAACGTGAAATAATTCGAAAGTCTTGCAGTGAGTTTGCATCACCATTGGTCTTGGTTTGGAAAAGGACTGGTGATTTAAGAATTTGTAATGACTTTCGCTGGCTTAACGCTAGAACTGTCAAAGATGCTCACCCTCTTCCGCATCCGGCCGATGCGCTGGCTGCTTTAGGAGGAAACGGATTTTTCTCGACAATGGATCTGACTTCAGGCTATTACAATGTGGAGGTGCATGAGCAGGATCGTAAGTACACAGCATTTACGTCACCGTTTGGTTTATACGAGTACAATCGTATGCCACAAGGATTATGCAACAGTCCGGCCACCTTTATGAGGATGATGTTGGGCATTTTCGGAGATCAGAACTTCTTTAGTGTGCTATGTTATCTCGACGATGTCCTGGTTTTTGCCCCCACAGAAGAAGTGGCACTGCAGCGCTTGCATATGGTTTTCCAGAGATTGCAGACTCACAATCTCAAGTTGGCGCCAAAGAAGTGCCACTTCCTGAGGCGGTCCGTGAAATTCCTGGGGCACATCATTGATGCTGAAGGAATCAGGTCAGACCCTGACAAAATAGCATCCATTACATCCCTTACGGAATCAGACCTCATGGAAGAAGGTTCAAGTGTTCCATCCCAAAAGAGAGTACGCTCATTTCTGGGAATGGTGATGTTCTACCAACAATTCATTCAGAACTGTTCATCTATTGCGAGACCTCTGTTCCGGCTAACATCTGGGGATAAAGGTCCTCGTGGTCCAAAGAGAAGGCGCCGGCTGGTGCATACAAGGCTGTGTGAGGAGGATTGGACAGATGAATGCAGGGCAGCTTTTTATGAGTTGAAGCAGTCGTTGTTGGATCGAGTGCTCCTGACTCATCCAAACTTTCAGGAGCCCTTCCTTCTATCTGTTGATGCTTCCAGCAGTGGCCTTGGTGCAGTGCTGTCTCAAGTTCCTGCTGGGGCTTCTATGTCAAGGCCAGTCGCCTTTGCCAGTAAGACACTCAGTCACGCACAGTCCAAGTATCCAGCACATAGGCTGGAGTTCTTTGCTTTGAAGTGGGCGGTGTGTGATAAGTTTCATCATTGGTTGAGGGGTCATCCGTTTACAGCTTGGACAGATAATAACCCTCTGACTTACATACTGTCTAAGCCAAGATTGGACGCATGCGAGCAGAGGTGGATTGCAAAGCTAGCACCCTTCCAGTTTGACATAAAATATATTCCTGGTCCTAAGAATGTAGTTGCTGATGCATTGAGTAGGGAACCCTTTGTGCAGCCCAGTGCCTCCCATCGCTTGATAAGAGTGCCTTATCATGATCTTCTGGCTGAGGCAGAGGCAGTTGCCACGGGTGGAGTACAGGAGGCCTTCAGATGGACTGTTCACTCAGATGATAAGACCCCAGACAATGACCAGCCTAGTATTTCTCAGTGCACAGCTGTTGTGCAGGCTGGGGGAATGACATCTTCTGAGGTGGGAGCTGTCTTCCAAGTTCATACAGAACATGAGTCCAAGGTGTGGCCACATGCTCTCCTCTTGCCTCAGTTCTCCCAGACTGTGCTCACGTCAAATCAATCTGATTCTGAAATCTTATCACATGAAGAGCTAGGGAGGCAGCAGCGGTCTAATGATGCCCTGTGTAGGGTGATCTTCTATGTGGACAGGGGCCGGAGACCGTCGAGGAGAGAGCGAGCTAATGATGCAGCTGATACAAAGAGACTTCTGAGAATATGGACCAAGTTGACTGTGAAAAATGGTGTACTGTATAGAGTCTCTAAGAATCCGGTAACAAAGGCTAAAACCTACCTGTATGTTGTTCCACCGGCCCTACGCTCTGCTGTTCTGAAGGGGGTTCATGATGAAGCGGGTCACCAAGGCCAACGAAGAACCCTTTATCTTGCCCGGGAAAGATTTCACTGGCCTGGCATGGCTAAACAGGTGGCAGAGTATGTGCACTGCTGCAAGCGATGCGTTATTAGCAAGTCGCCTGAGCCGGAGGCCAGAGCACCATTGGGGAACATCAAGACGTCTGAGCCCCTTGAACTGGTTTGCATCGACTTTTGGTCGGCAGAAGACTCTGCAAACAAATCAGTGGATGTGCTTGTGGTAACTGACCACTTTACAAAGATGGCACATGCCTTTTTATGCCCCAATCAGTCTGCCAAGGCAGTGGCGCACCAACTGTGGCATAATTACTTTTGCATCTACGGCTTTCCCACACGATTGCACTCTGATCAGGGAGCAAATTTTGAGAGCACGCTAATTTCAGAACTGTTAAGTGTTGCTGGTGTCCAGAAGTCCCATACAACTCCATATCACCCAATGGGAAACGGGTCCTGTGAGAGGATGAACCGCACTTTGGGCAATATGATTCGTGCTTTACCCCCGAGAGCTAAGCAGAGGTGGCCTGATATGCTGAAAGCCCTCACGTTTGCATACAACTGCACCGTCCATGAGACAACTGGCTATGCGCCATTTCTGTTAATGTTTGGCAGGGTGCCGAAACTCCCTATTGATGTAATCTTTGGTTCAGTCATTGACCATCATGACATCACAGATTATGATCGATATGTTCAGACATTGAGGAAAGACCTCAAGGAGGCTGTAGACATTGCACGAGAGACGGCGTGTAGACAGTTGCAGCGCCACACAGATCTCTATAACCAGAAAGTTAGGGGATCTCCTCTGGAGGTTGGTGACCGCGTCCTTTTGGCCAACAAAAAGGGGCGTGGCAAAAGAAAACTTGCCGATCGCTGGGAGAGTGTTGTCTACACAGTTGTTGACAAGAATGACACGAGTCACACCTTTAAGCTGCAGAATGCTGTCACAGGACAGAGGAAGGTTGTACACCGCAACCTGATTATGCCAGTGAACTTTCTCCCCCTCGGGGATGACTCATTTCAGGATGAAGGGAGTGTGTCGGCTGACTCTGGCTCGCTGATGGTTGATGGAGAAGCTGTCTGTGATGTGTCTGTGGCATCTGCTGACTACAGGACAAGAGCTTGGGTTTCTGACTTACAGTCTGAGGTGTCTGACGAGTTGCTGATGACTAAGTGTGTTCAACTGGAAGGCACTACTGTGGAGGATCATCCGCCCTCTAATTGTGTCCCCACGGTTGACTCTGATGTACCAGAACAGTCTCCCGGTGATGATCAACGGTCCGACCTGGTCGTGTCAGTGAGATCCGTTGAATGTGAAACAGAATGTCTGCCTTTGGTTAAGGTTCTTGGCTCACCTGAAACCGATGCTCCCACTGGAGACCAATCTGTTGTTGACGGGGTGGGACGGACTCATGCTAGATCGAGGGTGGGAAGGTTACTTAAACCTGTCTCTAGATTGATTGAGATAATGCACCAGAGGACTGTAAAGGTTTGAGTCCTGTAGAGCAAAAGTTAATTTTATAGTGTTTGAAATGGAAATTGGAGTTTCATAACTGTGAGAATGCTTTTGTTGTGCTTTAGTTGTATCAGAATGACATACAGTTACAATATAGTGAAATATGTAATGGGCATATTTTTATTTTTTTTGCTTCCCGCATGTGTGATGAAGGGGTCTGGCCAACTTCTTTTTATACTGATTCTTTTGTGAATAGTCCTCTGACTGGAATTTCATTGTAACTGTACTGTCTGGGATTGCTGAGCTGAATGATCACATTTCGATAGCTGTGGATGAGCTATTAGGAACTGTATATAATGTTTGTGTTTTTGTTCTCTGTTTCTCTCCTGGTTGTAGTGGTGTACCTGTTTATTTTTTTTTATGGGTGCAAGTGGAATTCAGCAGGGGGGAATGTAACAAGGTTTAAGTTGTAGAGTTCCACTTGCTTTGTGTATGGGTACAGTGGGGAAGTTGCGCCCCCTCTCGGTGTGGCTGGTTATATGCTGCTGGCTCTGTTAATCCGCGCCAGTCTGTGAAAGCTGCGTCAGAGGTGAGTCGCGTTTTTCAGCACAGAGCATAGAACGATACATGCTAACGCTAAATGCTAACGTGACGCTCTGTTGCAGTGTGCTGTGTGAAGCTAAACCAACTGCACTGATGCAAACTTATGTTCCCACGCAGGTACACCATTTATTATTATTTTCTTTATTGTACATTGTGAATATTGTTACTGTAATTTGGGCCAGTCTGTGAAAGCTGCGTCAGAGTGTGCTGTGTGAAGCTAAACCAACTGCACTGATGCAAACTTATGTTCCCACGCAGGAAATAAAGTGTCCACTGTCCAGAAACTCCTTGTCTTCATTAAAAATACACAACGCAGAGTCAAGGGGTTATTTGGTCTGTCCTAACACCGTGGAGTGACGCAAGAATCGGTTACATAGGGACTTAAGGCCATGACTGAAAAGAAGCTTTCAGGCTTCGTTGACGATTCGATTTCGCCCTCTGTCCCAGGTGAGGCACAACCAGGTCTTGAAAACGAAATCATTTTTCAATCGTTCCGTTCCGAACGGTTCAGGTATGTTTAACGTTTTCGTTCTTGCGTTCCGCCACCAACATATCGTTCGTGAACCGGTTCGGAACGTAAAATATCGTTCGTTCTTATCGTTCCGGCAGTGTTTGGCGGAAAAAAAGATTTAAGACTACAATAAGACTAATTGAGCTTAAACTTTTTAGCAAAATAAGTAGCTTTGCTTTCATGCTTCCAAATCGCCTCTCACTGGGGTGGTAGTGGAAATAGGAAATCGTGACAGCTGCCTGGATTGAGCCTAGCGGGCGGCGAAGTGAACACACAACCGGAAATAGTTTTTTTTTTTTCCCCTGACATAGGCTATGCTTTTGTGAAATTTTATCAAATATATAGAGAACGAAAAAAAACGTTATTAACCGGTTTTGTGGATTTCAGAATAACGTTTCTGTTCCTGAACAGTTGAAGACCATTTTGTTTTCGTTTACGTTTACGTTCCTCGTAAAATTCTGTTCGTTTTCATTTTTCGTTTTTCGTTCCTTGAACCGGTTCGAAGCCCTGGGCACAACGACCATTTTTCAAACAAAAAAGTGACATTTGACATACAAATGACCTTCAAAGAGTGATATGATTTTGACATAACAACCATGTCATTGGATAAAATGGGTAAAGTTGGACTACAGAATAATTTCAGACTAAAATAATGTGGGATACAACCTTTTTTCTTTTTGGCAGGGGCCATTTTGTATTTTATGCACACCGGCCAATAGGGGGCGCCGCCAATTTGTAGCCAATGATTTTTGGAAACCTTAGACCCATACCTAACACCCTGCAAAAAATCAGAAACTTGTCACAAAGTGAACAATTGTTATGAAAATTCACGAATTCCCTCCTGACTATGGAGAGTGACAGGGGGGTGGGGACAATCAGGGGTGTTACACACCCATATAATTTGTATTCAACTAACAGAGACACTGACTGGAGTTACAATTACTTTTTTACAGTTTGTGTGAAAACAAAAAAAACATTTCTGACTGCACTTTTTACTTTTATGCAGCCAACACTTTTGTTTACAAGGTTCAACCTTCAAAAGTCTTGGCTAGATATATTTATAGTGTGTTTTCTTGCACTGTTTGAAGACCTCTAAAACTTGTTTTTTTGTACAGTTGTGTTTCCCCTCAATTTAGATAAAACTTGTTTGTATTACATTCACTTCACTCTCATATTGTTTTTTTTTTAGGCTTTTCCGAATACAACCATATATGTCACTTTTGCATAGATGTTTACAATTAGTTGAAATACTTGAAAATGTCAAGGTGGTGACAACTGCCTCAAAGTCTCTGAAAAGGCCTTAGACTCCAGAGGGTTAATATAGAGGTCAGCTGCCGCATTATTTGTGCAGCTGGGGGTGCAATACCAAAGTCAAAACCTAAGACTCTCACGAAAAGTGTACCATGGTGGAATGAGGAGTGTAGACAAGCCATTAAGGACAGAAACAGAGCGTTTAGACTCCTCAAGAGGACACATAACTTTCAAAACCTCATTGAATACAAGCAGCAGCAAGCAGTGGTAGGGAAAACAGTGAAAAGGGCAAAGCGAGAATACTGGAGGAAATTTTGTAGCTCCATAGGTAGAACTACCCCAGTAGAGAGAGTATGGGGGATGATCAAAAAGATGAAAGGAAATGGAAAGGCATATGAGTACCCAGTGCTGACCGATGGTGAGAGGATCATCACCGATAGTAAGGAGAAGGCAGAGGTTATAGCACAAACACTGGTGAAGGTGCATAGCACAGACAACCTAAGGCAAGAAGAGAAAAGAAGAAGAGAAGAAACTCTCAGTAAATTTCGCCTTGACACACGAGCAGGAGAAGAGGAGGAAGTGTTGAACAGAGCTTTCACAAGGTCTGAGCTCAAGGGTGCCCTAAGGAAGTTAGGGAAAACAGCACCAGGGAAGGACCAAATATGCTACAGCATGCTCAAAAACCTATCGGAGACAGGGCAAGGCACAATTTTAAAGTTATTCAATAAAGTATGGGAGTCAGGGGTGATTCCAACTGAGTGGAAGAAGGCGGTCATCATCCCTATTAAAAAGCAGCTTGCAAGCTATAGGCCTATAGCGCTGACATTACACATGGGTAAAACCATGGAGAGAATGAGCAACGATAGATTGAGCTACTGGGTTGAGGCCAAGGGAAGGCTAGAAAACTATCAATGTGGGTTGAGAAAAGGAAGAGGGACAATGGACCCAGTCTTGTATCTGGAAGACGAACTTAGGAAGGCACAGATAAATAAGGAGGCAGTAGCGGCAGTTTTTCTTGATATAGAAAAAGCGTATGACATGTTGTGGAGAGAGTGATTGCTGATCCAATTGAACCAGCTGGGTGTCAAGGGGCAAATGCTCCAATGGGTTAAGGCATTCCTGTCAGACAGAACAATAATGGTACGTATAAATGGATGTATGAGTGAGTGTTACCCAGTGGAAAATGGCACACCGCAGGGGAGCATTGTTAGCCCCTTGCTGTTCTCAATCATGATTAATGGCATGTTCAAGGATGTACGACACCTAACGGGGGTTGCACTGTTTGCAGATGACGGGGCAATCTGGAAAAGAGGGAGGAATATTGCATTTATAACCCAGAAAATGCAACAGGCACTAAATATAGTGCAAGACTGGGCCATCCAGTGGGGATTTAGGATATCGGAAGACAAAACCAAATCCATTTTATTTACTAGGAAGAGGACAAGTGATGAATTTAAGCTGAGGCTGGCTGGGAAGGAGGTGGAAAGGGTTGACTCCTTCAAATACCTGGGTGTGTGGTTTGACCGTCAACTTACATGGAGTGTGCACATTAATAAGATGGTGGATAAATGCAAGAGGGTGCTGAATGTTATGAGATGCTTATGTGGAGTGGACTGGGGTGCATGCAGGTCAGCACTAAGAACCATATACACAGGACTGATAAGGTCAGTGTTTGACTATGGGTGTATGGCGTATGGGTCAGCCGCTATGACATCGCTTAAAGCTGCAGTCTGCAACTCTTTTTCAAGCATAATGCCTGGAACTGTCCGGGGATTCTGAAAGTAGTACATTAAATACCCCAATACAAAAAAAAAAGAGTTCTCTAGGTCCCCTATATGTCCCGCTAGGTCCCTCCAAAGCCAGCAGGTTTGTTTACAAAATTGCAGACCGGACCGGTAAAAGGTAACCAATCAGGTTTACGAGCTGGGCTCTGTTGCCTGTCAATCACAGATTGTGCACGCGCGATACAAGGTAGGCTCGTCCCCACGCTTATTTATCTAGACTATTGAACTTCATTACGGGCTAGTCTACTTACTGTGTCTTCCATGATCGCAAATGACAGGTGAGTTGATGAATGAGGAGTCGTGTAGGCGCATCTGGCGTGCACGTCTACGTGCACGAGTTCTCATGTGTTTTGAAGGGGCGGGACAGGAAGTTGAATAACTTTTTATTTTTCGGTTAAAAAATAAGCATTTCTTGCATTTTGCGACTACGGAGGTCACCGTTTTCAACTTCAAGCGTTCTGATAGATCATGTAAACTCTTAAAATGCCAAAAAGTAGGACTTTACGTATGACAACAACAAATCTTGCAGACTGCAGCTTTAAGCGATTAGATGTAGTCCACAACCAAGCCCTCAGAATATGTTGTGGGGCGGTGAAGACAACCCCGGTAGCGGCACTACAAGTTGAAATGGGGGAGATGTCCCTCCACCTACGGAGAGAGCAACTCGCCATAGTATATTGGGCAAACTTGAGGGGGCATAGTGACGGCCATATGACACAAGCAGTGCTGATACACACTCAAGAAAGAGAGAAGGAGGCGAAGAGCTTTGGGTGGACCATTAACCGAAAGGTGAATGAGATGGAGCTGAGTACTGTTAGTATATCCCCCACAGTTGTGTACCCAGCAGTCCCTCCTTGGCTATATGAGGAACTCAGAGTGGATCTATGGTTGCTTTAGGAGAGACGAAACAATGAAGTGGACAGCGGCACAGTGATGTGGTACATGAGGGAAAACTACACAGAATCAGTGGCTATCTATACAGACACCTCTAAAATGGATGAAAAGGGGCGGTCGGTGGCGTAGTGGGTTAAGCAGCCGCCCCATGTACAGAGGCTTAGTCCTCGATGCAGCGGGCCCCGGTTCGACTCCCGCACCGAGCGGCCCTTTGCTGCGTGTCTTCCCCATCTCTCTGCCCCCTGCTTCCTGTCTCTCTCACACTGTCCTATCATTAAAGGCATAAAAAGCCCCCCCCCAAAAAAAACTTTAAAATGGATGAAAAGGTTGGTGTAGCCTATGCCATTCCAAGGGCTCAGGCTGTAATGGCAAAACGAGTAAGTAATGACCTGGCAGTGTACACAGCCGAGCTAGTTGCGATAAGGTTGGCACTACAATGGATTGAGATCAATAAGCCACAGAGGGTGGTGGTTGCATCTGACTGTAGCTCAGCACTCATAAGCAATGCTCAGTCTGAATCGAGGCAAGACCTCATATACGACATAATGCAGAGAGCAAATAAGCTGGCAAAGGCTGGAATAGACATAGTCTTCCTATGGGTACCAGCCCACATAGGTGTCAGAGGCAATGAGTGGGCGGACAAACTGGCAAAGGAGGCTGTAAAGAAGGACAGCGTTGAGCTCGAAATACAGTACAGCAAGGCCGAGATAAAAAGTGTTGCCAAGGCCAGGGTACGGGAGAAATGGCAATGCCTATGGAACAATGGAGACACAGGACGGCAGTACCATGCCATTCAGAATGAAGTGGGGAGGGCTAGGAACACAAAAAGAGAGAAGAAGGTGGAGGATGGGTTCTCCAGAATGAGGTTTGGCCACACAAAACTCAACAGCACACTTAACAAGATGAAGAAGCATGTCTATGGGACCTGTGAGTGCAGTGACAGCCAGGAGACTTTAGAACATGTTTTGATTCAGTGTCCAAAATACCAGACAGACAGGCAACTACTCATCAGCCAGTTACAGGAAGAAAAGGTGTCCTTTAACTTACAGAACTTACTGCAGCTGAGCACAGGTCATGTGGGCTTTAACCACCTTTGCAGGTTCCTAAAAAATACAGGGTTAATTAACAAAATTTAACAGACAAATCAATTGATCTCTCTTTTCTTTTTCTTTTTTCTCTCTCTCTCTCTCTCTTTTTTTTTTTTTTTCATTACTACTATTTTGTTTTGAGGGAGGGTAGCTATTCCTGTTTCACACTCCAGTCCAGAGGTGGCGGTAATGCACCAACTAAGCTGGTTTGCCAACCGCCATAAAACCACAAAAAGAAGAAGAAGAAGAAGACCTGGAGAGGAGAGGAAGGAGACACGAGAAACCTTATGTGGACTCGGACGCAGGAGCTGGGGAGACTCCACATGAGAGCGTGCAATCGAGTGAAAATAAAAGTATTTAAAACTGCCAAGAAAGGCTCACCTGATTTGTCTTGCTGAACGATCCCACAGTGGCACAGAACTGCCACATTTGGCGCCTGAACAGGAACTCAGCAAAAAAATTAAGAATAAAATTTCGGAAATGACTGAACCGCAACAGCCGATTGCCATGCTGGCTCAGATGTTGGCGGAGGTCGCGGTGATGAACCGGGACCAGGCAGTGCTCAGCAGGCAACAGCTGGCTGCGCTCAGGACCAGGCGGAGAGGCAGACCTTGCTAATGGAAGCGTTGGTGGATCGAGCCGGAACAGCGCCACTGACTCCCTCACTCGCCGGAGTTACCCTCCATAAAATGTCGCCGACCGATGACCCACAGTCCTTTCTCGACATGTTCGAGGCAACAGCGGCAGCATGCAGGTGGCCGGAGGAAGACTGGGCAGTGCGACTGCTTCCCCTCCTGTCAGGGGACGCCCAAACAGCGGCGCTGGGTCTTCCTGCTCGTTGTCGGGGAGAATACCCAGACATCAGGAGAGCCATCCTGGATCGACTCGGGTATTCGGCGGAGGACCATCGCCGCCGTTTTAGGGGGTCAAAACTGGGCCCCACTGACAGTCCGTTCACCTACGCACAGCAATTAAAAGATGCGGCGACTCGATGGCTGCAGCCAGGTGACTCCAATGGCGAGCAGATGATGTTGGATAAAGTGATCCTGGAGCAGTTCGTGGAGGGGCTGCCGTCTGGTACTGCAGAGTGGGTGCGCTGCCACCGACCCACGGATCTGGCGACTGCAATCACCCTCGCGGAGGATCACCTGGCGGTCTTTTCCCGGGGCCGGGCACCGGAGGCCCGGCCAGCAGACCTCGGTCGTCCCCCACCAGCGCCCCGAAGGAGACCGTTCGCGGCCGAAGCGGCACACCACACACCCGCCCGACCATTCCCCCTTGCCCGCACTAACACCCCCCGTCCGCTCTTTCCACCCCAGGTTACAGCCGCTACAGTGTGTACATGGGGATATTCACAGATACCCTGTAGTTCCAGTGGAAATTCGTTATAAGGGAAAAAAACATAGTGTGAAGGCTGCGGTTAGCTCGTGACACTCAGACAGAGGAAACAGTAACACAGCTGTTGGTCCCGAAAAGCCGTCGGGAAATGGTTTTCCAGGAGGCTCATTATAACCCGATGGCTGGGCACATGGGGTATGAAAAGGCACTGAACCGGGTAATGGCCCGTTTCTATTGACCAGGCATTCGGGCAGACATACGCCGCTGGTGTGCGTCCTGCCCCGAATGCCAGTTGGTTAACCAACCGGCCATCCCGAGAGCACCTTTGCGCCCATTACCGCTGATCGAGGTCCCATTTGAGCGGATTGGGATGGACCTCATTGGGCCATTTCACCAAAGCGCACGTGGATATCGCTTTGTGTTAGTCCTGGTGGATTACGCAACACGATATCCAGAGGCAGTGCCACTGCGAAGCATATCTGCAAAGAGCGTTGCACAGGCGCTGTTTCAAGTGATCTCCCGAGTCGGGATCCCGAAAGAGATCCTGACTGATCAAGGCACCCAATTTATGTCACGAACACTGAGAGGACTGTACGGATTATTGGGAATCAAGTCCATTCGAACCAGTGTCTACCACCCTCAAACTGACGGCCGTGTTGAGCGCCTGAATAGGACTTTGAAGTCCATGATCCGTAAGTTTGTGCACGGGGATAGTGGTAAATGGGACAGGTAGCTAGATCTTCTGCTGTTTGCAGTGCGCAAGGTACCCCAGGCCTCCACGGGATTTTCTCCCTTTGAACTGCTGTTTGGCAGGAAACCACGTGGGGTTTTGGACCTGGTTAAAGAAAGCTGGGAGGAAGGTCCGAGCCCCAGTAAAAACGAAGTCCAGTACGTCCTGGACCTGAGAGCAAAACTCCACACACTACGGCAGTTGTCACGTGAGAATTTGCTCCGGGCCCAGGAACGTCATCAGCGGCTGTACAACAGAGGATCTAGGCTGAGACAATTTTCACCTGGAGATAAAGTGCTTGTATTGCTCCCATCTTCCAGCTCAAAATTACTCGCCAAGTGGCAAGGGCCGTTTATGGTCACATGACGAGTGGGTGACGTTGATTATGAGCTTGTGCGATCTGACAGGGGAGGTGCAACACAGATTTATCACCTCAACCTCCTGAAAGCACGGCTCCCCGGCCTAAGTCGGGCGGTGGAGGTATGTGGAGGGGGCGTGGTGCATCAGCTGCAGGAGAGAGGTGTGGAAGGGGCTCAGGGAAGCAGCATCAGGTGAGTGATTAGTACACCAGAAACCAATTGTCTAATCACTCTTCCCTTTTAAAAACAGTAGCGAGCTGGACCTGGGAGGAGAGGAAGGAGACACGAGGAACGCATGTGGAGTCGGACGCAGGAGCTGGGGAGACTCCACATGAGAGCGTGCAATCGAGTGAAAATAAAAGTATTTAAAACTGCCAAGAAAGGCTCACCTGATTTGTCTTGCTGAACGATCCCACAGTGGCACAGAACTGCCACATGGGTAATCTTTGCTTTTCAATAGTTTCAAACGATGCCATGAGACGGTTAAAAAGAGATAAAGTTGACTTTCAGGACATGATAGAATGTATTTTCTTTTGTTACAGTTTCCCAAACCTTGACTCTTTAGACCCAAACGTTATATATTATAAAATGTTCTTATAATTTGAAAATTCATTGGAAATAAATGCTGTTTCCACTGAGATGCAGGACTTTATATCGCAGTGGAAAATGAGCAAAAATCTCCCATTTGATTCCATATATGTTTATTTATTTATCCATTAACCAAAATTTAACAGCTTTGTTTAAGTTTGCTCTAAATTTCAGTTCCGAATCGTTGCTTCTTTCACAGAAAAAGATGTCCAAGCTTGTCTGACTAAATGAAATTCATAGTGATGCAGAGGCTCAAAACCATCTAAATTTATGAATGTGAGCAATGAGAAACCTTAAAAACATTCATTGAATGGGGGAAACTATTCGGACCTGTACAGTCATCTAAGTCTAAGCCAAGTCTTCGGTCATTAATTCATGGCAAATCTTTTATTAGTAGGTTTCAAGTCCTTCATTTTGCTGTTTGTGGGCTCTTATTTGTAGAGAAACATGAATCCAGAAGTAAAGTGAGGAGATCATTTTGTTTCTGGAAATTATGTGTAAATTATGCGTATTTCCCTTCTCTTTTTTTTGGATTTTATATGTATGAATAGTTCTACACACCTGCTTTTCAACCTGCATAAATTATTTTTATTGCTCTTTTTAAAATAACATACTCTGACACACAGAGGACTGGCATATGTTGCACACAGATTTCAAACTTATAAGTGAAAAATAATCATTTTTGAGGGTTATTTCTGTTATTTAGCACACAATTGTTGCATTGGAATGATAATCAATCCCATTCAAAGCCACACTCTGGCAGCACACAAGCCCACTGTGGGCCTGTTACGCCGTGCATTTGGCTCATTCATACAAGATTTGGCTAGTTCATAGTGTAAAAATTGTCTTTGTTCTTAGACATTATGAATGAAATAAGTCTCAGTACTTTTCCACGATGACCTAAAGTGATCCAGGAGTAGAAAGACAAAACAATTAGGAAAGCCTGGGAAAGCAGGTGCAGATTCACACACACACATTGTTTTGGCTAATCCAGCGAATATGACAAAGCATGTTGAACCTACTCATGTCCAATCATACTCGGTCGAGTGTGAGTCCAACCTATGAGGCTATAAATGCAAATTACAACCAGAAATCGAGGCGCAGTCTGACAGACTTCCTGCGGGGATTCTTTCCCACTGAGCCCAGCGCTGATATGCTTTGACGTGTGACTACAAATAAAGACTTCATTTTCACTTGAATTACTCCGGTCCGTTCTTGAGCTTCCAACTAAAAGAACCGAATCTAACAATGGTGCCGTGACACGAGGTTGGCGGGCTCGGAGGACGGCTCGAGGTGATCGTTGGGACGGCTTTTTTCAGACAATTTGAGGCGCCAAAACTACAGGTGAGCAGAACACCACTTAATGACTAAATGTGAAATTTCTGCATATTGGGTAACCTAAATGAAGTTGTTTGAATTAAGTTGTCCTCTGATCATGGTAAATCCAAGTGTTAATGTACTGTCTGGTGTTTGCATTGAATGGTAACACGTCAAGTATAAACACATAGCCTCACACAGGGAAAGTGAATAAGTGTCCTGACAAGTGAATTCGAACAAATAAAACACAAGATAAATTCATTTTATAAATGAATATCCCATTCGGGGAACTTGTCTTCAAAATTAAGAGGTTTCCGTGCACGAATAGCTACGTGGTGCGAGGGAGTTTATAATTCCCGAAAAGGAACCGGGTCGACTACAAAAATAAAATTAGTGGAATTCCGGGACGGAAGGGCTGCTCCCCTGACGGTAGTTGGGACGAAGGATTGAGGACTTCCGGGGTGCGAAGCAGTCTAAATCCCGAAACTGAGTCGGATGTACTGAATAAATTTAAATTGTAGGACACAGGGACAGAATTTGGTTTATTTTCATGCAACTGTGGGGTGGGTTCCTGCTTGATTGATATTTTACTGCACATATCATGCAGATCTCAAGTGGTTCTGTTTCAAAATATTGGGGTTTGGTATAGATAAAAAGGGGGGAGATAACAGTATATTTATGGTGTGAATATGTCACAAAAATTGAATGAAAGATGAAAGAAAATGGTCCGGGGTGAGAAGAAAAACGAGGGACAGATAAATTGGACTGGAGGAATGCAGAAAAAAGAGTGTGCGAGTTTGCTCCACTGAGGCTGAGTGTGTGTGTTCAAAATGTTTTCGAAACAAACGAGAGAGTAAGAATCAAACACATGCAGGGTACAGAAGGAAAAAGTTGATATATGATATGTTTGATCCCAAAGTTTATTGACAAAAGTTAATAATTTTTTTTCAGCATCAACGCACTAATAAGAGACCTATGAGAGGAAAAAAAAATCAACAGATTTGGAGGCTTGACCTGAGGCCTGAGGTTTCTAACTAAAGATCAGCTGTGCAGCAGCATCACAGGAAATAAGGAATAATGAATAATGAAAAGCCTCAAACGCTTTTTGAGCCATAATATTCCCAATTTAATTTTATAGTTGTTCTCTTTGTCATAAATGCGCACACCCTAAGATTGCCTTTTCTCAACCCTGCTTTTTCTCTCATTCAGCCCTGAGAGTGAGAACAATCCAAACAGACTCTGGGTGATCATTGGCCTGAGTTTATAATGATATACTGCTTATAATAGGGGTTTAGTTTTGTACTAGAGCAATTAGTATTAATTCATCCATCTATTTAAACATGCATATGATTGGGAGAGACACCAAAGTATGTAGATAAACTGAAAACAGCTTTACAATGAAAAAATCACAGAGATGAGATAAGAAACAATAAATCCAGGAAGAACAGTGTTTGAGACATTCATACAAATTGTTGCTGAAATAAGATTTAACAGCTCTCTTAAAGAGCTAAAGTCAAATACACAAGCAGAGTGTTTAGGAGATTTGCTCCTTTAATTCAAAAACCATCTGAGAAAAAATGTTCTACAAAGTGAAACTTTACGATTTCACCTGAAACAGGACTGAGATCAGACAGTCAGACCATATGACATAGGTTAAACTTAATATCACGGCCAGACAGTCAATTTGATATCATCTTAAAGTTATTAAAGCTTAGCCTTTATTGTTATTAGGAGATATTAACTTGACTTTAAAATTTTAGCTGCTCTAATTTTCCTCTGCCTCTTTTCACCAATTCAATAGTCAATAGTTATCACCAATATTTAGACTCAAACTAAACCATTTGACTATTTAACTAAACCATTTGACTATTTAACTGCAGCAGATCTAAGAAACAATTAATATGCTCTCTTAACAAAGAAGCAAAGAGGCTTAAATCCATTAGGAGAGGAACAGAGGGACAGCTGCAGCAAAGACTGAGCCATAACAAGACAAGTCAAGGTTTGTTTTTATCAGTGAGCAGAGTGCAGCTTGGTTAGCCAAAATAAAAATCTGTGCAGGCACACAGACTAACTTTGGCTAAAGCACTTCCCTATTATGCATTATATTATGCATTATTAAACCTACTATTTTATATGATATATAATATATGCCCTATATATGAATGTTTTCAGGTTGTCCCACATGAGGCCTGGACGGGGAGAAAATACCCTGTCCATAGCTTTTTTTTGGGACAGTGTGAGGACTTGTGTGAATGTGGGAAACAAGGTTCGGTTGCCAAGCGATGGCCATTGTGAGTGGGGGCTGAGGAGATCCCAAAGGGGGCACTAACGGGTTGGGGGACAAGGGCTACCTGAGGGAGGAGGAGGAGGAGGACGCCAATAGGTGGCGTGATGGAAGTTCAAACTGTGCTGAGTCAGTGCCTGTGGTTGAAAGAAAAAGGATATGAATGGGATGAATGAAATGTTCTGTAATTAGGTGTTTTGGGTCATCGGAAGACGTTCCATTAGAGATGACCAGAAAGTTTTAATCTAGTGCACTAAATCGATCAATCAATCAGACGTTATTTATATGGCACTTCTCATCCAAGAAAATATGGAACAAAGAGCGTTCAGATAAAACAAAGCAGTGAAACCCAAGAACACATACAGACACATGCACACTCAGATATAAAGCCACGCACACACACACACACACATGCCACACATACTGGAAACAGGGACCACAATGTGATCCTCAAAGAAAAATAAATGATGAATTAGGATAAATAAAGAAATAAAATGAACCTATGTTTTTAATATCTGTATGGAAACATGTTATGGTATCATGTGATGTTAGAAACAGCTCTGATGTCACACCGTTGGTACCACAGGAGGTGTTTCTGATTAAGTTAGAACCGGAAAAAACTTAATGCTGATCCTGAACTGTCTGTGTACGGCTCAGCATCAAAAAACACAGCCACTGGTAAAAATTAAACAACATTATTACTAACTAACAAGTAAGAATAAAGCAGATTATGCTGAAATTTTATTTTTAACGCTGTGACCTGAATTCAGAGAGGACAGACAATATTTAACCTAAACAAGTTAATCAGTTAGTAATTGAAAAGAAATGTCTGCTTTCTTGATGCTGTGCTGCTCCCAAGATGAGATCTAACCACAAATATTTCTGTCCTGCAGCAAACAACAACACAGGAGGAGAAACTGCAGCGGAGCAGTTCGGCAATTAATTAACAATTAATCATGGTTTACTAAAACTTCTCAAATTTTCAAAGCTACAAACTTAACGTGTTTTTCATGTGACAGTTTATGTCTTTATTTTTAATAAATGTTTGCTGGACCTTAATCTTTTGACTGCTGGTGTTTTATTTTTGTGGGAACTGTGCAGAGCTAATAAATGCTTGTTGCTAATGCTAAGTAGTCATCCGCCTACATTTTTCAAAAATTGTACATTTCCACCTTTATTGTTCACACTTTTCACACTTATATTTGCAGTGTGCACTTTCAAAACTTCATCAGTTAATATTTTATACAAAATGCAGCAAACTCATCAACTTACAGATCCTGAAATTTCAGAAACACATGTAATAATAAAACATCTTACTGTGGCAATGTCTGCCTGGGCCTGTGATGATGTTGAAGTCACCAGAAACTTGATTGACTTGCATAAAAAAAAAAAAAATCAATTCTCAATCTTGCCATTATGGTTTACTTTAAAAAAAAAATCAGAGGGCTGTGAATCAGATGGGATTTGCCATTATTCACCCCAGAATTGGTTAAAATGCAGGAAATTGCATCTAAGAAATAAAAAATTTTCTGGAGGAGGACCCCCAGACCCCCACCACACAAATGAGGTGTCCCTCAACCTTAGGTGGTGGTGGAGTGGCAAATTATGTCCCCACCAATGTGAACACCATTATTACGCCCTTGGGTATGTGTTATGTTGTTAAGGAAGCACGAGTAAAGGAAGCTGTGCTCAACATACCTGAAGTCTCTGGAGCCTACTTTTATTAATAGCACCACTTCTACAGTCTTCATTTGTTCAACCTATTTCATCCCAGCACATTGTTTGTTGCCTTCATCTCACTCCAGCTCCTTTCACAAATACTTTCCAGGCCTTTTGAAACTTTCTGCTACATTTTCACATATTTCTGCATTGTTTCTGTTCTTTTCACTTTGGTTTTGCATTTCCCTTCTTTTCTTCTGTAGTTTTTAACCCTTCACTCTTTACTGCTGAGACTTCTGCATTTTTTCAACTCTTTAATCAATTCTTCAGTTCTTCCCATTGCTTGAAATCATTCCACTCTTGTCTTTTTTTTTTTTTTTTTTGAACAAAAGTGTTTATTGATGCTCCAAGCTTTACATACATAAACACACTTACAGAAATTTCCGTATTGAAAAGCTATTAAATTCCTTTGTTCCATATCTGAGAAAAGAAAACACATAAAACAAACAAATAATAAGAACAGAGAACCTGTTGGCAAGGTGGTTCCACAATTCAATGTCAGTGTCAGAGGTCCAAAAATTAAATAAATGATTATATAGATAATCACAATACTGATAGTCAATATGTAATATTATACTCAAGGTTGAGTAGAATTACCATGGTGATAGTTACTTAAGAAATGACGCCATAACAAAAACAAAAAAAAAGACAAAATCACACCCTTTTACTCTTGGGGAACTAGGCCTGTAAATGCCTATATAATGCTCAACCTAGGTGCCCTGTAATGATAGTCCAAAATAAGTAATTAGTGAGTTCCACCTTCTACTAAATAAGGACATGTCTAGGTTGAGCTGTGCCGTTATTTTTTCCATTGTGTACACTTTGATAAGTCGCTCCTTCCATTGATCAACAGTCGGGGGCGATGGTTTACACCAGGACATAGTTATCATCTTTTTCGCCACCATTGTGAGAATCCTAAGAAGGTACATTTCTTCTTTACACAGAAAATCATAGGGAATCACTCCAAGAACAAAAATCAGCGGGTCACTCTTTATATTAATTTGAAAGATATTAGAAAGCTCCGCCCGTATCCCCTCCCAATACATTTTCAGTTTAGGACAATCCCAGAAAATGTGTGTGTGATCTCCAATTTGTCCGCATTGTCTCCAGCAAAGATTTGTCTTTGTTTTGTCAAATTTGGAGACAATAAACGGAGTTCTGAAAAAGCGGAGATTCGCTTTCCATATGAATTCTTTCCATGTGGGGCTGCTAGTCAGTTTGTGCCCATTCTCACACACTTGTTCCCAAATTTGGTCTTCAATCACAACATTCATTTCTAACTCCCACTTTTCCTTTATTCCAAGAGAGCTCCCCGTTACAAATGTCTGTAACAGTTTATAAATACGTGAAACCACTTTTTTACCATCCCCTTTCTTCATGATCTCGATGAAGAAACGCTCTAAATCAGAAGGTTGTAGTGTAAGAGATTGCCATTCTTTATGCGAAGTCAGATAGCTTCTCAACTGCAAGAACCTGTAGAAATCAGTGGATATCAACCCAAATTTTTCCTGTAAATGGCTAAATGACTTCAGGGTTTCACCACCAAATAAATCATCAATAAAAATAAGGCCCCTATTTTCCCATTCTTTAAATCTTGTGTCAAAATATCTAGGTTTGAAATCTACTATTTCGGAAATTTTCATTGCCCTAGATATAGACTGTGGTGCGTTTATCATTTTTTTTACAGAGTTCAAAACCTTACGTGTACACTTCATCCAGATGTTTGAAACTTTATTCTTTGTCCATATCTCATTCGAGCAAAACGGTAATACTTGTAGTGAGACTCCAGGACATGAATTTCGCTCTAAAGATAGCCATGTTGTTTCCTCATTCTGTCTTAACCATTCTACTGCCCCGTGCAATTGTGCCGCCCAGTAATACACTTTCAAATTTGGTACATTCAGACCACCGCACGCTTTACTGCTAGTCAGGTGCGTAAACTTGATCCTGGGTTTCTTTCTTTGCCAAATAAAAGAAGAAATCATTTTTTGTAACTTTTTAAATTTAGTTGTTGAAATCCAAATAGGAAGAGACAGAAACAAATATAACAGTCTGGGTAGAATGTTTGTTCTGACTGTCTCAATCCTACCAAGAAAGGACGGTGGCAATAATTCCCATCTTTCCAGGTCTTTTCGTATCTGTTCAACTAATTTCCCATAATTCAAATTGTACAGTTGAGAAGCATCCGAGGAAATAGTTATTCCCAAGTATCGAAATCCCTGAGGTGACCAGTTAAATTTCGCCTTATCAGATAATTCTGATGGCCAGCATCCATTCAACATCATGGCTTCAGATTTTGATTCATTGACTTTATAGCCTGAGACCGCACCATAGTTTTTCAAAAGTCTTAACAGTTCAGGTATAGAAGTGCTGGGATCCCTAATGTACAAAATGACATCATCCGCATATAATGATAATTTGTGCACTCTTGTTTTGTCCGATATACCAAGAATTGATGGGTTACATCTGATTAGTTCTGCTAAAGGTTCGATACTTATGGCAAACAAAATTGGAGATAAGCAGCAACCCTGACGTGTTCCTCTTTTTAATGGGAAACTGTCCGAGATATGACCATTAACACGAACTCTAGAAGTGGGATTTTTATATAGGACTTCGAACCACTCAATAAATGTTTCGTCAAATCCCATTTTACTTAAGACATGCTCTAGAAATAGCCAGTCCACCCGATCAAATGCCTTCTCGGCATCAAGACCGAGAAGCAGTGATGTGTGAGACTGTGATTGGGCAGTTGATATTATATTAAGTGTGCGCCTAATATTGTTTATCCCCAGTCTTCCAGGTATAAAGCCCGTCTGATCTGGTTTAATCAATTTGTTAACAATCTTCTGGAGTCTTCCTGCCATTATAGCAGTCAATATCTTAACATCATTACATAACAAACTTATTGGCCTATATGAGGCACAATGTGTGGGATCTTTTCCTTCTTTATGTATGACTGAGATGACTGCTTCTCTCCATGTTCTAGGTGGGTCTTTGGCATTGAGCGTGTAGTTATATACTCTATGTAGAAGGGGAACTAACTCAGCTTGAAAGCATTTATAAAACTCCCCAGGAAACCCGTCCGGGCCCGGTGACTTGTTGTTTTTGAGTTTTTTAATAGTGTTTTTTATTTCCTCTTCAGTGATAGTTTCAACTATAGCCTTAGCCTCAGTCTGATCTAGTTTGGTGAGGTTAATTTGTTGGAGAAGTTGTTCAATTTTTTCCTTTTTATTGGGGGAAGTTGTTGAATCATAAAGTTGTTCATAGTACTTAGAAAAAGCGTTGGCTATGGCTTTGGGATGAGACACTAAATTTTTTGAATTTGGGCATGTAACCTTTTGTATTATTCGACTTGCTTGTGCTTTTCTTAATTGGAAGGTGAGCAGCCTACTTGCCTTGTTCCCTTGTTCATAATACTTTTGATTAGTGAAGCGCAAGGCCCCCTCTGCTTTGTATGTTAATAAATCATTTAATCGTTGTCTAAATTTACCTAGTTCTATGAAAGTAGTTTCCTTATTTGTTTTTTTGTGTTCTGTCTCCAATTTCTTAATGTGTTCTTCTTTGATCTTTTTCACGTTCCTTTTTTAAATTAGAGGATAATGCTATAATTTTGCCCCTCAACACTGCTTTCGCTGTGTCCCACAGGATGGAAGGGGAGACTTCGTTATTGTCGTTTGTGTCCAAGAAATTTTTTAATTCGTTTTTTATATCTTGAACCACTTCCGGGTTATTTAAAAGTGACACATTTAATCTCCATAGTTTCCGAGATCTGTTCTGATCTATACATAATGACATAATCACCGGCCCATGGTCCGAAAGAGTTTGGGGTTCAATGCGGCATTCATCCACTCTATGGGCTTCTTGTTTCGAGATACAGAAATAGTCTATTCTTGAGTGACTCTTATGGACTCTCGAGAAGTGAGTGTAGTCCCTGGTCTTGGGGTTTTTTACACGCCAAATATCAACCAGACCAAGCTCATCTAACATATTGCACACTGCTTTGGATTTGGATATCTGATACTTTTGTCCACTCTTGTCTTTTAACATTCAAATTCCTCCGACCCTTCATTTTCTTCATTCAGCAACAGTTTTTTTTACTAATATTGAACTTTTCTTGGCATCTTCAGGTGTCTTCATTACTTCGATCTTGAAGTAAAATGTGAGCCCATTGTTCAAATCAGCTGCTTTGAATGAACCCATTTCTTTCTTCCTTCTCTGTGTTTCTCTGTTTCCCATTTAACATCAGTGTTCTGGTGATCCATTTAACCTTTGACCTTTTTCATGACAACTGTTCATCTCTGTGTTGAAATGCTCTTCAGCTGTCATTTTGCACTTTTAAAATTCAATTTAAGGTTCCAGTTAAGCTGGCATATCTGTTCCATTTCAGCCTTTTAAAATGATTTACAAAAATATCAAGACTTTTCACTTATTTTCATTCTGCTTGAAATCCTTCTGTTGTTTTTAACCCTTCAGCTTCTCTTGGCTGACACTAATTTAACGTTTCACCAATTTCTTTTTCAACTTCAAATTCCTTCAACCAATACCTCAGCAACAGTTTTTCCTGCTAAAATGGAAGTATTTTCAGCTTTAGCATGGTCAGCTAACCCCATTTAGCTCAGAAGCATTCTCACTGCTGTTTTGCAGGAACAGCTCTTTATCTAGGTGAGATTGTTATTGATATCTGATCGTATATACTGTGACAGCCTGTGTAGTGTAAATGCTACAGTATTGAATACTATATTATTGCAGTTATGTGATATATTATGGTATTTGTATTTATGCTCATGATGGTTTTCCTTTCCTGTCTGTATTCTGCAGAACCACACGTGCACACACCCCTATTCAGTGCTGGTACCGTTTAATGTCATCCCATCCAATCCCATGCCTGTAACTCGCCTGTGCCTGCAACTCATTTGTAAACTGCCCAAACTGAATTCCAATGTCCCGCGTTTGTGTCCTGACCGACGCCCCGGGAGCGAATGTAGCTTAAACCCATAACCAACTAACCCCATACAGTCCTTCATCCTGGTCTCACCAGCAGTGTGTTCTGGCTGTGCCCTCCCATGGTACACTAGGTTAACACATCACCTGCTACACTGAAATGTTCTGGGCTACCTTCACCTCACAGATCAGCCGGAGGAAACGGTAGTGTCACAAACCGCAACGAGACACAACGTGAACACGTGGCTGTATCATAGAGGAAACTCCAGGTGTGTGGTTTGGATATTTTCTTCAGATGTAGCAGAATCAGCTGACTCTGCACATGATCTGTCATGTAAGAAACATCTTATGTCAGAATCTCTTTTGCAGATGTGAGTGTAGAAACTTTTTGAGGCCATTTTGGATTTTATTGTTCCCACTGACCCTTACCGATAACAAACTTCAACTTTTTCCTGGAGAACAATTTTGTGATGCAAATGTATTACTCTGTTGAACGCATATTGTTTTGAGAAGCAAAACGCTTTATTTTTTAAACCCCAGCCAACTAGCCGGACTACCTTCATCAACACCAAAACGAGGCTGGAACTCTGCTCACAGGACGCAGCAGGGGGTAAGAAGATGTTCAGAAATGATGTTGCTGAAATGGGATGTTACACAGCTTCATGTCAGAAGAGGCGAACTGTCCCTTTAACCTTATAGCTCCCAAGCATATGAATAATCATTGAAAAAAATCATTTTGGCTCTTCTTGCATCTTTTTGGGTGGGAATAAACCAATGTTTTTGGAATTGGGCTATTTTTGATCATTTTAGGCAATGTTGCATATTTGCAACTGTGGGCTTTCCTGATTAATTTTGTAATAATACAATTTGGAGAGCTGACCTCCCATTAGCGCTGTGAAAGGTGGACAAAGCAGACCACACCAAACGAGAGCAGAAGGAACTAGAACAGACCACCGCAAAGCAGAGTGTAATTCACTGAGCCAAGAAAATGATGCTGTGACAACTGTCGGCACATAAAATGTAATGTAAAAAAATATTACACATGAATGTAAATAATGTATGTAAATTTAAAAAATCAAATAATGTAATGTAAATAAAAAGCTTGTTGCATATCTGCAACTGTGGGTGCTACAAGGTTAAATACTGCTGCAGTATTTTGAATTGATTGTATTTGACGGACAGCATTGCTGGTGCTCAGAAATAACCGTCTTTGTCTTTAAAGCAATACAATGTAACTTCTCAAAAAGCCCACTATGGAGCTCCCCCTACAGGCTTGGAGGTAATGTATGGTTACACTGTCGTAAATACAACACCCTTTCGCTTTCACGTTTCACGTTTGTTGACGAACCGGCGAGTAGTCAGAAGGTGCAAGCTATGTCGACCGAGAAGGTAAGAGTAATCAAATGTACCTGGGAGCGTGAGAGGGCTCTATTTGTTTTTGCGGTAGGTGTGCCAGAAAGCAAGTCGAAGTACTTCCGCTCAGCTCCCGGCCGGTCCAGCAAAGTTACATGGCGCAGTTTTTCCAACTCAGACCCCCGAAGGGCATAGGAGACAGGCCAATCGTAATATTAAAACTCATTCTAGCCGCACAATTTTTTTCAAGCTGTTATTTTAAGGTAGAAATGTTACATAGTATTGCTTTAAAGGCCTACAGAAAGGTGATTTTTTGCACAAAACTGAAATAGCAGATCGATTCCTTATATACCATGGAATTTTTTTATGATTTTAAAATAATTTTAGGCCACTGGCTAGTCCTGATTAGGCCCAATAAACTATCACCACATTTGACTCGAATTTTGGCAAACCGACGACAGGTGCGTGACGTCACGCGTGCCAACTGCTGGAACAATCACCATGTCTGATACTAGTAGTTCTAGTAGCGAAGCCAGCAGTTTGCCAGACCTGGACAGCTTCTTCACGGCAAATTTCGAGCCTAATATTGTTGATGACAATGAAGAAGACAATGAAGAGCCTGAGGAAGAAACCGAGGAGGGATTGGGGCTAGAACCATACAGGTTCGAGCCAGCCATTGCCAGTGAAAGTGGGTCGGAGTCGGAGTCCGAGAGCAGTGGGGACGATGATGGTGATCATGGTGATTTTTTATGGCGAGTAGATGTACGAAGTGCTGTGGGTGCGTGTGTTGCCCTCAGCACCAGCAGCTCACACCACCGGGGACAGAGGAAGCAGAGAGACCTGCGGTCGGAACTCTGTGTCTCCCTGTCCGCCTGCCTCCTCTCTGGTGAAAGCAGCCGGAGCCATCCCGTCGTGTTCAGCTCCCTGCGGTGCGGACGCTCAGGGGGAATCCACCTGGCGGAGAGCGGACACACTCTCCGCCAGGTGGAGAGTGGAAATCAGCCGGCAGAGCGATCATCAAGAGCCCCGACGTGTTGACGCTTGATGATCGCTCTGCCGGCTGATTTCAGGGCAACCATCCCGAGGTGTGTCCGCTCTCCGCCAGGTGGATTCCCCCTGAGCGTCCGCACCACAGGGAGCTGAACACGACGAGACACAGACACAAGTTCCGACCACGGGTCTCTCTGCTTCCTCTGTCCCCGGTGGTGTGAGCTGCTGCTGCTGAGGGCAACACACGCACCCACAGCACTTCGTACATCTACTCGCAATAAAAACTGCACTGAACCCAACGTTTTATTGCCTTCACCACTCAACAAGCATACTATAGCGGCAGCCAGGAAACCCATGGCACCTGTGACGTCGCACGGAAGCCCCGCCCCCAGTCTGGAATTCCAGGAAGGATTTCCAAGCGGCAAATTCAAAATCGCAAATTTCATGCGTTTATGAAATGTTTTGGTGTAGAGTCCAATGATCATTATTGTTCCTCTGTGTATGTTTTATCATTATGTATTGGGTGTAGTGTCAGCTTTCTGTAGGCCTTTAAGGGAAAGAAACAGGACACGATGAGCTCATTCTGATGCAATGTAGCCATCAACTATAGGTGAAGTCCGATAACATGAACACTGAAAGTAAAACGGAGGTGAGTCTGGTGAAACACGTGTGTGTGTGTGTGTGTGTGTTGAGCAGTGTACTTTAGATTAATGGAGAAAAAAAGCTATGGCTTGTTTGTGATTGTCCTGTGGTTGAATGGCATTTTAACAGTATTGTGAGCATAGTTGATTACCTTGTGTTCTGAAGATGTCGTGGTCTGTGTTTTTGGGTTTATATTTAGTTTCATTTGTAATCTTTGGTCTCCTTGTGTCCTGTTTTATTTTGTCGGGTCTTCTTCCCTGTGTATTCTGTTGACTTTAACTTCCTTTCCATGTCACAGCTGGTCTCACCTGATCCTTACTAATTAGCATTCACCCGTCTTTGATTCCCTCGTCCCTCCCTCGGTACATAGTCTCCTGGTTTTCTGTCGGATCATTGCTTCTTGCTCGTCACTCATGTCCATGTCACCTGTGACCTCTTGTGTTCTGTCATGTATCTGTAAATGAAACCCTCAAGGATATCAGCCAGTTCCAGAGTCTCATCTTACTCACCTTTGGGTCCGCAATCTCCATCATCCACAACAGAAGACCCTCAAGATTTTGGGTTCAAATTCAGGGATACCGATGCTTTGGACCGGGACAGCAGGGGTGTTCTGGATAGAGCCTCAGTCATCACAGACGCACCCCTCAGATGGAACAAAAAACCACAGTGGTTCAATAAAGGGACAGTATTATTAAAAGAAGAGTGAGATGGCTCCTGTAGCTCTCCTTCTGAATGACGTTCAGACACACTGCAGCTCACTGACATAGATATTTTATTAGTATTTACATATACACAGACATATGTGAAAGAATGGACTTCCCACTGGAAGCTGACGAACATTTGGAGACAAAGTGTCCCCTTTAGTCAGGTAATCATCTCACAGGGAACTTTCTATCCAACACGGAGAGTGTGGAGGGGGCGTGGCGCATCAGCTGCAGGAGAGAGCTCAGGGGAGCAGCACCAGGTGAGTGATTAGTACGCCAGCATCCACTTGTCTAATCACTCTCCTTTATAAACACAGTAGCGTGCTGGAACCAGAGGAGGAGAAGGAGAACAAGCTGGCACAAAGCGCAGGACGGAGGCCGTGCTGGAAGAGCGATCACTGAAAGAGCGATCAGTGAAAGAGTGAAAGAAAATAATAAAGCATTATACCGTAACCAGATTTCAGTCATACTTTCCAGCTGAAAGAACCCGCAGTGGCTGTGAGAACGCCACAGAGAGGTTGTGCCAACACAAAGCAGTGTGTGAGAGGGCAGACTTCTGGGCTGATGAAGCTTCATTAGTCAGATGAATCATGGTGATGAGATGCTCATCCACACTCAGGCTCAGGCACCAGCATCATCTCACTCTGCCCATCCCTCTACATGTGCTCCAAGTAGTGAGTGAGAACAGGAGGGAGTGGAAGGAGAGGCAGCAGCTTCAGTCTGGATCGGCCAATCACATTCCTGATCTTCAGACGGCACAGCTGGCAGAGAGTCCTGGGAGAACCTGGAGACAAACACAAAGGGTTCTTCTGACATCTCCGCTTCCATACAGCGAAGTACCAATGAACACAGCAGTACCTTCAAATGCCGCCAGCAGACATTTTGTCTGTCCGTCAGCGTGTGCCAGTTCCACTGGACGCTGACCATCACCGTCTCTGGAGTTGACATCAGCACCGAAGTCCAGCAGCACGGCCACCTGATCTGCACTGTCCTGCCTCACAGCAGCGTGCAGAGGGCTGTCGTCTGCTCTGCCCACATTAACACTGGCACCTGGAGCCCACGGGGGACAGAGAGCAGAGGAGGGTGTCACAGTCCAAATGTGCCACACCGACATGGGCGGCCGGTGATGGAGGCCGGGGGACGCTGGGCCTTCCCAAATGTTTTGCAAATGATATATAATACATGTGCGCAGGTTATATAGGCTATTATAGTGTGTGTGGGCGTTGTTGCTGCAGCCCCCTGGTGACAGTCAGGTTAGGTGATAATACAACAGTGTCGTCACCCACCTGGCCCAAAGTGATACGGGTAATGGGCTGGCATTGCAAACATCTGGCTTTTCCAACCGCGCTGCCGCGCTGTTTTGGAAAAAGCATCAAATGGATATCCAAACCTTTTTCAAGGCAAAGGAAAACAAAGAAGTAATTCAGAAGCTGTCAGCAGCATCAGTGACACCACAGCTGTTAACCCGGGAGGGGCGAGCCAGCGAGGAGCATTCAGGTGTGTGTTAACACCATGCCAAGGAGGAAAGACAACAGCAATGATCTCAGAGAAGCAGCTGCTGCTGCCCATCAACCTGGGAAGGGTTAGAAGGCCATTTCCAAACTATCTGGAGTCCATCGTTCTACAGAGAGAAAGATTATTCACAGGTGGAAAACATTCAGGACAGCTGTCAGTCTGCCCAGGAGTGGACGTCCCAGCAAGGTCACCCCAAGGTCAGAAACCCAAGAGCTACATCTCAGACTCTGCAGGCCTCAGTTAGCATGTTAAAGGTTAAAGGTCAGCCCAAGGTCAGAAACCCAAGAGCTACATCTCAGACTCTGCAGGCCTCAGTTAGCATGTTAAAGGTTAAAGGTCAGCCCAAGGTCAGAAACCCAAGAGCTACATATCAGACTCTGCAGGCCTCAGTATGTAAGTATCTAAAGTGCGACAGGCTGAAAGAGCGCACGTTTCACAAAAGCCCCGATATCTCAGTTTGTTGTTGATTTTGGTGGATACCCGCCTTGGTTTAGCTAAGGATAGCTCGCTAATGGCGGCACCTAGAGACACGCAGTTTTGACCCACAAAGAGTTTAAAGTCTCAGCTTTCAAACGAGCCATAACATGTTTCAGTGGCCCTATCACATAATATGCTGTGACTGTACAAAAAACGTAAAAAAAAATGGTTTAGAACACTGGGATTCTACGACATAATTCTGTAAAAAACGCCGGTATTCAATGTGTTAAGTATGGCATTTATTTTTTCCTGACTTGGTTGAATGCCTTGTGCCGATAACTTATCTCCTAAAAACACAATTTCTTCAACTCCAAAAAGACATTTACTTTTGTTGAGTTTTAGTCCATGACTTCTTATTCGATCTAACACTCTGACAAGCCTTTCATTGTGCTCTTGACAAGTGGAACCCCAGATTACGATGTCATCAACATACACTCGAACTCCTTCAAGTCCTTCAATAATCTGTTCCATTGCTCTGTTAAAGATTTCAGACGCTGAGATTATGCCAAATGGTAGTCTCAAAAAACAGTATCTGCCAAAAGGAGTATTGAAAGTACAATACTTGCTGCTATTTTCATCAAGTTTCAGCTGCCAAAAACCTTGTGAAGCATCTAATTTTGTGAAATATTTGGCACCCGTCATTTCACTAGTAATTTCTTCCCGTTTAGGTATCTGGTAATGCTCACGCTTAATGTTTTCATTCAAATCCTTTGGATCCATGCACAATCTCAGTTCTCTATTCTTTTTCTTCACACACACCATCGAGCTGACCCAATCTGTTGGTTCTTCAATTTTTTTAATCACCCCCAACATAGTCATGCGTTCAAGCTCTTTCTTTACTTCATCTCTTAATGGTGCGGGAATTCTTCGAGCTGGATGTATTACTGGTTTTGGATTTTCTTTCAACTGGATATTATATGTAAATGGTAACACACCAAATCTTTTAAACACATCTGCATAGTGTTGCACTATAGTCAGAGTCATTTGGTGTACTCACAGTCATATTAATGCGATTCACTCTTTTCACCAACTGCAAATCTTCACAGGCTTTGTCACCTAACAGAGAATCCAGACCATCACTAACAACAGAGAATAATAAATTATGTATTTTTCCTTTGACTGTCACTTTCAGTCGACACGTTCCCAAACATCTAATACTTTGTCCATTATAATCTCTGAGCGTGACTACTTTGTTCTCCATTTTTGGCTTGACTTTCATTGTTTTAATATCAGACATACTGATCAGGTTTGCTTTAGCACCAGTGTCCAATTTCATGGGAATAATGGTGCCATTAATTTGCAATGGTGCTATCCATTTATCTTCTCGGATAACATGAACTGTTTCTTGTGGTTCATTTTCACAGTTCACCACACCAACAAAAAATGTGTCACTCAGATCAGTATCTTCAACCAAATTAACAGACCTTCCTTTTTTTCTCGAAAAGCACTGCTTGGCAAAATGGTTTTTTTCTCCACACTGAGAACATTGCTTGCCATACGCAGGACATTGTTTCAGATTATGTCGAGAACCACATCTCTTACAGGCGAACATCTTATCATCCATGCGTTGCACAGGTCGTTTCCCTCTGCAATGTTTTCCTCTACCAGAAACTGCACCAACCACTACAGTTTCACTGACGCTGGCTGGGTTGTCATCTGCTTTGTAGAAAGTCCTCAGGTGCATCCGGGAGAGTTCACTGGCTTGGCAAATCTTTATAGCTCCTTCCAAGGTAAGCTCTGCTTCCCCCAACAGCCGTTCTCGGATCCGCTTATCTTCCACGCCGAACACCATCTGATCCCGAATCATGGAGTCTTTCAGTGTGCCAAAGTTACATGTCTGAGCTTTCAGCTTTAGATCAGTCAGAAAGCCATCAAACGGTTCATGTTGATGCTGCACACGAGATCGGAACACATATCTCTCGTATGTTTCATTTTTCTTTGGCGAGCAGTGTCTATCAAAATGATCAAGCACATTGTCCAACTTGTCTTTGTCCTCTTCGTTATCAAAAACAAATGTGTTGTACACTTCAATGGCTTGTGGGCCTGCTATCGTCAGCAGTAACGCTACCTTTCTGCTGTCTGGCTCCTCATTAAGTCCCATGGCCGTCACATACAGCAGAAACTGTTGCTTAAAGTTCCGCCAACTGCTGTCCACATTGCCGATGAGCTTCAAATTCTCTGGTGGCTTCAAAGTATCCATATTCCTTACTTCGTAGTGATTCAATCCGGTTACTTTACTCCTGACACCATGTTGTGTTCCGTATTAAGACCATGAAGCGAAGTCCAGCATGTAGTTTAAATCCCATTTTATTCTGCCGTGTGACACCTGTTTAAAATCAAGTCTTCTTCACTTATATACATTTTTACTCCATCATGTGACCACGAGTTATACTGACATCTAGTGGCTAAACATCATATCATTACAAGACTCTGCAGGCCTCAGTTAGCATGTTAAAGGTCACCCCAAGGTCAGAAACCCAAGAGCTACATCTCAGAGTCTGCAGGCCTCAGTTAGCATGTTACAGGTTAAAGGTCATGACAGCACAGTCAGAAACAGACTGAACAAGTGTGGCTTGTTTGGAAGGGCTGCAGGAGAAAGCCTCTTCTCTCTAAAAAGAACATGGCAGCACAGCTTAGGTTTGCAAAGCTGCATCTGTACAAAGCACAAGACTTCTGGAACAATGTCCTTTGGACAGACCAGACCAAAGTGGAGATGTTTGCTCATAATGCACAGCAGCACGTTTGGAGGAAACCAAACACAGCACATCAGCACAAACACCTCACACCAGCTGTCAAGCACGGTGGTGGAGGGCTGATGATCTGGGCTGGTTCTGCTGCCACAGGACCTGGGCACCTTGCAGCCATTGAGTCCACCATGAACTCCTCTGGATACCAAAGTTATCATGTATTTAATCTGAATTTTTGTTCATAAATAATGACACAGTGTAATATGTCATGTGTCATCTGAGGTGGGAGTTACTGAGTTGTAAGACTTTTGTGAGGACCAGATGTAACACTTTGGAATAGAAAGAGGGGGGACTTTCCTTTTTCACTTGACTGCACAATGTTAGCAAATGGTGATGACACAACGATGCATCACATGCTCACTGTCGAGCTTCAGTGACTGTTCCTCACTCATGCGTTCTGTCTGATTCTGAACCAGAAGAGAAACAAAAGAATCAAATGTCGTGAAGCTGAAGTCTGATGACATTCATGGAGGAGCTGATCTGGTAAGGCAGTGAGGATCACCTCCAGATCTCCACTCTGCAGCCACAAGTCAAAAGGGGTAAAGCCACACCAAGAGACCCAAACAGTGGTTGATCATATGAACCTATGCACTCCTGAATTCAGTACTGCAGGCAACACTAACAAAGTATTTTAAAGAAAGGAATGCTCCAAACTGAAGGAGAACAAGGTTTAAAGAGTGATCCAGACCTCTGTGCAGCAGAATCTTTGAGCAGTCCGTGTGTCGGTGGAGACAGCTCATGTAGAGAGGAGAGCCCAGGTGGGGCACCTGGTGGTCTGGGTCTGCTCCATGAGAGAGAAGAGACTCCACACACTGGCTGTTACCTGCACACATGCACAGACAGTATTAAACATTCAAAGCCAGCAGAACTTTAAATCCCACTTCTTTCATTTTTACCCTCACTAAACAGTTCTTTGAGCTCAGCTTCGGACCAGCTGTTTTACTGTGGTTAAACTTCAGTCATTTTAAACATTAAAATGAAACTTCATGAATCTATAACCCAGCATCATGAATTATGTGTGGCAGCAATGGAACAGCAGAACTGCTCGTGTGTTTATTTCTCATTTCTAACACAAAGAGAAGAGCAGTGACTCACACTATATTCACTTTAGGCAGCAGTCACACACTGATGAAACACCTATGGGTACCCCTAGGATCCTGAGAGCCCTATGACCAGTCCACCCTGGTAGGGTCTGCAGGGTGGACTGGTCTCGGGGAAAGGTCCCATACTGCTGCCCTAATGCTGCGTGTACACCAAGAGCGACCTCCGCTACCTGGTAGCGGAGGTCGCTGGAGAAGCTTCGCTTGAGAATTTGCTTTGGTAGCTTTGGTAGCTCGTGACGTCACATTTAGAATGTTCAATTTTTAAAGGCCCCGCGGCTGTGCAGCACCCCCGCGGAAAAAAAACATGAGGAAAGAGAGGGCAGGGACACGAATAAACGTGTTGTTATTTACAATTTGTTATACAAGATATACATCACGTTACAAATTATGTAAAACTACATTAGGTACACCTGAGAAGAGCAGGAATAGCAGAGGCAGCTGTGAAAAAGAAACTAAATTCGAAATAAAATCCGAAATAAATCCGAAATAAAACTTAATTGCAGTGAGAAAGGTATGTGTGGGGTTACTACACTATTGTATTGAAGCACTCGACACGGCAATTGCAACAGTCTCAGGATTAAACGACTATTGGAACTAAAGTTTACACGTCTGTTTCCGCGAACCCCGCGGATTGTCGGAGCCCTACAATCTGTGGATTGTCATTGGTTTTCACCGAAACGCGTCATAGCTCATTACCATAATGTTAAGGCCCTGTCACACTGTTGCGTATGAGAGAAGCATATGAGTTGCGTATGAAAATTATCACTCATACGCTGATGTACGCTGACATACACCAGGGGAACGTTAGGCATAGGTTGTATACGTTTCAAGCACGCTGGCATACGTTGACATACGCTGAGGCAGAAATACATTTTTGAACATGCTCAAAACTTTTGTGCGTATGGTTAATACGCTAAGCATACGCTAGGCATACGCTGAATACGCTAGAGGTACGATATAGGTACGTCACTGATAGGTCGAGAACGCTGGACATAAATTGCCATATGTTGCCATGAAGGTGTACCGTACAGCTAGCGTATTTATAGCCTCCGCCCGTCTGCCGCCTCCATCTCCGCAAGACGGGCGGAGATGGAGGCAGCAGGCAACCGACGATTCACGGGAGCGGTCAGGAGGAGGAGTTGGGGATCTTGATCGCTCAGAAGCATGTAACTCATCAGCCGCAGGTGCATCAGGCATTTCAGCAGGTTTGGGTGAGAATGATTCTTGTGTTTTTTTGCCTTTTCCTCGGCCCAGGGCCCGGGCAAACGACAATTGCTTCTTGGGAGGCATGATCGAGATGAATGTCTCGAGAGATGTTGATAGCGCGTCGTCTACTGCAATAATGGAGCAATGTGGAAAGGCTGCTGATATAGGCGCGTTGAAACGTACACTGGGCATGCGCAGTTCATATGCTACTCATACGCTAGTCATTCTTTATTTTCAAGGACTTTTCGTGCGTATGAAAATTATATTATTAATTTTCATACGCAACTCATACGCTTCTCTCATACGCAACAGTGTGACAGGGCCATTGAGTTTAATCGCTGGAATCCGCTCTGGTAGCTCAGTTCTCTTCGCCACTGGAGAATCCGCTCTGGTAGCCCAGGTAGCTCACCCTCCATAGTGAAATAATGATTTCCGGCGCTCAGGTAGCGTAGGTCGCTCTTGGTGTACACGCAGCATTACTGTTCACAGAGGCTTAAATGGGGTCGTCAGACAGCACTGCTCCCATCCTCTGACATTCTGTAAAAGTTGCTTGAAACACAAATATTTTAAAACATTGAGTTTCATGCCAGATCTTTCAACAAAAGAAATTTCCCTGAACAAAACTAGACAGACTGTTCCAGCGTACAGACAGAGAGGTAACCCTGCAGAACAGTCCCCAAAAGCCCAAAATGTCCATGTAGAGGAGCTCATCTGCCCCGCTGCACAGTGGGAAGACCACAGGAAGCCCCCCTTCTCCACACATGGAGTAAAGTCTGGAAATCTGGAGGAGCTGCATGTGAGAACACGCGTCCAGAATACTTTTTAATCCTGCTTTTGTAATGATGTGAACGTGGGAGCTAAGCTTCCTGATCATTTAACCCATTTAGGCCTAAAACGCCTGGAAAAGAATGCCTGTAAAACCTATGGGCGATTTCAGTACAGAAGAGTATTAGGGCCAGGCATAAGAAAAAATATATATATTTTGCCTGTCGAGATTAAAGTCAACATGTCGAGAATAAAGTCGAAATGTCGACAATAAAGTTGAAATGTCGAGAATAAAGTCGAACGACATGTCGACTTTGTTCTCAACATGTCGACTTTATTCTCGACATTTCGACTTTATTCTCGACATTTCGACTTTATTCTCGACATGTCGACTTTATTCTTCTAGATTGCGCTGCTGAGGGTGGCAGCACGTTGGAGTAGCTCTGTACCTCACATTGAGATTTTCTTTTTTTTCTAAATTTCATTCCTGTTTTTTCTTGGAAGAAATTGCATTTTTTGGACAACTGTTCCTTCCTGCCTTGGATGCTGTGCAGCTGGATTGATTTTTCCCAATACTTTTGTATATTTTGCTCTTTTGTTATGATGCATAACCATAGCAACAGGGTGGTTTACAACAGGGAGCAGCTGATTAACATTGGAAAAGCAGAAATAATTCGACAACTGAAGCCAGAAATCCCACTGGAATTGAAAAGGAGGCGTCGTGGATGCAGAGCAGGAGCAAAGAGGAGAGAAAGAAAGAAGAAGTTCAAACCATCTCTGCCATCCGTCATCATGGGCAATGTAAGATCGTTAGCTAACAAGTTGGATGAACTTCTAGCCTTGACAAGGACTCAGCAAGAATATCGGGAATGTAGCATTATGTGTTTTACTGAGACATGGCTGCAGGATCATATCCCCAACTCCAGCGTCTCTCTGCCGGGCTTCCTGACTGTACGAGCAGATCGAGATTTAAAGAGTAGCAGGAAAAGGAAAGGGGGTGGATTGGCAGTGCTTGTCAACAACAGATGGTGTCACACAGGACATGTTACTGTGAAGAGTCGTCTCTGCAGTCCTGACATTGAACTATTGGCAGTAAGTTTTCGTCCATACTATTTGCCAAGAGAGTTCACCAGTATTGTTTTGGTGGCTGTTTACATTCCACCCTTAGCTGTTGCCGACACTGCATGTGATGTCATCAGTTCCGTTGTTGCTAAGATACAGACACAACACCCCAATTCTTTTGTGGCAATATCTGGTGATTTTAATCATGCCTCACTCTCTGCTACACTGCCAACTTTTCAACAGTTTGTCAGCTGCTCTACCAGAGAAAACAAGACATTGGATTTGTTTTACACAAATGTCAAGGATTCATACATTTCCAAATCAAGACCTCCCCTGGGTAAATCAGATCACAACCTTGTTTTTCTCTGTTCAGCATATAAACCCCTTGTCCAGAGACTACCTGTCACAAAAAGGACTGTTAGAAAGTGGTCACAGGAAGCTGAAGAAGCCTTACAGGGTTGTTTTGATGCAACCGATTGGATTTCTCTTTGTAAGCCACATGGACAGGACATTAATGCCATGACTGAGTATGTGACTGACTATATAAACTTCTGTGTGGACAACACCATCCCCACCAGAACAGTGAGATGCTTCCCTAATAACAAACCCTGGATCACCAGTGAGCTAAAGGAACTATTGAACAAAAAAAAAGAGCCTTTAGGGAGCGAGACAGGGAGTTACTGAGGAGTATACAGAACCAGCTCAAAGTCAAGATCAGAGAGAGCAAGGAGGTGTATAGAAAGAAGCTTGAGAGTAAACTGCAGAGGAACAATATCAGAGATGTGTGGTCAGGAATGAAGAAGATCACAGGCAGAGGGAGGATCGGATGGATGGAAGTCTGGACAGAGCAAATGAGCTGAACACATTCTTCAACAGGTTTAGTTCAGGAACAAGCTCACCATCCTCCCCTCCTGTTCCCAGCCAAAGAGACATCCCACCCTCCTCTGACCCACAGCTTTCCTGTAACATCTCCACCTCCACCTCAGTCATGGATTCTTCTGCTTCCACTAGTTTGTCTTCAACCCAATCAGGAGATGCTGCTGTCCCCTTTGTCTCCCCCTCCCACTTTTCTGTTTCTAGAAATCAGGTGAAGAGGCAGTTGGAGAGACTGAACAAGGCTGCAGGTCCAGATGGTGTCAGCCCCCGAGTCCTGAAGGCCTGTGCAGAGCAGCTCTGTGAGATTCTGCAACACCTTTTCAACCTTAGCTTGACCCAAGAGAGGGTACCACTGTTGTGGAAGACATCCTGTCTGGTTCCGGTACCAAAGAAAACTCATCCTTCAGACATCAATGACTACAGACCCTGACATCCCACATCATGAAGGTCCTGGAGAGACTCCTGTTGACCCACCTGTGTAAGCAAACCAGCACATATCAGGACCCCCTGCAGTTTGCTTATCGCCATGGAGTTGGAGTTGAAGACGCTATCATACACCTGCTTCAACAAACCCACTGTCATCTGGACAAAGCAGGCAGCACTGTGAGGATCATGTTCTTTGATTTCTCCAATGCATTTAACACAATTCAGCCTGATCTGCTTCGTCTGAAACTCCAGAAGACTCAGGTGGAGGCCTCAACAATCACCTGGATTAATGACTACCTGACAAACAGACCACAGTTTGTCAGACTGAAGAATTGTGTGTCTAACCAGGTGATCAGCAGCACAGGAGCACCACAGGGGACTGTACTCTCACCATTCCTTTTCACTCTGTACACTTCAGACTTCCAGTACAAGAGGTGGTTGAGGAATATAAATACCTTGGTGTTCATCTGGACAACAGACTGGACTGGAGACACAACAGTGAAGCAATCTACAAGAAAGGACAGAGCAGACTGTACTTCTTGAGGAAGCTAAGGTCCTTCAAGGTTTGCAACAAGATGTTGCAGATCTTCTACAAGTCTGTTGTCGAGAGCGTCATTTCCTCTTGCGTCATCTGTTGGGGCAGCAGCATCAGAACCAGGGACCTAAAAAGACTCAACAACCTGATAAGGAAGGCTGGTTCTGTTCTGGGGACGACTGTGGAACCTCTGGAGACAATAATGCAAAGAAGGATTTTCCTCTCCATGAGACTGTTATCGGAAAACAGAGTCTCTTCAGTCAAAGGCTTCTTCAGTTTGGATGCAAAACGGACCGCTACAGGAAATCATTCCTGCCCACAGCCATCAGCATCTATAATAACTCCTTGATTTAATTGAGTTACATCAACATTTAATTTCCCTCTGGGATAAATAAAGTATTTTTGAATTGAATTGAATTGAATTGAATATTCTCGACAGGCAAAATATAAATATTTTTTTATTATGCCTGGCCCTAATACTCTTCCGTAATTTCAGAAAGACCCCCTAAAACCTGAAGTTTTTCTGGAAATTCAGCAATTGTGTCAACGCCTACTAAATGATTGATTTCTCAGCCTCTGTAGCAGATAGAAACAAAATTCAAAAAGTATTTGAGAGCTTACACCTGTGGCTTTCTTTGGAAATTGAGTTTATTTACATACACCTTCACGAAAATAGAAAATGTAAAAAGTAAAGTGCAGCAACAGCACTATTTTCAATTAGAAAACAGTAATAAAATAAAATAAAATTTAATTTTATATTTAAATGATTTATTTATCTATTTATTTTATCGCCAGTAATCTCTTCGTACTGGCAGCACAAGGAGTCCCATGCGCATACACATTCCAATAAACGTTTTCATTGCCATCTTTGCTCGAGCTGGAGTCTGAAGTACCTGCTCACTGTATCTATTCGTCTCGGAAACGAGATGCGCCCAAAGCTCCTCAGTAAAAATATGATTAAATGCCTGCAACGGTGTGGCATCTGCAGGTAAATCCACTTTCACCCCTGGTGTGCGGTTGAAATCTCTCCTTCGATTACGGTGGTAATTGTCAGTCTGCCACTCACATTCAAACCCTTCAAAATCATCCTCGTCGTTATCGTCATCTTCAAACATATGTGTTAGCCATAAATCTCCATCAATTGGGTCAGCACGTTCATCAGCATCATCAAAGCCAAGAAACTCCTCCCAATCGCTGCCGTCTGAAAAAGACGTGTACGCTTTCCCGGCCTTAAAGGTAGAATAACGCAACAGCGCCCCCGGCTTTAAAGGTAGAAATGCGGCAATGCTTTCCCGGCCTAAATGGGTTAAGGTGCTGCTGCTGCTTCCCACTCTGCTCTGCAGACCTGTCTCATGGTTCCCATTCACTCTTTCATCTTGTAGAAATGATACTAACATCCACTCTGTCTCACAGGTCTGAACCCTACTGTGCAGTAAAGTGTGACCCCGGCACGCCTACCTGGAGACCAAAGGAGACCATGTTATGCTGTCAGTGCTGTGGCGGCCCCCTCAGTTACCTGAGCCCACCTGAGCAGGGCCGAAGGGTCTGACCAGCACATGCACAGTTGTCATGATCCATGGCTTTTTGGCTTTCCCTGTGTTCTGGTTTTCCTTTTTGCCATCACTTTACTTCTTGCTCCTTAGTTAGCTGGCATGCTGCTTTATTTGGAAGAGTTTTGGTTGCTTCCTTTCCTTCCTGTGTTACACCTGCTTTCTGTTGCTGATTAGCTCTCAGCTGCTGTCCATCTCCTCATCCCTCCCTCTGCATATTTATCGGACCTTGTGTGTTGTTTCTTTGTCCCTGTCACTCCCTCCTGGTTTGTTCTTGTTATCCGGTATTTGGACTTACATTTTCACCAGTCTTTAGTTTTTCTGTTTGGACTTTTTGGAGTCTCTGCTCTGCAATGCCAGCTCTGGAAGTTTATTAGAAGTTTACTCCTTAAGTTCTAAATCTGCTTTGCTCCTGCCTGCTGCCTGCAATGAGTCCACTTGTTCAATGAATCCTGACACAGAGGAGCTTGGACAGATGATAGTGAGCTCTGATTGAAAAGGTGCTGTTAGGATGTCACACAGGATGTCATAGCATGCAGCTGCCGCTGCCGTACTTACCTCTCTTGCAGGCTTCGTGTAAGGCTGAAGGGAAGTGTGCGTGGTGTGTATGTGTGTGTGCTCCGTTCTGCAGCAGCAGCTCCATACAGCCAACACTCCCGGAGGCACAGCAGTTGTACAAAGGAGTGACGCCGTCGATGGTCGCAGCATTCACCTGTGGACAGGCAGACGGGAGCACAGGAACCGTGACCACAGGACCACAGGAGCCGTGACCACAGGACCACAGGAACCGTGACCACAGGACCATAGGAGCCTTGACCACAGGAACCGTGACCACAGGACCACAGGAGCCGTGACCACAGGACCACAGGAACCGTGACCACAGGAGCCGTGACCACAGGACCACAGGAGCCGTGACCACAGGACCACAGGAGCCGTGACCACAGGACCACAGGAGCCGTGACCACAGGACCACAGGAACCGTGACCACAGGACCACAGGAACCGTGACCACAGGAACCGTGACCAAAGGAGCCGTGACCACAGGAGCCGTGACCACAGGAACCGTGACCACAGTACCACAGGAGCCGTGACCACAGGAACCGTGACCAAAGGAGCCGTGACCACAGGAACCGTGACCACAGGAACCGTGACCACAGGAACCGTGACCACAGTACCACAGGAGCCGTGACCACAGGAACCGTGACCACAGTACCACAGGAGCCGTGACCACAGGAGCCGTGACCACAGGACCACAGGAACCGTGACCACAGGACCACAGGAGCCGTGACCACAGGAGCCTTGACCACAGGAGCCGTGACCACAGGACCACAGGACCACAGGAACCGTGACCACAGGACCACAGGAACCGTGACCACAGGACCACAGGAACCGTGACCACAGGACCACAGGACCACAGGAGCCGTGATCACAGGACCACAGGAACCGTGACCACAGGACCACAGGAGCCGTGACCACAGGAACCGTGACCACAGGAGCCGTGACCACAGGACCACTGGACCACAGGAGCCGTGACCACAGGACCACAGGAGCCGTGACCACAGGACCACAGGAACCGTGACCACAGGAGCCGTGACCAAAGGAGCCGTGACCACAGGAGCCGTGACCACAGGAGCCTTGACCACATGAGCCGTGACCACAGGACCACAGGAGCCGTGACCACAGGACCACAGGAGCCGTGACCACAGGACCACAGGAACCGTGACCACAGGACCACAGGACCACAGGAGCCGTGACCACAGGACCACAGGAACCGTGACCACAGGACCACAGGAGCCATGACCACAGGAACCGTGACCACAGGAGCCGTGACCAAAGGAGCCGTGACCACAGGAGCCGTGACCACAGGAGCCGTGACCACAGGAACCGTGACCACAGGACCACAGGAGCCGTGACCACAGGACCACAGGAACCGTGACCACAGGAGCCTTGACCACAGGAGCCGTGACCACAGGACCACAGGAACCGTGACCACAGGACCACAGGAGCCATGACCACAGGACCACAGGAACCGTGACCACAGGACCACAGGAACCGTGACCACAGGAACCGTGACCACAGGAGCCGTGACCAAAGGAGCCGTGACCAAAGGAGCCGTGACCACAGGAGCCGTGACCAAAGGAGCCGTGACCACAGGAACCGTGACCACAGGACCACAGGAGCCGTGACCACAGGGCCACAGGAACCGTGACCACAGGACCACAGGAACCGTGACCACAGGACCACAGGAACCGTGACCACAGGACCACAGGAGCCATGACCACAGGAACCGTGACCACAGGAGCCGTGACCACAGGACCACAGGAGCCGTGACCACAGGAGCCGTGACCACAGGACCACAGGAGCCGTGACCACAGGACCACAGGAACCGTGACCACAGGACCACAGGAACCGTGACCACAGGAGCCTTGACCACAGGAGCCGTGACCACAGGACCACAGGAGCCGTGACCACAGGACCACAGGAGCCGTGACCACAGGACCACAGGAACCGTGACCACAGGACCACAGGAACCGTGACCACAGGACCACAGGAGCCGTGACCACAGGACCACAGGAACCGTGACCACAGGACCACAGGAACCGTGACCACAGGAACCGTGACCACAGGAGCCGTGACCAAAGGAGCCGTGACCAAAGGAGCCGTGACCACAGGAGCCGTGACCAAAGGAGCCGTGACCACAGGAACCGTGACCACAGGACCACAGGAGCCGTGACCACAGGGCCACAGGAACCGTGACCACAGGACCACAGGAACCGTGACCACAGGACCACAGGAACCGTGACCACAGGACCACAGGAGCCATGACCACAGGAACCGTGACCACAGGAGCCGTGACCACAGGACCACAGGAACCGTGACCACAGGACCACAGGAGCCATGACCAAAGGAGCCGTGACCACAGGAGCCGTGACCACAGGAGCCGTGACCACAGGAACCGTGACCACAGGACCACAGGAGCCGTGACCACAGGACCACAGGAACCGTGACCACAGGACCACAGGAACCGTGACCACAGGAGCCTTGACCACAGGAGCCGTGACCACAGGACCACAGGAACCGTGACCACAGGACCACAGGAACCGTGACCACAGGAGCCGTGACCACAGGACCACAGGAGCCGTGACCACAGGAGCCGTGACCACAGGACCACAGGAGCCGTGACCACAGGACCACAGGAACCGTGACCACAGGACCACAGGAACCGTGACCACAGGAGCCTTGACCACAGGAGCCGTGACCACAGGACCACAGGAGCCGTGACCACAGGACCACAGGAGCCGTGACCACAGGACCACAGGAGCCGTGACCACAGGACCACAGGAACCGTGACCACAGGACCACAGGAACCGTGACCACAGGACCACAGGAACCGTGACCACAGGAACCGTGACCAAAGGAGCCGTGACCACAGGAGCCGTGACCACAGGAGCCGTGACCACAGGAACCGTGACCACAGTACCACAGGAGCCGTGACCACAGGAACCGTGACCAAAGGAGCCGTGACCACAGGAGCCGTGACCACAGGAACCGTGACCACAGTACCACAGGAGCCGTGACCACAGGAACCGTGACCACAGTACCACAGGAGCCGTGACCACAGGAGCCGTGACCACAGGACCACAGGAACCGTGACCACAGGACCACAGGAGCCGTGACCACAGGAGCCGTGACCACAGGAGCCTTGACCACAGGAGCCGTGACCACAGGACCACAGGACCACAGGAACCGTGACCACAGGACCACAGGAACCGTGACCACAGGACCACAGGACCACAGGAGCCGTGATCACAGGACCACAGGAACCGTGACCACAGGACCACAGGAGCCGTGACCACAGGAACCGTGACCACAGGAGCCGTGACCACAGGACCACAGGAGCCGTGACCACAGGAACCGTGACCACAGGAGCCGTGACCAAAGGAGCCGTGACCACAGGAGCCGTGACCACAGGAGCCTTGACCACATGAGCCGTGACCACAGGACCACAGGAGCCGTGACCACAGGACCACAGGAACCGTGACCACAGGACCACAGGAACCGTGACCACAGGACCACAGGAGCCATGACCACAGGAACCGTGACCACAGGAGCCGTGACCAAAGGAGCCGTGACCACAGGAGCCGTGACCACAGGAGCCGTGACCACAGGAACCGTGACCACAGGACCACAGGAACCGTGACCACAGGACCACAGGAACCGTGACCACAGGAGCCTTGACCACAGGAGCCGTGACCACAGGACCACAGGAACCGTGACCACAGGAGCCTTGACCACAGGAACCGTGACCACAGGACCACAGGAGCCATGACCACAGGACCACAGGAACCGTGACCACAGGACCACAGGAACCGTGACCACAGGAACCGTGACCACAGGAGCCGTGACCAAAGGAGCCGTGACCAAAGGAGCCGTGACCACAGGAGCCGTGACCACAGGAGCCGTGACCAAAGGAGCCGTGACCACAGGAACCGTGACCACAGGACCACAGGAGCCGTGACCACAGGGCCACAGGAACCGTGACCACAGGACCACAGGAACCGTGACCACAGGACCACAGGAGCCATGACCACAGGAACCGTGACCACAGGAGCCGTGACCACAGGACCACAGGAGCCGTGACCACAGGAGCCGTGACCACAGGACCACAGGAGCCGTGACCACAGGACCACAGGAACCGTGACCACAGGACCACAGGAACCGTGACCACAGGAGCCTTGACCACAGGAGCCGTGACCACAGGAGCCGTGACCACAGGACCACAGGAACCGTGACCACAGGACCACAGGAACCGTGACCACAGGAGCCGTGACCACAGGACCACAGGAGCCGTGATCACAGGACCACAGGAACCGTGACCACAGGACCACAGGAACCGTGACCACAGGACCACAGGAGCCGTGACCACAGGACCACAGGAGCCATGACCACAGGACCACAGGAACCGTGACCACAGGAGCCGTGACCACAGGAGCCGTGACCACAGGAGCCGTGACCACAGGAGCCGTGACCACAGGACCACAGGAACCGTGACCACAGGAACTGTGACCACAGGACCACAGGAGCCGTGACCACAGGAGCCGTGACCACAGGACCACAGGAGCCATGACCACAGGAGCCATGACCACAGGAGCCGTGACCACAGGAACCGTGACCACGGGAGCCGTGACCACAGCCTGACTCACAACATGCTGATGGGCAGAAGAATGGAAACACACAGAGACTGGAGTGGAAGAGAAGAACACTTACATTAGCTCCAGCATTTATCAATGCTCTGACACATGCTACGTGTCCTGACAGGCAGGCTTCATGGAGAGGCGTCACATGATCAATGGTGACAATGTTGGCGTGATATCCCTGCAGGATAAAAGCACTGAGTGAATATCTGCTTTACATCATGGTGGTAGAACCTGCTGTGAAGGCTAAAACTACAGTCTGCTGCTGCTGAGGACGACTGAGTCCTCAGCAGCTGAAAGCCTGCTCCAGTTGTGACAGCTGGGAGTTCCAGCTGATGGAAATAATGCTGATGGAGCTGTATGAGGATTTTAAAAGTGTCATCACCAGAAATGGTAATACAGCTGCGATCAATAAAGCAAAGAAACGGCATGGCTAACAACTGCAGACAGACTAAATGCGTAAGTTATGAAAGTTTCATACCATTGTCAATTGTTAGACATTTATTTCACTGTCCTCATGTATTTATGCTCTCCTCTTTGTGTTATAATGTGTTTACATAAAGCATGATGAATTGTCTCTGTATGAGATGTACAGCACACATACTGGCCCTGCTCAGTTAATTAATAACCCAATAATCGACACGCATCATCATACTGTAGTGACTATATTATCGTGAGTGTGTGACCCACATATTAATTTTTCACTGTTACATCTCAACAGGAGCAATCTTAACAGCCAAAAGCGTACCTGGCAGCAAGTGAAGGTAAAGTACAGGAAAATATTTCAGAGTGGTAAGTAGCCTTTGAAGAAATGTGTTTGTCCAATAAAGAGAGCACCAAACTAGATATGGAAGAAACTGAAAATAAAAAAGATCAAGCTAGAGATTATGAAACTGGAGAGGGATGTTAGTATAAATTCAGATAAAGGAGAATTTCGTGTTGTGAACTGTATTTAATTCTGTTTTCTCTCCACAGCTTAATTAATAATAATTAAACAATTCAACACAACTTGAACTCAAACTTGTCATTATTGTACGGTTCATGCAACGTGTTAGAAATGTGTTTTTACATTTATATTCACAGTGGGGTGCCATCACCTAACGTGTGGAAAGTTATAAATCATCTCTGTCCATTTAGCCTTCTTACACTTGCTCTGACTTAAACTGCTACTGTGTCAATGCTAAATTATGAAAAGAAGTTCTAACTCAAAGGTCACAACAATAAGAATCAATGGAAATATGTGTCCCTGTATAGGTCCCTCACTGTGTCAGGAGAAACTGAGTCCTTTCAGGCGCTAGAACCTGCAGGGACTCAACAAGACTTGAGCCTGAAAAGTTGTCCACAAGACAAAATGTATAAAATATGAAGTATACTATTAATTTAAGATGGCTCTGTCAGAAGTCAGCCATGGTGCCTGAGAACTTTAAGCAATGAACCTGGATTTAATTTGGCCAAAGGTCATTTCTATCCATGCCCTTGTTGTAGCATGTGCATGTGCATGTGCATGCCCTTGTTCCTGGATCAGGACATGGCGTGAGGAGGTACGGCCAGCATGCATAGCCTCTGTCCCCAAGCAGGACACCATTGAACTCTCCTGCAGAATAAGAGAAATGTTGGATGGATATACATGTGTTAAGACTTGGCAATTTGATGCAATATGTGCCTTATATGGCTATCTATAATAAAGTATGACGAGCACTTTAAATTCCTTGAGATGACCTCTACACTTGACCTCTCATTACATTACCAAAATTCTGCCTATGCTACACCTTACTTCAAAAGTACACTCCTTCGGGTTATTAAAATTCTTGCACCTTGTGCAAACCTCTGTGCCAGTGAGGATGCTCGTAAGATCCTAGAATCATGAACTGATCCCGGCCATTTAGCCTCAATGTTGGAAATGAAATGACCTCCATCACAGATCATCTGTATGCACGGAGGATAGGAGTCAATGATGAGCTTTCACAGGGCATAAATGTAACATTGCTCAGCGTTACTCAAAGGGGTTGATGTGGTATTTTTCAAAATGAGAAATCCAGTTCAGAGTCTATGGACAATTATCCCCAAGTGTACCTGAACATTTAGGATATGGAAAAATATTCGGTTTACATAGTCAGCCTCCACGGGTCCAGCAGGGGCCTGGACAATGTGACAATGTTTAAATCCAGACTGAAAACAGTTCTATTTAGATGTGCATATGACACCTGAAAGTATTTTATCTGCACTCTTCACTTTTAAATTAATTAATTAATGATTTTTTTGGAATTATTTTATTGCCTTCTGGTGATTTTATGTAGCTGTAAAGCACTTTGAATTGTCTTGTGTACGAATTGTGCTCTACAAATTGCATTGCCTTGGATGCGTACATGGGTACAGTGTAGTGCACTGATAACATTAGGGAAGCCTGAGGGAGATGATGAACTTAATGCAAATACTTCAGCCAGTAGGTTGTTTTACATTATCGGCTACTGTAAATGTGGAGCAGCAGCCTGAAAGGACAGAGACCCCCCCCCCCCCCCCGACATTCGCAATACTGACACTCTCCCTCTGTTCAAGTCTTAACTCAAAACCCATCCGTTTAACTGTGCTTACCTACAGTGATTGCTCCGTTCTGTGTATTTTTAATATGGTAAGATGTTTTAATTCCTGCGTTTTATCTAATATCTTGTTTGTACAGTGTCCTTGACTGTTTTGAAAGGAGCTTTCAATAATTTGTATCATTAACATTATTACCTGTCCCCGATTTTTCTGAGTCTGGTCCTACGTGGGTGTAGATCGGATGTTTGTTAGGTATTGATTAGTTTTAATGAATTAATTTCATGCTCAATACGTGTGTATAGTTGCGTTTCTTTAGTTGCACTGGCACCGACTGATTGATTTTTCGAGACAGTGAAAGTGGTGATATGATAACCACAGTTTTTGCTTCGTTTTTTAGACAAGACATGAGTTGCGGGAGCGCAGAATTCTAGGTGAACATTTCTTTCCGGAGTCCGTTTCAGCCGGTCGGACATTTTTTGAATTGCAGCTAAGCTAAGCTTCAACTTTAGCCTGCCCGGGAGCAGGCTAGTTCAGCAGCATAAGTTACCATGGTTACTCAGCGGGCGTTCAAATAAGCCACCTTTATGGAACGGAACTCTCGCTAAATTTAGCCAGAAGTAGCGAAATAAGCCAGGCTTTCCGCTAAGCCAGCTTCTAGGAATACCCCCCTGATCTTGCACATTTAGTTTGTTTGTTTTATTTTGCAGAGCCTTATTTCTTGTGGACTCAGTTCAGTCTTGTTCTTGGTTCTTGTCTGGTTAGCTGTCACTATTCCTTGATGCCCTCAGATGCCTCCTCTTGCCTCTTGCACTCGTTGCTCTCTTCCATCTCAGCCCCGCTCTCAGTATATAAACTCCCTGTTTTGAACAAAGGTAAATATCTTCCTTGTGTTCCTGCCTGTATTTGGCTCCTCCACGCTCTCACATCTCCCTGCTGTGCGGTGCTCAGCTCAGAGAACTAGAAACTGGGGCCTGAATCATCAACTATTGGAATTGTCTTCAAGCTTTTCACCAGCCTGTGTAACCTGCCCAGGTGTATCGTGTTAGTCCTTATGAGCTTGAACAGGTACTCCATGTGCCCTCCAGTTATAGCTGAGATGTACTGACCCAGAACACAGTGAGCACCATCTAAATAGAAACCAAAGCATCTCTGTTTTCAGTTCTTCATGTCTTCTAAGCCCACTCTACATAAACTGCGTCACAGCAAGTCTGTGCAGAAGTCTTGGATTGGCTCTTATTTCTTCACACATTTCCATGGAAACAGGAAGCAGCTGATTCACTGAAACATGTTCCAACATGAACATAAACCCAGAATCTGAGTCAGAACCAGAGTTAGTTCAGTTCTGAGCAGCTTTAAAGTGTGTATCTGCAGTTTCCATGGTAACAGCTGCAGAGATTCACTGAAACATGTTGCAACATGAACATAAACCCAGAATCTGAGTCAGAACCAGAGTTAGTTCAGTTCTGAGCAGCTTTAAAGTGAATATCTGCAGATGTTTCCATGGTAACAGCTGCAGAGATTCACTGAAAGATGTTCCAACATGAACATAAACCCAGAATCTGATCTATATCCTGTAATCTCTGATAAATGTGATGAAATCAAAGGTATTTACTTGTCTGATAACACTATGATATCCACCATGTCATACATCTTCAGTACTGTATTGCTGATGCATCTTATAGTGAATTCAATAGAAATCGTATGGTTTGTATGACAGTATGAGTAATTGCAGAAACATAGAAAAGTGAACTTGGTTCATTTGCAGGACCTGTTCCTCATGCTTCCACAGTTTGATCCAGAGAAGTGCAGATAGCAGACCTTTACTCTTCTAAATTGTTAAAAAAATGTGTTGACACATATCTCAGCAATCCCGTGTGGTCGAATGATGAGCCTGAGTTCACCACATTCACTGGTTGATGCTAAATGTAGTGACACCCCCGTCTAAATCAGTTTCACTGTTGGTGTAGTTTCTCTAAGTCTGATTTGAAAGAATTTTGGGTAAATGACAGTGAGTGGAGTACTGGCAAACATTTTTGTGACCATAGTGTGTGCATGATGGTGCTACCTGAGCCAGCAGAGTGCGCAGAGCGAGCAGCCGACCCTGAGAGGCTGCCTCATGGAGAGGAGAGCGATCTGCCCAGGACCCTGGACGCACACACACACACACGCACACACACACACACACACACACACACACACACACACACACACACACACACACACACACACACACACACACAAATATTATATGGAAGTAAAAACACGAAAGGATGGTGTGATTTTAGTTTGACCATTTCTGAATCAGCTGGAGTAACCTTGTATTTCTTTACTGATTATCCCACTTTTACATTCATTTCATATTTATCTGTCTGTAGTTTTTTGCACGGTCAGACTGCTTCAGTTTTAAAGACCTACCAAGATTATCTTACATTTACAGACCACTGTGTCCATAGGCGTCGCAACCATTTATTGTGGGAGAGACATGCCCCCCCACACTTTTTTCCATCTAAACATATTGTAAAGTCCAGCTGGATGTAATAAAAGGACGGAGGAGAAGGTACTCAGGAACTGTCGTTTCATCAGGGAATAGAAAAAGTTAGTTTTGGCTGCAACAACGCCAAAGAAGGCTCCTTCTGTGATCTCCTTTAAGCACCGCATCGCTCACACACAAAAAACACAAGCAATTCACACACTTGTCCCGCCCCCTTTCCTTCCTCATCCAATCACACACCTGCCTCAGCCTTGTACACATTCAATATAATCTCATATAGTCAGAAACAACAAAACCTCATCCCATATACTTCAAATGGGCCAACGTAGTCAGCCCAGCTGATGAGAAGACTCTCTGAAGAGCAGCAGAGCGAAGCATCCTGTATACAGGTCCTTCTCAAAAAATTAGCATATTGTGATAAAGTTCATTATTTTCCACAATGTAATGATAAAGATTCATTGCATACCAACTGAAATATTTCAGGTCTTTTATTGTTTTAATATTGATGATTTTGGCAAAAAAGTAAAGAAAAACCAAAAATCCCTATCTCAAAAAATTAGCATATTTCATCCGACCAATAAAAGAAAAGTGTTTTTAATACAAAAATAGTCAACCTTCAAATAATTGTGTTCAGTTATGCACTCAATACTTGGTCGGGAATCCTTTTGCAGAAATGACTGCTTCAATGCGGCGTGGCATGGAGGCAATCAGCCTGTGGCACTGCTGAGGTGTTATGGAGGCCCAGGATGCTTCGATAGCGGCCTTAAGCTCATCCACAGTGTTGGGTCTGCTGTCTCTCAACTTCCTCTTCACAATATCCCACAGATTCTCTATGGGGCTCAGGTCAGGAGAGTTGGCAGGCCAATTGAGCACAGTAATACCATGGTCAGTAAACCATTTACCAGTGGTTTTGGCACTGTGAGCAGGTGCCAGGTCGTGCTGAAAAATGAAATCTTCATCTCCATAAAGCTTTTCAGCAGATGGAAGCATGAAGTGCTCCAAAATCTCCTGATAGCTAGCTGCATTGACCCTGCCCTTGATAAAACACAGTGGACCAACACCAGCAGCTGACATGGCACCCCAGACCATCACTGACTGTGGGTACTTGACACTGGACTTCAGGCATTTCCTTCTCCCCATTCTTCCTCCAGACTCTGGCATCTTGCTTTCCGAATGTCATGCAAAATTTGCTTTCATCCAAAAAAAGTACTTTGGACCACTGAGCAACAGTCCAGTGCTGCTTCTCTGTAGCCCAGGTCAGGCGCTTCTGCCGCTGTTTCTGCTTCAAAAGTGGCTTGACCTGGGGAATGCGGCACCTGTGGCCCATTTCCTGCACACGCCTGTGCACGGTGGATGTTTCTACTCCAGACTCAGTCCACTGCTTCCGCAGGTCCCCCAAGGTCTGGAATCGGCCCTTCTCCACAATCCTCCTCAGGGTCCGGTCCCCTCTTATGGTTGTGCAGCGTTTTCTGCCACACTTTTTCCTTCCCACAGACTTCCCACTGAGGTGCCTTGATACAGCACTCTGGGAACAGCCTATTCGCTCAGAAATTTCTTTCTGTGTCTTACCCTCTTGCTTGAGGGTGTCAATGATGGCCTTCTGGACAGCAGTCAGGTCGGCAGTCTTACCCATGATTGCGGTTTTGAGTAATGAACCAGGCTGGGAGTTTTAAAAGCTTCAGGAATCTTTTGCAGGTGTTTAGAGTTAATTCGTTGATTCAGATGATTAGGTTAATAGCTCGTTTAGAGTACCTTTTCATGATATGCTAATTTTTTGAGATAGGAATTTTGAGTTTTCATGAGCTGTATGCCAAAATCATCAGTATTAAAACAATAAAAGACCTGAAATATTTCAGTTGGTATGCAATGAATCTAAAATATATGAAAGTTCAATTTTTATCATTACATTATGGAAAATAATGAACTTTATCACAATATGCTAATTTTTTGAGAAGGACCTGTATATGGGTTATGGAAAAGCAGTTCCTCATTAACATCACTGTAAAAGTAAGAACCGTCTCTCTTTGCCTTTAGCACAGTCCTCCAAGTACAAAGGACAGACTGATAAAAACCTGGATGATCCATGAGGAAAAGATATGTGTCATAATGGAAGTTCTTGATCCTCCGAAGCAGTACAGAGGCAGTGTCCATCCATAACTGCTTTCTACTGTACAAAAATCTCTCCACAGTCTGTAAACGAAAATATTTAATCCAACTGTGGATGTCAATCAAACCTTGCCCACCTTCAGAAACAGGTAGGAAAAGCAAAGCCGGTCTGGTCCACTGGTGGCCTTTCCAGAAGTCCACCAGTTTCTCTTGGATTCCGTATATTAGAAAGCCTGGAGGTTCAACCACACTGACCTGGTGCCAGAGCATCGAGGCGACCGAGCTGTTGGCTACAGTGAACACAAGAGGAGAACTGTTGGCACTGTCAAGGATTGGACGCGGAATTAAACATCCAATTCCAACCGAGCTTAAAAAGCTGTACCGTGGATGCAGAGCTGGAGCAAAACTAAAGGCAAAGAGGCACAACAGGAGGTGGAGGTACAAACCTTTTCTGCCCTCGGTGATCATGGGAAACGCTAACTCACTGCCAAACAAGTGTGATGAGTTAGAGGCGGAACCAACGGCTGTATAAGGAGAGCAGTTTGATCTGTCTGTCTGAGTCCTGGCTGAACCACAACACACCAGACTCATGTGTGGACATACCCGGCTTCACAGCCGTACGAGCGGATCGAGACCTGAGTACGAGCGGCAGTAAGCGGAAAGGAGGGGGTGTTATACTGTTCTTTAATCAGAGATGGGTCTCAGGAAGAAGAGACGGCTCAGGTCCTTCAGTGTCTGCAGTGATATGATGTGCATGTTTTATCACACTATCATTGAGAGTGCACTGTTCTATGCTGCTGTCTGCTGGGGGAGTTGCACTACAGACACAAACTGTAGGCGCATCAAGAGTAGGTTTTTTAAGTAAAGGTTTAATTACAGCAACCTTAAAAGGCTGAGGTACATATCCTGTCAACACAGACAGATTGATCAAATCCAATATGGAAGTGTTGATGAAGGGGAAAACCTCCTTGAACAGTCTGGTTGGGATTGGGTCTAAAACACAAGTTGATGGTTTAGAAGAGACTATTGCTGTTGTTAGTTCAGAGAGATCAACTGGGCAGAAGCCGTCTGAATACAAATCAGGTTCTAAAGATACCTCTAAAGCTGCTGTACTTGATGATACATCACTGATAAATCTGATAAACCACTCGGCAAAGTTAATGAAGTCTTTCTTCCTAAGCTTCCAACGAGTGCTGAAGTCAGAGACCTACAAAAATCTTAATTTTGAAGGAGTTGGGTGTTGAAATGCCAATAGAGAGAGAGTTGCGATGGGACGATTAAAGAGATGTCTATGGTGACTAAATGATGATCTAAGAAACCAACTGGAGATGTTTGCTGTGACTAACCTATTGTCATGGTTTTGATTGTTATGAAAGCAATCTAAGTGAGCAGCCTTCACAGTATCATCAGAAACCTTCATCCAGGTGTACTGCCTGATTGTATGATGGAATTTTCTCCAATCATCTATTAAATCATTTTCTGCTACTAATGCAGTCATGTGGGAAAGTGATGGAAGATGAGGTTCAGCTGTTTCTATAAACTGCAGTATCTGCAGTACAGTTCCAGTCACCTCCTAAATCTATGACTGATCTGCATTGTTTTTAAGAAGTTTAATCTCTCAGAGGGATTATTGTTTCTATACTTATCAATAAAAATAAAATGTGCAAAACTAATAGTCGCTGCTACAACTACAATTCTACGCTGAACCAATTCAGATGTGGATATATAACTAGCATGAAGATGGTGTGAAAACACAGCAGCAATCAAAAAAGATGTGTCCTTTACAGTTCCTCCCAGTCAGCCTCAGCATCATCTGAGCCATGCGTTTCCTGAAGGAAGAACACATCAATGTTTTTACTGACAATTACCTCAGCAAGAGCTGCCCGCTTACTCCTATCCTATACCATTCCCATTTAAAGATGCTTTCCAGGAGAAGGGGGAGAGAGAGGGAAACATAGAACTGTGAACCTCAAACTGAAACCGTAGGGAAACACCTCGTGCATTTCAACCATCAGAAATGAAGGTTTTTAGATTTCAGTGGACCTTTACCCCGTCAGAAGTTTTTTAAGCCTTTACACAACTGCTCCACACTTAGCTGCTTCATGATTTTCAGAGAAGAGCTAATGAAACCTTCTATATTTGGATAGAATTCAATAATTTCACCAACCTGCTTACTATAAGTTTCATTCAAAAACTGATCTCCTGAAAGCAGTACATCTGTGTTTCATCTTATGAACCAAGATCAGAAAACTGTGAAAGGGTCTCATCTTCCATTCTTTTTCTTATTTTTTATTTATACATATACACACATATACAGTATATATATGTGTGTGTGTGTATTGAGAACTGAGCAGTTCCTTGTTGTGATAGTGAGCTCTCTCTGAGCAGCAGCTGCTGCTGTGTGTCAGCATGCAGCTGCTGAGATACTTAGTCTTGTGTTCTACATACCCATATCTCCGTCTCCCCATGGCACATCCAGCCACTGGTATACATAGAACATTCTGAATGCAGAGCATGCAGCGGACCTCCACACTTTCTGCTCGTCCTCACCGTGTGGGAGTGGCGATCGCCGTACACTCCCGGCACACAGCAGCTGCTAAAAATAGCCACTAACTAGCTTACTGGCAAACTGAAAACCTAGCTGGATACCTGTCAGGCTGCTTTTACCACAGCAACAAACTAACTGTGTCAGGGTGAAAGTCAACCACTGAAGCTGCTCCGAACTACCAGCAGAACAGTACTCCTCTTCTTCCCATCTAACCTGTCAGCAGCAGATGGTGTCAGAGTGGAAGAAGCTCACGTCTGTCCCACTCCTCCTCTGGATGGTTCAGTCCAGCAGGCATTTTCCATCAACAGCACACAGAACCACACAAACAATGGAAACAACTGACATTTCTATTCTTCTATAACTGTAACCTTGTTATGTGCTGTGTATGGATGACATGTACAGCTGCTTTACTATCACTATGAGAAACATATATTTATATGCAAGTTCAGAAATGCTGTTCTTTTCACTTTATACATGCTTCCATTAGGTAACATTATCAGACAGCATGGCATACATTTCCATTGCTATGCTGATGATACTCAGCTGTACTTATCTATAAAACCAGATGAACCCAATAGGTTGGTCAGACTACAAGCATGTCTTAAAGACATAAAGACCTGGATGACTCAGAACTGTCTGCTTCTAAATTCAGACAAACTGAAGTTGTGATCAGACACCCTCTCTGCCTTTCAGACCAGGCTTAAAACTTTCCTCTCTGATAAAGCTTATAGTTAGGGATGGCTGAGGTGAGCCTGAAACATCCCATAGTTCTGCTGCTGTAGGCCCAGCCTGCTGGGGGAGCTCCCATGATGCACCTCTCATCCCTCTGCTCCCTTTCCTCTCCATGTACATGTGACATCATTGTTGTCATTAAAGGGATAGTTCGCCTCTTTTGACATGAAGCTGTGTAACATCCCATATCAGCAACATCATTTATGAACATCTTCTTACCCCCTGCTGCGTCCTGTGAGCAGAGTTCCAGCCTCGTTTTGGTGTTGATGAAGGTAGTCCGGCTAGTTGGCTGGGGTTTAAAAAATAAAGCGTTTTGCTTCTCAAAACAATATGCGTTCAACAGAGTAATACATTTGCATCACAAAATCGTCCATCCAGAAAAAGTCAGACCTCACATCGCTTGGCGCTATTTTTGCCTCCCTTGATATCAATGCGTCCAATGTAAACTGTGCAGACCGAAGAGCAGACCAAGCGGTCCCCTGCTTCCGAGCAGTAAACACCGTAACAGGTGCAGCTATCGCTAGGTGGCTGAACGCATTGATATCAAGGGAGGCAAAAATAGCGCCAAGCGATGTGAGGTCTGACTTTTTCTGGATGGACGATTTTGTGATGCAAATGTATTACTCTGTTGAACGCATATTGTTTTGAGAAGCAAAACGCTTTATTTTTGTGTCCCCAGCCAACAAGCCGGACTACCTTCATCAACACCAAAACGAGGCTGGAACTCTGCTCACAGGACGCAGTTCATAAATGATGTTGCTGATATGGGATGTCATACAGCTTCATGTCAAAAGAGGCGAACTATCCCTTTAACCTTCTCAGCAGGTATCCCTGTCCTGGTGTTAGGGTGCTTGTTGTCCCCTCTTTACATACATCAGGGTGCTTGCTCTTTTTCCAAATTAAAATTCCAGACTTTTTCCAGACTTTTTTAAAACTGATACTTTTTTTCCCCAAGACCTTAACTTTATGTACTTGTAACTTGTGTTCCTACTGCCTACTTCATTGGTTGAGATTGTACCAACTGTGTTTATTAGAAATGTTCATTTTTATAGGCTAGTTTTCAATGAACAAATGCATTATTCAGTAAATTATGCTTTTACTGATGAAAACGTTTCAAAACATGAAAATCACAAGTACATGAATTTCACATCAAACCAGTGTCACAAAAACTATCTATAAAAAAAAATGAATGGATGGATGAATGTATGTAGAATTCAGTCTCTTCACTCACATCTCATCCCATTAGGCTAACACAGTACGTGACCAGTTAGTAAACTTATAGTTTTATAGCCTACCTTCCTATTTCTCATTTCACAATGCCTTTGAGCATACTGTAAAATTCTACCATACATTTATTTTCCATACTTTATTAAGACTTTCACACAAAATCCAAGACTTTTCAAGGTCTGGAAAACAGTGCTTCAAAATTCCATACTTATTAAGACTTTCAAGACTTGCGCAAGCACCCTGATACATTGACGCTGTTATTTTCATCTTAAATGTGAGGAATATGAGATCATATTTTTTATTTGTAAGCTTTAAGCTACATCTTTAGTAAATGAATGTTTAGCAGCCCATGCTACACTGTTCAAACTAAACTAAACTGTTCTTTCATCAGCTGTGGGTGTTTGAAAGCTGTGTTCCACTTTAACGCCCTCTGCATGCGTTCACTTTGTTTTTCAATCTTTTATTGTTCCACTAAATCTTTATACATGATAAGATGATTCAAAGGTCAACGGGCACCTGCAGGAGATATCAGAGGAACGTGTTTATTTAGCTGTTGTTTTTTCATTTAATTTCATTCTGTCTTCTGATGTAAGTCCCCCACACCAAAACAACCCCTGCCCCCTTCTAAGCCCGCCTCTGCCTCAGTAACAGCATAAGAGCTGTTCACAACTGTTCACACTTCTGCACCGTCAGAGGCCTCAGAATTAAAAGTCTCACCCTTATCACACCAAACCTTTCACACACAAACAGCCCACATACCACACACTGGTCACTCCCAGCATGTTGATCAGAACTGCTGCCCCCCAGCACCACCTGAGCACCACCCCGCGCACCACCCCGGCACACAGTGTACCCACCTTGGCTGGTCAGAATGCCCCAGCAGGCCCTCTTCGCGTCCGGGACGTGTTTGAGAAGCGAGGCCGACTCTGCTGATCTTTTCCTGGACATCTTCACAGCTCCTGACAGGACCATGTTCCCACACCCGAGGCTCACGCGCAGCAGTCCAAAGGGCACGAGACGCTGTAAGAGAGGAGTCAGATCTGGACGGATTCAGATTGGCTGAGAGGCTTTGTTGTTGTTATGGTATCCTCGGCACGTGACCAGCTAATGCGACACAGCGGGGCGTGATACGGAGCCGTCCCGCAGAGGAGAACCCGCTGTTCTGTCCAGCTCGCTTCATCTCACCGTGCTGCCACTCATTCCGCAGAAGGCGGGAATAAGCACCACAGCGGATGGATTCATCCATAACTTCCTGCTCATAAATGTTGCCAGAGCACTGCCTTCATACTGCCTTCATACTGCGTCATAGGTTACTGCCTTCATATCAAACGCAGATACAGCCCTAAGTGACGGTCAATCACGTGTCTGTCAGGTCACGTGAGCAGTTCAGCTATACGAAGCAGGTGGAGCTCCCTTTGCTGCCGGCCAGAGTATTTACTGTGTGTGTGTGTGTGTGTGTGTGTGTGTGTTTACTGTGTGTGTGTGGTGTATTTACTGTGTGTGTGTGTGTGTGTGTGTGTGTGTGTGTGTGTGTGTGGTGTATTTACTGTGTGTGTGTGTGTGGTGTATTTACTCTGTGTGTGTGTGTGTGTGTGTGTGTGTGTATGTGGTGTATTTACTGTGTGTGTGTGTGTGTGTGTGTATGTGGTGTATTTACTGTGTGTGTGTGTGTGTGTGTGTATGTGGTGTATTTACTGTGTGTGTGTGTGTGTGTGTGTGTGTGTGTGTGTGTGTGTATGTGGTGTATTTACTGTGTGTGTGTGTGTGTGTGTGTATGTGGTGTATTTACTGTGTGTGTGTGTGTGTGTGTGTGTGGTGTATTTACTGTACAGCTCTGCTGCCGGCGCATTAATACCAAACAGCCCCCCCCCAGATCAGAGCTGTTAGAGACCACCTGACCAGAGCCAGAGCTACAGAGTAATACCCCATCACTCTGTAGCTCTGCACCTGACTGTACAGACAGTGTTTTACATTATTTTCATCAGTCTCCACTGTTTTTTTTATTAATTATAAATCTTTAATAAATTCAATACAAATCTCTTTGGGATTTGTCAATAATCAAGTCAAAATTCAGATTACATCTGGCTTCTCTATCTTTAGTAATGAGGATTCCTAAGTAAGTAACAGTGTCTTTAACAGGTATATTACAAATAGAAGGGATGTCACAATATTTAAGAGCAAGCAATTCACATTTCTTTACATTCAAGCAAAGTCCAGATGCAGCAGAGAAAGTGTTTATTAGATCAGTAGATTCAATTCAATTCAAATTCAAAAATACTTTATTTATCCCAGAGGGAAATTAAATGTTGATGTAGCTCAATTAAATCAAAGAGTTATTATAGATGCTGATGGCTGTGGGCAGGAAAGATTTCCTGTAGCGGTCCGTTTTGCATCCAAACTGAAGAAGCCTTTGACTGAAGAGACTCTGTTTTCTGATAACAGTCTCATGGAGAGGAAAATCCTTCTTTGCATTATTGTCTCCAGAGGTTCCACAGTCGTCCCCAGAACAGAACCAGCCTTCCTTATCAGGTTGTTGAGTCTTTTTAGGTCCCTGGTTCTGATGCTGCTGCCCCAACAGATGACGCAAGAGGAAATGACGCTCTCAACAACAGACTTGTAGAAGATCTGCAACATCTTGCTGCAAACCTTGAAGGACCTTAGCTTCCTCAAGAAGTACAGTCTGCTCTGTCCTTTCTTGTAGATGGCTTCACTGTTGTGTCTCCAGTCCAGTCTGTTGTCCACATGAACACCAAGGTATTTATATTCCTCAACCACCTCCACTTCTTCTCCCATGATGGAAACAGGGTTTGATCTGACCCTGTTTCTCCTGAAATCTACAATCATCTCCTTTGTTTTGTTAACATTCAAGATGAGATGATTGTTCCCACACCAGTGTTTCCCGCAGTGCATTATAGTCAAGGCGGCCGCCTTGGCAAACTCGCACTGCCGCCTTGCCAACGTTCCATAAAAAAAAAAAAAAAAAAAATTTTTTTTTTTTTTTTTTTTAAACCGAAGTAATAATGCTTTGCCAGGCTCAGACATTAAAAGACAGCATTGATAACATTGAATTGCGACACCTACTGGTTGTTAATGTAAATAGTTAATAATGTAAATAAAAAAGTGTTACAGCTCTTAAACAGCTTCGTTATTGCTCTAACAGCCCCCGTCCCATTCCAAGTACACCCCCCCCCCCCAGCCAACGACTCACCACCTTGACTAAGCAATTTCCTGCGGGAAACACTGCACACCATGCCACAAAGCGGTCCACCAGCTCTCTGTACTCAGCTTCTTGTCCATCTCTGATACACCCGACAACTGCAGAGTCATCTGAATATTTCTGTAGATGACAGGAGTCTGACTTGTACTGGAAGTCTGAAGTGTACAGAGTGAAAAGGAATGGTGAGAGTACAGTCCCCTGTGGTGCTCCTGTGCTGCTGATCACCTGGTTAGACATACAATTCTTCAGTCTGACAAACTGTGGTCTGTTTGTCAGGTAGTCATTAATCCAGGTGATTGTTGAGGCCTCCACCTGAGTCTTCTGGAGTTTCAGACGAAGCAGATCAGGCTGGATTGTGTTAAATGCACTGGAGAAATCAAAGAACATGATCCTCACAGTGCTGCCTGCTTTGTCCAGATGACAGTGGGTTTGTTGAAGCAGGTGTATGATAGCGTCTTCAACTCCAACTCCATGGCGATAAGCAAACTGCAGGGGGTCCTGATATGTGCTGGTTTGCTTACACAGGTGGGTCAACAGGAGTCTCTCCAGGACCTTCATGATGTGGGATGTCAGGGCAACAGGTCTGTAGTCATTGATGTCTGAAGGGTGAGTTTTCTTTGGTACCGGAACCAGACAGGATGTCTTCCACAACAGTGGTACCCTCTCTTGGGTCAAGCTAAGGTTGAAAAGGTGTTGCAGAATCCCACAGAGCTGCTCTGCACAGGCCTTCAGGACTCGGGGGCTGACACCATCTGGACCTGCAGCCTTGTTCCGGTTCAGTCTCTCCAACTGCCTCTTCACCTGACTTCTAGAAACAGAAAAGTGGGAGATAAAGGTAAAGATAATGTAAAGGTATCATCAGCCAGTTGGCTGATAGTAACGTTTAATGGACTAAGAGAGGAAAGAGGAAAGCTAAGGCATATGGGGCATCCCTGCCTCACCCGCGTTTAAGGAAGGCACGAGGAGAAGTACCAGCATGCAATCTGATTGAGCATTTTCCATTTGTATACATTGTTCTGATAGCACTTCTAAAATATGGTGTCCAAATACAAAGCTCTCTAAGGCATGGAATATGAATTTATGTTCAACTGTGTCGAACGCTTTGTGAAAATCTAAACAAAAAGGATGAAACTTTCATCAAAGCATACATCTGAACAATCAATGAAATCAAGTACTAATCTGATATTGTTGGAGATATGTCTGTTTCTCATGAAGTCTGGTTAATTATGTGGTCCAAAACGGTTTTTATTCTCAGTCCCAACTGCTTTAATAGTTGTTCCAGGACGTGTCCTTCCACAGTTGAAGTAAGGTACAGGTACATCAGTAAGAGTTGCTTTGATGAAACTCTGTCAGACTGAACATGCACACTGTGTTTTACTACATTTCTTACTGCTCACTGCACTACGATCTATGTCCATGAAAGTGTTTGAATAAAGTTGTTCAACTTTACTACTTCCGCAACTACTACCGCTTATTCATCACTGCCGTTATTTCCTGTTTGTTCAACTTCGTCAAGTACACGAAAACATAGACATATGCGACATGTCTACAATCATTTATTATTCTTTCTATTTGTACTATATGAGGAGGTGTGGATATGTGAAGTTAAAAAAAACTGTTTACTTTTGAGTTTTGTTCTGTCAATGCAACATGTTTAAATAAAAATAAATAAAATAAAGAAATAGATAAATAAATAAAAATGCTGTCTCTTTGGAGACGACAAGACGGTTTGGAACAGCAGGAGTGACACTGGTGGCCCCGGCTCTTCTTCGCTGACTCATTGCATAATTTTAGGGTTTCTTTCTACTAAAGAAAACAGGCGCTTTATAGTAGTTTTACTTTGAAAAGCTCCGACAGGAAGTTCGAGTCCAAACCACCTCTGTCATTTCCGTGAACACGCGCATCAGTGTGGATGACGGTTTGTTAGCCTGATTTAAAGATGAACACGGTCCTATCCCGAGCCAACTCGCTGTTCGCCTTCTCTCTGAGCGTCATGGCGGCGCTGACGTTCGGCTGCTTCATCACCACCGCCTTCAAAGACAGGAGAGTTCCTGTGGACATCCACGTCTCCAAAGTGATGCTGTAAGAACCCTCTGTAGCGTTAGCTGTGCGCGCGGCTTTACATATGTGCTGCGTTTAACCAAAAGGTTTTTAACCTTTTTTTTTTATAAAAAGGTTTTTAACCTTTTTAATCCATGCTACGACGCAGACGGAAGCCGCGCAGGACTATGAGACCCCTGACTACGTTTTAAAATCGCCTTCAGTCTAAATAAACCGCAGCTTCAGGCAGAGAGTCTCTATTATGAGGAGAGGGAAAACTGGCGGCTATTTCCGGGTGGTACTGCACTCTAGGGGCGCCAACGAAGCAGTGCAGAGCACGCCGAACTCTATGGTGGTACTATGAAATCCACATTAGATCCAGCCATTGCTTTCGATAGAATTTTTTATATTTTTTTATTTTCATTTTCCTAAAGGAAGGATAAATTATCCTTTCAAACGGCACTTGGTTTGATTTTTTAGACTCGCTAGATCTTTTTAAAATACACATTTATTGTCAGTATTGCCTCACGAGTGACGTCAGGCATGTGGCATCACTTTACGGCATGGTCAGTCCTAGCGCTGAGCTAGCAGAGAGGTGTTAGCTCAAATAGTTACAGATTTCAGCACATCCCTTTTACATACTCTCTGACTAGCCTCTGGTTTAGCTTTGGTTGTTGTTAGCAGCACCAGGTTAGCACTCTGGCACAGTGGACGAGTGCCGTAAAGCAGCCGGTCGTAATCAGCCGTGCGTTCATCAGATTCCGTTAGCAAAATGCTAGCGGAGACTGACTCGCAAATGCCAGACCTGTAAGAAAACAGAAAGATATAACTCCCAGGTTATTGTACTTTTGATATAAATCTACATCCCGCTGTCAGAAATCACAGTAATATTTTCAGGTTTCAGTCGCTAGCGGGGACATTTTTTGAGTTATTAGCGCCAGCCCTATGGAAAATGGTCATTCTGCACTCGCTCGCCAGCGCCCCCAGAGAAAATCAACTGAACTGCAGCCAAATTTTTTATAATGGGGCGAATAGGAAGTGGAACGGCTGTCTGTAAAAGGGCTGTGCTTCAGGTCAGACAGAGCTGACCCGGAACCGGAAGTGACCTCCGTCCCGACCTGGGGGGGCTAAGTGGTCGTAAAGGCACAGCCATTATAACGAACAGCCTTGCCACTCTGTATTAAGCCCCATTGTACCGGCTTTTTGGCTGCAGTTCCACCAGAATTCCACTGGGCGCGTCGGTGGAGACCAGAATGAATGGGGCCCAATGGAGCTAGATGCTACAAATGGTCAGTTTCACCTAAGTCTCCTCAAGAGCGCTCAGATTTGAATGTAGTTTCTGAGAGCTCAACATGGGTTTCAAGTCAAAAATCTACTGAACGAGTACATATATCCCTTTGATTTCTTACAGGTTGGCTTCTTGTTGTCCACAACGCGCTAGCATTGTGCTAATGACAGCTGGTCGACCAGCTATGTATGACGTCATATACACTTCAAATCCTTTTTTTAAGCAAATGAGTGGCTCTAAAAATCTAAAACTCAGCCATGGGTATTTTCTAAACACCCTCTTTCGAAAACAACATTCGAATTACTAGAGAAAAAATTATATCTTGAGATAAGGGCACGAAAGGGCGTATAGCTCCATAGGACTCCATTCATTCTGGTCTCCAAAATTGGGCGCCCCACGTGGAAAGAGGGTGGAACTGCAACCAAAATCGCCTCGTTGGAAACCGGAAATGCACCGTGAGTGGCGAATCTGTCCTATTATAGAATCTGTGGTAAAGGCCTGTTCATACAGGAGACCTGGAACAGTACTGCCCGATAAAGAGGCATTTGTTCACACAACAGTCACTTCAGTCAGAGAGTCTCTATTATGAGGAGAGGGAAAACTGGTGGCTTTTTCCGGGTGGTACTGCACTCTAGGGGCGCCAACGAAGCAGTGCAGAGCACGCCGAACTCTTGGGTGGTACTATGAAATCCACCTTAGATGCAGCCATTGCTTTTGATAGAATTTTTTATATTTTTTCATTTTAATTTTCCTAAAGGCAGGATAAATTATCCTTTCAAACGGCACTTGGTTTGATTTTTTTAGACTCACTAGATTTGTTTAAAATACACATTTATTGTCAGCATTGCCTCACGAGTGACGTCACGCATGTGGCATCACTTTACGGCATGGTCAGTCCTAGCGCTGAGCTAGCAGAGAGGTGTTAGCTCAAATAGTTACAGATTTCAGCACAGCCCTTTTACATACTCTCTGACTAGCCTCTGGTTTAGCTTTGGTTGTTGTTAGCAGCACCAGGTTAGCACTCTGGCACAGTGGACGAGTGCCGTAAAGCAGCCGGTCGTAATCTGCCGTGCGTTCTTCAGATTCCGTTAGCTAAATGCTAGCGGAGACTGACTCGCAAATGCCAGACCTGTAAGAAAACAGAAAGATATAACTCCCAGGTTATTGTACTTTTGATATAAATCTACATCCCTCTGTCAGAAATCACAGTAATATTTTCAGGTTTCAGTCGCTAGCGGGGACATTTTTTGAGTTATTAGCGCCAGCCCTATGGCCAATGGTCATTCTGCACTCGCTCGCCAGCGCCCCCAGAGAAAATCAACTGAACTGCAGCCAAATTTTTTATAATGGGGCGAATAGGAAGTGGAAGGGCTGTCTGTAAAAGGGCTGTGCTTCAGTGCTCTGTTGAAGTGATGGAGAGACACAACGTGCACTCGCGATATTCAGACATCATTCCAGCGAGACTAACTGGGACCCAATGTGCGCAGAGCACGGGTTGTGTCAAGGGCAGATTATAGTTCTGCGTCTATCGTCTTGACGTGTTGCTTTGCTCTGGTCGCGAACCACTTTTCATGTTATGGTTCTGCAACCTCGGTCTGGAATTTCTCGGGACGCACAGCAGTTTCCCCTCGCGAGAATTTCGGTGGGCGGTGACGAGAACTTCGGCGGCGCCGGCGGAAGTGTTTATCTTTCAAAAAAAAAAAAAGTGTATGCAAGATATGGATCTGGAGTTGCTCGACATCGAAGAAGAACAGCTTCTTTTATTGGAGTTGGCGAAAATGCAAAGGAGGAAGCCACACAGACAACCGGAAAGGCACACAGAGGACCAATCACAGCCGCTTTTGTCTGCGCACTTCCGTTGGTGGTCTGCGTAGTCAGGATTTTTTTGAGGTGCACGAGAACGCGCGCAGAGCCTCTGCGTGGGGGAGTGGTCAAGATTTTGACGCTCGCAGAGGCTCTGCGTCCGAGCGTCAGAGGCTTTGCGTCTGAAGCATAAATCAGCCTTCAGACAGCTGAGCAGGATGTGTTTAAAGTCTGAAGGAAACACTGGAGACTTTGGCTCCCTCTACTGCTGTGGGATGGAACACCACTGGGGTTCAAACCAAGTCGGTGTGAGCCCTCCACATGAACAGCCATGCATATGATCATATGACCTGTTGTCAGAGGCCATCCAAACGTTAGCTGGCTGTCAGCTCTCAACACATTGAAACAAGCCTGATGCTTAGAATGTGTAGCTGCCGCGGCTGGTGGGTGATGACCCTGTGAGGCATTTTCTCCCAGACACCGCAGTGGACAGGTCTGTCCACACAGGTCCACATGTTTGCATGTGTGACCCTGTTGAAGAGGTGGTCCCACTGCTCTAAGGGAGAGTGGACATGGCAGAACACTGCTGTCCCACTTCTGTCCCCCTGCTGTCCCACCTCTGTCCCCCTGCTGTCCCACCTCTGTCCCCCTGCTGTCCCACCTCTGTCCCCCTGCTGTCCCACCTCTTTCCCCCTGCTGTCCCACCTATTTCCCCCTGCTGTCCAGTACACCACCTCTGCCTGCACCAGAGAACTCAGACAGGTGCCCATCAGAAGGCTGATGGATTGATATTTGCTGGTGAGGGGCAGATCTTTTCCAAAGTGTTTCCAGCAGCAGCTTGTCAGGGGTCTGTGTGCTCGCTGAAGCATCACTTCACTTCAGTGTGTGGAACAGAGTACAGGCTCCACCCAAACTCAGACGTGCTGTTTGTTTCAGATTCTTTCTGAAGCTCACTAAGCATGAGCACATGCACCCTGAGCAGTGAGAGTTGATGAGGTCTGCTGCTCTGCTGCTCTGCTGCTCTGCTGCTGCTGCTCTGCTGCTCTGCTGCTCTGCTGCTGCTGCTCTGCTGCTGCTGCTGCTCTGCTGCTGCTGCTCTGCTGCTCTGCTGCTCTGCTGCTCTGCTGCTGCTGCTGCTCTGCTGCTGCTGCTCTCTCACCTTCCTGTGTGTCTCATCCTTGGTGTTTCTCTGTCTCCAACAGGAAGAACGTGGATGACTTCACAGGACCCAGAGAACGAAGCGATCTGGGTTTCATCACCTTTGACGTCTCGGCTGATATCCTTCACAGTCATTGTGTTACTGAAGGAAGATACCACCTGTATTTAGTTTAGGGGGAGCTCAGCAGTCAGGGAACTGGAAGAACCAATGCTGATGAAACAGTTCTCTGGAATCCTCTACACTGTTGCTGGTGGGAGAGAGAGTCTTTTTAAGACCTTTCTATTTAATCACATGTGGGACTGTTAGAAGTCATGAGTGAGGACAGGTGTAGGGTTGGTATCACCCGGTGGCAGGGGACTGAGTAATATCACATGTTGGTCAGTGGGATGGAGCGCAGACAGCTGCTGCTGCTGCTGCTGTGTTGCTTCAGTATTCATTCACTTGTTTAATCTCCACTGTTACCAGCACCCTCCACTACACTACATGAGCTTCAGAACTGGAACCCAGTGTAAATATCTGTAGCAGTGAGTCTAGTTCTAATCTCCATGAGGGTATAATCTTGTATGTTTTCACACAAACATCCATTGCATAGAGTCAGTGTAAGTCATGGTATTTCAAAGTGACTCCCAGCCATAAACTCTACTGAGGTTTTGTTTGAACGCTAACTGCAGACATTTTTCTTTATAGTAATGTTTTCTGAGTTTAGCTCACACACAGAGCAGTGTGATGACTATCTTTTAGCTCTTCTGCTGTAAACTGTTGTCCTATTTGTCTTAACGCTCCCACATCTGCAGCCAATATTTGACTGGAACGTTAAACAGCTGTTTCTCTACCTGTCAGCTGAGTATGCCACAAAGAGCAACGTAAGTCCCTGTGCTGAGCGCAGCATGTCATGTGTGTGTCTGTCAGAGAAGGTGTGTATTCTCAGTGATGTTGGAGGGTAGTGATGCTCCGATCAGCATTTTTTGGACCGATCACCAAAATCATGATCTGCCCGATTGCCGATCACGGAAGGAATCGGACATTTCCATGCCTTTCATCTAGCAGAGAGTGCACCATTTATAGAAATTAAACCGCCAGAGGTAGCTGGGGACATGTAGAACAAGAATCTGGTGGAGTTTGCAGAAAACAATTGTTTTTTTTATTTTCTATTAATATTTTAATCTGCCCATATACACCATTCATTGGGTAGGATTTCAGCATCAAATTATTAAACAATGATGCAGTGGAATGACTTGAAAATCACCACAGAGGTAGCTGGGGACATGTAGAACAAGAATCTGGTGGAGTCGGCAGAGAACATTTTGATTTGGTTCTAAATGAAGTTTTCAAATCTGACTATGCAGAAATGAGTTTGATTCTGAATATGCTTCAATAATTTTGTTCTATCATTTTGTTTTAATCATTAAAAAGAATGTAGTAAAAAGAAACAACCAAGTAATGACAGGTGTATGTATTCCAACAAATGAAAAATCAACTTCGATATAGATTTCTGAGTTTACGGGGTGCACTTGAATGCACCATAAATCCGCTCACACGCTTTACCGTACGACGCGATGTAAACGGGCACTCGATTTTCAAGTGTAGCTAGCGCGACCGCAGTAAGTTTCACATCTTTCTGACACACTTTGAAGAAATTCCAGACAGGAGAGGTCATGTTGTCGAGATGCACTGTAGAGGTTTTGCCTGTTCGGTTCTGTACACACGTCACGTACCACATTAGAAAGTGGTCGCTAGTAATTTAAGTCAAAAAAAAAAAAAAAAGCTAGTAATTTACGTCACGTGATCGGTTTTTTGATCGGCATATTTTTCCGATCGCCGATCAGGCTATTTTTGGGCATTATCAGCCGATCATGATCGGCAGCCGATCGATCGGACCATCGCTATTGGAGGGTATACGTAGTTCAGCTAAAGGGTTAAATATTTTCTCATATTTTCTGAACACACGAGCCCTCGTCCACGTCACTGCTGAGGAATGCTGCAGCATGCCAAACGTCAGGCATCATTGTTTGTCTCAGCATAGAGAAGCTGACACTCAGACGAGGAAATCCAACTCAAGGCTGTGCTTTCCCAGCTGCCATTGAACGGAGCATCACTGTGTGTGTGTGTGTGTGTCAGTAAAATGCCAGAAACACGGTGAACACCAGCACAGCTGTATGACTCAGAACTGCTGTGTGTGTGTGTTTTTTTTTAAGACTTTTAAGACACTCTGACCCCAGAGTGTGTATTAAATGTAGCTTTTAAAGCTTTGATATTTGTCCAGAGGACAGAAAGTAACATTAAATTGTGGGTGTGTCAGTCTCTGAACCAGGTGGTGCTATGGGATAAGATTGTTCTTCGTGGGGAAAACACCAAACTGAACCTCAGAGACATGAAGTCCAAATACTTCTTCTTCGACGATGGGAATGGACTCAGGTAAGACTCTCTGGAGACTCGCTCATAATTCCCACCGTTACCCACCTCAGACTCAAACTTGACCATCCTGTCAGATTTGCAGCAGGCTCATCTTCATCAGGGTTCCCGCGGGGTCTTAAAATGTCTTAAAAGCATTGAATTTATGAATTTGGAAATAATACCTTAAAAAGACTTGAAAAAGTCTTGAATTTTGATATCTGGGTCTTAAAATTTGTGCAGTAAGTTCTCCGTATCACATTCTCCTCAAACGTTTCATTTGTCAACTAGGCTACTATTATTTTGAAAAGCCTAAATAACGTAGCCTAAATGAAGAGTGGCGGAACCAATCATTGAGAACGCAATGCTGCCCCTACAGCTCCGCCCCGGGTCCAAGAACGTCACATTGCTGCAGCACTGACACAGACCACAGCAACAAGCCAAGCAGAAGCGTGAAAAATCAAGGCAAATCTGCGCAGAAAACAAGAAAGTTTAACTTACGCTGTTATGTTGTTTTTTAACATTTGTTTGCTTTTCCTTGCTTCCCATTTCTTGCTGGGATTATGGGGAAATGTCGTAGAGTCTCACGCCAAGTCCTTCAAGCACATGAAAAATATCAAAGCGAAGGATCAAACTCCTTCCATCGCCGGGGTGTTTCAACCGGCCAACGCTAGCCAGTTAGCTATTAATGTATCTGAGCTAGCAGATAACGTTAACCAGCCAACTGCTAGTTCAGCCCCTCCAGTTACGACCGTCACCGCAACTAGAGTAGATCTGCGAACAGCTTTTGGGTCCACACCAACCATGAAAGCAGAGGTGTTGTGGACTCTTAACACAATCACCAAACACCATTCATATAATGGAAACGAGGGTATTTCAGAGTTGTTTAAATGCATGTTCCCCGATTCCGACATCGCTGCCACAATTACTTGTGGTCCCAACAAAACGGCGTACATTGCCAAGTTTGGTTTAGCTGTGTATATTAAACAGGAACTGGTGTCCAAGGTAAACAAATCACCGTTCGTTCTTATGTTCGATGAGATATTCTATGTTCTCATTTTTTTTGTTGATTTTCATTATTTATAGTTCTCTCTACTCCCCATATTCCCAGCATGGAATAAGTAGCTAGCTAACATAACCAAAAAACAACTTAACTGTGTCAGTTAAACTTTTTTGTGGTCTGCTGAAATTTTCTTTGATTTTTCACACCTCTGTTTGGCTTGTTGTCTGTGTCTGTGCTGTGGTGTTGTAGCGTTTACTACTACTATGCTGCAATGTTTCATCAATGCTTTACACAGTCCACACTTTCATTTGTTTGAGAAATAAATGAACAAATTAAAAAAAAAAAAAAAGTTTTTCTTTGCCGGTAGGTCTGTGAAATAGGTTTTTTTTTATTTTTTTTATAAATGGTCTTAAAAAGGTCTTAAAAAGACTTAAATTTGATTTGAAGAAACCTGTAGGAACCCTGTTCATGTTCAGTTCCCCTGCTCGTTGTGGGCGGGGCTTCTGAACAATGCCTGCTGGTACCAGTGTGGACAGCAGAGCAGCCTCCACCTCCTGCAGCTCTGTGCTGTGTGCAGCCGTCTGCTCCAGCCTTCACTTGTTCTGACCCCATGTGCAGGTGGACACCTCCACCCGTGAGAGGCAGATGAAATGGGTGCAGCTAACTTGTTATTGGCAAGCTAAGTTTGCACAGTAGTGACTGGAAGACGAGCTGTCAGGGTCAAACGTGCACCGAACCAGCAGGTTCTCGCTTGGATGATGTCATACACAGCTATGTGCTCAGTGTTTCCTAACCCTAACACACAGCTATGTGCTCAGTGTTTCCTAACCCTAACCCTAACCCACAGCTATGTGCTCAGTGTTTCCTAACCCTAACCCTAACCCACAGCTATGTGCTCAGTGTTTCCTAACCCTAACCCTAACCCACAGCTATGTGGTCAGTGTTTCCTAACCCTAACACACAGCTATGTGCTCAGTGTTTCCTAACCCACAGCTATGTGCTCAGTGTTTCCTAACCCACAGCTATGTGCTCAGTGTTTCCTAACCCTAACACACAGCTATGTGCTCAGTGTTTCCTAACCCTAACCCACAGCTATGTGCTCAGTGTTTCCTAACCCTAACACACAGCTATGTGCTCAGTGTTTCCAAACCCTAACCCACAGCTATGTGCTCAGTGTTTCCTAACCCTAACCCTAAGCCCTCTGCAGACTGACTTTGCTCTGAACACTTGAACCAGCTGCTGTGTAGGACAGTGATGACAGGTGACCTGGTGTGTCTTTGCAGGAACGAGGATATTTGATTCCCGCATGTAGGGGGATCTTTATGTTCTGGAACTAAAATGTGGAACCTCTCAAAGAAAAACAACAAGCGCTAACAATGAATAAAGATCCAGCTCCCCAACAGCACCCTTATCCTCTCAGGGTCCCAAGTAGTGCTGGGCGGTATACCGGTTCACACCGAATACCGGTTTATAATTTCGTTATGAAATGAATTTTTAATATACCGGTGTATTTGATTACACAACGGGGGGAACGCTGCGTCGCGCGACATTGTTTGAGACGGGACCCTTTTCAGTGTTGCGCTTCTAAACACGCATGTTTACTGTCTATTTTTAACGCTATTTAAAAAATACTGGTATTTGTTAAGCTGTATTTCATTTCCCTGCTCTCCCTCCGTCTCTGTCAGTCATGCGTCTCTCTCACATAGCCTACACACTCACTCACACACAGCCCCTCCCCTCCGTGCACACCGCATGTGTCTCCATCAGCGAGATCATCCCTGGAAGCGTGGAAGCTTGCTAGCTTCAGCGTCGCGTTAGATTAGCTCCCATTAAAAAGTCCTGTAAAAATATTTTATATTTTTGATACAATGTTGTCCCGTTCCGACCCGACCCGACCCAGTGTTTCCCGCAGTGCATTATAGTTAAGGCGGCCGCCTTGCCAACGTTCCCAAAAAAAAAAAAAATTTTTTTTTTTTTAAACCGAAGTAATAATGCTTTGCCAGGCTCAGACATTAAAAGACAGCATTGATAACATTGAATTGCGACACCTACTGGTTGTTAATGTAAATAGTTAATAATGTAAATAAAAAAGTGTTACAGCTTCGTTATTGCTCTAACAGCCCCGTCCCATTCCAAGTACACCCCCCCCCCCCAACGACTCACCACCTTGACTAAGCAATTTCCTGTGGGAAACACTACGACCCATAGCAAACCCTAACCCAAGCGATTACGCCTTCTTTATAAAGTTAACTTGTCGCAAGTTTGCCGTTAAAAAAAAAAAAATAAAAAAATGTAGTTGGGTTGTCGAGGTCAAAACACTAGCAGCTGTGAATCAAATAAATTAGGTTTTTTAAACTCTTACACTGAATGTTTGCTGCTTCAATCCAGATGAGTATTGAAAAATATTTTCCGCGAAAAGAGACGTGTTGAGGATGAGGACCAGCCTGAACCGGAGGTATCAGTCTGAAACAGCTGAACAGTACGACCAGTGTAATTAGCTATGTTATTCATTTGTTTACAATGAAGATGTCAATATTAATACAATAAAGTTCTGTGTGACCAATTATTAACGAAGGAATTATTTTGAAGAATTTTTATTTTAATTTTTAAATCTGTAGAAAATGCTGTGAACACCTAATTATGCATGAAAAAAATACCGTGATATACCGTGATATGTATTTTTGGTCATACCGCCCAGCACCAGCACTAGTCCCAAGCAGAAGTCAGATGGAAGCTAACATTTAGTTTCCGTTTGCACTGGAGCCCAGAAAGTGGTCCCATCTCCTGACAAACATCGTTTGAGCTCATTATTAGAAATGGTTTAGATGATTTTTCCTGTGTTCCAGCTGTGATCAGCTCTGAGCTTCTTATGGGGACTGATTGCAGATCATTTCTGATCATGTTGAAGCTGCGGGTGAAGATCCCACGCAGGCTGAAAACATTGTCATACAGCACAGGCAACTGGTCGCTGGTATGGTCCACTGCGTTAAAGCGCTCTCGAAAATGACAGGATCTGATATTTCCCATAATACAATTCTTTAGCATCTTTTCTCAGATGCTTCCTGCCCATATTTTTTAAACATAAAACTTGTGAATATCTTTCTAAAATGTGTGCATGTGGAGTTGTGCCACTGAACGTCATTGGCTGATTGTTGCACTTTGTCTTCAGGGCCAATAAGAACATCACTCTGACACTATCTTGGAATGTTGTTCCCAACGCTGGAATTCTCCCGCTGGTGGCAGGAAGTGGACATGTCAGCCTGCCTTTCCCAGAGTCATACGAGATGACCAGGAGCTATTAGATACATGCAGCCTGCTGAAACACTTTCATGGATGTAAATGTTGGTTTGTAATAAAAATGGAAACTGGAACATATATGTTTGTGGAATCATTGGGAAATTTAATTCAATTCAGTTTTATTTCTATAGCACAAAATACAACAAATTACACTCAAGACACCTCAAAGATACAGTCCAATTCACACGGAGCCAGTTACAAAAGTAGCCAAGCTAAGAAAACCAACAGATTGCATTTCAACTTCTCTCCCCCAGCAGTCTGGGCCTATAGCAGCTTAACTATGGGATGTTTCAGGATTACCTGAACCATCCCTAACTATAAGCTTTATCAGAAAGGAAAGTTTTAAGCCTTGTCTTAAAAGTGGAAAGGGTGTCTGCTTCCCGGACATTTACTGGCAGTTTATTCCACAAGAGAGGGGCCTGATAACCGAAGGCTCTGCCTCCCAAACTGGCAGCTGGTTCCACAGAGAGGGGCCTGATAACTGAAGGCTCTGCCTCCCAAACTGGCAGCTGGTTCCACAGAGAGGGGCCTGATAACTGAAGGCTCTGCCTCCCAAACTGGCAGCTGGTTCCACAGAGAGGGGCCTGATAACTGAAGGCTCTGCCTCCCATTCTACTTTTAGAAACTCTGGGAACCTCAAGTAAACCTGCAGTTTGGGAACGAAGTGCTCTGTTAGGAAAATATCTTACAATGAGATCTTTAAGATGTGATGGAGCTCGGTCATTAAGAGCTTTATATGTGAGGAGAAGAATCTTAAATTCTGCAGCATTTGCAGCATTTTGGATCAGCTGGAGGCTTTTCAGAGAATATGTGGGACACGCTGCTGCTGCTGTGAACACGCTTCTGCTGTGGGACACGCTGCTGCTGTGGGACACGCTGCGGCTGTGGGACACGCTGCGGCTGTGGGACACGCTGCGGCTGCGGGACACGCTGCGGCTGCGGAAACGCTGCTGCGGGACACGCTGCGGCTGTGGACACGCTGCTGCGGGACACGCTGCTGCGGGACACGCTGCGGCTGAGGGACCTGCTGCTGAGGGACACGCTGCGGCTGTGGGACACGCTGCTGCTGTGAACACGCTTCTGCTGTGGGACACGCTGCTGCTGTGAACACGCTGCTGCTGTGGGACACGCTGCGGCTGCGGGACACGCTGCGGCTGCGGGACACGCTGCGGCTGCGGGACACGCTGCGGCTGCGGACACGCTGCTGCGGGACACGCTGCGGCTGTGGAAACGCTGCTGCGGGACACGCTGCGGCTGTGGACACGCTGCTGCGGGACACGCTGCTGCGGGACACGCTGCGGCTGAGGGACCTGCTGCTGAGGGACACGCTGCGGCTGTGAACACGCTGCGGCTGTGGGACACGCTTCTGCTGTGGGACACGCTGCTGCTGTGGGACACGCTGCGGCTGAGGGACACGCTGCGGCTGTGGGACACGCTGCGGCTGTGGGACACGCTGCGGCTGTGGGACACGCTGCGGCTGTGGGACACGCGGCAGACGCTCAGATTCCTCTCCCAGCATTGTGGAGAGCAACACGTCTGAGTGCTGTCAGGCCATCCCAGAGGCCCGCTTCTGTCAGCTTTAGGACATGGTGGAGGAACACAGAATGCTTCATTAATAATTCAGTCTGAACTCAGCGTTTAGACATCCTGTCATTTAATAGGAACAGAAAGTCCTGAGCAGATGGAGTCCCACGCTGTGTGCCCACCCTCCTGTCAGGTGGAGACCCTTCAGATAACTTCTTCCAATTAAAGGAGAGTATTCTCTCCATGGAAAAATGGAGATGTTTGGGTGTTGGTGACACAATGGTTAAAGGAAAAGAAGCACATCCAGGCCGGGCCAACAACAGATCAGAAACACCTTTATTGAGGAGTTGTCAATTCAGAGGGTCCTACATCAAAGAGCAACAGAACAACATCTGAAAGCAGCGCCGCATCCTGCTGCTGCTCGCCCTGTGGACACATGGCTGTGGACACATGGCTGTGGACACATGGCTGTCAGAGCCCCCCAGGTGTGGGCTCTGACAGGCGGAGACGTGGAGGGTCCTTTCTGCTGTGTGTCCATGTTTCTGAGAGCATCAGCATATATTCCACCTGATGAGTCCAACCCGTCCAACACAACAAGACAAACATGTTTGCAGTAACTACAGAGCATTTAAAGCAGCTCGCTGTGTGCTGCGGCCCAACAGAACACACAAAGCCTTCACAGGCAGGACTCAGAGCCGGGCTGCTGTACCACTCTGGTGACGTGGCCTTGTCTTTAACACATCTTCTGAGGGGGGGGGGGGGGGGGGGGGGATCCCTCCTGGGGGCTGCAGCAGGTAAACACTCCTCGTCTCTCGGCATGAACTTGAACCAAAGGCTGGAGCTAATCCAGGCGTTGGATGAGTTTCTCCTCCATCATGCAGAAGAGGGCCACGTGGGACAGGTCCGAGATGAAGGCATCACAGGCCCGGCGCCCGATGCCCTTACAGCCTCTGAGGTCCAACAGAACCAGAGAGGAGAGCCGCTTCAGGTAGGCCAGACAGCCGTCCGTCAGCTCGCTGCAGCCTGCGCACACACACACACACACACACACACAGAGATTAGATCACTTTTCCCCCGCCTGCTGCTGATGCAGCGCCTCCTGATTCTAAAGGAATCTTAAACCTTCATACGAGCTGAAACTTTTCTTTTTAAAAACATAAAATACTCTTCACTTCTGCAGCAAGAAGTAACTTTTCATAGACAGCTGGCAGTAAGATGAAGGACTGAATCAAAAGTCCCCTGAGTCTGAAGGCAGGGTCCCATGGGGTACAGATGCTCACTGAGGACCACCACAATCATTACCGTCTTATACACAGATTCCCAAACCAAAGAAACCAGTCCCATCCAACATTAGCAGCACCCTATTGGCTGGGCAGGGCAGAGAGGCGGAGCTAATGGGCGTCCTCACAGATCCCAGGACCCTAAACATCTGAATGGAACAGTATTGAGGGGATTTGCTCTGGAGGTCCAGTCCCTGAGAGGAGGAGCCCAGCTCTGGTTAAACCTGATACCTGTGCTATCCCAGATCCCAGCAGGGGCTGCTCTCATGCCGTCTCTTTGGAACTTCCTGTTTTCCTACCCGTCTCCATGACGAGGAGTTCCTATAAGTTGTTATTACGTCCTGATAAATGACGCGTTGATTAGAAATCACTCGTCCCTCACAGGACTGAAAGACGGACAAAGAGAAGCAGAAACTGCTCATTTCTCCCACAGGCGTGGAACTAAAGGTGTTCTGCACCCACCTGCCAGTGTGAGCTCCGTCAGGTTGTTGCGGGTGTGGGTTCCAGTGGCTGCCAGCAGGGCAACACAAGAATCCGTCAGGTCCTTGCAGTGGGCCAGGTCCAGCCTCTCCAGCTGGGGCATGTGGCGCTGCAGCAGCCTCACAGTGGACTCACTGACATCCAGGCCAGACAGATGCAGAGTCACCATGTTCCTCAGCCTGCTGCGGGACGACTCCAGACCTGCCCACACACGTTCAGACACTGCTCATTCCCACGCCACCATCACCAGGGTGCAGAGTGTGCTGCCACTCACCAGGCGGGCTGATGAGCTCCTTAATCTGGGCATCTTTAACGCCTTCACACCAGCGCAGGTCCAGTAGCCTCAGCTGGGGCAGCGTGGGCGAGACCAGAGCTGCCAGACTGCACCAGGGCAGGCCAGTGACCCGCAGCTCCCTCAGACCTGGGGACACAGACGGGACAAGAGGATCTGTGTTTTCATCAGGGTTGTACTGCTGTATGAGAGCAAGTCAAGTCAAAGTTTATTTATAATGCACTTTTAAAACAACAATAGCAGCTGACCAAAGTGCTAACAGGAAGGCCTAAAATAAAAAGTAAAAAAAAAAAAAAAAAAAAAAAAAACGACTTGAGGAACATGAACAACACAGACAATAAGACTTGAAGACACCCATAAAACACAAAAAGCACAAGCATGGATATGCTTTAGTTACAATAAAGTAAAGCTAAACTAATGGAAGAACAGAAGGCAACAAGAATGTCAAAACATAAGAAGCATAAAAGAGAAGGGGTTAAAAAATAAATAGATAAGACTCAGATGAGATTAAAAGACTAGGATCATAAAGAAATAAAAGCCTGGGCATAAAGATGGGTTTTAAGATCTGTTTTAAAAACAGCTAAGGTGGGAGCCAGGCGGATATGAAGAGGGAGCTCATTCCACAGTTTTGGTAGCCTAGAAATCTAGACGCCCCTAGCGGCCGCACATGGAATTTGCTCCGGGGTTAGTCTAGTCACTTGTGGTCGTTTTGCAACGTTCCAAATCAAAACTTAATCGAGCCAATCAAATCGTGAGGAGCGGGGTCGGAGGCCGGGCTACCTAGTGACGACAGAGGTGCTACGTTTCAGTGTGTAGTTCCAGAGAGAGGTTAAAAATAAAAGTTCCAGAGAGAGGTAAACAATGGCTGCGCCCGGCGAACAGGCTTTCCCCAGTCGATTGCGAGCATGATGTACCGAAGACGGCGGGCCGATCTTCGTCTCAGAGCTGACAAAACTCTCCGGTAAGGCATTTGAACGGTCAAATTCCGTTAACGGGACGAGAGCAGTCAAAACGGCAAAACCGGAAGTGCGTTGCTCACTGCGGCTAGCTTTAGCAGCGCCGAATTCGTGGGAACAAAATTGTAAATAGCCGGTATTTTGTCAGGTTTAACACCTTGGGGATCTAAACGACTACTTTCTCGCCTGAAAATGTTTCAAATGTTGCTAAAGTTATATATTTACAGAGTTTAGAGCTTAAGAGAAATCAGCTTTTCAGGCCATAGACTACAAACCATTCCGTCGCGTTGACTACGTAAAACTTCTTGATCGCTCTGATTGGTTGTTGCGCCATCCTATTGCGTGGCGTTGAACTTGACAGACAGCCGTTTATCCCGCCCACACTGCTATCCAGCGTCACTAGACCCCTGTACAGCTTTTTGCTGTACGGGTCTGGCTTGCTAGGCTACAGTTTTGGGCCAACAACTGCAAAGGCCCGGTCCCCTCTACTTTTTAATCTGGAGCGGGGCACCACTAAACGCAGTTTGTCTGCTGACCTGACGGCCCTGGAGTGGCTCTGGATTTTTAAAAGATCAGCTAGGTAAGGGGGTGCCAAACCATGTAGGGCTTTAAAAACAAATAAAAGAATGTTAAAATTTATCCTGTATCGTATGGGGAGCCAGTGGAGGGCAGCAAGAACAGGAGTGATATGCTCACGCCTTCGTGTCTTGGTGAGAAGACGGGCTGCTGCGTTTTGGACAAGTTGTAGCCGCGTGAGAGAGGTGGAACTTATGCCGGCATATAGGGCGTTGCAGTAGTCTAAGTGGGAGGGGACAAAGGTATGGATGACATTTTCAAAGTTTTTAAAAGATAAAAAAGGTTTAACCTTGGATAAAAGCCTTAGTTGATAAAAACTGGATTTTACGACCATACTGATTTGTTTCTCCATTTTAAAAATTGGATTTAAGGTCACACCAAGGTTTTTTGCCGTGTCTTTGACATAGGGTCCAAGAAGGCCTAGGTCAATAGGTGGGGCAGGGGAAGTATTGGGACGAAACACTAAAACTTCAGGTTTTTTTTCATTAAAATTTAGAAAATTAAGGGCCATCCAAGCTTTGATATCCTCCAAGCAGTTGAGTAGGTGTTTGAGGGACTGGGGGTCATTTTCTTTAAAAGGCATATAAATTTGAGTATCATCGGCATAGCAGTGGAAAGATACATGGTACTTTCTAAGAATAGACCCAAGGGGGAGCATATACAGGGAAAAGAGTAGAGGGGCAAGAATGGATCCTTGCGGCACGCCACAAGAGAGAGGTGCAGAGGAGGACAGTGAATCCCTCAGACAGACAGAAAAGCTTCTGTTTGCCAGGAAGGATTTGAACCATTGAAGGGCAGTGCCTCTGATGCCAACACAGTGCTCTAGGCGTGAAATTAAAATGTTGTGGTCAACAGTATCAAAAGCAGCAGTGAGGTCAAGTAAAATTAAAATTGCAGAGTCACCAGAGTCAGTGGCTAATAAAAGATCATTAAAAACCTTGAGGAGTGCTGATTCTGTGCTGTGGAGTGCTTTAAAGCCAGACTGGAGGGGTTCCAGGATGCCATGAGAGTCAAGAAAAGATTGCAATTGCTGTAGTACTAATTTCTCTAGGACCTTGGATAAAAAGGGGAGCTTTGAGATGGGTCGGTAGTTAGAGAGAATTGTGTTGTCCAAATTAGGTTTTTTGATGAGTGGCTGTACTACTGCATTCTTAAAAGACTGTGGTACACAACCTGAGGCAAGGCTACAGTTCATAATGTTTAATATGCTGGAGCCTGTGGACTCAAGTGTTTGCTTGATAATAGATGGGGGCACTACATCTGATTGACCAGAGGGAGATTTTAATTGGCCAATTGTTTTGGTTAAGTTTGCCAGAGATACAGATTCAAACTGATCAAAAGTTACTGTGGATGTGATGGGGATAGAGGGGTCAGAGGGGGGAGGGGTTATCATAGCTCTGATTCAAAAAAAATCGTCAGCAGTTACTGAGGTGGTGTCTAGCTCCACATGCTGGCTAGGGTTGAGAGCACTATTTATAGTGCTAAACAGAATATGCGGTTTATCCCTATTTCGCTGGACAATGTCCGAGAAATACTTGTTCTTTTCGGATTTGACAGTTCTCTGGTATTTTGTCCAGGTTTCCTTAAGAATGTCTAGTGACACTCAGGTGGTGCAACATCAGCACCACCTGCACCGTCTCCTGTTATCGCGTTAATTATTTAACGCCAATAAATATTCTATCGCGCATTAACACAGGTTTTATTTTATTTATTTATAATTTAAGAAAAAAATATATCATATTGATATGTTTAGTCTTACAGAAACCTGGCTGCAGCAGGAGGATCATGTTAGTTGAATTGTCTTCTCAGCGTAGTAGTTCCAGTCTAAAATATCACTTAAAGGCAAAACACACAACTGATAGCAGCAAGTCATTCAAGGAAACAGACAGTGGAGCGAGGCTTCTACATAAAAACTACAGAAAGATGCTGATGTTAAAAGTGTGTTTGCACAACAAATGTTATGGCACTTTTATTTTAAATGTGCTGCCATATGAATGAAACTAAATGCTAACAGCTATACACTACTTTTGGATTCATTTTTGGATTCTGCGTACAAATGAGATTAATCAGGGAAATCATGAGATTAATTAGATTAAACATTTTAATCATTGCCCAGCCCTAATTAAATGCGTTTGCAGTCTGCAGCTGGAATAAAAAGCATTTCTGGAAACAGAGACAGCATTTTACAGCCTTTTAAACACAAGAGACTGAAGTGAAGAACATTCAGTTCATCCAACCACACAAAAGAAGAGCTGCCACCCAGCTCCACCTTAAAAAAAACAACATTTTATTAATATTAAGTATTCTCCCGGGTGTCAGCTTCAGGGCGAGTACCTGGGAGTCTGGTGAGCAGGCAGTTGAGCTGTCTCCTGGCCAGGGGGGTCCAGGACAGGTCCAGAGAGGTGGGCTGGCGTTTAATGATGCCTGCCAGCGCCTGGTTACTGAGCGGGCTGCAGCGACTCACATCGATGCGACTCCACAGACGTTTGTCACAGCTCCTGCAGACATGGAGGCGGCGGTTAGAGGCAGCATGCAGCCCACACAGATGGAGCGAGCGGGGGGACCTACCATTTGTACCACGCCTTACAGACGCTCATGCAGGCCAGCAGCTCAGCCCTGTTCAGGTATCTGAACACAGACACCCACACCTCCTTCTCCCCCCCTCTGTCCCCGCCCACATCTTTGAAGGACGGCAGGGACAGTAAGGACGGAGACAGGGCGGAGGACGCAGGAGCAGCAGCCTCTTCTTCCTCTGATGAAGACGCAGAGTGAGCTCTGGTACCTCTGTCACCATGGATACCTCGCAGACGAGGCCTGCAAAACAAGACAAGCCCACAACCGTCAGATTGTGTTCCTGCTACATGCAGGTGGTCAGAACCGGAGGGAGCCAGTTAAACACAGAAAGGGGGAATCCATGTTAGCACTGACAGTTTCTCCAAAGGGAGTCTCAGATCCACATCTCCTTTGCAGAGTTCCCAAAGGATACTTTGGTTAGCTTTGTGTTCTTCATGTGTGCAATCCTTTAAAAAAAAAAAAAAAAAATCTACTCGTTAGCATTTAGTGTGAGACCCTCAGCCGTAGCTGCTGAGGGTCTTCCACTTCCTGTAAATGTGTTCAGACTCCGTCTCCTGCATCCCCAAAGTCGAGCTCAAAGTTTGTTCCTTTTCACCATTTCATTTGCAAAGAATAAAGCAAAAGTGAGAGTTGATATTTATTTGTGGATGATTTAAGAAATGAAGAATCATCGTGTTAGGAAGAGCAACTGAAGATCAGCCGCAAGCTTTCTCAATGAGATGCATCACCATGGCAACTCCCATGATGTTCCCAGCCTCTCCCATTGAATTGATCCTCAGTGCTCCAAAGGTTCCAGGTACTGGTCCAGTTTCCCCTCCAGACAACAGAACAGAAAGGATGGCGTCACACTGCATCCAACAGGGGGGTTTCCTACTGTTGACTGGACCGCAGATGTCAGCACCAGAGGTGAAGAAATAAATTAAAAATGCATCTAAAACGGTAACAAAGAAAGTCATGATGGTGAACATTTAGGAACACACGTATCCAGCCGTATCCAGCCGTATCCAGCCGTATCCAGCCGTATCCAGCCGTATGGGATGATGACGGGTTTGAAACAAACCTGCATCCCCGTTGTGTTTCTGGAGGGAAGACTGGGCTGTGTTGCCCTGACCGCAGCAGCTGGGTCACTTTTCAGTCTGATGGAGATAAATTATTAGGATGGTGGGCTGATACCAACTCCAGCAGTACAGCAGGAGATAACGTGGACAGATCAGCTGATCACTACCGGGGGTGGGGTGGGGTGGGGGGTGGGGGGGTGAAGAACCTGGAGCACATCCACTTTGCTCTTCAAACACAGAATGAACAGTGAGATTAGAAGTGAGCTGTACCTGCCAGGACCTCTGGGAGTGAGAGCATCCGCTGTGAAGTCGCCACTTCTGAGTCGGGACGGTTTGGACAGAGCCGCCTTCCTCTGGACGAAGCCCTGCTGAGCACCACCCCCACCTGGCCTGGGGCCCATGGCTGCTTCAAGCTTAGGAACTATGGAACCTGAACAGGGAAAACAGACTTACTCATGGAGCGGGAGATGAGATACAAACCTCTGCATGACCTCAGTTAAAAAGAACAAGCATCAGAGTCACACTTCGCCACATTTGGAACATTTCCAGTGTCAGATACATGCAGCAAGGTAACCGAGTCACACCTCATCCTGACAGGCCGCGAGCGATGCCGCTCCGTCCAGCGATGACCCCTTAAGAAAAAAATAAAATAAATCGCCCGCTCTGTCTATCTGGACGACATTTTGCGGCGGCGTCCCGCCCCTAAAAACTTCTTATTGGTTGAAATGAACACGCTGCTTCCTATTGACAAGCTAGTTAGCAACAGGTCAGCATCACTCGAGGCCAACGTGTCGGCTCACATGGAACGTGTCGGCTCACTGGAGAAGCGGTTCCTTGCTCTGGCTGACCTGCGATGGGACAAACTAACTGGAGCATAAAGCCACTGGTCTGAAGCTCAGCAGTAACAGCTTCAGCTCACAGGATCGATCCTGTAAAACTCTTAGAAGGTGTAAAGTGTGAATAAGGACCCACATTTAACCAGAAAGGCTCAATGAAAAGCTTTTCATGAATGGAGAAGAGCCTGCAGATCAATGGCTCCTCATACTGAGATTCATTGGTTGTTAATCAGAGGAAATGTTTAAGCCATGAGTGCATGGTGGCCTTTACTGTGGGGCAGCATGCAGCTCGGACCCTGCTTACCAGCGTGCCGGTGGGCCTTGTGGGGCTGCTGCAGCGTCACCGTCAGGTAGGAGCCGCTCAGCAGCTCGTCGCTCAGGTCGGACACCAGCAGCACGGGGGGCTCCGGGTCAGAATCCCAGCGGCCCTCGTCCTCCACCTCGTCCTCATCCTGTTTGTCCTCTTCGTCTTCCACTGTGTCCATCTCCTCGTCTTCGGGGTCGAACTCCTGCCCCTCGCTGTCATCATCATCGTCATCGTCGTCTTCATCATAGTCAGTCCTGCGTCTCCTCCTGTGTCGACGATGCACCCGCTCTTTTTCTCCTTCACTGTCCCCCTCTTCTTCTTCTTCATCTTCATCGTCGTCGTCATCATCTTCGTCATCGTCGTCGTCATCATCATCATCATCCGACTCCTCAGAGTCATCTCCTCTCCGTTGCATCCTGGAGCCCCCCCGCAGCCTGACGCCTCGCCCCCTCCGCCCGGCCTCCCTCACGCTTATCCCCCTCTTCAGCTTGAGGATGGAGGTGGAGCTGGGGGTCACCAGCCCTCCTCTGCTCCCTCTGTGGGACGAGCCCCCCCTCAGCAGGCCTCTCCTGTTGGCACCAAAAGGCCTCCTGGAGGAGTGCCCCCCTCCCCGTGCAGGGAGCATCATCTTCCTCCTCTGAGATGCTGCAGAGATCACAACCAAATGCAACAATTCATCCTCAAGCATTCATTTATTTAGGCTGCTTTTTGGAACGAGTGAGAAGCCCCGCAGCCCGGAGGAAAGGAGACGGTTATTCAGGGTGATCTTTTAAAGAGACTGACCTTCATCTTCGTCATCACTGGCGGAGTCGTCTCCATCGCGGCTGTGCAGCTGTCGGCGGTAAATCTTTGCCATACGAGCGTCCAACAGAGAAGAAGATTTCCTTTTCTGGAACAGGAGGGGAAGAAGAGGAGTAAAGAGACGAAAAGATCTCATCTCTAAAAGCTCACAAACACTCCCCGGGGGAGGACTCTCACCTTTAGACTGTGTGTGTGTGTGTGTGTGTGTGTGTGTGTGTGTGTGTGTGTGTGGGGGGGGGGGGGGGGGGGGGGGGTGTCTCTGCCAGCAGTCCCAGTGGTTCCATGATGTGCTCCATTATCAGCAGGAGCACACAGCAACGCTTTCAGAGCCACCAAACAACATGCAGCGTTCCAAACTAATCATTATCTGGAGCTTCCTGAACAGTGGACGTGACAGGCCAATGATCCACACTTTGGCTCTACAAGCTGTTCCTCATTCCCACAAAAACCACAAGTCTGAAAGCACTGGTTGCCATGACGTTCATGAGGAATGAAGAAACAAACAATGAAGAACATGAAGAAATGGCATGCAGCTTTCCTGCTGAGGGCAGCGGGACATTCTGATGAGAGAAGACAGAAGAAAAGGCAGGTCTTTATCTCATGTGTAGCGTCTCAATCATCTCGGGACTATAGAACTTTGGGTACCAGACACTACTACACAGCATCAGCAGCACATTAGTGAAGCCGTGTTAGTGTGGAAGTAGGGCTGGAGCGATACACTAATCTCACCATACGATATGATTCGATACACTTACATCATTTTCTGGGGAAAAAAAAAAAAGGGACATTGTGATTTGACATGAATGGTCGCTCATTGGACTGGTAGTCCGACCTTTGAACCGGAAGGACAACACAGCCAGACAAACATGTCACAAACGTGAGAGCTGTGCACTTTATACAACATTTTTATCAACTAATTTATCACTGTTTTCTATAATGTGACCCCCTGGCATTGTATTGTATTACCTTAATGTTCTGTGTTTTCACTAATTGGAACGTCTGACTTTTCAATAAAGTTTGCTTTAAAAAAAATGTATTTAATAAAAAAGATAAAAATATCGATACTTTATCGGGAAACTAAATATCGATATATCACAGTATGGATCAAATTGCTCAGCCCAATGTGGAAGGCCCATTTTCAAGGCGTTTTTGTTTTCATCTTCATCTTATGCAATAGATTCTATAACAAAGTTGGAACTAAATAGAATCAAATGAAAAGAAGTGTGCTTGTGGGGGAAATGAACATCTGGCCAACAGGAGACTCAGAAGCAGCGAGCAGAAAGCTGCCAGATCCATCACCAAAGCATTCAAAAAGACTTCCAGAGGGTTGGAGTTTAATCATCTCAGTCTACATCTGCTTTAGAACATATTAATGTATCATTACGACTTCATATAGCAACCCTATATCCATGGGGGGCTTTCACAGTCAAACATGGCTGTGAAAAAGCAGCAACTTTCCCTTTCAGTCCGAAGCTTTCTTCATGTGCTCCAACACAAAGTGCTGCTGGCTGAAGGACCCGAGCACGCAGCACAGGACAAGAAGAGCCCCCTGAAGCCAACAGAAGAGCAGCAGGGGTGCTGACAGTCCAGGCAGAAGGTCCACAGGACAGCACCAGCTTCTCCAACAGGTTAGAGACAAAGTGAGGCTGTACAGCACGGATGCTGCAGACACAGCCATTAAAAGCTCTGCTCACTAATCAGGATGTGCACACCAAAGGCCTTAGTTTTTGGGTTGTGTCATCAGGCAGCAGCGACAGGAACAGATCCACACAGTACTGATTAACAGCCTCAAAGAAAGGATTCAGAAAGGGTGGAGGAGGGGAACAGGGGCCCGCACACCAGAGTGAGCTGAGCGCAGCTTCAGAACTAGAAAGATCCAACAGAACCAGCCCTGCTCCGGTGTAACTGACAGGAAGTACTTCTGTCTTCATCTACAGCTTCCTCTGAAACAGATGGACAGGATCAACGGGTGGGTGCACACGACAGACAAGTGGGTGTACGCAGAGAAGGCAGCGCCTCTCACCAGTCTGCAGCTGATTGGCTGAGAAGGTAGAGGGGCTGCCACCAATAGTAGGGATGTGGACGAAGAGGAAGAGCAGGGAGGAGAAGGAGGAGGGAGAAAACCACAGCAGACAAGCTCCCCATCCTGCTGGGATCCCACAGGACCCCCTAATGTACCAGAGGGCCCTGGAGCCAGCCTGAGGAGACCCCCCAGGGGTCTGTGGGGAAGGATGTGCTGTTGGTGAGCAGCAGCCATCGATTCATCACTGCCTGATGACTGACAGTTCAATGAAAGAAAATTAAATCACAATCAAGAAGCTCAGGAAGAACAGAAATCATGGAAAACAAACAGGAGACACACACACACACACACACACACACACACGTTAGCTGTGACACACTGCAGCCAGGTGTGTGTGTGTGAGCGTGTGTGAGAGTGTGTGCGAGTGTGTGTGAGCGTGCGTGCGTGCGAGGGCCGGCACAGTATATGTATTCGTGCCGAACCGTACGGGGGTCACGGTTCGGTACGCGCATTGCCACGCAGAATACACACGGTACGGAAGTTTAATATTGATCTGAACGCGGAACTGTTATTTTGCAAGAGTTTCCTTCTGGACCCATTTAAACACTGCCACATGCAAGCTCTGATTGGTCCGTAGAGATACAGTGAACCCTCGTTTTTCGCGGGGGTTACGTTCCAAAAAGAACCCGTGATAGGCGAAATCCGTGAAGTAGAAACCTTTATTTTTTTTACAATTATTATACAATGAAATACTCCATAATGCATTGAAACCAAAGAACAAAACCTTTTTACAGGCCCAAGCATTTGTTTAACAAATAAAAGTACTGTATAAACGTTTTTTTTTTGTTGTTTTTTTTTACAAACTGTAGGCCTACTGTAAAATAATAATTTTAATCATCAATACGAACTGAAGGCTTCAAATTGCGGAGATCAGCACCGCCCCACCGCGACCCGAGTCATTGGATTAGAACGGGAGACAATGAAAAATGATTATGAAAAGAAATACAAAGTACAGTAGGACCAATAGTGACTCACATGTATTTCACTGCTCTTCTGACTGAGCTGCTGCATCCTGACGCTCTGTAGTGCTTTTTTCTTCTAAAGCCCGCGGTGCAGGTGTGTTTTTACGAGAGAAGAACATATCGGTAGTTGTTGTCGCTCTTTTTTTCTTCTGGGCAAAAAGATTCTTATTTACCGACATGCCACCATCGATTATGTTTGAGAACTGCAATGAACGTGTACGTGTACATATTAAACCGCAACGTTATTGACACACAGGTAGAGAAGAAGCGGAGAGACTGTTTAGCCAATCAGAATGCAGAACACAATGCACGATGCAAATCCGTGAAGCAGCGAGACCGTGAAAGGTGAACCGCGTTATAGCGAGGGTTCACTGTATACGCTTTCGGACAGAGTAGTTATAAGAACGCAGTTATCAGAACTGTCTTACTCGAATTTCGTTCTGATAACTGTCCTTCCCCAGCGGAGCTGTTTCAGTCTGCATTCCCACATGAGTCGGGACTGATGCGCCGCGCACAGCCGTCTGCGTCAGTGACGTGTTAGCCGTTAGCCGTTTAGCGCCACATTCAACACCAAAACGGAACAAAACAAAACCCGAGAGAAGAAAAAGCACCACAAAGAAGCTAATATGGAGAGCGGGGAGGCCACCGTGTTCATGGTCTGCATGATGGTGATATTAATCATGGACGATCACATCAGGCGTCTAATATCGAGGCTGGAAGAGCTCACAGAGAGAGTCAGGAGATACTTTTTCATTTCATGAAGGAAGAAAGGAGAGCAGCGCGCCGCAGACAAAGGAGACAACGTGTAAGTTTAACTTATTAAACACGCGCCGGTTCTGTCTGTGTGGTATGATGAACATTTCAGCCGTGATAGCATGACATGGGGCGTAGCTACCGACCACCACACACCTCCGTCAGATGTGTTCTATAGAACCATGAAAAGACCCGACCAATTACGTCTCCCAAATGTATTACAACAACCCCTGGATACGAATACATGCAGAGCAAAAAAAATTACCGAAGCAATTGGAATTTACATCGCATCTGCTATGCGCCCATATTCCACTGTAGAAGAGGCAGGATTCAGATATCTATTACATGTGCTCGAACCTCGCTACACGCCTCCTTCGGCACTGTACCGAAAATGTACCGAACCGTAGGCTCCGTACCGAGGTACGTACCGAACCGTGAGTTTTTTGTACCGTTCCACCCCTAGTGTGTGTGAGCGTGAGTGTGTTGAAGACCACTCTGACCTCTCGCTCAGTGATCCCCTGCACACACTTTGGGCACTCCCAGCAGCTGGGCAGGTCTTTGTTCACCACTCCTTCACCCTGAACCTGCAGAGCAGCAGCAACACAGCCACCAGTGAATTCTACAGGAGGAAGCTGGTACATCTATTCTGTTATCACAGGAAGGGGCTCCAGTTGAAAAACAAGGAGCCCATAAGCACCAAAGAGTGTTTAAAGAATAAAGTTCATGTGTTGGAATGTGTGGAAGCTGCACCGTGAGGCAGGCAGGGTGGACGATCTGAGCGCAGTTGGAGCATTCCATCAGAGTCAGGGAAGGGTCTCCAGTCTCCTCCTGGTTGGGTTCCTTACAGATCTCACACACTGCTGAGAGAGGAAGGCCCGGCTGGAAAGGAGAGAAGGAGGAACACCCTTCACACACAGGTCATTAGAGTTATCATCACAGGCTGCTGGGGGGGGGGCAGGAAGTGGAACAGGAGGTGGAACAGGAAGTAGGACAGGAAGTGGATGGAGCTACAGAGCACGGCTTCTTTTTAAAGTTCCCTAAGCAAACCTTTTGACGCTACAGTTTGGACCTGTCTGCTACACACACTCATTCTGCTGCAGGCGTTTGTGCACATCAACATATCAGGATGATATGATAGAGATCTTTCTGTTAAACACACGGAACCCTCTTAAATGGAAGTGGAAAAATCAGAATCCTACATGCAGCCTGCACGGTGCTACACTCTGACCCTCTCTGGGGTCCACAGATACTAAAGAAAGCTCTCACATCCCTCAGGTTGCACCGAGGTGTGCAGGAAACTACAGCTTTACACAGCCTGGCGGATTGTGCTTGTTAAGTGCAACTTTTAGCACTTCACCTTGTTTGCTCAGTTTCACAGCAAAAGAAGCCGTTCCGAAAGTTCCCTGAAAAACAGCTTCTATCAACGCTTTTAGTTCACATTTCTCTGTAGTGTAGATGAAGGAGCCATTCCAAAGAGGATTCCTTACAGAGAGGCACTGTCGCAGCACACAGGTCTGCTTGAGCTTCCCTGGCCCCCCAAACTTCTTCATGTCCCTGCAGAAGTTACAGTCTCCACACTCTGGTCTCATGCAGGCCTCACAGCGCTTACATCTGCAGGAGGGAGCACAGGGCAGCAGGGTCAGTGATGCACACACCTACTCACACTCCTGCTCACCTCTGAACAAACATTCCTCACACAGCAAACCCATGGGTGTCGTTGGTTAAACTGGTCTTTCTGTTCATAATGAGTGTGTGCGATTTAAACAGCTGGTTAAAATCATTTATGGAAGGAAAGATTGAATATGACCTCTTGATGAATGAAAGGCCCATAGACATGCATATGAAAGCCCAACAGCAATGCTTTGAGCACGGCCAAGGGGCCACTAAAGCCTCTAGCATGGTTGCCGCGTCTGCTAGCGCGAGCGGTGTTGATGACGTCACGATTTCGTGCCGGCTATATACGGTGGCGCAAGTCGATGTGCCAGTAGTTGCAATTTTCTCCGTCACAGAGGTGGCGCTGCTACGTGAAGGTTACCGCTACTCTACAACCACGAAAGTGGAGAAGAAAACAATGAAGAGCAGGAATACTGTCATTAATGATACTGCTGCAGTATTCTGATCATTTTAATTTAGTTAAAGGATAAGACCGGTTTTTTGACTTTGGGCCCTTGATTTCACATTATAACATGATGTTCTACTCACCCCTGCTTGTTGTTGGTCATTTGGAGCTGTTCCGAAGATATTCGCGAGGCGTCTGGCTGCTCTCTTGCGATATTCGGCCATGAAACGGTTTCCTATGGGCAAGCTTATACAGGCACAAACTATGCTGTTTATAATTTATTAATTACTGTACATTAGCACTGATAACGTGGAGGTGCGTCGCTTACTTAAAAAAATCCGGGTTACTAATTTTGAATTTTAGCCGAATGAATAAATAGGCAGCAGGTCTGTGGGCTGTCTGTGGCAGTAGCACGACGAGGACGTCAGTAACACCCACTTTACGACAAAAAAATCAAAATTACAATAACCCGGATTTTTTTAAGTAAGCGACGCACCTCCACGTTATCAGTGCTAATGTACAGTAATTAATAAATTATAAACAGCATAGTTTGTGCCTGTATAAGCTTGCCCATAGGAAACCATTTCATGGCCGAATATCGCAAGAGAGCAGCCAGACGCCTCGCGAATATCTTCGGAACAGCTCCAAATGTTCAACAACAAGCAGGGGTGAGTAGAACATCATGTTATAATGTGAAATCAAGGGCCCAATGTCAAAAAACCGGTCTTATCCTTTAATAGAGGTGAAGGTCTGAAGCCCCCAGCATCACCACTTGGAGTCTCTGCCCTCTTCTTGGCCTTCACGTATCTGTCCCGTAGCTTCTTCCACACATTGTTACAGAACTCTCCCTCTTTCCCCAAAGTTCTGCCCATCCCTGCCCACCAGTTTGGGGAGTTTACGTGCTCCCTGTGCGGTTTCACTGCAGTTTCGTACAGCTGTCTGTACAAACGCACCTCCTCACTGAGCCTGGTCTCACATTGGTAAAAACATTCAAATTCACAGTATTGGTGATTAGAAAACACACACACATATATATATATATATATATACACATACATACATATATATATATATATATATATATACATACATATATATATATATATATATATATCTCCATTACCTGACCCTGCGCCGCCTCAGCACAGACATGGAGGAAGCTGGTTTCTGAGGTCGTGGGATGATGGGCGTAGAGGCCAACTTAGGACGAGCAGGTGGTGGCGGAGGAGGAGGAGGCTGATACCAAGAGGGCTGGTGGAGGGGAGCAGAAATGAATCAATACATGGGATCTCTAGCTGGATCCAGGGGCTAGATGAAGTTGTGGAGGAAATATTTTAAGCCTGAAAACTGGGAAGGAGCTGGTACTTCAGGGATAACTCTGAAGCTTAGGGGCGGGGCTAACGTTACAGATTGGGGCAGTATTCCCACAGTTTTATTTTCACTTTATGTCTCAGTCATCTTGTCCATAATCTTCCCACATCTCAAAAAAAAAAAAAAAAAAAAAAAAAGAGAGAATTTGGACTTTTTTGCTGCTTGGCTCCCCCCTACAGTTTAGGGATGCAACAGCACCGTGAGAACAACAAATCTTTGTGAGCTCTGGGTCCGTTTTCACCTTGAGTTTTGCGTGTGCGCCACAACTTTAAAAAGCCAGCATCAATGTAGCCCCGATTCGACGGGTCACCATGGCAACGGGGAAGAGGAGGGGCTACGTTTTTCACCAACTTCGAATTGGAAATCTTAATGCGCTCATACGGGAAGTTTCAACACGTTTTTAGAAATAAGTGCAACACCGTTGCAGCAGCAAAAGTGTAAGTTTAAATGTAGTCCTTTGCAATCACAATAATATTACAGGGAAACTGCTTGAATGGTAACCTATTCATTTATTTCATTTAGGTGCAATCCCGCAGGGGAGGAGCGCTCTTGGCAGCAGCTTAAGATGAAATATAAAAACATTGTTCAAACAGGTGAGACCTCGGCATGGAGGTACCTCATTCTGATCATGTTTTACACTGTAAAGTAAATATTAAGTGGCTATTTCACTGTGCAGTTATTTTATCCCCAACATAATGCTGTTTTCACACACATAAATGTCTTCTCATCTATATCATGTTCTGTTAAATAATTAAGCTTATTTACACTAACACAGACTTCTACTGAGCCAACAGAAAGAAGGCAGATGCCCGTAAAACAGGTGGTGCCCAGCACCGCCACCTCTGACGGAGGCGGAGGAGCTGGCCCTAAGCAGAATATTGGAGGGCAGTGGCTGAGGGAGTCCCTGGAGGGAGTCCACCCCCAACACACAAGTGCCTTTATAAAATATAATAGGCCTATATATATCTTTTTCAAGCCTATTCATACAAATATTTATTTGTCTTTTATGTCTTTTTTTCTGATGGTGCCGCTCAAAAAGATAATTATCTGTAAATGCTAAAACAACTATGCGCAGTCTGATAACCATCTCCTGATGAATATTTAATTCTCTGCGCAGTAATGCTGCTCCTTCATCCACGGGATCGTTGTCTAAAGGACATGTTGGTGGAAACAGTCGCCTCCTGCTGTGCCTGATGGACTTCTAGAAGTAGAAGAACTCGCTCTGCTGACTGAATAAATGAGGAAATCAGATGGCTGAAAGAGGGCGGAGACAGAGAGAAACTCCAGGTTTCTCAAGTAAAACCTGGTCCCGACCAGGTTAGGTTCATAGAGTCTGTTACTACGGTAACTGGAGAAATATTTTTTGAATTGGCTCTATATGAATGAATTGGATTAGTTTGAATTTAATTAATTGGATTTGATTACAATGAATTGGACTATCATTGAAGTGCCTTAAGATGATATTTGTTGTGATTTGGTGCTATATAAATAAACTTAATTGAATTTGATTCAATGTCGGGACCAGAGGAGATGGCAGCCATTACCTCTACAAAGATGGTTGCATATTGAGTAAAATGGGACTGCACCAGGCGTCTGGGAGGGAGGCGCCGGGCCTGATCACAGGTTCCCTGTAATCTTTCGTAGGTTTCCTGTCTGTAGCAAAGTTCCTGTGTTGGACACAGAGCTTAAAAGCAAAGACTGCTTACCCTCTTTGGCCACTTGACAATGGGTCTTCCTGTGTAGGACAGTTTGGGATTGTCATTAGCATGTTCTTTCAGGAGTGCCTGCGGGACAACAAAAACCAAGGAGGGTGAAGGGGGAAATGCAGGGAAGGACGTCATGACGCATCAAAAAGCAACATCACCAGCACAGTCACGTGTCGTAGAAAAATACCTTGACGTGTGTAATGAGCACAGAGCCGTTCTGGATCCCTGCTGGGACACACTTCTTGTTGGATGGCAGCGCCTCAAGTTTACCCAGCAGGTTCCAGAGTCCATCCAGTTCCAGAGGAGTCAGGTGGACTTGAAGGGCAGGTTTGTCAGACTCTTCATTCCTACCCCCCCCCTCCTCATGCTGCTCCATCCCCTGCTCACTGACTGCATCTGAGCCAGAGGGGCACTTCAGACCTGCCACAAGGACAGAGATCCATTCATCTACAACTCACTGTCATTCTGTACCTCAACACATATTCATGCTTCATCGTTTGAAATGCAACAGTTAGAGCAACACTGAGGTCCAAGCATTAACAGAAATTTCCATCAACATGCTCAGTCTCCCACAGTGGACAGGCAGTCTGTAAAACATGATGCATAAGCAGAATAATGGGAAAAACACATCTGTGGAGGCAACTCCAGGTGTTAATAAAAAACTCATTCTGTACACTACAATGCTGTATTCAATTCTAAGTTCAGTGATGTTTCAAATGCGATGGCTTTTCATCAGACTAAGAAACACCCGAGGACATCCCATACATTTCCAAATGGGTCAGAGAGTCGGGGGATTCAGGTTCAGTCAGGAACTAAAGCCAACACATCCGGAGTGAACCATCAGAGGCACGTGGAACTGAGAGGAAGAAATAGTTGTATAGCCGTGCCAATGATGGAAGTGTCGAGGTCTGTGGAGCATTAAAAACATGTTCCATATATATATATATATATATATATATATATATCTTACAAATCCCCCGACTCTCAGACACACAACTTCAATGTATACTTATTCAGGATGTCTCCAGATGGTCCTTTGTCCCAGGAGGAGTGTTCATGCTCGAGATGATGATCACACACACGCCACATCTCCTCACACACGCCACATCTCCTCCCCCTGAACATGCTGTGTGTGGAAAGTCAAACATGATGCCAGCAGCAGCTCTCACAGCCACCGTGTCCTTCTTACGAGTCCTTCTGTCCCCACACTCAGCCACATGGAAGTAAATGAATGCAAGGGGAAGAGAAAACGGACAGAACTCTGGAGCACGGACAGAACTCTGGAGCACAGACAGAACTCTGGAGCACAGACAGAACTCTGGAGCACAGACAGAACTCTGGAGCACAGACAGAACTCTGGAGCACAGACAGAACTCTGGAGCACAGACAGAACTCTGGAGCACAGACAGAACTCTGGAGCATAGACAGAACTCTGGAGCACAGACAGAACTCTGGAGCACAGACAGAACTCTGGAGCACAGACAGAACTCTGGAGCACGGACAGAACTCTGGAGCACGGACAGAACTCTGGAGCACAGACAGAACTCTGGAGCACAGACAGAACTCTGGAGCACAGACAGAACTCTGGAGCATAGACAGAACTCTGGAGCACAGACAGAACTCTGGAGCATAGACAGAACTCTGGAGCACGGACAGAACTCTGGAGCACAGACAGAACTCTGGAGCACAGACAGAACTCTGGAGCACAGACAGAACTCTGGAGCACAGACAGAACTCTGGAGCACAGACAGAACTCTGGAGCACAGACAGAACTCTGGAGCATAGACAGAACTCTGGAGCACAGACAGAACTCTGGAGCACAGACAGAACTCTGGAGCACAGACAGAACTCTGGAGCACAGACAGAACTCTGGAGCACAGACAGAACTCTGGAGCACAGACAGAACTCTGGAGCACAGACAGAACTCTGGAGCATAGACAGAACTCTGGAGCACAGACAGAACTCTGGAGCATAGACAGAACTCTGGAGCACGGACAGAACTCTGGAGCACAGACAGAACTCTGGAGCACAGACAGAACTCTGGAGCACAGACAGAACTCTGGAGCACAGACAGAACTCTGGAGCATAGACAGAACTCTGGAGCATAGACAGAACTCTGGAGCACGGACAGAACTCTGGAGCATAGACAGAACTCTGGAGCACAGACAGAACTCTGGAGCACAGACAGAACTCTGGAGCACAGACAGAACTCTGGAGCATAGACAGAACTCTGGAGCATAGACAGAACTCTGGAGCACAGACAGAACTCTGGAGCATAGACAGAACTCTGGAGCACAGACAGAACTCTGGAGCATAGACAGAACTCTGGAGCACAGACAGAACTCTGGAGCACGGACAGAACTCTGGAGCATAGACAGAACTCTGGAGCACAGACAGAACTCTGGAGCACAGACAGAACTCTGGAGCACAGACAGAACTCTGGAGCACGGACAGATAGCCACGACCATCTGAGTGCAGCTGAGTTTTCACATGAAGGAGAGATTCAATCCCAAACCACATTATTCCTACATGTTTTCTACAGTCATCTTAGCATGCGGCCTGTGGGGTGAGTAGTATTACAGCACCGACACCAACATGTGGTCCAACAATGACAAAAACAGAACCAGATTTACCGTTCGTCCCCCAGGTCTTAGCCTGGGGAGCCAGCCAATCAGAGCAGCTTCTGCCTTCACAGGAGACGCATACGTACCTATCCCCAGGGTGTGTTTCTGAAACTCAGGAGTGAGGTAGGACGTCCGAGTTAGGCTGAAGATGTAGCGCTCCAACACGTACCAGCACATCTCATAAAAGAAGGGGTAACGGAACTTGACTGGAACCTGAGGTGGGGGTGAGAGGACAACTCTGAGATCCATCATGGGTGGGACTTCCTCCCCACAGGGCAGCGTGTGTGCACCTACCCGCGTTCGGTCCTCGATGTTACAGATGTTCAGCTGCATAGGGATGTTGAAGCTGTGCAGGAAGTTTCCTCCAAACACCATGGAGTCCACGGGGGTGTAGACGGCATGAATCCACCCTGAGTGTTCACCACACACATCAGCACTCTGTCACATCACATCACAACGTGTGTGTGTGTGTGTGTGTGTATGTGTGTCCAGTCCAACCAGTACCTGATGGTATGAAGAAGGTGCAGCCCTGCTTCAGCTCAATCCTCTGGCAGTCAGATGCTCGATCTCCCAGGAATACATCTCCTTGTTTCCCCGACAGCACCCAGTTCTCATACAGCTCCAGGTTCGGGTGGGTTGGAGGGATCAGCCAGAACACCTGAAAACACACCATCACCATCACCACAAGCTCCAGCCAACATCCAGCTGTCCATAGAAAGCACAGAGAGGGTTTGCGTGGTGATCTGATCTATGAGGCAGGCTCACCTTGCTCCCTCTGAGTATGTGATACCACACCGAGGTGCCTCCGAAGTCGATGTGAAAGTCTGTGTAGCAGCCCTGGACACTCATCAGACAGTATCTGTGGGGAAACAGCAGCATTCAGTCCAACTCTGTCTCCTCAGCCTGAACCAGCCATGTGCAGACACAACATGCGAGGCCATACTTCTGGACTTTGGGGTACTGCATGTCATTGATACAGTTGGTCGAGTCTCTCTGTCTCTCTTTCAGATGACGAGGCCACATGTTGTCCACCCAGTCTATGAGATCCACCTGCACTCAGAGATATGAGGGGAGAAAGCTAAATCACACTCATGGCTGGGTGGGTGTCAGAGTGACAGACATGCTCAGTGAGATCTGGAGTGCACATACTGTGGCAGGCCTCCTGACCAAGTTCTCCAGCTTGGTGTGGCTGAACTCCAGGCTGATGACGTTATAGAGCTTATCTCTCTGAGATGGAGGGGTCTCAAAGTAACGTGTCCACTGGGCCATGGACATCTCTGTCCCCTTCTGAGTGCTCACATCCATCACATCGATCATACGTCTGCTTCCTGTCGGGAGGGGGGGGGGGGGGGGGCTGTTAGTCACAGGACAGCAGAAGGTCCTGCTCTGACGGCACCAACTCCTGCCGACGGCACAAACTATTTTTACATTTAATGGGACTTTCCCAAGACTTCTGTACTTTAACTGCTTCTTGGACCTTCATACAAAGAGCCAGCTCCAGATCCCACAAGTGAAATTTGATTTTGTTTACAGTCTTGAATTTGAAATAAATGTACTCAGCTGCTAACAGATACACTGTACTGTAGCATCCACCTCATGATGACAAGAATCTGAAGCTTACCCACGAACATCTTCACATCGTTGACACTGAAGTCAGGATCAGGCATCCTACAGGAGCACAGGCTGGTGTTAGAGCTTTATGCATCATTTCATGGCAGTGGAGGTCTCTACACAGATGTTTGAACCAGTAAGTGAGGGAAATAAAGAGTGCTCCTACTTCATTCCAAGTCCCTCAGGCTTCTCAAAGACGACTGGGTCCCTCAGGCCACTTTTCTGGATGTACTCATAGGAGAAAGCTGAGAAATTCAAAAGTTTGAACACCGTGTCATCTCACATCAAACATTATTTTTCATCAGCGTCTCCTGAGTGACACTGCAACATCCAGATGTGGCAGAACATTTCAAACATCCAGCCGCCCATTCAAAGAAAGACGGATGTTTGACACCCCGACAGCAGAGAACATTTGGGAAAAACTGACGTTAAATGCTGCATATGTGCCTGAAAAACCACTTGAGATGTTCAGAAGAACGCTACAAACCGTTCAGTCCAAACGGTTTCGGCAGCTGATGATGTCACAGGATACCATGCAAAACATACGCTGTGACATCACTGCTTTGTGCAGAACAATCCTGGCAGAGGGGGCTCTGCAATGACTGGTTTATATTGATAAAGTACCCGTGTGTACCCGAGTGTGTCCGAGTGTACCCACAGTACTGTTAAAGCAACACCCAGCGGAGCAGAGAGGAGTGGAAGCAGCACTCACTTACTGCTCTGCCAGTCTCACCCAAACTGGATGAATGCAGTGCATGTGTGAAAACAGCTGGTCACACTTCTGCCCCACTGGGTTTGACACACTGAACTGAGAATGTTGATACTTGATTTATATTTTGGTATTAAAGTTTGCTTAAAGCACATATGTTAAAGTCAAGGCCCGCGAATTATTTATCTATGGCCCCCTGGATAATATTTAATTACTATTAGAACCGGCCCGCAGGCCACAGCCGCCCGCTGGTGTTTTGCACGCACCAACACTACATTCCCCACAATGCAACGGTAGCCTGCGAAGTCGCTGCAGCGCGCACAAGCGGCTTCATTATTCATCAGCAGTCAGAGCAGAGATCAACTCTCAGCTACCCCCCTCCTCAAAAATGGCTAAACGCAAGGTGGACGCTGAGAACAGGGGGTTTCAAGCCGGGTGGGAGGCAGAGTACATGTTCATGGAGGTAATCAGGCTCAGCCTCAGACAAGTGAGCATCACAGAGCAGTAACGTATTTTCAGTTTTTAATTCAGTTAAATTCTTACATTTGTTTCTACGTGATTTTTCTTTGAAGGAAGGATTGTTTTGTCCCTGTGCCATAGATTTTTGTATTTTATTTTATTTATTTTTCAATTGAATGGACTCAGGGAAAATTGCAGATAAGAGCCATGAGAAAGAATACAACTGATTTGATTTATTTTACTATTTGAAAGCAGTGATCGGTAGGATCATAGAGCGGCACAATAATGCATTTTCAGTTTATAATGCATGCACTTTTATTTATGCATTCATCTTGATATTAAGAAACATATTTTGTTTTTTGTCCGGCCCTTGGCTTGTAACAAATTTGTTTTTTTGGCCCTCGGTGTATTTGACATCCCTGAAGCATTTCCAACATGAGAAGCAGCTTCTTTATTACCTCTTCCCTCCATGCGGACAACTCGGTCAGAACTGAACCTCGCACTACTGACTTTCTCCTCCAGGTCAAACGTCCTCCTTCCCTCAATCTCCTCATCCGAGATGCCATCGTCATGGTAACGCCGTCTAGTACCAGCCCTCTGTGGTGTGGGGGCAGAATAAGAGACATGAAGAAGACAATTAAAACTACAAAACAAAGAAGTGCTCATAAAAGAGGAGAACTGAATACAAGAGACACAAGGACATGATCAAACTCATTTCACAGGGTCACATCTTCCTCTGCCACCCGTCCCCCAGCCGAGGGACCATTTCAGTTCTGTTGAGCACCACCTCTGAACTTTATACTTTTTAAAACCAACCACATCAAACGATACCCAACACAGATGTTACACACAATTTATCAGCCAGCATTTCAGCTGCAGCACCAGTTTAAAGCAGCTGACAGAGGTATTAAAGAGTCATTATGTGGGTCAGGCACATCATTACTTCCTGGATGCAGATAAGCAGCAAAGACATTTATAGGTGCATAAATATTCAGAACCACACAATGGACCAGCCGGATTTCCACCGTTTCAGTTTGTTCTGCTGTGATGAATGTTGGAAGAAGAAACGGAGAGAGAAAGTCCCCTGCATTGTACACATCATGTCAGCGGCTGCTTCAGCTACCGTCCAATCAGATCCACCCAGCAGGGGTTCCCCAACATAAGCAGAGTCCTGAGGGGGTCCTACCTGAGAGACAGGCTGGCCATGGCTCTGGTGTTAAAGGGGCTGTCCCTTTATTAGGAAGAATGGTGGCATGCGCTAATAGACATTATACTGTGTATGGATATATTATAGATCATTAAAAACTAGCTTGAGACAATGCTGCGTGTTTGTAAGCTTGACCGGGTGCTTCATCGCCTGTATGGAGGCCCCTGCAGGTGTGTTTGATTCAAAGCTTCCTCTCAGGTCTGTACCAACACATCTCCAGTCTCACTCACTCTACACACGAGGGTAGCGACCAGGAAAGCACTCAGTGGGACGTACCTCTTTGGTTCCTCTGGCCATCAGGCTGTACAACAGCTCTCAGTGATGACACTTCTGAATTTCACTGATCACTTTATATTTCACTTTCGTGTCACTTCACTGCTCACTTTATATTTTTAAACAGTTTTTTAAATTCTTAGATTCTTTTTAAAGTGTTTATTATTATATAAACATTTTTATTGCTTTATTATGTCTGCTACTGGATGCTTGAATTTCCTTCGGGATCAATAAAGTATCTATCTATCTTAGTCGGAATTAGCTTCTTGTTTTGGTCCCAATCCAAACTTACCAGTCTTTTGCTCTGTCGTGGCTTTGAAACATCCATTTTCAGAGGAAGAAACGAGACGCAGAAACGGAACATTTAAATAGAACCACATTAACCCGCCCCGTGGCGGCACATGGCTGTTTGTTGGTCAACACGAAACTGGGAGGTGGCGTGGGTCCGGGGCTCAGCATCGGGGGCTGAGCTGAGCTGCCATACTAAACTTTTTAAAAAGTCACCGACCGATCCTCTGCTAAGCTAACAGAGCTCTGCAGACGCGTTATCCGATCCAGCTCGGACTCACAGCTACGTTATTAGTTTAATAAGTCCACAACACAACTACAGTAACCGTGGATTAACTTTTACATCAGATCATCATTCTCATCAAAGCAAGACCGACGGAACGCTCCAGCTTTGTTCAACACCATCACTTATTAAAGTCGAGCCTTGCTAATGTTGACACACTGGAGGACTTCCTGTTTATGCCAACAGTAACCTCAACATAAAGTCAGGTCAGACTACAACACTTAGCTGCACCCAGAGAAGTCCAACTACAAGAAAAGGACTGCTTTGTTACGGGACAGCATAACAACTCCGAACAGCCGCCATTTTCTGTCTCACCAAAAATTACTCTACATCCCGCCCACAAACGTAGTCTAGGCCAATCACAGACAGCGCTGCAGGCCGCTCATTGAACTACAGCGTTGTCGCTCAACGCGAAACAAGTGTAGCCTGGGATTGGACAAGAACATCCAATAGACACGTAAAAGAGCTGAAAAGCAACCAATAACAGCACAGTTACAGAAAGCGCTCACACCATATTGGTTGATCTGTTACACCAGATTAATAAGTGGACGAACACACACTCGGTCACGAATAGTAGCCAATCGCATTACGATTTGACGCCATAGCCACCACCCCGTTACTAAATATAAGTCGTGTTTTTCAGAAAAATAACACAAATTATAATCACATATTTCAGCCTTTGGTGGTTCTTACCCCCATAGCTTCAGAGATCCAACCGCTTCAGTTCACTTGAAGTAACCCGACAGATAACAATGTGTGTGCGATGTCACCGCTCCAAACGCTCACATCGCACATGCACGCTTTGTACCATTCACCTCAACAAGGAAGTGTCCGCAGCTCCACAAGCGCACCTTGGCCCAGCTGACGTCGATTGGCTGGAAAATCTTCTGTGAGTCTTCGGATTGGTCAAAAGGGCTTGTCAGTCAAACACGTACAGCTAGACTACGGCGAGTGGGAGGACCAAAAATCACCATTGAGCTATACTCTTGCTTTACAACTGAAATGAATAAACACGCTAAAGCAAAATACATAAGAGATTCATTTTATTTTGTCAACAACTGGACAAAGCTACAAGATACGTACAAAGACCAACCTGCTCCCTCCTAATCTTAAACAGGTTCATGAGCAGACATACAGTCACACAATGTCTTGGTCATACTACCTAATGACATCCATGAGCTAAGGTCTCTGAGTCTTCCTCATTTCCAGCCTGCTTCGTTTGAGTCCACACTTAACATCAAATATTTCATTTGAAATGATTTTAAGATTGAACCATTAAATGTTGAGCCATGTGTTTTGTTGCCCTCTATAAGGAACGGCCCTCTACTGTGTGGTTCAGCAGTGAGTAGCTGCTACAGTTGTTTGCTGTTTGTCTTCTACAGGAAACTTTGTTTAATACTGTATCAAGTCTTATTTCAAACCTTGTATACAGCAGAAAGTCGAGCATGATCTGCTTCCCATAAATTTCAGTTTTTCTTATTCTCTCTTTCACACAGCATCCATTTACAAAGTTTAGTGTCAACCTGGCTCAAAGTAGCACATCTGAAAAAGGATTAGTTAGCTGTCACAACATAAAGGTAACTCAAGCTTGCTGTGCAGCAGACTCCATTAGTGGATGTAAACTAGAAAGAAAACAAGTGAATGTGAGGGACTAGCCAGAATTAAACCAGGGTACACAACAAGATCCCCCTCTTTGGAAATACAGCTGTCCTGTAAAAAAAGGTTTGAAACACACAAAGAAAAATATTCTTAAAAAATCGAGTAATCTTTGTAATAAAAATAAAACTCAACACCTAAAGCAAGCAGTAAAAGAGCTTCAAGGCAGAGTCACTGAAATCAAATAAGTCAGGCTGGGTTTATTTTCATGTCTCACATTCAAACTTCAAATCTATTCTTGGGAAATAACCTGTTTGTTACCAGTATTTCTTTTCACAGCTTCACCAATAAAACTAAATGATTTTAAGATTAAAGTAGAAGAACATCATTGTCCTTTAAAGACATTATGAATTTAAACAGACTTTTCTTCCTCACAGAATTGAAAACTTGTTTGAATAAAGGCCCATTCTGGACTCATAGCAGATGCCGTTTCACCAATGTTTGAAGGGTCTCATTAGATGCAGTTAATAGCAGAAGTATTGGCACAGTATGTTTCCACATCATAGCACAAATAGTGGACAAATGTACAAAATAACAACTGCTGACTCAATACTTAGGATACAAACTCCAGGATGTGCAGTTTAGTAGTCATACAGCCATGCTTTCACTTCACTGTAACTGCCACCATTATCACATCCCTCCACTGAATAAATCAGTCAGCTGTTTCCCTTTTCAGCTGTTCTTTTCCTGGCTTCTGTGTGAAAGAAGACCCTAACTTAACAGTCTGTGTTTATCACTGTCTGAATAATCTGGGACACCAGCTAATGAACCCCAACAGAAATAAAGGTTTTGTTCAAATGGAAACACGAACAAGGTTGTAACTGAAGACAAATGTAAGAGTGACTGTGGGCAGGTTAGTGGTCAGATTTACTCTGGTTGTTCACAGAAACTGGACAGTGAATTGTGAGTATTTTGGTGACTATTCACTGTGCTGCAGATTCAGCTCTCTAAAGTATCATTCCTACATAAATACACCAACATCACATCAATATACTCTGGACCTAATGCCATAAATAACCCTAAGCACCCCTGAACTCTGCTGCTGGTCATGGATGCTGACTTCAACCAAAACAAATCAAATGAAAGGGTAAATATTCTTCAGAGTACAGTTAATTTGGATCAATTGAAAATAATCACTGAAACTGACCTGAAATCTGGAAATGATGGCAAGGTTTAGAAAATTGTCATAACCTAATCCAAACAAGCGGAGGATGAATGCAGATATGTGTAGTCTTTATTTCTATGAACTGAAATGACGTGAAACTGATTCCTCGAGCAGGTGAGAGCAGTTCTGTTCTGTCCCATCTGTAGAGCCAGCTGATGGGGAGCTCATCCACCTTCTCTATTTGAAGAAGCTGTAGATAAATGATCCAAAGATGAGGGCCAAAATCGCTAAACAGCAGAAGATCATCATTTGTTTCTGGAGAACAGGAGGAGGGGTGGAGAAACAGAGACAGGAAGACAACAGCTGTTACTTTCCCAATTCTATCGAAAACTGAGTACAATATCATTTTAGTCAAATGCAGGCTGACCCACAGCAGGTGAGCATCAATCGTAACCTTAAACTGCAACAGGTGTTTCTTTCAGAGTCGCGGCTGTTTTCTGGGGACTTTCATCACCGTTTATTATCCAGATCTTCCATCATTTTACAAACACAATTCCAGAAATATTTGGACGCTGTTTAATGCAAATAAAAACTGAAAGCAAGGATTTTTAAATCTCATCTATTATCTTTATGTTTATGCATTTGACAGACGCTTTTATCCAAAGCGACTTAAGAACAGGTAGGCAGGTAGGGTAACGGGGGTCTTGCCCAAGGACCCCTACTGGAGGTAGTACCTTTCATGCAGGGGATTTGAATCCAGGTCACCCACATGAAAGGTGGCAATCTTACCACTCCACCATCCAGTCCACTAACTATTAATATTTTATTACAACAGAATATAGAAAAAAAAACATGAAATGTCGAAAGTGAGAAATTTCCTATTTGTTATGTGGTGATTAAAACAGCCGGAGGAACATGTTGCATCTAACCAGGTTAATCAACAACAGGTCAGTAACATGACTGGGTGTAAAAAAGAGCACCTTAGAGAGGTAGAGTCTCTCAGAAGTAAAGGCGGGCAGAGGTTCAGCAATCTGTTAAAAACTGTCTACAAATTGTGGAGCATTTTCAGAAAAATGTTCCTCGATGTAAAACTAGATTCCACCATCTACAGAAAATAATATCATCAGAAGAATCAGAGAATCTGGGAACATCTCTCTGAGCAGGGACACAGCTGGAAACCAGTACAAGATGTCTGTGATCTTCAGGCCCTCAGCCAGGTGGGAAGCTGCAGAGAAGTGTGTCAGACTACAACTCTGCATCCTGGTCTGAGCCCTGGGTTGTCATGTTTTAGGGTGGCTAATGAATTCGTCCATATTTCTAGAAATGAGAGCTGCTCCTTCCAAAGTGGGATGGATGCCGTCTCTCCTCATCAGACCAGGTTTTCTCCAGAAAGATTGATATTTATCTAAGTCTGAAGTCTCAGTTTGAAGGACACAGTGTCCATGATTTCCAGGAAGAATTAAAGATTTTGAGCCATCTGAGCACAGAACAGGTTTCTACTTTGTCTCAGTCCATTCTAAATGAGCTTTGGTCCAGTGAAGACGGCAGTGTTTTTGGATCATGTTCACATGTGGTTGTGAACATGCGTGTCAGGTTAATTGGTGACTCTAGATTGTCTCTAGGAGTGAGTTTGAGGGTGTATAGTGGTTTGTCTCTGTGTGTCCCTGTGATGGACTGGCAACCTGTCCAGGGTGTACCCCGCCTCTCGCTCAATGACCGCTGGGATAGGCTCCAGCCCCCCCACAACCCTAAATTGGATTAAGCGGGTATAGAAAATGGATGGATGGAAATTGACTCACTCTAGTGGCAGCTATTTTCAGATTAGGGTTAATAATCAGTCCCAGACCCAAGATTAGTTTGAGCTCTTTTGAATCTGTGATTCTCAGTTTTTCCCACGCAAAGTGGAAATCCCAGAAACCTCTTGTGTTTGTTGTTGTGTATCGTCCACCTGGCCCTTATTCTGAGTTTCTGTCTGAATTCTCAGAGTTTTTATCCCAGTTAGTGCTGAGTACAGATAAAGTCATTGTAGTGGGTGACTTTAATATTCATGTAGATGTTGAAAATGACAGCCTGAATATGAACTTTAATTCTATATTAGACTCTATTGGATTTTCTCAGAGTGTACACAGACCGACTCACTGCCTTAATCACACCCTTGATCTGTCACACCGCGGTGAGGTCAAGGTTTTTTTTGTCCTGTCTCCGTGTTGTGTCTCGTCATTTCCTGTTTTATTTTGAAAGATTAACTCTCCTCCATTTTCAGGTCACTTGCCCTTCCTCTTGTGTCTCGGTCTGATTGTCGAATGACTGACTGCACCTGTTCCCTGTTAACCCTGTGTATAAGAGTCTGCGTCTCCCCTTAGCTTGTGCCAGTGTGTCGTATTTGTTGGTCAAACGTGCGTTCACTCTAGCCAGTCCAAGTCTTGTCACAGCCTCGATCAAAGCAACCTGTGTGCTCTGTTGGTTTCTCTTTCTGAGAGTTTTTGGTTTTGCTAGAAGCATGTCTTAAAGACATAAAGACCTGGATGACTCAGAACTGTCTGCTTCTGGGGTGGTTGGTGGCGTAGTGGGTTAAGCAGGCGAGCAGGCAGTCGGTTCGAGTCCCACATCAGACATGCCGCCCTTTGCTGCATTCCCCTTCTCTCCTGTCCATTAAAGGCATAAAAGCCCCCCTAAAAAAAATTACTTTGGCTTCTGGTCCTACAGTGTGGAACCTTCAAAAGAGTTACTTTTGACCAGAATTTATTATTTGACTCGCATATAAAACAGGTTTCTAGGACTGCCTTCTTTCATCTTCGTAATATTGTTAAAATCAGGAACATCTTGTCTCAGAGTGATGCAGAAAAACTAGTCCATGCATTTGTTACTTCAGGATTGGACTGCTGTAATTCTTTATTATTGGGCTGTCCCACATATTCTCTGAAAAGCCTTCAGTTGATCCAAAATGCTGCAGCCAGAGTTCTGATGAGAACTAACAGCAGAGATCATATTTCTCCAGTTTTAGCTTCTCTTCATTGGCTCCCTGTTAAATTCAGAATAGAAAACTGAAAACTGTGACAAAGTCAGGTTATCAATTAAAAGATATAATTCCATACAAGCATGGTCAAACAAAAAAGAATGACAATAATAGATTGTGACAAAGTAGATGCGATATCATCTACTCACCACCTGTCCCTCACATATTTCTCTTATCCATCAATCTTCGTTAACACACTTACTATCCTGCCTTTGTTTGTGTTGTCATAACGTTACAGTTATCATCAATGCATTTAAAGGTAGGGTAGGAGATTATGGATTTTGAGTCCAGCGAAGCTGCATTTTGAAAATACACAGGTAAAAAGTCCCAACCCTTTTCTTCACTTTCCCCCCGAAGGCACGCCTCTAGAGTACATGAACGTGCACGAGCACGAAGGTGCACGAGCGCTGTTCTGACAGCAAGCATCGATCGTTGCCGTATTTAGTATTTAGTATTTAGTTTATGCTAACTATACGTTTAATAATGCTAGGTGCTAGCCAAGCTGGCTCTAGTTTAGCTTCCTGCCAAGCTTCGTTCACGGAGCAGGGTACGCGCACAGGGAGAAGGAGGGGGAGGGAGGAGCAGATTGCACTTTGATAGACGGCATCAGAATCCAATCATTGTTAACGGTCCGTTCAGTATGATTGGATAGTGTTTTTCCTAGATTGATTCTAGAGGCCACTAAAACTTTTCATATTTGTGTCAAAACTTTTAATTAATTGGTTGCAATGGGGGTGTGAAGAGTATTTCAAGCAATATGTAAAAAAATGCTCCAGAAAAAGATCCCCTACCCCACCTTTAAGTGGGATACAAATACAGTCATGACTTCATTCAGTTACCTTCATGAGTTTCAGGTTTAAACATTATGTTGTAATGTTCATACTTTACATAGTTTGTTCCTTTGTTCAGACCCACCATGCAGGTTTAGTGTGTGGGAGGGGCCAGCCCAGCAACTCATGATGTCATCACTGGGTAAAACCAAGTGGAGAATATTTTTTTTGTAATCTGAGTGTTTGATTTCTTTTGAAGTAACATGTTAGGAATGTTTTTTTTAATGTAACTTTTGGTTACTGTGTAACTTGACCCTTTTGGTGTATGCTCCAGACCAAACACTCAGTTCTGAATAAAGGTTGTTGGATTTTGGGTTCTAAGGACTTAGGAGTTGACATTATGCTTTGCCATCTTCATACTGTGACCAATGTTGGATAAAATGCTGACCTTAAAGAAGCAGGAAGGTCTATGAGGGGCCGTTTAGGACTTAACTACTGAGACACTCTCACATACATACATACTCTGTAAACCTATGCACGCTCATATATAAAACATTATACACACTCGTCTGAAACACTTACACATACATATGAGAAACACACACGCATACATAAATACTTCCGTGTCATATACACATACATATGAAATGCTTGCATGCATACAAGTGAAACATTTATACGTATCTATCTGAAACACTCATGCATTCACATATGAAAATGTTATATATACATATATTGTTGAACACTTATACCTTCATAAGTGAATCTCTTGCATATGATTACAAAGACATAAAAAGTTTAGATACATGTGCAAGTGTTTCACATATATTTGTAAAATGTTTCAAATGTGTATGTATACGTTTTTCAATTATAAGTGTGTACGCTCTTACATGAGGATGTGCAAGCGTTTCACATGTATTCATACAAGTAATTTCAGTAGTGACCGTGAGAGTGTTTCAATAGTGTATGTAAGAGCGTTTCAGTAGTATGTATGAATGAAATCTCACTAGCATACGGAAGGTATCTCACTTTCACCGGAAGGCGGAAGTAAAGAGTGCAGAATTTGAACAGCGACAAATTTAGCGCCAGTTCGGTAAAGTTGGAAAGATATTGGCAGATTCGGACTTCCGGGATCAATAACTCAGAAGTGAGACGTTGTTAAAACACAAAACAAGAATATTTTCAACCGTAGTAAGACAGACAAGGAGCTACAACCTAACTTTCATCAAAACGAGCCATCCTCAGCCATCCTAGTTCAGTGGAGTGTGATGGAGCACAGTTAGACAGAACTTACAAACCACCCTGAAACACACAGGAAGCTGGTTTAGGGAGGTCGCTACTGGTGTTACATGAAGATGCTTTCTTCTTCCCATCAGAGGAGCACAATTACTATAGCCGCTTTCAGACAGAGCCGTTCCACTCATTCCCACATGAGTCGGACCAGGTCGGGACTGATGCGGCGCAACCATCTGCGACAGCGACGTGTTACTTTAGCGCCACATTCAACAACAAAACAGAACAAAAGCCGGTAAAAGTAAGGAGAGAAGAAAAAACACCACCAAGAAGCTAACATGGAGAGCGGGGAGGCCCCCGTGTTCATGGTCTGCATGATGGTGATATTAATCATGGACGATCACATCAGGCGTCTAACATGGAGGCTGGAAGAGCTCACAGAGAGTCAGGAGACGAAGGATGGAGCGCAGGCCGTACTTCTACATGTGCGAACACGGGAGAAAACGGCCCCGTGGATTAAAAGGTTATAGGAACTGCCAAAGGTTCCTACAGTGCGAATGCGGCTTTTGTCACAGTCTCTGAGAGAAGGAGATAACCCTGAACCAGGGTCACAGTCAAAACTGAAAAATCCTGTTTGGACCACAGAGGTGATGCCTTTGTTAAAAAACCTCAGCAAGGAGATCACATGTAAGAATCCAAAGAGCGTGTCTCCCTCCTCTGGCCTTCAGTCAGTCCTCCTCACCTTCCTGCTCCTACTCTCCCACCATCCTCACCCCCTCTGACCTCCCCACAGTCCTCCTCACCCCCTCTGAGCTCCCCACAGTCCTCCTCACCCCCTCTGACCTCCCCACAGTCCTCCTCACCTTCCTGCTCCTACTCTCCCACCATCCTCACCCCCTCTGACCTCCCCACAGTCCTCCTCACCCCCTCTGACCTCCCCACAGTCCTCCTCACCCCCTCTGAGCTCCCCACAGTCCTCCTCACCCCCTCTGAGCTCCCCACAGTCCTACTCACCCCCTCTGACCTCCCCACAGTCCTCCTCACCCCCTCTGACCTCCCCACAGTCCTCCTCACCCCCTCTGACCTCCCCACAGTCCTCCTCACCCCCTCTGAGCTCCCCACAGTCCTACTCACCCTTCGAGCCTCCTGCTGGTATTTGGCGGCCTTCTTGGTGTCGGCCACTGCTCTCTCCACAAAACCCACCGACTGGTCCATGTTGCTCTCAATTCTGTCAATCATGCCACCCTAAGAGGATGGAGAGGAGAAGAGAAGACAGGGAGACAGACAGCTGGATCACAGGAGGGACACATGTTTATGACTGGCTGTTATCTGGTCTGCAGCTTCCTGTTGGTGCTCAGAGGGGAGGTGGAACAGAGAGTGTGTTTCTCTGCTGTCACTGAAAGGGACAAAGCTTTCTGCTGCAGCTGCTGACTGCTCAAAAAGTGCCGATATATATATATTTTTATCTGTTTATGGCACATAATGACACATAATGATGATGCTATAACATGAGTTGACTGTGCTCACCGAGATGAAACTGCAACACATCCCACTAGTTGAGCTAGTTGTAAGCTAGATAATGCTTTGTTTGTTTGTCTGGTTTTTAATCTGATATCAGCAGTGTGCGTGCTGGCATCAGGTCACCTGACCTGTTTAAAAAGTAGCCCATCCCAGGCCGTGGGAGCTAATCGAGACCATGGGAGCTGTAGTTCCAGTGGCTGCTGCTGGAACCCAGGACATATACGCACAGAGGTGCTTTAAAGGGATAGTTCGCCTCTTTTGACATGAAGCTGTACCGAGCACTCCCCTGCTTCCGAGCAGCAAACACCGTAACAGGTGCAGCTATCGCTAGGTGGCTAGGGACCGCTTGGTCTGCTCTTCGGTCTGCACAGTTTACATTGGACGCATTGATATCAAGGGAGGCAAAAATAGTGCCAAGCGATGTGAGGTATGACTTTTTTATCAGAACGATTTTTGTGATGCAAATGTATTACTCTTTTGAACGCATATTGTTTTGAGAAGCAAGATGCTTTATTTTTCAAGCCCCAGCCAACTAGCCGGACTACCTTCGTGGACTCCAAAACTCAGCTGGAACTCTGCTCACAGGACGCAGCAGGGGGTAAGTCAATGTTCATAAATGATGTTGCTAATATGGGATGTCATACAGCTTCATGTCAAAAGAGGCGAACTATCCCTTTAACTCCTTTAAGCTCATTTCATAATGCCACCAATGGTCTGCACGACTGGCAGCAGGTGGGAGGTAGCAGCTACAGACCATCCATGAAAATCATCAGTGACCACAAATTGTATGCAGCAGAGGACAATATTTCTCACATTGTTCATTTTCACGAGCTCTGCCTTTACAAATGCATTCATCTATTAAAGAAAGTAGGTAGAATGACAATGACAAGGGAATGATAGGATTTGTTTTGGAACAAGAAAACATGCAACAAAGACACCATAATTCAGGGATGTCCAAAGTCGGTCCTGCAGGTTTTAGATGCTGCCCTGCTTCAACACACCTGATTCAGATCAAGACAGGCAAGTGCAGAACTTAACAATCTGTTGAAGAAATCCATTTAATCTGAATCAGGTGTATTGAAGCAGGGCAACATCTAAAACCTGCAGGACCGACTTTGGACATCCCATAATTCATCTCTTTCTCGAATCTGGAAACCCATCAGACTACAAAACAGGTGGAAATGTTCCATATGACAGCTGGATACTCTCTTTACAGGAAGTGTTTTGACTCTCGGTTCTACATGTTGATCATGTGTCATCGTTCTGTTTACCTGGTTCTCAACCAGCATGGCAATATCCACAAACATGTCATGGAGCTCTTTGATGCTGCTTTCCAGCCTCATGATGTCCTTATGACGAGCCTCAATCTCATTGAGGGCCTGCTGGTTGATCTTCGACTCCACGATCTAATGAAGGGAAAGGAGACAGACACAAATGAAGAGAACAGGGCAGAACAGAACCCATCCATTGAGTGGAAAAAAAACTGACAAGTCTTACGACTTCTGGAAAAAGCTAAAAGTCCAAATCAATCAAACATATCATGTATATTACCTGCTGAACACTACAGCCTGTGTCCTCGTGTATTTGCCTGAGTTTGTTTTCCTGCCATCACTTCCCTCAGTATAGATACTACAATGTTTCCTTTGTTCATTTTTTATATTGAATGTCATTGTTTTTTTTTTTTATTTAACACTTTTTCAGTGAAACCTTTGGCCAAAGTTAAACATAACCATGGTGAATAAAATCCACAGTTTGTCACAACCTCTTCCTCAAAGAGGACTTTGAGCCAAAGCCGGACTGAAATGAGTTTTCTCACAGCACAATAATCACTACTGGGCATGAGCTGCTGCCAATGTCTTCGTCTTGATTGGGTCAGCACCATGGAACTTTAGTGTTGGAGCAGAGATTCACAAAATAAATCCAAAAAACAATGAAACTTACTCAGTGTGTTAGCGAAGAACACAACGAGCTACATTAGTTATTGGCCATGTTGAGTCACCTGATCTGAATTCTGCACTCTGACCTGCTGGGTTGCTTTCAGGAACATGAAACATGAACACTGACATTTGATGTTTCCTGCAGAAACTGCTGATCAACTCTTTTTCAAAAGTTGGTGTTTATCATCATTTTTGAAAGTTTCTCACAACACCAACAGGTTGGCAAGGGTGATCCAGTTTGGTGTTCTTGCTCTCAGAGATGATCTTATCCTCCCTCATATCACCAAGGGATGGAATTTAAGTTGAATAACAATCCTAAAAACAGCCACTCATACATTTTCCATACGTGAGAGCATTAATCTGTGCATGTCTGCTTGTGTTTGGTCATCACTCTTTATGAGAGGAGAGGAACACAGTCAGTCTTACCCCAGCACTGAACACAGCAGAATTTCCCCCTTCCAGCATCTCGTCCAGCTCCTCATCAGTTGTTGTTTTTCCCGCTGTAGAGGATGCACACAACACACACACAAAGTGTTTTACCATCAGCCGTCCTGACGTGCTGCAGTGACAGGTTACAGGGTACATGTGCTAAGCTCCCGACAGTCAGTCTGAACAAACGTCTGATTCTTTTCTGTTTCCTAACATTTACTCTGATGTGAGATGGGATGGTTTATTCAGCATTGGGATGGTAGATCCACTTGGCCCTCTGGAGATTTTTATTTAAGCTAGTAAAAGAGGTCAGAATGGTTCTCTAAATGATTATTAAAAAAGTGAAACCATATGTAAGGTTCTTTTCTACTGATCGTGCTACTGTTCCACTTCAAACATCGATAGAATGGTGATGATAAAATGATAGAGATAAAATGAACTAATCTACCAGGTGATGGAGGAGCGCCACAGATGCTTAAAAATGATCTGAAAACGAGTTTGAGCAGTTTGACTGTGATCACGTGATCCTTCATCTGCCTGGCGCTTCATGTACTCAGCAGCACTCACTGATCTCCAGCTGGCGGGCGATTCGTCCTTTGCTCTTATCTCTGAAGTCAACTTGCGCCTCGTTGTATTTTGTCATAACCTCCACAAACTTCTTAGCCAGAATTGCATGCTGTGGGAGACGAAAATACAGATGCTCACTTACAGGGTGTTTTAACAGCATTTAATAAATGTCATTCATCACTTTCAGATTCCATTGAGACAGGGCTTCTGTTTTGGTTTGGGAAGTTGCTGATGTTAAAACACCGCATAGTTTCACTCCGTGCTCTGTGACGGTCGCTAACTTCACACAGTTTGCTGCTGCTGGTTCTGTGCAACATGGCAGGAGATTTATCAGATTCTGCTGACGTGGACGACCACTTTGAGTACGATGGACGTCCTTACCGGAGTGAATGAGCTGTGCTGCAGCGGTGTGCGGCGATGACGTCATCCCAGTAGAAGCGTGTGTAGAAAGCCCCCCATAAGCCTCCCGATAGCCCCCGATAACAACAGCACAGCAGCTCTGAGCTAACAGTGCAATAGTACGCGTTCATTCATTCATTGGTCTTAAAGTGTTGGTGAAATAAAGACTTATTCAGAGGCTGTATTGTCTCTGCCCTGTTCTCTCCTGTTACATGGAGATATGCCGATCTCCAGGGATCTAAATATCTTCTGAAGGACGCCGACTTTCACCAAACTGTTATCGGGGAGTAGATGAAGGTATTTATGGCAGAAATAAGGTCCAGGTTTAAAAACCAACTTCCCCTTTAACATGCATCCAAACAGAGAACCGGGTCAGACCCTCTGCTTCCCCAGCAGGGAGGGACGTATTCCACTGTTGACTGTAGGCAGTGCTGGACCACACTCTGAGCTTCTCATGTGACTGTGTGAGAGTAAATAAATCAATGACTTGGCGGACTGTAAGCGCTCCATGTGTCTGTGCTGTAAAAGTTTGAGCAACAGTTTGAATCTGAGGTTGTACCGTCTGACCTGTGACTTGCGTATCCTGAGGTCAGCCGAGGACCGTTCATCTGTGTTTGACTCCAGCTGCCGCTCAATACCTGATGATCACACACACACGCAGAGCAAGATAAAGTACAAGTCGACCATCAGGTGCATCACAACAGCGCACCTGGAAACACAGCACGAATCATGCCAGAACATCACATTATGATCATCTTTTTCTGGTCAAATTTACATGTATACATGACACGTTTACACTTGTTTCAGCTGACATGTGTGCGAAACATTTCTATCCACTGGGTATCCAGTACCTGCCTTCAACAGTCAAACCAAAAGTAACAACCATAAAGAACTAATACTGACTCTTGAGTTTGTTTCTGGCATTGTTGGCTGACTTTTTTATTTCATTGGTGAGTGCTTCAACGTCATCCTGTGTTTCTGAAACAGAAAGTAGAGACATGCAAACAGGAGGCGCTCACTGAAAGGAACGATGGATCTGTGTGTTTGTGAGTGTCTGAGGCATTACTCTGGTCGGATGTGGGGGCTGACAAGATGGTGGAGTAGAGTTTCTTGATTTCTGTGACACTCTCATCGATCTTGTCAATGCTGGTACGTATATCTTCAATCTGAAACACACGCACGCATACCCAGAAACAGTCAGAAACAAATATATTCTCCCTCTGAAATGTGCAGGGACACAGACAGAAGGAGACCTGAGCAAAGAAGTCGTCCATGAAAGCCTCATTCTCCACAGGAACCTCAATGTCATCTCCACCAGAATCACTCTTCTGTTAAAAACACGTTTGAAAAGGAGGACAAGAGTGAAAGCGAACATGAAATAAGTAAACCTCCCAATCAGATGCAACAAATCATCCAGAATAAATAAAGGACATTTAGTACACTCAAGTACTATACTATCATAACAGAGGAAAAGTTACCATTTTACTGAAAAATAGGCCCTAAAAGTGTCCCCCAGAGCTCATATTCCAAAGTAAAAATGTCTGGGATATTTGTGATGAATCAGGGAACGGTCACCACTCCACAACAAATCCTTGTCAGAAAGATGCTAATTTCTACAGCTATCTTTGAAGGTGTGTGTGTTGAGCACTGTGAGACCCTCTGCAAGTTAAATGAATGCAAACACCATCACCATCTGAAAACCTCAAGGCAAACAATGTACTGCATTGGACAACTTAAGACTTACATGATGACAGTAACACTTTAAAGCCGTTTATCTTAAAAATATTCAGATAAACAGCTTTACATTATCTTCAAATATTATGTGTGATCTAAATTTACATCAAACTATTAATTAACATTAGTTTATTGCAGTTTTCATATTTACTGCAATGTACAAGCAAGCATGTAGACTTAAAGTGATTAGAAAGTTTACAGCAAAGTACAGTAGCTATAGCATGGAACTAGCTTTAGATTAGAATCTGAGGCTGGTCAGGGCCCATGCAGCAAACAGGTGCACCACAGGACCACAGCCTAAATCTGACAAAGAACTCGCTGAGGCTAACACCATTTACCTACCTCCTTCAGCTGCGCCAATCGGTCTTTCATTTTCAAAGTTTTCAAAAAAGTATGAACAAAAAACAGAGAGTTACAGTAATAGACAGCAGTACAGGTCTCAGTAAACGATACTTTTCCACAGCTTTCAAAATGGCCTCCAAATTCGCTCTGTAGAGATGATTAGCTTCTTCTAATAATCCTGGAGAGTGGAGCATAGGATAGTCGTTAAAGCCAGACAAAGAGCTGGAAATACATACAGTTCATGTGGAATAATTCAACCCTCTGAACAGAACAGGTCGTTTAGATGGCCTCCTCTGAGAACAAACTGTGGTCAACCTACCCTGACTACCAACTAAGCCTCTATCCTCTAAGAACGGATTAGGACAGCAGTGTTCAGGAAGATAAACCTCTCCCCCGTCCTCCCTCCCACCTCCACCAGTAAACACTGCCTGTACACAGCAGGTTTTACCCCCCCCAACCCCCTTACCCCCCCCTCACTGTAAAATCCTAAATCAAACTATTGTTATTAAAGTGTACATTCCAAATTTGAATTTAAAGTCGTTTTCATGCATTTCAGCTCCACACTTTTGATCCATACCCCCCCTCATTTCAGGGCTCCATAATGTTTGGGACAAAGTGATGTTGGGTACATTAAAGCAGCCATGTTTAGTACTTTGTTGCATATCCCTTACACACAATGACATCACCAGGTGCTGAGTATCTCCTCAGGTGATGCTCTCCAAGCCTCTACTGCAGGCACCTTCAGCTCCTGCTTGTTCCGGGGGCTTGCCCGCTAAGTTTCTTCTTCAGCATATAGAAGGCATGCTCAGCTGGATTTAACACTCTGGAGTCTAAATCCCGCCGGCGGGATTTTTGACACATCTCCAAAGACACATCTGTAACTCTGTGAGTTTTTGTCATTGAAACATATAAGTGACACCATTAAAAACCTTGAAACTTCTAGTTTTCAAATATATATATATTAAAATAAATTATATAGCTGGCCCTTTTTAAAGAGAGTGAACAGAAATCTTTGGATTTTCTGTACTCTCAGACTGCAGCAGCTTCCTCGGCCACACCTATCGCTATTCACATGTAAAGTACCAGGTGATTGAGTGGCTATTCACAGGTGAGAACACGCCCCATTCAGCCAGCATGTGGGGGAAGGCAGCAATGTCCTGCCAGTGACAGACAATTATCACATGGAGAGTGACAGGGGGGTGGGGGGAATCAGGGGTGTTACACACCCATCTAATTAGTATTCAACTCTCAGAGACACTGACTGGAGTTACAAAAACTTTTTTACAGTTTGTGTGAAAACAAAAAAACATTTCTGACTGCACTTTTTACTTTTATGCAGCCAACACTTTTGTTTACAAGGTTCAACCTTCAAAAGTCTTGGCTAGATATATTTATAGTGTGTTTTCTTGCACTGTTTGAAGACCTCTAAAACTTATTTTTTTGTACAGTTGTGTTTCCCCTCAATTTAATTAAAACTTGTTTGTATTACATTCACTTTACTCTCATATTGTTTTTTGTTAGGCTTTTCCGAATATAACCATATATGTCACTTTTGCATAGATGTTTACAGTTAGTTGAAATACTTGAAAATGTCAAGGTGGTGACAACTGCCTCAAAGTCTCTGAAAAGCCTTAGACTCCAGAGGGTTAAATCAGGTGACTGGTTCGGCCATATTTTATACTTTGAGAAACACTAATGCTGCCCCAGCAGGATGTTTGGGATCATTATCTTGTTTAATTCAATTCAGTTTTATTTATATTGCACCAAATCACAACAAATGTCATCTCAAGGCACTTCAATGATACCGTCCAATTCAAGCCAATTAGAGTCCAATTTATTGTATTTATAATCGTTGGCCTTCTCCACTGCCCCCCCACGACTCTGGTCTGTGTTGTGGCCTGTGATGGTTTTCACACCATCCCAGACCTTCTTCATGTTGTTCTCCCTCAGCTTCTGCTCCACCTTCCTCCTATAGCTGTCCTTAGCTTTCCACTCACAGCGTTCCTCCTCCTGCTGTGCTGCTTTCATCACTTTTCACTCTGTATGCCTCCTGCACATTAACAAATTAACAAGCAGTGTTGCCATAGTTACTTTGAAACAGTAATCCGACTACTGACTACTGATTACTTCTTTAAAAAGTAACTTAGTTAAGTTACTGACTACTTGCTTTTAAAAGTAACTAAGTTAGATTACTTTTAGTTACTTTCAGCAGAGGCTGATCCCCCGCCCCTATAACATGAAAATGACTACCAGTTCTGCCAATACTCACTTTATTGATTATTTTAACCGGAACATCAAAAATGACACTGACATTTGCAAACTTTTTCTTGAAATAGGCTTACATGTTTTTTAAATAAAAAATAAAAAATAAATAAGACAGTCTTTCTTGACTTTACTTAAAATATAAAAAAAACCCTCTTACGTAAAAAAGTAATACATAACAACCCCCCCCCCCCAAAAAAAAACAAACAAACAAAAAAACAGAAATAAAATTCACTTCATTTAACATAAATACTTATGTAACAATAGAATAACATACTCGGAATCTAACGGCACTTTACGAAAGAAATGGGCAATTTGAGAAACATTTCAAAGAATTTGTTCAGTTAGCATAGCACGGCATATGATAGGCCTACAGAGGTTAGACACTTTGACTTGCGCCATCAGTCATTCACTCGCAGCGATGCAGACAAACGGACGGTCATATCACAGTCATATCACGTAACCTGCTGATAATTATGGGCCCAAGCCAGTATGACAGTCAAGTTTTTGACCGAAAAATGTCACTTTTATCTTGCTGCATCCACCCGTTGACCAATAAAAGTTTAAACAAACCTGATTGATCGTCAGACCCGTCGCTTTGCAGAAATGTTTGTATGCTAGTCGCCTACAACTGCAGCTGTTACTGGATTACCCAAAGCTACAACTGACGAAGTATAGATAAACACCCGTACACTCATTCAGATATCGTATATAGGTACCAGAAGATGTAATACAGTACAAAGACGTTAAAAAGTCATCTTTGAGTCATCAATTGCGACCAGGTAAGATAAACAGCCAGCTAGCCCTCTCCATAGCAATGCCTGAAACGTAGGCTATATGTTATAAAGTTAGCACGAATAGCTAAACCCATCAACTATCGTCTGTGACAGGCACTGATGAAAACTGTAGTTTAGATTGGTGTATTTATTTAAAATGATTAGGGAAAGTGAGTTAAATGTAACAAATGATATCGCTGGTGTTTAACATTTTAGTGGGACAGATCACTTTTACTGGGTAGGTAGATGTAAAATAACGAGTGACTTCAGGCGAACCCCGCTCCCGTTGCGGTCACTGATATAACTCATAAGAAAACGAAATTATTCCAAATTATTTCAATACAAATGTATGGTTATAATCATGAATATATGTTGACAAGTCAAATATATGTATTGGGCTTGTAAGTAACATTCAGAAAAAACATGTTAGCTTTTGTGTGGTCACTATAACATGCCGGCCGCCGGCGGCCGTTACAGGAGAATAAAGGACGGCCGTCGACAGCTGCTATGAGGTATACGTTCCCCCGAAATGCAGAAATAGTAACGCACAATGTTTTAGATAATTAACTTCAATATGAGTACTAGTTTTGAAATAGTAGTTGCGTTAGACTACTCGTTACTGAAAAAAGTAGTCCGACTTAGTAACTTACTTAGTAACGCATTACCGGCATCACTGTTAACAAGTCCCCAGAAATGATCATAAATGCCTCAGGGTGCTGTGTCTGTAGCCTTGCCGCCAGTCCGACATGGACCTCCAATTGGCGGAATGGCGACACTTAATTTTCCATCAAATATCCCGTCATTCCGACACTTTTTTCCTCCCATTGTCGGAATGGCGGTAAGTTTTATTTTTTATAAACATCTCACCTTTCCGACAATTCCTTTAATAGCCTATTAAAGCCTACACACTTTAATAAATAATCAAAATCCCCTGAAATTTCACATATGAAAATACATGTATGAATGTAAATGGTGCGAGTGTGAAACCTGTTGGATGAAGCAGAAACACAGCGTCAGTGACCTGTCACAGCAGCCAGCTGGAGCAGCTCTCCACAGAGCGTCTTTTGCACGCTGGCATCATATGCAACATTAATAATTACAGTTACAGACAGCAATGACAGCTCACCTGTGTCGGCCGCCCCGGTGCTGCAAATAAAACCAATTTCATATATTAGGCTACCCAAAACCTATTGTTATTATTATTAGTTTTAAATCAATAAGTGAACAGTGTTTGTGGCTCCTTTTTGTGTAATAAACTATTTGAATATCATTAATTTGCTTTTGGAGTGCGTTTTGAAAATGACCACGGACTCATGACATTATCAGGATCTGACGGTATCCAACACACATACATTCAATTCAATTCAATTCAGTTTTATTTATATAGCGCCAAATACAACAAATGTCATCTCAAGGCACTTAGATAATAAAGTCCAATTCAAGCCAATTGGAATTCAATTCATTGTAATCATAATTATTCATAAAATAATCCAATTCGTTCATATAGAGCCAATTCAAAAACTATTTCCTAGCTAAGGAAACCAACAGATTGCACTGAAACTTGTCTTCAGTCCAATCTCCCGTCCTGAGCGTGCCTGAGGCGACTGTGGAGAGAAACGACTCCCTTTGAACAGGAAGAAACCTCTGGCAGAACCACACTCAGGCTATGTACACACGTAGCCGGGTATTTTTAAAACCGAATGTTTCCCCCCCTCCGTTTATAAAATAATCTGTATCCACATTACCTCGTTTTCGAAAAAAACACCTTACACACATAACCGAACATCTGCGTTTTCACCTGTCTTGACAACCCAAATGCTGTTTTGCGCAATCTGCCCTTGTCAGCTAAATAATAAAGTGTGCACGCAACTTTTTTGAGCACACTGACAGGTGATCGCATGACAGTGGACTGCCCCTCGATATGAGGACGTAATAATTCCGACAGCGAGAGGACTGAGGACCGGGACATGCGAAATTGTCACGCCATTCCTCTGGGAGTACGACTTGGGCGTGTAAAATCAAGGCAGTAAACAGCGCCTGCACAATAATAACCACCACAGTTCTCAAGGCATCCATGCTTCTTCAGTTAGCAAAGGTCGCACTTTAGACTTTAAAGCAGATTTGTTGTTGTTTTGGCGCATATTGTGACGTTCGAAAACGCAAAACTCCGGTTATCTCTGTCTACACGCAGCTGCATAAACGGAGTTTTCAAAAATCTTCACTTTGCCCGGAGTTTTTAAAAACATTCGTTTACGATACGTTTTTATGCGTTTTCATGTGGATGACAGGTCCAAACGTAGAAAAATATATTCGTTTTAGCAGATACCCGGCTACGTGTGGGTGGGGCCTCAGGAAGGGTGGCCATCCGCCTCGACCAGCTGGGGTTTGAGAAGACAGAAAGGGGGGGAGGGGGGCACTGTAACACCATTCAAAGGATATCTGTTGGAACAGGGAAACACGAGTTAATGACCACAATAATATCACATATACATAAAGAGAGTAAAGTGAGGAAAGGTGTGACCGATGAGGCCCCCCAGCAGGCTGGGCCTATAGCAGCTTAACTATGGGATGTTTCAGGATCACCTGAGACATCCCTAACTATAAGCTTTATCAGAAAGGAAAGTTTTAAGCCTGGTCTTAAAAGTGGAAAGGGTGTCTGCTTCCCGGACATTTACTGGCAGCTTATTCCACAAGAGAGGGGCCTGATAACTGAAGGCTCTGCCTCCCAAACTGGCAGCTGGTTCCACAGAGAGGGGCCTGATAACTGAAGGCTCTGCCTCCCATTCTACTTTTAGAAACTCTGGGAACCTCAAGTAAACCTGCAGTTTGGGAACGAAGTGCTCTGTTAGGAAAATATCTTACAATGAGATCTTTAAGATATGATGGAGCTCGGTCATTAAGAGGTTTATATGTAAGGAGAAGAATCTTAAATTCTATTCTGAATTTAACAGGGAGCCAATGAAGAGAAGCTAAAACTGGAGAAATATGATCTCTGCTGTTAGTTCTCGTCAAAACTCTGGCTGCAGCATTTTGGATCAACTGAAGGCTTTTCAGAGAATATGTGGGACAGCCCAATAATAAAGAATTACAGCAGTCCAATCCTGAAGTAACAAATGCATGGAGCAGTTTTTCTGCATCACTCTGAGACAAGATGTTCCTGATTTTAACAATATTACGAAGGTGAAAGAAGGCAGTCCTAGAAACCTGTTTTATATGCGAGTCAAATGATAAATTCTGGTCAAAAGTAACTCCAAGGTTCCTCATTGTAGAACTAGAAGCCAAGGAAATACCATCTAGAGTAACTATATAGCTAGACAATTTCTCCCTGAAGCGCTCAGGTCCAAAGATAACGACTTCAGTTTTGTCTGAATTTAGAAGCAGACAGTTCTGAGTCATCCAGGTCTTTATGTCTTTAAGACATGCTTGTAGTCTGACCAACCTATTGGGTTCATCTGGTTTTATAGATAAGTACAGCTGAGGATCATCAGCATAGCAATGGAAATTTATGCCATGCTGTCTAATAATGTTACCTAATGGAAGCATGTATAAAGTGAAAAGAATCGGTCCAAGCACAGAACCCTGAGGAACTCCATGACTTACTCTGGTGTGTGAGGAAGATTCTTCATTTACAAGAACAAACTGAAATCTATCAGATAAATATGACTTAAACCAGCCTAATGCAGTTCCTTTAAAGCTGCAGTCTGCAGGATTTGTTGTTGTCATACGTAAAGTCCTAATTTTTGGCATTTTAAGAGTTTACATGATCTATCAGAACGCTTGAAGTTGGAAACGGTGACCTCCGTAGTCGCAAAATGCAAGAAATGCTTATTTTTTAACCGAAAAATAAAAAGTTATTCAACTTCCTGTCCCGCCCCTTCAAAACACATGAGAACTCGTGCACGTAGACGTGCACGCCAGATGCGCTTACACGACTCCTCATTCATCAACTCACCTGTCATTTGCGATCATGGAAGACACAGTAAGTAGACTAGCCCGTAATGAAGTTCAATAGTCCAGATAAATAAGCGTGGGGACGAGCCTACCTTGTATCGCGCGTGCACAATCGGTGATTGACAGGCAACAGAGCCCAGCTCGTAAACCTGATTGGTTACCTTTTACCGGTCCGGTCTGCAATTTTGTAAACAAACCTGCTGGCTTTGGAGGGACCTAGCGGGACATATAGGGAACCTAGAGAACTCATTTTTTTTTTGTATTGGGGTATTTAATGTACTACTTTCAGAATTCCCGGACAGTTCCAGGCATTATGCTTGAAAAAGAGTTGCAGACAGCAGCTTTAATCCCAATAACATGTTCAAGTCTGTGTAATAAGATACTGTGATCGACCGTATCAAATGCAGCACTGAGATCCAACAGGACAAGCACAGACACAAGTCCGCTATCAGAGGCTAAGATGAGATCATTGGTAACTTTCAGCAGTGCAGTTTCTGTGCTATGATGCACTCTGAATCCTGACTGAAACTCTTCAAACAGATTATTTCTGTGTAAGTGATCACAAAGCTGAGCTGCAACTATTTTTTCAAGAACTTTAGACATAAAAGGGAGATTGGATATAGGTCTATAATGAGCCAACACTTCTGGATCAAGAGTAGGTTTTTTAAGTAAAGGTTTAATTACAGCAACCTTAAAAGTCTGAGGTACATATCCTGTCAACAAAGACAGATTGATCAAACCCAATATGGAAGTGTCAATTAATGGGAAAACCTCCTTGAACAGTCTGGTTGGGATTGGGTCTAAAACACAAGTTGATGGTTTAGAAGAGACTATTGCTGTTGTTAGATCAGAGAGATCAACTGGGCAGAAGCCGTCTGAATACAAATCAGGTTCTAAAGATACTTCTAAAGCTGCTGTACTTGATGATACATCACTGATAATAGTGGGAAGGACTCCATCAATCTTCTCTCTGATAGAAACAATTTTATTAATAAAGAAGCTCATGAAATCATCACTGCTGAGAGTTAAAGGAATAACTGGCTCAACAGTAATATTACCTTCGTAATATTGTTAAAATCAGGAACATCTTGTCTCAGAGTGATGCAGAAAAACTAATTCATGCATTTGTTACTTCAAGATTGGACTACTGTAATTCTTTATTATTGGGCTGTCCCACATATTCTCTGAAAAGCCTTCAGTTGATCCAAAATGCTGCAGCCAGAGTTCTGATGAGAACTAACAGCAGAGATCATATTTCTCCAGTTTTAGCTTCTCTTCATTGGCTCCCTGTTAAATTCAGAATAGAATTTAAGATTCTTCTCCTTACATATAAACCTCTTAATGACCGAGCTCCATCATATCTTAAAGATCTCATTGTAAGATATTTTCCTAACAGAGCACTTCGTTCCCAAACTGCAGGTTTACTTGAGGTTCCCAGAGTTTCTAAAAGTAGAATGGGAGGCAGAGCCTTCAGTTATCAGGCCCCTCTCTTGTGGAATAAGCTGCCAGTAAATGTCCAGGAAGCAGACACCCTTTCCACTTTTAAGACCAGGCTTAAAACTTTCCTTTTTTATAAAGCTTATAGTTAGGTCTGTTGAATCTGATAGTGTATCTGCTAGTGTGTCTTGTTCTGCCTCCACCTCTGGCACCCTCTATACTTTCATTACCCCCTACCCGAACCAGGGTTTGCATCCCCACCCCGCTGTGACTGGTGTGCAGTTGGTGAGAGGCTGAGGTAGCTTGTGGCTGTAAAAAGATGGTTGTTGTGGTGTGAGGAGCAGATCTATATAGGGAGTATAGGGAATTACTCACTGAGTCTGGTCCTTTATTTTATTATTTATTTTTTCATTAGCACAAGTTTCTTGTGTTTACCTTGAATAGGGATGGCTCAGGTAATCCTGAAACATCCCATAGTTAAGCTGCTATAGGCCTAGACTGCTGGGGGGCCTCATCTGTCACACCTTTCCTCACTTTACTCTCTTTATGTATATGTGATATTATTGTGGTCATTAACTCGTGTTTCCCTGTTCCAACAGATATCCTTTGAATGGTGTTACAGTGCCGCCGCCGCCGCTGCGGCCCTCCCCCCCTTTCTGTCTTCTCAAACCCCAGCTGGTCGAGGCGGATGGCCACCCTTCCTGAGTCTGGTTCTGCCAGAGGTTTCTTCCTGTTAAAAGGGAGTCGTTTCTCTCCACAGTCGCCTCAGGCACGCTCAGGCCGGGAGATTGGACCGAAAAACAAAAAGTTTTCAGTGCAATCTGTTGGTTTTCTTAGCTAGGAAATTGTTTTTGAATTGGCTCTATATGAACGAATTGGATTATTTTATGAATTATGATTATTATTAATTAATTGAATTCCAATTGGCTTGAATTGGACTTACTAAGTGCCTTGAGATGACATTTGTTGTATTTGGCGCTATATAAATAAAATGAATTGAATTGAACAGAGCTCGGACTCTTACTCAGACTGGCTACAGTGCTGAAGAGAAACCTGGGATTGTTCTTATTCTCTTCTATCAATGATGAATAATAAGCAGTTCTAGCTTTACGAAGGGCTTTCTTATACGTTATTAAACTATCTTTCCAGACTAATTGAGACTCTTCTAAATTAGAGGAACGCCACTGTCTCTCCAGCTTTCTTGCACTCTGCTTTAAAGCACGCAGCTGTGAATTATACCAAGGAGCCAGCCTCTTCTGACTGATTACCTTCCTTTTCAGAGGGGCAACATTGTCCAGTGCTGTACGCATTGAAACTATAGTGCTGTCAACAAGAGAGTCAAGTGTTGCTGGAGTAAAGTTTAGGAAGTCGTCCTCTGTCATATCTGCACATGGCAGTGAAGAAAAGGATGATAGAATTAATTCTTTAAATCTGGTTACAGCATCCTCTGATAGACACCTTCTATACGTACATTTCTTCTCAGAAACTGTATAGTCAAGTAATGTAAACTCAAAGGTTATCAAAAAATGGTCAGATAAGACAGGGTTATGAGGAAACACTGTTAACTGTTCACTCTCAATGCCATAAGTCAGCACAAGATCAAGGGAGTGATTAAGGCAGTGAGTCGGTCTGTGAACACCCTGAGAAAATCCAATAGAGTCTAATATAGAATTAAAGTTCATATTCAGGCTGTCATTTTCAACATCTACATGAATATTAAAGTCACCCACTACAATGACTTTATCTGTACTCAGCACTAACTGGGATAAAAACTCTGAGAATTCAGACAGAAACTCAGAATAAGGGCCAGGTGGACGATACACAACAACAAACACAAGAGGTTTCTGGGATTTCCACTTTGCGTGGGAAAAACTGAGAATCAGAGATTCAAAAGAGCTCAAACTAATCTTGGGTCTGGGACTGATGAGTAACCCTGATCTGAAGATAGCTGCCACTCCTCCTCCTCTGCCTGTGGTTCCAGGAACGTGAACATTTAAACAGTCAGAGGGAGTTGCTTCATTAATGCTAACATGATGCTAACATGATGCTAACATGATCCTCCTGCTGCAGCCAGGTTTCTGTAAGACAAAATATATCAATATGATGATCACAAATCAACTCATTCACTAACAGAGACTTCGAAAGGAGAGATCTGATATTCAGCAAACCACATTTAATAGTTTGATGTTTTTGTTCAGTTAAAGTTTTTGTTTTAATAATTTCTTTTTGCACAAGAGGATTTGCTCCTTTTGTGTTAATTGATTGGGTGGGTAGCAGCAGGTGGGAAGCTGCAGAGAAGTGTGTAAGACTACAACTCTGCATCCTGCTCTGAGCCCTGGGTTGTCATGTTTTAGGGTGGCAAATAAATTCATCCATATTTCTAGAAATGAGAGCTGCTCCTTCCAAAGTGGGATGGATGCCGTCTCTCCTCATCAGACCAGGTTTTCTCCAGAAAGATTGCCAATTATCTCTGTAGCCCACGTTGTTTGCTGGACAGCATCTAGACAACCAGCGATTGTAGGACGACATGCGGCTAAACATGTCATCGCTGGTCAGATTTGGCAGGGGTCCAGAGAAAACTACGGAGTCCGACATTGTTTTGGCAAAATTACACACCGATGCAACATTAATTTTAGTGACCTCCGATTGGCGTAACCGGGTGTCATTAACGCCGACGTGAATAACTATTTTACCATATTTACGTTTATCCTTAGCCAGCAGTTTTAAATAGGATTCTATGTCGCCCGCTCTGGCCCCTGGAATGCATTTGACTATGGCCGCTGGTGTCTCTAATGCCACGTTTCTGACTATAGAGCTGCCAATTACCAGGGTTTTGTCCTCAGAGGGTGTGTCGCTGAGTGGGGAAAATCTGTTTGAAGCGTGGACAGGTCGATGGTGAACAACGGGCTTGACTTTAGAGCTATGCCTCTTCCTGACAGTCACCCAGCCACCTTGTAATCCTGGCTGCTCAGGTTCTGCTAGGGGGAGGCTAATTGAGCTAGCTACGCTAGGTGGCTCCACACTGGCTAAAGGGACCTGGCTCGCTATCGGTTGATAAGCTATAGAGTTTAACTATGCAAAATTGTGTAAGTTATAGATAGAAATAAAGTGATTATTAGTAGTCCAAGCGGAGCAAGAAATTCCACAGTGCACAAGCAAGGTAACAGGAAGTGATGCAATACGTCTTACCGCAAAGCAAAGCGTCACAGCCAGAGAGGAGCTTCCCTGCGAAAGCTAGTTAAGCTCCATGGCAGCTGTTACACGCACACACCAGATTTATAGGGAATAGTAACAACACAGCCCTTATGGATGGATCCTGAGGGCCATCATCTTTCATTTTTATTTTTACAATCTGAAATAAGCCCACATCCACCTGATCCTCCCCTCTGACTGTAGATTTCACCCTTAATTCATCATTCAGTATCAATTTAATATCATTCAAACATCACAAGTTTTGAAGAATAAGAGGCAGAGAGAGGAGAGGCTTTAATTACGCTTTTAAAGACTGAATCACACCTGTACACATGTCTTAAAACATGTAGAATGCAACAGAAAGAAGGGACTCACCTGGTGAGTAACACACATTTCCTTATATGGAAAGCCTTGTCGGAATGGCGGGACATTTGCATGTCGAAATGGTGGGATGTTTGCATGTCGGAATGGCGGGACGTTTGCATTTCGGAATGGTGGGATGTCGGAATGGTGTGATGTTTGTATGTCGGAATGGCGGGATGTCGGAATGTTGGGATGTTTGCATGTCGGAATGTTGGGATGTTTGCATGTCGGAATGGCGGGATGTCCGAATGTTGGGATGTTTGCATGTCGGAATGGCGGGACGTTTTCTTGTCGGAATGGCGGGATGTCCGAATGTTGGGATGTTTGCATGGCGGAATGGCGGGACGTTTTCTTGTCGGAATGGCAGGACTTTTGCATGTCGAAATGGTGGGACGTTTTCTTGTCGGATTGGCGGGATGTTTGCATGTAGAAATGTCGGCACGTTTGCATTTCGGAATGTTGGGACGTTTGCATTTCGGAATGGCGGGATGTCGGAATGGTGGGATGTGGGAATGTTGGGATGTTTGCATGTCGGAATGGTGGGATGTTTGCATGTCGGAATGTTGGGACGTTTGCATTTCGGAATGGCGAGACGTTTGCATTTCGGAATGGCGGGATGTCGGAATGGTGGGATGTGGGAATGTTGGGGTGTTTGCATGTCGGAATGGCGGGACGTTTTCTTGTCGGAATGGCGGGACTTTTGCATGTCGGAATGGCGGGATGTTTGCATGTAGAAATGTCGGCACGTTTGCATTTCGGAATGCCGGGATGTCGGAATGGTGGGATCTGGGAATATTGGGATGTTTGCATGTCGGAATGTTTGCATGTCGGAATGTTGGGACGTTTGCATTTCGGAATGGCGAGACGTTTGCATTTCGGAATGGCGGGATGTCGGAATCGTGGGATGTGGGAATGTTGGGGTGTTTGCATGTCGGAATGGCGGGACATTTTCTTGTCGAAATGGCGGGACTTTTGCATGTCGGAATGTTGGGATGTTTGCATGTCGGAATGTTGGGATGTTTGCATGTCGGAATGGTGGGATGTCCGAATGTTGGGATGTTTGCATGTCGAAATGGCGGGACATTTTCTTGTCGGAATGGCGGGATGTCCGAATGGTGGGATGTTTGCATGTCGGAATGGCGGGACGTTTGCAAGTCGGAATGTTGGGACGTTTGCATGTCGGAATGGTGGGATGTCCGAATGTTGTGATGTTTGCATGTAGAAAAGGCGGGACGTTTGCATGTCGGAATGTTGGGATGTTTGCTTGTCGGAATGGCGGGATGTCCGAATGATGGGATGTTTGCATGTCGGAATGGCGGGACGTTTGCATGTCGGAATGTTGGGATGTTTGCATGTCGGAATGGCGGGATGTCCGAATGTTGGGATGTTTGCATGTCGAAATGGCGGGACATTTTCTTGTCGGAATGGCGGGATGTCCGAATGTTGGGATGTTTGCATGTCGGAATGGCAGGACGTTTTCTTGTCGGAATGGCGGGACTTTTGCATGTCGGAATGGCGGGATGTTTGCATGTAGAAATGTCGGCACGTTTGCATTTCGGAATGTTGGGACGTTTGCATTTCGGAATGCCGGGATGTCGGAATGGTGGGATCTGGGAATATTGGGATGTTTGCATGTCGGAATGTTTGCATGTCGGAATGTTGGGATGTTTGCATTTCGGAATGGCGGGATGTCGGAATGGTGGGATGTGGGAATGTTGGGATGTTTGCATGTCGGAATGGCGGGACATTTTCTTGTCGGAATGGCGGGACTTTTGCATGTCGGAATGTTGGGATGTTTGCATGTCGGAATGGCGGGATATCCGAATGTTGGGATGTTTGCATGTCGAAATGGCGGGACATTTTCTTGTCGGAATGGCGGGATGTCCGAATGGTGGGATGTTTGCATGTCGGAATGGCGGGACGTTTGCAAGTCGGAATGTTGGGATGTTTGCATGTCGAAATGGCGGGACATTTTCTTGTCGGAATGGCGGGATGTCCGAATGTTGGGATGTTTGCATGTCGGAATGGCGGGACGTTTGCATGTCGGAATGTTTGCATGTCGGAATGGCGGGATGTCCGAATGTTGGGACATTTTCTTGTCGGAATGGCGGGATGTCCGAATGTTGGGATGTTTGCATGTCGGAATGGCGGGACATTTTCTTGTCGGATTGGCGGGACATTTTCTTGTCGGAATGGCGGGACTTTTGCATGTCGGAATGGCGGGACTTTTGCATGTCGGAATGGCGGGATGTTTGCATGTAGAAATGTCGGCACATTTGCATTTCGGAATGTTGGGACGTTTGCATTTCGGAATGGCGGGATGTCGGAATGGTGGGATGTGGGAATGTTGGGATGTCGGAATGGCGGGACATTTTCTTGTCGGAATGGCGGGACTTTTGCATGTCGAAATGTCAGCACGTTTGCATTTCGGAATGTTGGGACGTTTGCATTTCGGAATGTCGGAATGGTGGGATGTGGGAATGTTGGGATGTCGGAATGGCGGGACATTTTCTTGTCGGAATGGCGGGATGTTTGCATGTAGAAATGTCAGCACGTTTGGATTTCGGAATGTTGGGACGTTTGCATTTCGGAATGGTGGGATGTGGGAATGTTGGGATGTCGGAATGGCAGGACATTTTCTTGTCGGTATGGCGGGACTTTTGCATGTCGGAATGGCGGGATGTTTGCATGTCGAAATGGCGGGACATTTTCTTGTCGGAATGGCGGGATGTCCAAATGTTGGGATGTTTGCATGTCGGAATGGCGGGACGTTTGCATTTCGGAATGGTGGGATGTCGGAATGGTGTGATGTTTGTATGTCGGAATGGCGGGATGTCCGAATGTGGGGATGTTTGCATGTCGGAATGTTGGGATGTTTGCATGTCGGAATGGCGGGATGTCCGAATGTTGGGATGTTTGCATGTCGGAATGGCGGGACGTTTTCTTGTCGGAATGGCGGGATGTCCGAATGTTGGGATGTTTGCATGTCGGAATGGCGGGACATTTTCTTGTCGGAATGGCGGGACTTTTGCATGTCGAAATGGTGGGACGTTTTCTTGTCAGAATGGCGGGATTTTTGCATGTCGGAATGGCGGGATGTTTGCATGTAGAAATGTCGGCACGTTTGCATTTCGGAATGTTGGGACGTTTGCATTTCGGAATGGCGGGATGTTGGAATGGTGGGATGTGGGAATGTTGGGATGTTTGCATGTCGGAATGGTGGGATGTTTGCATGTCGGAATGTTGGGACGTTTGCATTTCGGAATGGCGAGACGTTTGCATTTCGGAATGGCGGGATGTCGGAATGGTGGGATGTGGGAATGGTGGGATGTGGGAATGTTGGGATGTTTGCATGTAGAAAAGGCGGGACGTTTGCATGTCGGAATGGTGGGATGTCCGAATGTTGGGATGTTTGCATGTAGAAAAGGCGGGACGTTTGCATGTCGGAATGTTGGGATGTTTGCTTGTCGGAATGACGGGATGTCCGAATGTTGGGATGTTTGCATGTCGGAATGGCGGGACGTTTGCATGTCGGAATGTTGGGATGTTTGCATGTCGGAATGGCGGGATGTCCGAATGTTGGGATGTTTGCATGTCGAAATGGCGGGACATTTTCTTGTCGGAATGGCGGGATGTCCGAATGTTGGGATGTTTGCATGTCGGAATGGCGGGACGTTTTCTTGTCGGAATGGCGGGACTTTTGCATGTCGGAATGGCGGGATGTTTGCATGTAGAAATGTCGGCACGTTTGCATTTCGGAATGTTGGGACGTTTGCATGTCGGAATGCCGGGATGTCGGAATGGTGGGATCTGGGAATATTGGGATGTTTGCATGTCGGAATGTTTGCATGTCGGAATGTTGGGACGTTTGCATTTCGGAATGGCGAGACGTTTGCATTTCGGAATGGCGGGATGTCGGAATGGTGGGATGTGGGAATGTTGGGATGTTTGCATGTCGGAATGGCGGGACATTTTGTCGGAATGGCGGGACTTTTGCATGTCGGAATGTTGGGATGTTTGCATGTCGGAATGGCGGGATGTCCGAATGTTGGGATGTTTGCATGTCGGAATGGCGGTACGTTTGCATGTCGGAATGGCGGGACTTTTGCATGTCGGAATGTTGGGATGTTTGCATGTCGGAATGGTGGGATGTCTGAATGGTGGGATGTTTGCATGTCGGAATGGCGGGACGTTTGCATGTCGGAATGTTTGCATGTCGGAATGGCGGGATGTCCGAATGTTGGGACATTTTCTTGTCGGAATGGCGGGATGTCCGAATGTTGGGATGTTTGCATGTCGGAATGGCGGGACATTTTCTTGTCGGAATGGCGGGACTTTTGCATGTCGGAATGGCGGGATGTTTGCATGTAGAAATGTCGGCACATTTGCATTTCGGAATGTTGGGACGTTTGCATTTCGGAATGTTGGGATGTCGGAATGGCGGGACATTTTCTTGTCGGAATGGCGGGACTTTTGCATGTCGAAATGTCAGCACGTTTGCATTTCGGAATGTTGGGACGTTTGCATTTCGGATTGTCGGAATGGTGGGATGTGGGAATGTTGGGATGTCGGAATGGCGGGACATTTTCTTGTCGGAATGGCGGGACTTTTGCATGTCGGAATGGCGGGATGTTTGCATGTCGAAATGGCGGGATGTCGGAATGGCGGGATGTTTGCATGTCGAAATGGTGGGACGTTTTCTTGTCGGAATGGCGGGACTTTTGCATGTCGGAATGGGGGGACTTTTGCATGTAGAAATGTCGGCATGTTTGCATTTCGGAATGGCGGGATGTTGGAATGGTGGGATGTGGGAATGGCGGGACATTTTCTTGTCGGAATGGCGGGATGTTTCCATGTAGAAATGTCAGCACGTTTGCATTTCGGAATGTTGGGACGTTTGCATTTCGGAATGGTGGGATGTGGGAATGTTTGCATGTCGGAATGGCGGGACGTTTGCAGGTCGGAATGGCGGGATGTCCGAATGTTGGGACATTTTCTTGTCGGAATGGCGGGATGTCCGAATGTTGGAATGTTTGCATGTCGGAATGGCGGGACGTTTTCTTGTCGGAATGGCGGGACATTTTCTTGTCGGAATGGCGGGACTTTTGCATGTCGGAATGGCGGGACTTTTGCATGTCGGAATGGCGGGATGTTTGCATGTAGAAATGTCGGCACATTTGCATTTCGGAATGTTGGGACGTTTGCATTTCGGAATGGCGGGATGTCGGAATGGTGGGATGTGGGAATGTTGGGATGTCGGAATGGCGGGACATTTTCTTGTCGGAATGGCGGGATGTTTGCATGTAGAAATGTCAGCACGTTTGGATTTCGGAATGTTGGGACGTTTGCATTTCGGAATGGTGGGATGTGGGAATGTTGGGATGTCGGAATGGCAGGACATTTTCTTGTCGGTATGGCGGGACTTTTGCATGTCGGAATGGCGGGATGTTTGCATGTCGAAATGGTGGGACGTTTTCTTGTCGGAATGGCGGGACTTTTGCATGTCGGAATGGGGGGACTTTTGCATGTAGAAATGTCGGCATGTTTGCATTTCGGAATGGCGGGATGTTGGAATGGTGGGATGTGGGAATGGTGGGATGTCGGAATGGCGGGACGTTTTCTTGTCGGAATGGCGGGACTTTTGCATGTCGGAATGGCGGGATATTTGCATGTCGAAATGACGGCACGTTTGCATTTCGGAATGTTGGGACGTTTGCATTTCGGAATGGCGGGATGTCGGAATGGTGGGATGTCGGAATGGCGGGACGTTTGCATTTCGGAATGTTGGGACGTTTGCATTTCAGAATGGCGGGATGTGGGAATGTTGGGATGTCGGGACTTTTGCATGTCGGAATGTTGGGACATTTGCATGTCGGAATGTTGGGATGTTTGCATTTCGGAATGGTGGGATGTCGGAATGGTGGGATGTGGGAATTGGTGGTGCAACCTGCGGTGACAGACTGAATCTTCTTAAAGGCAGTGGCTGCCTGGCTATAAAACACAATACGTCTTCATAAATGAACAAAAAGTGAAAAAGGTACGAGAAAGAGGCTTAAAAGACTTTAGAGGTAGCTGTCTCCTACAGCACCAGAAGGTTTTTCCATCTGGCGGTTTTCATACAGTTTTGTCTGAATTTAGAAGCAGAAAGTTCTGAGTCATCCAGGTCTTTATGTCTTTAAGACATGCTTGTAGTCTGACCAACCTATTGGGTTCATCTGGTTTCATAGATAAGTACAGCTGAGTATCATCAGCATAGCAATGGAAATTTATGCCATGCTGTCTAATAATGTTACCTAATGGAAGCATGTATAAAGTGAAAAGAATCGGTCCTGAAATCTATCAGATAAATATGACTTAAACCAGCCTAATGCAGTTCCTTTAATCCCAAGTCTGTGTAATAAGATACTGTGATCGACCGTATCAAATGCAGCACTGAGATCCAACAGGACAAGCACAGACACAAGTCCGCTTTCAGAGGCTAAGAGGAGATCATTGGTTGATGGTTTAGAAGAGACTATCGCTGTTGTTAGCTCAGAGAGCTCAACTGAACAAAAACAATTTAAATACAAATCAGATTCTAAGGATATTTCTAGAGCTGCTGTACTTGATGATAGATCAGTGGACTCAATGGCTGGACACACACAAAGAAATTTGGTAATAAGTGTCTTTTAATGTTGCCAGATATCCTTGGGGATTAGGTCGAGGAGGTAGTGCGGGTGAATACACAAAGTTGGAGATAAGTGTTGCTTGAAGGCGAGAGCACAACAGGATTTCTCAGTGACGCGGCACGGCACGGCATGGAAAACCACTTAAGTTGGTTTGACAAGACAAGGGAGATGGTGAATTCAGGGAAAGGAAATCACAAACTGAAAGGGGAGCCTGGGAACTAAATACTAAACTGGGAGTGATTGACAAATGAGTCCAGCTGGGGACAATGAATGCAGGTGACGTGAGTGAAACTAATGAACTGAACATGGGAAGTGAGGGAAAAACAATGGCAAAACTAAAACTAAACATGAACTCAAAAACCAAGATATGAAACAACCTAACACATGACAAAACATAAAACTAAAAACATGGGGAAAACCCCATGGACGTGACAGATGTAACGTTGAGAATTCGGTTATTTTTCAAAATAAAACATTGTTCAGACTCGGATAATAAATAAAACGTATGTATGTACGTATGTAATGTATAATGTAAGTTATTTATTCTTTCTGTGCGGGCCAGTACCAAACGACCCACAGACCGGTACTGGGGGTTGGGGACCGCTGATCTAGACAACCAGCGATTGAAGGACGACATGCGGCTATACATGTCATCACTTGTCAGATTTGGCAGGGGTCCAAAGAAAACTACGGAGTCCCACATTGTTTTGGCAAAATTACACATGGATGCAACATTAATTTTAGTGACCTCCGATTGGCGGAATAACTATTTTACCATATTTACGTTTATCCTTAGCCAGCAGTTTTAAATAGGATTCTACGTCGCCCGCTCTGGCCCCTGGAATGCATTTGACTATGGCCGCTGGTGTCTCTAATGCCACTCATTGATGAACATATACAGTATGTAAAGGACCACACTAGTCCTTGTATGTGTTTGTTTGTCTGAGTAAAACTACCTAAATGTGTTTGTTTACATTCCATATTTTTCTACAAATATAACACTTAATCAAAATATTTCTATTTTTGTATGTGCTTTAAAATGACTGGTGTGTGAAGTTGTGAGTGATCTTGTATGTGTGTGAATCTTGAATGGATTTTGGAGATTGAATTTTGTCCTTCGCCTGACACCGTAGCTCCACAAGAGGGAGATCTGTAAAGGTAGCCAAACAGGTGTAGGTAATGAGGGAGCTGCTTTGCTTTGTTTGAGCCTGAGCCACAAAGTTTGATCCCCAGGCTCCAGCTTAACTTGCTTCATTTGCACACACAAAAAGGGACTTTTGACGCCTGTTTTAAACAACAGAAGAAAAGATTATTAAGCATCCTTGGTGAGCGCAGTGAGGTATGTTTGTTGTTTGCTTTCATTGAAACATTGTATCTGTATGTAACTTTTTATCAGTGTGTATGTATTTGACTAGGCCTAAATTACTTTTGAGTAAATGAATGTTTTTGATGTTTTTAATATTGATGAACAAAATATGACAATTGTACTGTGAAGACTGTATGATGATTTGGTGTTTTGTTTGCATTGTTTATATACCCGACACACAGTTTTCACAGTGCTAAGGTGAACCTGATGATTCTGCTGCAACAAAAATAAAAGACACCTTGAGCATCTGTCGAGACTCTCTTTTGGAATCCAAGGGTTGCTACACAGTATATACACTTATATATACACGGGGGCATTGCAAATTTTTGGGGGGCATGGAACGGATTAATGGCATTTCCATTCATTTCAATGGTGAATATTGATTTGACGTACGAGCTATTTGACTTATGAGCTCTGTCACGGAACCAATTAAACCCGTAACTCAACGTACCACTGTGTTGGGATAATGTGGGGGGAAACCATATCATTGTTGGTTTTCAGTAAGTGTATAATCAACACAGTTCGTAAGGATTTCATACTGTAACATTAGATGAAACTGTAACAAATGCCCAAAGATTATATCAATGTCCATGAAGCTTGTTTGTTATCATAAAGGTCTAAAAGTATAACTTTAGCCAAGCTACTTCACCTGACTAACCTACATGATCTGGTTTAATTTTATAGTAGCTCGGTTGGTAGTTGGTTTTAAAGTAAGTTAAAGCACAAGAATGGAGACAAATAGTTTAAGATTAACACACTATTGAGGTTTAACCAGGCTGCCTTATTTTGTGTAGGGACAGATAACAATGAAAAGAACGGGAAATATTGCAGACTTCTTTGTAAAGAAGCACAAGTCATACCCAGATCAGGCCCAGTCAGACCCCAGCCATGAAACCAGCAGCTCTGGCAGCCCCCAACCAGGCAAGTCAGTGTGGGCAGACACAAGGATCCAGGCTACCACCCCCAGGTCAGAGTATTCAAAGGCAGCTAAATGCATCTCCACTTTATTGAAGGGTAGCCTCACTTTGCCAGATTGTTAATGTAAAGAGGGGGATGCGTACAGCCCCGTCCCAAGGGGGGAGCGGGGCCCTGGGCAAACTTGACAGATGCGAGGCCCTTTTCAGGATAACCTATTTTTCACGTACTTTCGTAGCCAGGGAGCATTAATAATAATAACAATAAGAATAAGCCTTTAAGATTGGAAATAATATACGACAATTAGCAGACAGACACAATATACATCTTTGGCCATATGCCGTTTAATTTCAGTATTTCATAAAGACAATAACTTGGGCATAGGCCTACTTGTCAAACTGAACATTTAACATAAAACTGACAAAACTGTACACATTTAATTACAATATAAGGATTTACGGAGTTAATTACCTCGCTTAGAAAAAAAGCAATCCTTCTTGATTTCTTTGCCGCAAACTCCGCGATTAAATCCTTATAATCCAACTTGCAGGCAACCTCATTTTCAATCGACAGAAGAGCAAGCCCGCACAGTCTGTCCTGCGACATTGATGTGTGCAAATAGTGTAGTAAATATGAGGGAAGGTCGCCGAGCCGATGTAGAAATGAGTGGTGAAGAAGTCTGCTGACACGGACTTAAGCCCTATTCGGACGGGACTAGTTTAATGGGGGGACCTGGGGTAAAGTAATAATATCCGAGAAATCTAGTCCCGTCCGAACGCGCCATGTCAGTAAAGATAGCGGAGTATGTCGGTAAACTTTGCCGAGAATTCTACCTCCTGTGAAACGGTCCGGAGTATCTACCATAGGTAATACTAATCCCGTGCGAATGCGACCTTCGGTAATAAGTACGGAATATGTCGTCACATCCTTTTAAAGAGAGAAACAATTAGGTGTAAAATAGAAAATGACACTTAAGTTTCGTTGTGCAATCCTTTTCTTAAACTATACTTTACATTCAGGTAAAATAAGTATCCTGAGCAAAACTTTTGGTGAACAGTACTTTACATTAAGGTCAAAAATGAATAAATCTTCTGTTCTGTGATACTGTACAATACGTTTTAGTAATAATTATCATTCAGGTAAACAAACAAAAAAGTCTTCTGCGTTTGTATACAATAATTTTGGAGCAGAATGCTTTATATTCAAGAAAACTCCTCCCATGTTAGATGAATAGTACAGGGATTTCTTGTCCCGTCCGAATTGGTCATTTCTTCTCCCTGGCATCGTCTGGTTAACCAACATTACCATACGTCCCCCCATTGAACTAGTCCCGTCCAAATAGGGCTTTAGTCGAACAAAGAAATCTTTATGTCTGTCGTCAGGTCAGTCTCAAATTTACAGAAAAGATGCATCTCTCTGGGAGAGTATGTGTCAATTAGCCAGATGAAAAACCCTCTCTCCTCTTTTTAGTGAAGAGCAAACTTTTTAAAGGCTACACTCCCCAGCCTCTGTCATGTCTGGGCATCTAGCCAAGAGTTGGTGTATGCATACTCAAGGCCATTCGTACCAGTAGCCGATGAAGTCTTTTGCTTCAACTCTTTCCTTATTTGGTTGTGTTAAGTGTCTATTTCTCAGTCTATCTCCGTGCCTTACACGGAGGTGCGCGGAGGTGCGCGCAACAATTATGCACTTGGTGAACCTATGCAGCTGTGAACCCAAATGAACCTGATTCGGCCTTCTTCATGCGCCTTGTGCTCCATTTTGTCTGCTGCGTCCATACACTTCATTCCCCCCTTCGGGACTACTTAGAGTCCCGAAACACAAAATGGTCATGATAGATGGTCAACCCCATGAACCTGCATCAACAAAGACTTCACTGTTCGACATTTTTGGTTGCTAAATCTCTTAATATATCATAAGTCCTCAATTTCTGAGTCAACTGATTAGTTAAACTCCTATTTACGTGTCTATGCGCACATTATTTGAACTATTTTAGACTAGGTAAGCTAAATCTATCATATAATTAGTCCAAATTCGGCTACAGTAAACCAGCCTACCGGTCTCCCTCCAGTCACACAGCTCATCAGTCTCCTGACATGACTAAACATTCATGTCCTGCTCTCCCATGCAATCTGTGTGTCCCTGTGGGGAACCTGCAGGTCAGTTGTCATCCAGTCGATAAAAAACCACCCTTCCTAAAAGGTGGGGAAAAAGACTGGATGACCTAAGGGAATCTCACTCTTGTGCCAATCTAAGCAAGCAATCCCTGTTTCATATTAACAATTGCCTTTACCATTAACGTCTAATTTTAGGACCTTTATGGTCAATTTGGTCCAATTTCATCCTATTATGTCCACAAAGCGTGGCTCCTACTGTATTACAGAGAATAGGCTATATCAAAAGCATAATGACAACAATATCACAAGTAACATATAAGTTCACACTCCATTATGGCATACAATGCAGATTGAAATGGTTCATAACAGCAACCAAGATTATAACATCAACGATTACAATTTTCATGATTATAACTCAATCCAAACAATTCTAGAGTTTTAGCAAACTAATACTACTGAAAAATATCAATGCATTTGCAGTGGAGTAGCCGTGCAGCTTAGTTTCCATCTTTTGTTATCCAACGTCCATTTTCCTTTATCGTATTCTCCTGTCCAGGGTCCCACAGTCCATTTGCATCACCCCGTCCTGAGTCTCTGAGTCCATTCCGTGGGGGTCCCTGGACAGCCAGTGTCTCTCAGTTTGTTTCCCATTTCCCAGAATGTCATCCTGAGAAGAAAGAAAAGAAAACACCCACCAGTATCTTGCCGGAAAATTAACTTATGCTACAGTATGTTGTCTGATTACATAATTGTCGCACGATGTGTCCAAACTCCGCTTCCAGAGTCCAACTTACTATACCTGTATATGTTATTTACTAATTCCCCTAATTTCTATAATCAAACCTACTAAGTCTAGAAGTATCTCAATAAGTAGAGGGAAATTAAGTGATAGAAAGTTTGTAATAGATGAAGAAAGCATTCCAACAATTAGGGAAAAGGCAGTAAAGAGTTTAGGCAGGTGGTACCAGGCAGACATGAATGATGGAGAGCGGGCAGTGCAGTTTAGGAAAGATGTTGCTGAGGGACTGGATAGAATAGATAAATCGGAGCTTCCAGGAAAGTTGAAGCTGTGGTGTCTGCAGTTAGGATTGTTTCCTAGGTTGATGTGGCCACTGTCTGTGTATGAGATTCCATTATCTGTTGTAGAAAAAATGGAAAGATTAGTTAGCTTTTATATTAGGAAGTGGCTAGATGCTTAAGTACTGTGGCACTGTATGGGAAGGGCATACTCCAACTCCCAGTATCTAGTCTAGTAGAGGATTTTAAATGTACTAAAGTTAGGACAGAGCTCCTGTTAGCTAGGAGTAAAGATGTGGTAGTTAGTAAGGTGGTTCCAAACCCAACCAAGGGGAGGAAGTGGAAACCAAGAATGGCAGCTCAGGAGGCAGAAGCAACTCTTAGACATACAGAGATTGTAGGTAATGTGCAAATAGGCCGGGGAGGCTCAGGGCTTGGGTCAGGCAAACCAGTGTGGAGTAGAGCAGGTCCCAAGGAGAAGAGAAAACTAGTTGTTGAGCAGGTTCGTAGACAGGAGGAAATGTTAAGGGGTGCAAAGGCAGTGGCTCAGGCTAAGCAGGGACGGTGGTTGAATTGGGAAGGTGTAGAGAAGAAAAAGCTTAGTTGGAAAGAACTGTGGAGTATGGAGGAAAGGAGTATTAGATTTTTGATAGGGGCAACATATGATGTATTGCCAACTCCCCAGAACCTAAAACTCTGGGTAAATGGAGACCCGTTATGCTCGTTATGTTCAGGTACTGCAACTCTAAGGCATATTTTGTCAGGTTGTAAGGTTAGTCTGTCACAAGGCCGGTATACATGGCGACATGACCAAGTATTAAGAAGCTTAGCTGCAGGTCTTGAAGATAAACGAAGGCAGGTAAACTTAGGAGGGTCCAAGGTACAGAGAGTTGCAATTCAGTTTGTTCAAGAGGGGGGAAAAGTTAAAAAGACGATAAGGAGGCACGGCAGCTTGGAGGATGCTTGTGATTGGGAGATGCAGGTAGATTTAGGAAATAAGCTTGTTGTTCCCCAGGAACAAGGCCTGATATAGTCTTGTGGTCTAGGAGTAGAATGAGAGTCTATTTCATAGAGCTGACTGTTCCTTGGGAGGAATTTGTAGCAGAAGCATATGAAAGGAAAAAGCTTAGATATGTGGAGTTGGGGGCAGAAGCAGAGCAGCGAGGATGGAAGGTTAGAATCTGTCCAGTGGAAGTAGGATGTAGAGGATTTGTTGCAAAGTCTGTTGTCTCATTGTTGAGGGAGCTGGGTGTAAGTGGACAGAGTGTGAGGAAAATATTGCAGGAAATGTCAGATAAAGCAGTAAAATCCAGCCAGTGGATTTGGATTAGAAGATGCAATAGCAGCTGGGGGCCCAGCAGGGGCAGCACTTAGGGTAAACAGACTTTTGAAAAAGCAAAGAAGAAGTTCAAGCTATTTAAGTGGAGGGTTTGGCACATGTGATCCTTTTGAAACCAGGCGGCCATTTTGGGTGAGTTGGCTTGGAGTGAGGTGTATGGCTTTGTTTTTGCTGGCATTTTTAGTGATTATAGGATTGTTTAGGTGAGTTTGTCTGCTGAATCTGCTAGTGTGTCTTGTCCTGCCTCCACTTCTGGCACCCTCTATATTTTCATTACCCCCTACCCGAACCAGGGTTTGCATCCCCACCCCGCTGTGACTGGTGTGCAGTTGGTGAGAGGCTGAGGTAGATTATGGTGGTTGTGGTGTGAGGGGCAGTGTTGGCTGGCATTAGGGGGGTGACTCTGGGACGCCAGTGGTCATTGTCTAGCCTCCTGGAGGTGTCGTGGGCCCAACTAGACGAAACACTGATGAAAGGAGGTTCCCACCTGATGACCCCAATGACATGTTGGTCAGCACTGCTCACTGATATTTATAATAGGGAGTGTAGGGAATTATTCACTGAGTCTGGTCCTTTATTTTATTTATTTATTTATTTTCTTTAGCACAAGTTTCTTGTGTTTACCTTGAATCCAAATCTAGCCTAGCTAGTGACTGTTGTGAATAGGGCAGCTGACAACAAGGGAAAGACCATGTGACAGATTGGAAAGACAGCTGACAGGAGGCAAAGACCCCAAAGGTGCTGCCATGGGCTAGCAATCCATGGTAGCGGTAGCGAGGCCTAGCCGCTTTGTTACAACCAGCATAAGCTACAGACAGATTAAGGAGAATACCCCTAGAGTCAGCGAGAGCGGGGGCGGAAGATGACTCACAGGCAGACTACTTGGCAACTGACACTGGAACGAACATGACTAAGAGGTGGATACGCGACTCAGTGAAGGATAGGGGCACGGACCTATTCTCTAGGGCTAGAACTGACCAGAATAGTTCTCAGAGGAAAGAGAGCGTAGTTGGACATAATAAACGTGGTAGGCTGGAGGGAAGTAACCTCCAGGTTTGTCCTTGTGGCTGGCAGAAAGTAACATCAGTTAGAGACCTTAAAATGCATCAGGGAAGAAAGAGATGTGTGGTAAAGGAAGGGCAGTGTGGCCGCATCGATCAGTACTTTTTAAGAAGTCAATCGAGTAAGTCGGATGAAGTCCAGCGGCAGGTAGAAAACCACAGTCTGAAGGTTATCAATAACACAGCTACGGAGGTGGAGGAGGAGGTTCTAAGAAGGGATGCAGCTGATACTGAGGTGAACAGGCCGGTTAGAGAGAGAAATATGGAGCAGACAGCTAGAGTTAAGTGGCCTAGGGCAAATAGTTACAAAGAATGGGAGGCAGTCAATAAAGATTTGTCAATAATATTGGGTAGGTTAGGAGGAAATGCAAGCGATAGGCTAGAGAAGATGGGAGATATAATTTATTCCTATGGTGTAGAGAGATTTGGGGTGCAAGATAGAAAGAGGGTTGAAAGAGTACATTTAGGTAAGTCTAGACGGCAAAAAGAGATGGAGAAATTGGTTAAAGGTGATAGAGAATGGTTGAATGGGGCATTAATCCTTGTTCTGTGATGTGATATGTAGCCCAAAAAAAATTGGTTGGGTCTGTAATGGCTCAGAACCTCCCTAAAAGGCTCTCTGAAACAGCTGTTACTATGCTGGGTTTAGAATGCGTGGTTTGCCCTTATTGGCGTCGTTTCAGAGCTTATCTGGCAACCTCATTATGAAATGCAGGTAGGTGTTGGCGCTATTCGGTTGCCGTTGCTTGATTGGCTGCCCTTGCTCTCACTGAAAACAGAGCTATAGAGTAATACACTGACTGAAAAGAAAGCTCATCAGAATCAGAATTCGTTTTATTGCCATTGTTAGTGAACAGTGTTCACTAACTAGTGCAAACATGTAACATAGGATATAATAATAAAAAATAAAGAATAAAAATATATGAATATAAAATGTACAAGGTGTGTACAACAATACACAGTATCCAATATACAGAGCAACAACAGTGCAGCTTCATTAGTGCAATTTTGATGATGGTAAAGTGACTGGGGCAGGTTATGAGGTGATTATGAAGTGTTCATAAGTCCCACTGCAAGGGGAAAAAACTGTTTTTGTGATGGGAGGTTCTGGTCCGAATGGACCGAAGCCTCCTGCCCGAGAGGAGTGGTGCAAATAGAGAAGGGTCAGCTGTGATCCGACCTGCTCGCCCCGTAGTCCTGGAGACATGCAGGTCATGGATAGATGGGAGGCTGCAGCCGATCACCTTCTCAGCGGAGCGCACAACTCGCTGCAGTCTGTCTGTCCCTGTCGGAACTGACCATGAAGCCTGCTCGGAATCGTGCAAGGTTTGTGAAACTGTACTCCGTGAAATGCGCAGAGCAAAGGAAAAGTCGGCGGTTGTATGTAGGCTACTGGGGATGCTGTTAAAAATAAATAAAAGCCATTGATCGCGAACATTGCTTTCCGGGGGAAGAATATGTAACGATCGTAGTCCGCTTTCACAGCCTTGGAAGGCACACCAGTTCCTGTTTCTCGACGAAGGGGCGTGGTGTCTGAAACGGGGTGGCTGTGGATTATGGGGGGGGGGGGTGGGGGGGGGGGGGGGGGGTGGGGGGGGGGGGTGGTGGTGATTGCTGAAAAAGTGACATCACTTTTTCACAAAAACGGATTGGCACTTTTTCTGGGGGATATTCAAAAAAGGGGAGTACTTGAAACAGAGGTTCTGACACTTGCTGGCACTTCGTGTGTACTCCCCACAGCGGGGAGACTCAGAACTAACACCAAAAACGTGAAAAAGACGATTTTGATTCTCTATCCCCTTTAAGGAAAGAAGAAATTTAAGAAAGCAGTGGAAAAGAGCTACAGAAGAAGAGAGAGAGGGAATTAATGTTTTGCAGGAAGAATTGAGAGGCAGGCTAGCAATACTTAGAAGGGCTGAATGTCTTAGGAAAAAGAGAAAGAAGAAAGAATATGTAAGGACGGCATTTTATAGGGACCCGTTCAAGTTTGTTAAAGGATTGTTTAACCAGAAAAAGGGAGGGCAGCTTAAGGCAACAAAGTCAGAGGTGGAAGAGTATCTAAGAAATACATATTCAGATCTTGAGCAGAGTAGAGTAGTAGGCCTTCCACCTGACATGCCACCATTAGGAGAGATAGCTCATAAGATGGATGTTAGACCACCTAGGTGGAAGGAGGTTGAGGAGGTAGTCAGGCGTGCAAAGGCTTCGTCGGCCCCAGGGCCAAATGGAGTCCCCTACCGGGTTTATAAAAGTGCACCTGATATCCTAAAGTTTTTGTGGAGGCAATTAAGAATAGTTTGGGAGAAACAGGTTATTGCTAGAGCATGGCGTAGGGCAGGAGGCGTTCTTATTCCAAAGGAGAAAGAGTCCTCGGACCTGAGTCAGTTCCGGATGATCTCTCTCCTAAATGTAGAGGGGAAGATTTTCTTTAGTTTAGTTGCACAGAGATTAGCTACTTATTTAGAAAAGAATAGCTGTTGGTGTTGCCTTAATCTTTTCAATTGTTTCCCCTTTGGATGTGTGTACTAGTGGAGGGAGTTGTGTTGTGATGTTTGAGACGGGTGTTGCTTCAGGAATTATCGTCTTTGTGTCCGCCCCTCCATTTCTTAACATTAACCTCACATATTTGACTTCAGGTTCAGCTCTATTACCCCCTTCTTTCCCCTGGGTTGGGGGCACAAAATATATGCACGTATACATTCCTTGATCCCTTTTTTGAACATGACGCACAAAAAGACTACAGTCTCCTTCTTTTTTCCACCCTCCTTGCCTCATTAACCAGTACATACTTTGGTGGTGCTGTGATGGTGGCGTTTGAGTAGGTTATCAGTTTTCCGTAATTGTCTTTCCACTGTGGTCGATGGGGTCCTCCTACGTCCACCACTTTGCACTCGCATGGAAGCTGGGCCGACTGACCCTCGGCCACTATCACCTTAATCGCCGTATCTCTCGGGTTTGGTCTTTCTGCGGCCGGACTTTGGCCTCCTTGGTACGGATGACTCTGTGCTACTTCTCGAAGAGTCATTGTTGCTCTCTTTGATCTTTGTTGGATTGCTTTCTGGAGAGGAGGCCCCCGTTGTCTCTGGCATGTGTTGCAAATCAATGACCCCAAATCTTTGTACTGGTGGGCCCCGGTCGGTGTCATCAGGAACAGGTACAGCAGGATCATAGCTGTTTGCAACATTATCAGTCTCCTCTCTCGGACCTTAATGTTGAGCATTCTCGGGTGTTTCGAATCTGTCCGTGCTCCCTCCGTTGGACCCTTTGTCTTGCGGTCCTTTGTCTTGCGAACCTTTAGTTTGAGTCTCTTCTTCTTTTGCTGCCTTGACACAGTGTGACAGGTAGTACCACTTGGGAGACCCTTTCACTTGGACCGCTGTCCCTGTGCTGCGCACAACTTCAAATGGTCCTTCCCGGCGTGTTTTAAACCAGTTTCTCCTAAAGACCTTCACGAACACTTTGTCCCCTGGCTGCAAAATGTCTCTCTTTTGCTCCACAAGCTTCTCCTGCTCGTGGTCCTGTTTTTGCCTGTCAATGACATACGTGGATATGTTCCTATGTAAAGTAACCATATACTTAACGTATGTCTTCATTTCATCTTCCAACAGAGACAAACTTGGACCTTTCCCGTTTGTTCGCAAAAAGGACGTGGGCATTCGTCTGCCCTTCACCAACTCATGTGGTGTCATTTGTAAATCGCGGAGTGCGCCTGAACGGCATGCCATTAGAGCAAGTGGAAGCGCTGCCACCCAATTCAGTCCCGTATGTTGACAGATTCTTACAAGACGGTTTTTCAACACGCCGTTCATTTTCTCACACATGCCTTGGCTCTGTGGATGATAAACCGCTCCAAGACGTTGCTTGATTCCTAGTTTCTGTAGGATCAGTTTTACAGTTCTATCAACAAATTCTCGCCCGTTATCTGATGATATTCTATCTGGAAGCCCCCATCTGGGTATGACTTCACGACACAGGAACTTAGCGACAGATTGAGCGTCTTTTCGCCTAGTTGGGCAGGCCTCTGGGCATCGTGAGAACCTTTCCACTACCACCAACATATACTGTTGTGGAGAAAAGGAGTCGAATATGCGTCGGTCAGCCTTTCATTGGGGAAGTTAGTTTGAACAGCCGTCACAGCAAATGTGCGCACAGAATGTTCACAAATCTCCACCGACCTCATTTTGCGACCTGGCTTTATACTGTCTTGGATCATAACAAGCGTACGTAACCAGGCCCCAATCTTCTTTGGAGGCGCCTAGCTCCCGCCATCATCATAAACAAGCTCATTCTAACCTTCAACAATATTCATATGAACCGAACAACAAAGCACACGATGTAATTAGGCCATGTCATGACATTTCTCTCCCACATAGTCTCCCCTGAAATCACTTATCAGTGATTTACTAAAGAAATAATCTAAAATGAAAGAAAATCATCCCACATAATTAATTAAGAATTAATTACCATAATCAACACTAAATTATTCTAATAATTCTACATTCTAAGTCAAAGGGAACATATTGAATAAATGAAAAGGAATATATATATGTACCCGAATCACATTAAATTATTAAATTAAACGATACTGAATTCAACAACAATACAAATTTTAACATTGCCATCACACTTGTCCACTGTTCGCAGTGCATAGGAGTGAAAAACCCACCGGCTGCTACTTTCGTAACTCATGTTCTTATTTTGGGAAAACTCTCCTACGGCCCCACCCCACTTGGCGACCGACCACTTTACCAAAGGTCGCACTCCGAACAGTTGACTAACACAACTGGCAATGGACATTAGTGATCAGTTCTGATTGATAATACACATAGAATGAATACACCACCATCAAATGAATTAATCACAGTTTTGTACCAAGTACAATACATAAAATTCTGGATTATCACACAACAATAGTAATAAAATGCAATGTAATGCAGCTCTTCCAGTCCCGTCCCATCTCCCGTACTCTGGTGTCGTCTGCTTTTGGCCGAACATCCGTCCGGCTGGGTCTGGAACTGCTAAGCTAACTCTGGGAGGAGAGGTCCCCAGTACGTCACTCCCAATCAAAGAGATCTTCAGCATCTTTTCTCCCTGTCAGACTATACTTGGTTCCACACCCGAGGAAAGAATCTTGTGAACCGTCCGTTGGTAACCTTCATTCGTTGACCAGCTCTTCCATGCGTTGGTCCTCAGACCCGGACTCACATGGTCATCTGCCTACTGATTCCTTCCACTGTTTGTTTGAACATCACTTGTAGCAACCACCTTCTCAGAATGGGTATAATGCAACACACCAATAGGGAGACCATTATCACCATCAACAATATAGCTATTCCCGCTTTAACTGTCCTCGCTCCCCCTTCTCCCAGAATCCCAAACAGACCAGTCCACCACCGTTCACCTCCCCCAGCATCACCCTTCAGCTCCTCTTTCTGTTCTCTGATCTTCTTCATGGCCGTTGTAAACGTCCCATCAGCTGCAGTGTTCCCGGGTATAAATGTACAACATTTTCCCCAACCAACTACAACTGGCAAACACCACTTTTCCCTTCAAATATCCATTCTAAAACTTGTCTGTTCTGCCAAGCCATCCTACTTGTCTCATGTAGTTGTTCTCCAAAGCCTGCAAACCCTTCACTCGTATAGTTAAGAATTCTCTGTTGGTTGTAGTATATGTAATTAATCCACTCCACATTTTGTTAATTGTGATCCACGGCAAAATAGACTCAAATCCAGCTGCAATCTCACTGCGTGCTTTGAACTCAAAAGGAATCCCTCTCGGCTGCCCTATTGCATCCAAGTAAATGTGCTTATCCATGATGTAGTTACCACTATATGTTTTAACTCTCCCTTTTTCCACATCCAAACCCCAGCATCTCGTTTACCTTGTCATACATTAACACAACTGATGTTTTCATCCTCACAAGTGCACAAAGACCTATCCACCTATTGGGTAACACATTTAACAAAACATCATCTCCACACATCCAGTAACTCTCAGCTGTTGGGTGTGTCTGATCCCCAAAAAGATATAGAGTTAGAATTGTCATTTCTATATTTTCACATTATTGATACAAAGGAACCGGATTTTCAAACCACACAGGTGTCCTAATAAATATTGGTTTCATATTTGCATGTGGAAACCAAGATAAAACCCATGTGACATTGCATTTAACAGTAGTGTTACCTATGTGAGTTCCACTGACATTATTAAATCCATCACTTGTAAAGTATTCAAACTCACTATCGTGGTCTACTCTATAATCAGTGGGAGGCCCATCCTGTGTTGTACTCAGATTAAATTCAGCACAAGAAGACTCCAATTTGTGGCCCTTCCCTATTTTGAAAACAATTATGTAATTTATTTGGCCCAAACATCAATCTGCACTCAATACCACACATAGGAAGCTTAAACAATAACCATTTATCCTCTTCCGATGTGAACCTACCTTCTCAGCATTCCCGCTGCTGGACCACCGCACCGTAAGGTGTGTGGTTCTGGAACAATACACATATCCTGTGCTGCCTTAAACCATCTTCCACAGTTACACTGTTTTCCTGTCTCTACCTGTGCATGTACACACCGTCTGTTCTTGGATTAACATGATTATTCTGTCCTGTAGTGCTAATGGTATCAAGTCCCCCTAGACTTTCACGAGAAATCTTTCTATTGTTACAACCATTGTGAACAACTTCTTTTGACCCGAGGACAACATGATCTTACCAGATTACCCCTTTGTCGTGGCGTCCAGAGGCGGTGATTTGGTCGTCTCCTCCTCCGGACCCATGATCCACACTTCCTCACCATCCTTTATTCCTACGTACTTAAATTCAAGCTTAACATCTGCCTTTTCACGACTAGCTCTCGTGTGCATTGCTGGCAAAGTTCGTGGCGTGGCATGGTCTGAGTGGGTGTGTATTGTTGCATCATACTCATCTGACCCAGGCTGGCTACTTCCCCTGCGGGGTGGCTCCATCACGGGACCCCTTCCCGCCTCTCCTGTTTGCGGGATCCCGTCCAACATCTCCAGGCTTCGTTCTCCTGAGCCCATGCTGTCGGCCAACACCCACACCTGGATGCTCATCAGTGTCAGAAATCTTAACATCTTCCTTTTGTTCATCCTTTCCCTCGGACTTAACTCCGTCTGTGTCTTTAGTCCGAACCTTAGTGCAGTGATTCAAATGGTACCATGTGTTGCTACCTTCCATTTGAACTGCCGTCGGCGTTGCTCGCACCATTGTGTGCGGTCCTTCTCGTCTTGGCTCGTGCCACTTCCTCCGGAACACTTTGATGTGCACCCGGTCGCCTGGCACCACTGGTCTCTCAACCGGCTGTTCGAGACCTGAGTCTCTGGACTCCTCCTGTAGATAGATTGTTCTGTGGATTGCAGTTAATTGCTTCATGTAAGCTTTCCACTCTGTTCGCAACTGCTCAAGTGGGGGCCCTTTAAAGGGACCTCTCAACTGAGGTGCCGGCATGGGTCGACCCGTTAGCATTTTATGCGGTGTTAGTGCGTGACTCTATGAGTCTGCATACGATAGCTCATTAGTGCAAGCGGCAAAGCATCTAGTTAGTTTAGTTGAAGCATAGATTCAATTCAATTTCACTTTCCAGGTTCCATTGATCCTCTCACCCATCCCTTGACTCTGTGGATGATAAACGGCCCCACAGCGCTGCTTGATTCGCAGCTGCTGCAGAATGCCTTTTGCAACTCTCTAAACAAACACTTAACCATTATTTGAGCTAATCTCTGATGGAATGACAAACCGAGGAATCACTTCTCTTACCAAAAACTTTACGACTGTCTATCCAATATGTATGACCAATACCCTTGTTATGGCGCGACCACTGGCTCCAGTAACACCATTGGTGCCACAACAGCAAGCTGGCACTTTGATGCTACTTTCGCTGCTTCATCAGCCGCGATATTACCTTTACTGACCATTTCGTTACCTTTACGATTATTTGACACTGTATCACTGCCAGTTTCGCGGGGATCAGCTCCTTCATTTGGACCTCATGTCGCACTGGGCTTCCGTCTGACCTCCTGAACCCTCTCTGCTTCAAAACTGCTTCAAACAAATAGCAAATATCATGAGCATATGCAGAATCTGTGTACACATTCGTAACCTTACCTTTCACCAGTAGACATGCTTCCGTTAATGCCTTCAGTTCAGCTAACTGTGCCGAACATGGCTGTTCACACTTCTCAGCTTTCACCGTTACAAAGTTTTCCACCTTCCTGTTTCACAACTGCAAAACCTCATGATCACCCAAATGATCTCACAACATGAACCATGCACAACATAAGTGACGTCAGCCTGCACAAGTGGAGTTGCTCCTAAGTCAGGTCTCAGTTTAATGTATCTCACTGCTTCTGCTACACGCTCATGTGGTTCTCCTTCAAACTCCCGTGGAATGACATCCGCAGATCCCGATGTAGTACACTTCTGTATTCTCACATCTGGACGTGTCAAAAGATGCACAACCTGCAAACATCCTGCCTGAGTCACAACATACCTACTCTGATTTATTAGTTCTGAAATCTTATGGTGTCTATTGGAGACATATAAGAAAAATGGCTTCTCATAGTCTGGTGTTGCCCGTTTTGGATTACTTTTGCTAATTTTGTTTCAAAATTTCAAAGGCTAACTTAGCCTCGTTTGTCCTCTCCAGTTGTGCTTTCAACCTTTGATCTTTGGATTTTCCATGATTCCTTTCAGAGGAAGCAAATTTTATTGCAAAATCTTCCCCAAAAAGATCATAATTGTTTTATTTTTAATTTTATTTATTTATTCATTTAGTTATTTATTTATTTATTTTGGACATGGCGCTTTCCTTACTCCCTCCAAGTGGGATGGAGAGATATCAGTAGTTCCCTATGGGATAAATAGATACTCTAATTTAGGCTATCAATGCTAAAATTTAAATTAGAAACTTTGTTTTGTTTAAATTTTAGAAATATTGTAATAGTGGCACATTTAATTTTACATTTAGAAACTTTGTTTTGTTTTGTAATAATGACACACCTGAGGGCGGTTTTTAAACCCTTGAGTACGTCTGGTGTGAGTGTACTTCTTACCTCTATATGTCAATGCAAACAAATACTGGGATTCCTCTGCCAGAGGAACGCCATGGGCCTGCCGGGCCACTTGCTCCGCCCCACAGGGACTGGCCACGGTCCTGCCGAACACTCGGGTTTCTCGGTGCTCTCGGACAGCTGTAAACAAAGTGTCCCCTCTCGCCACAGGCCCAACATGCTCCCGAGGACCTTCGTCCTCCAGGTGCACCTCTTCTTGACCCTTGACAGGGTCGACGATGGACTTGCCCCTGTGATGGCTGTTCAGCGGCCCACGCTGTCATGGCCTCATTTCGTACTTCTTGCTTCACTTGCAGTTCTTCTAACTGCAACCGTGCAAGTTCCCTTTGAATATCCTTCTCCTGCTCCTTCCGTTTTAGTTCTTTTCTGTATTTGTTTACTGCATGCACCACGTGGTCTCGGAATTGCCCATATGACATTGAATTCAAACCCACCACATCCTCCAGCCTCCCCTGAACTGGGGCAGGCAGAGCCTCTTTGATGGAAACTCTGAACAATGTCACCCAAGCTGGGCTCTTTTCAATTTCTTCCTCAGACTCTTGTCTCCATTTCTTCAATTGTTGTGCAATGTACACAGCTGGACTCTCTGTTTCTGACAGTGGCTCCCCCTTTAATGCTTCGAGGTCCACTCCCACAGAAAACTCAGCTCGTAACGCTCTCCAGAGTGCAGCTCGATATGCATTAAAGTCAGTTCCATCAGCTCGGTGGCTTAACATCCAGTCATTCTCACTGTGTCTCAAAATGCCCTCCATGGTAGAAGTTCCAAAACACAGTGCCCACACTGCCTTAATGTGTCCCACAGACAACAGTTTATGCACAGTCTCTTGTTCAAAAGCTCTTATCCATTTGCTTGCACCTGTGTGAACATCCGGCAATCGAGCAACCAGCCCCCCTAGGTCGAGCATCTGCCACGGCACATACTGTCCCTGCGTCATTTCTATCAAACTCAGTGCTGACGCTGTTGGACTCTTATGTTCTTCAGAAGATGCCTTTTGAACTGGAGGTCCCAGTTCTGGTGATTTTTGGTATTGTGGGAGCTGCCCCCTTGCCTGATCTGAATTACAGACGGCGTCTGGCTCAGGAGTTCCATGACTGCTTGATGTAGCTATTTGTGGTTCTGGAAGTTCATGAGATATTTTATGATCTTTTATTTCAGAATCTCCTTGTATGTTTACTGCTCCTGGCAGTGTTGGATATAGCTCTGCATTTTCAAAGAAATCTAAAACTTTTAATTCAAGCTCTCTCTTTTCCTGTCTCTTTTTGCTTTTGTCCTTTGGTTTGTAAGCTTTAATCCTTTGTTCCATAATCTTACAGGCAGCTACATTGAAAGTGCCACCTTTTGGCCAGGGTGAGACGTTATTTTTTGTTCATTTTTCCCATTTTTGAGATATCTTTTTAATATCTTTGGAATGTTCAGGATGCTTGGCGCTGATGGTTATTGTTGGTGTTACGTCCATTGTTTCACCTAATTAGTTCCCTTCTTTTGACTTTTTTATTTACTTATTTATTTTATTATTATTATTATTATTTTTCCTTTTTTATTTTTTTTATTTAACAACTCTTGAAAGTCAGTTTAAATTAAACTCTATCAATGCTAATTTAATGCTTGGTTAAATTTAACTTAGATGCTGCTAATTATGCTACTTTTTGGTTTGGATATTGTCAATGCTAATGTTAATGTTAGCCTATGTTCGCTTTGAAAGCTTATGCTTTGGTTTCAAAAAGGTTGGTTTCAAAATTAACCCAATGTTAATTCAATGTTAGGCTAATTTAGCTTGTTGCTATTTTGATTTCTAGTTTGGAGTTAGGTTATTATTAGCTTTTTGCTAATGCTAACGTTTGCTAACCAATGCCAATTGATGTTAGCTTCCTAGCTGTTGCTAATAAATGCTAACTTATTGCTAATTAAGAATTAAACCAATATTTGCCTTATTGCTATTGCTAACCAATGCCAATTGTATTTCTGATCAACGCTAATTATTGCTAACGAAATGCTAACAAAATGCTAACCAATGCTAACTATTGCTAATCATTGCTACTTATTGATAATCAATACTAGCTTCCTTGTTAACCAATGCTAATCAATGCTAATTATGCTACTCAATATTAATTATCGCTAATCAATGCTAATCAATGCTAGTTATTGCTAATCAATACTGGCTGTATTACTAATGCTAAACAATGTTAATTTATTGCTAATCGAAAGCTCAGTTAATGCTTACTCTGTTTGAAGTGACTCAGGCTAAAGGCGTTGCCCCAACCTTTGCTCACATCCGGATGCTTCCGATCGGATCCATACACAATGTCTCTCCACCAATCCAGCTGACCAATAAAATATGAACACACCTCTAAGCCCGCCTCCAATGAACCACGTGACTTCTAACCAATCAAATATGAACACACCTCTAAGCCTGCCTCCCAGGCTCTTATTAACTCCTCCCAATCTGTAATCTTATGAACAAGACATAACAATTGAAACACACCCTATTCTCCAACTCAAAATGGCGTTTGTCACACTTTTGTAACAACTTAAGAAAGAGAAAGAATTCAATTTGTCCTGCCGTGGACAGGGAAAAATACAAACCAAACAATACAGAAATAACAATTGCACTATTCTTCAACTCAAAATGGCGTTTGTCACACTTCTGTAACAATTTAAGAAAGAGAAAGAAATACACTTTAACACGCTGTGGACAGGGAGAAATACAAACCAAAGGATACAGAAACGATGCATAAGCGAAGAACTTTCTTTATCAGGAATGTCAAAAATCACGTCAAATGGCGTGACAAACAAATGGCTTAGAAGCAGAACCTCTCCTCTAAGTTTGCGAAACCCTCATTTACTCGACTGATAACAACTCTGCAATTAGCACATTACCTAAAGAAACTAATAATTATTACAGTTCAACCATAAAGTGCCCTGGAAAACAAAAAGGAAAGAAAATGTGATTACACACGAACATTTGTGAGTGTAGAAACAGCACAAGAATGTCAAGGACAAACGGCGTGCATCCGCACAAGCAGCGTGCACGCGCAGCACCTCGCTCTCCTCCCTGAAATCCAAACACATCCAACTAGCCTGTTGAACACAGAACTTAGAAACCCAAAACAAATCACAGCGGTATTCAATAATAATAAGATGCACGCAACCAAAATTCACAATGTTAAAGAAATCAGCACACAGCGTTTAAAAATCACAGCTCATCACTGTAACAACACCTTATTTCAACAAACTATCAATGCGGCAATTATAGCAATGAAGCAAATCTGAGTGTCTCTGCACTCACTTAATCTTTTATTTAGCTTAAGATTATATGTAAGACGTTGTGTTAACTCTATGTGTTAACTCAAAATGACTAAAATACTCAAAAGTCAAGGGATGAGATGAGTTGGAACCTTGATTTCTCACACAAAATAACTTTTTTCTTTTCCTTTTTCCCTTAGATTCACATAAAACAGCAGGATTTCACACACATTGACAGACAAAGACCGGTCACATACACACCCCAAGTCAGTCGATCAGCGTTTTGTGTCAGTCACCGTTCAAATCTTCAGTTTTAAATTCTCAATTTCTTTCATTTAGACTTTTAATTTTTCAGGAGACATTGGTGTAGGCAATATATGAAATACAAAATGTGTTTTCTCTACAAGCCTTGTGATATGGTCTCTAAGGACCAAAGCAACAGACGCTGACGTGTAGCTACTTTATCAGCCTCCCTGTGACCTCTTTATAATAACTCCTGTGGCCAATTCATGAACGAATTTGAATTTTCTTCTCAAAATGTCTTTATACTGAGGTCTCGGATAACTCCAAAGAGTTCTAAGCAGATATAAAATGATATAAACATATATTTAAAATGTGCCCCTATAGAACTGGATTTTACTTTTCAGAGTTTTCTTGAAAGTCTTATTGATTCCACCTTCAAACTTTTTCTGTTCGCAAGTCAATCAATTATCAGTATTCGTCTACTCCTTGACTAGTGAAAATAATTTCCACATATATTTAATGACTAATGTGCCCCGTACCTCCGCCAGTATTGCCCCCCAATGGATTGAAGGATGGCTGTTGGTTGCAAGAGACACCATGAACGGTTGCTCAACAACCTGTTCGCTTCTTTAAAGCGTATTCATCAATCCAGTTCGAACTCATCCGATTCATTACCTGCCAGAGCATTAGCGACTAGCCCTTCTTTAATCACCACAAAAAAATATATCAACACAATAGCCCGACCAGCTGTTCACAGCCGTCTGCTAAACACATCTCACATAAGCTGCTGTTCGCCCAATTTTTTATCTCAATTCAAACATTCGGCTCCTCTTGGCCCAAAATTTCTCAAACAATATCAACAGCCCCCCTGCACAGAGGAAAACAATGAAATGCTTACCGAATGCAGTATCCATATTCTCTCCTGTGTTCTTTTAATTTGGGGAAACCGGAAAGAGCCGTCAGCTGTGCACCACCAACAGAAATCCGCTGTTTAATGGTTAGGAAAAAATCCCACCTGCCGGCTTTCACAGCTGATGTCGGTTGTCGGGGCACAGAGGACACGCTCCGCCGGGCTCCAGATGCAAAATCTCACAAATTCGGGGTCACCATTATGTTGTGGAGAAAAGGAGTCGAATACGCGTCGGTCAGCCTTTCATTGGGGAAGTTTATTTGAACAAGCCGTCACAGCAAATGTGCGCACAGAATGTTCACAAATCTCCACCGACCTCATTGTGCGACCTGGCTTTATACTGGTCCTGGATCATAACAAGCGTACGTAACCAGGCCCCAATCTTCTTTGGAGGCGCCTAGCTCCCGCCATAATCATAAACAAGCTCATTCTAACCTTCAACAATATTCATATGAACCAGTCAACAAAGCACACGATGTAATTAGGCCATGTCATGACATTTCTCTCACTTTTACCTTCCACTGGTTTTATCATGTCAACAAAATCCATTACTAACTCCCGCATAGGGCCTTTTGGAGTCGGAATGTGCCCTGGAGGAACCGTCATACCTCTCCTAACATTATTTTCAAACAAATGGCACATCTTCCAATGACGTGATCCGCCTGTTCGAGCAAGTATGGTGCCCAAAAACTGTACTCTTGTGTGATCTTTCTCCTGACTTCCCCCCTTGCAACATGGGCTTGCCCGTGTGCTTCCTGAATGAGCAGACCTAACAAGTCTGGGGGCGCCACCATCAAACCCTCATGGTTTCTCCAAAGGCCCGTAGGGTCTTGACTGGCACCCCTCTCAGCCCAACGCTGCTTGTCCATCGCACAAGCTGCTTCCTGCATTAAATTCACATCTTTAAGTGTGATTTTGTCAGCTTGGTCTAGCCCCTTCAACGACAAAATCCGTTCCATGTGCTTTACTCTCGCGTAGCCGGCTACCAACTCACTGCCTATCTGATAGCAGGATCCATTTAAAGCCTGCTGATGGTTTACAAATCCCAGAACGGTTTAGGGTCAAAATACATCTGTGATATGTTCAGAGAATATAACCTATCAGAGTTCTCAGATTCAAGGACTCAGGTCAGCTGGTCCAGTCCAGAGTCCAGACTAAACATGGAGAAGCAGCATTTAGCTGTTATGCTGCAAACAAGTGGAACAAACTGCCAGTGGAGATTAAACTTTCACCCAATGGAGACATTTTTAAATCCAGGTTAAAGACATTTCTTTTCTCATGTGTCTATGCATGAAATATCTTTTAACTTATCTAGACTGTTGCTTGTTTTTAAATTCATTTAAATGATTTTATTTGTTTCTCTTTATATTCTTTTATGTATTGTAATGCTTCTTCCACTCCCTGCTGCAATGCTTTTATTCTGTGTAAAGCACCTTGAATTGTTTGTACATGAAATGTGCTATATAAATAAATTTGATTTGATTTGATTTAATTATATAACTGGGCCGTACAGTGATCTACCCTGTACTTGGTCACAAAGCTACTTATCTGTGGTAAACCGTACTTCAGAAAGGCATTCTTCAATTGCATTCAATAATTTTGTGTCTCCTTGCGCACTGAGATTTCCTTAAAAACCAAACTTCTTTTCCCATCTCGTCTAAGTGTAACCGGTATGAAACCTCTGCGTTGTGTTTTTAATGGTTAATAGATGGAGACCACACTGCTGCTCTTTCGAAGGTCTTTTTTATTCTCCAACCTTTCCTCACTTTCCTTTCCTTTCCTTTCGAACATCACAAAAGAGAGCAATTACAATGACGCAAACAATAGCACAAATAAGTGAAATATGGAACAACATAGACAAAATGAAATGACAAATATAAGTGACAAAATAGGAGCTCACCTTTCCTCACGAACATCACAAAAGAGAGGAAGAGTTTTGGCGGGACCGTATCTTTTGTCACAAAAGTTGCTCCCTCATAAAAGAACGTACAGAAACAGTAAACGAAAACGAAAGTTCCACCTGACTAATCTTATAAATGTCATAAAAATAATTAAAACACTAATTTTGTGGAATTATACACAAGTCAAATTAACCCTTGTTACACTCACCCCCCTAGAATTACACAAAATTCTTGACAGTATAGCAAAACACATTTCGCATCACTGGCCTAAATACAACATTACAAATTGTACACAACAAGCAACATAAGCTTCCCATAAAAAAGGGATAGGAGATTCAGAGATCTACTCAGCACCTAGCAAAACTCAAAATACTCCATAACCAAAGTGAAGTGCCTTATACACCACACAAACAGGCCAAACATGTGTTCACATGACAATGTGGAATAAGAAATAATACGTATGTATATTTTCATAAAACACTCAATACATATTAAGATCAACATTACACATGAATAATATTACGGGAGGTTTGTTCCAGCCCTAACAAGGCTTCAAGTTGTGTCATGGACTCGATAAGACGCCACACAGGCTTGAGTACACTGCCGAACCGTGAGGTGAGACCAACCTCTGCATCCGGTGTCTGAGAGAATCTGGGTAGGTAGGCTGTGAGCATAGCACAGGGGCAGGATGCACCAGTGATTGGTCTAGGACAGTAGCAGGTGGGGGGTCTATGACACCGGCACTGGCGGCAGGAACAGAGGAGACTGGAGGGGAAGGAAGAGGACTGTCCTGACCAAAAGACTCAGAGGACTGTTCATGCACCCATGAGGCCATGCGACCATCATCCCACTCACTCGAAAGGGACCCTGCGAGGGACGGATCAGCTGCTGCAGTGTCCAAAACAGTCACTTCAGTACCATGCCATTCAGACAGAGAGGGGGCTCTAGTCACACTAGGGGCGACTGCAGACAGGGGCACATCATCCGAGGTGTCACTAAGGGGCAGGAAGTTGACCTGAAGCAACAAATTTCTGTGAACAACTCGTTCACGTCCTTCCTGATCTCTAATCCGGCAAATATGTAAAGCCGGTTTTGTAGCTACCACAGTGTAGACAGTGGGCTTCCATTTATCAGAGAGCTTACGCTTCCCTATGACGCCTTTGTTCGCCAGAAGCACCCGATCTCCAACCGATAGAGGCTGACCTTTGACTCGCTTGTTATATTGGTCCCGCTGATGTTTCTGCTCAGCTGTGCAGTTTGTCTGAGCTAAAGCCATGGCACAGAGCAGGTCTTCCAAAAGCGACTTCACATAAGCGTCATAGTCACACACAGTCACATCTCGAAATACTTTTTTGAACATGAGGTCAACTGGCAGCCTAGGGACCCTTCCAAACATCAAATAAAAAGCAAATGCAAACCCCGTGGTCTCATGAACAGTGCAGTTGTACACATATGTCATTGACTGGACCATCTGTGGCCATTTCTGTTTGGATCGAGGGGGCAGAGACCTCAACATGTTACCCAGGGTGCGGTTAAACCTTTCTGTTCCACCGTTTCCCATAGGGTGATATGGAGATGTGTGGGATTTGCTTACCCCCGACAGCTGCAAGAGTTCAGCAATCAGCTCACTTTCAAAATTTGCACCCTGGTCAGAGTGTAAGCGCTGAGGGAAACCATAGACACAAAAGAAATTGTCCCACAGTTTCTTGGCTACCTTCTTAGCAGTCTGATCTTGACAGGGGAAAGCGTGTGCAAGCTTGGTAAAATGATCTGTTATTATCAATACATCAATTGACCTGTTGTCACAACCCTCAGCTGACCAAAAATCTACACAGACCAGTTCCAGGGGAGCAGAGGTCTTAATGCTCTCTAATGGGGCTCTGGCAGATGGCTCAGGGGTTTTACTGAGGACACACCTCTGACAGCACCTCACGTGATTGCGCACGTCTCTCTCCATGTCATGCCAGAAAAAGCGCTAGCAAGCAAGGGAAAGTGTACAGGGCTGACCCTGGTGACCAGCATGGTCATGAACTCCAGATAAGGCATCTGCCTCCAGTGAATCAGGTACGACAAACTGAAACCTCTTGTGTCTGCTTAAGAGGTCCTTTGTGACCCCATAAAGAATGCCATTCAGGAACGTCAACTTATCCCACTGCTTCAGAACTCTCAGGACTAATGGACTCTCATTGTAGCGTTCACGCCTGGAAGGTCTGCGTTTCCTCTCAACATAGTGAACAACCCTCGAGATGACTGAATCTCGCTGCTGATGAGACTGGAGGTCACTGAGAGACAATGAGGGCAACACATCGTGACCAGAGAGTGCCAAGGTGGTGAGGTGGTCAGCGAGGGAGGCTGCACGCTGCCTGGGACCAGATTCCCAGTCATCCAAAGAGGACAGAAGCAACGCAACATCATCCTCTGACAAAGAGCCATGGAGAGCTGCTGAAGAAGGGGCAGTTCCTAAGGACTGAGGTTGACAAGTAAGACGAAAAGTGTCCTGCACACACCCACAGTTCACATCCTGGGCCTGTTCCACAAGCCCAGGGTAGGGCTCACATAGCAGCCGCTCCCTCAAGGGCTTCACAAAAGGGTCCCTGCTGAGGGCATCTGCCACCATGTTCAACCGACCAGGAATGTGCTTAATGTCAAAAGAGTATGGGCCCAGTTTGGAGACCCAACGCTGCTCACAAGCATCAAGCTTTGGTTTGGTCAGTATATACGTGAGTGGGTTGTTATCCGACCAGACAGTGAACTTGTGACCCTTGAGCCAATGGCTGAACTTTTCACAAACGGCCCATTTGAGAGCCAAGAATTCTAGCCTGTGTGCTGGATAGTTAGCTTGGTTCCGAGTGAGGGATTTGCTTGCGAAAGCAACAGGTCTTGCCCTCTCTTCACCAGCCTGCACCTGCGAAAGCACAGCACCCAGACCATCAAGAGAGGCGTCGTAGAAAGGACGAAAGGTCTGTCGAAATCTGGGTGTGCAAGGACTACGCTGCTGAGGAGTGCGTCTTTCAGAGCCTCAAAAGCTTTCTCACAAACAGGGGTCCAATCCTGTGGAGAAAGTTCACGGAAGGTGCCAGCTCTCCGTCGGCCAAAAGAGCCCTTAGCCTTCCTCCTTTGACCTGCCGTTAAAGCGTGGAGCGGCTTGGCAATGGAAGAGCAGCCAGGAATGAAGTGTTGGTAATAAAGCACCATGCCAAGAAATTATTTGACCTTCCGCTGAGATGGAGTGCATCCATCCTCATTCATGAGGTCCTCCTTCTTAAAAGCAGAGATCACCTTCACTTTCTCCTGATCGACTGAGACACCACTGCTGTTGACCACGTGGCCAAGAAACCTCACCGACCTACAAAGAAAGTGGCATTTCTTCTGAGCCAGCTTCAGGTTATTAGCCCTGAGACGTGAGAAGACCACATCCAGCCGCTTCAAGGCTTCCTCCTCAGAAGGAGCAAAGACAAGGAGATCATCCAAGTAACAGAGGAGACTTGAGAAGTTTAAATCGCCAAAGACACTGATCATCATCCGCATAAAGGTTGCTGGACTGTTGCACAGGCCTTAGGGGAGCCGGTTATACTCATAAAGGCCCAAGGGTGTAGTGAAGGCTGTGTACCGCCTATCAGACTCATGGAGAGGGATGTTGTAAAACCCTGATGTGAGATCCATGGTGCTGAAAAATGCATTTCCCCCAAGGGCGGCAAGACAGTCAGCCTGGTGGGGTAGCGGATGGGCGTCTTTAACAGTCTTAGCATTGAGCCAGCGGAAGTCGGTGCAGATTCTCAAGTCCCCAGACTTTTTCCAAACAAGGACTAGTGGAGAGGCATATTCACTGATAGACTTACTAATGATACCCTTTAACTCCATCTCAGACAGCACCACCCTCAGTTTGTGATAATGTGCTGGAGGGATACGGCGATATGGTAGCCGGAAGGGGCGTTCATCGGTCAAGTGAATACGATGCACAAACTCGTCTTTGGAGAACACATCCTGGTATGAAATAACAAGATCGGCCAGACGTTCTTTCCATTCATTCGACACATCACAGCTGTCAGTGTCAATGTCAGTCAAGCCACAAGCTTCGAGTCGCTGAGAGGAGGTTGGATTCACGGTCGAGGTGGAGGCGCACTCAGAAGCCTGACCGGACTGGGGCCTACTCACACCCTGGGAGAAAGGGAGATCCTCCACAGCAACACATGGGAAAACATCCGCCACCTTTGCATTTCTGCGCAGTGTAACAGGACTTAGAGTCGGGTTGAGAATTTTCATTGGCACCCAACGGTCACCCCACATGGGAGCCACAACCCGACCAACAATGATCCCTTTGGGGGCAGAACGGGAAGAGGTGGGCTCCACCATGATGGTACTCCCAGGTGAAACAGGGGCACCAGCAGGTAATTTTCCCCACACTAAGTACTCCTGCTGGGGAGCGAAGGTTACAGCATGCTGCAGCCTAACAGTACCAACCATGTCAGGCAGTTCAGGACCGGACCAGCGGGTAATACAGCTGAGCAACTGGAGGAACCGTTCAAACTCAGGATCAGAGGTGTTGGAGCGAACAAGCTCCCAGTACTTCTCATCAGATCTCAGCCTCTGTATCATTGGTCTGATTACATTACTCCCAATGATAAGTTCATCCCTCTGCCCTGGAACAAGAAAAGTTGAGACGACAAACTTCTATCCATAGACCTCAATGGTCAAGTCATAGATGCAACTGGGTTGTGTAGTGAGACCATCACAACCAACAAGGACCACCTTCTCAGGCACCGGCTGTGGGCACGGGAGAACACCAGCAGCTTTAAGTCTGGACTCCGCTTCCATGCTGAGCGTGCACGACATACTCCCAGAATCAATCATACCTCTCAAAGTGGTCCGATCACCGATGCAAACCGGAGCATAAAACAAATCACTAGCTACTTCCACTCTGTGAGAACCTACAACAACCACAGTACTATCACTAGGAATATTGCTACAGCAGTTTACATACACGGACTGCACATCATCATCCTTAACGAGGGCTTCACTCGCACTGCCCATGTTACCCCTCTCATCACACGGGCGCTTTAGTTTAAATCAGCAAGGGAATGAGGCCGCATTGCAGCCGAAGGACTGGGGAGCTGTGGACATGTTTGTCTAATATGGCCAGGGTTAAAGCAGTGGAGGCACAGCCTGTACAGTCTGCAGTGAGCATGGGTCGAGTGGTCCCTAGAACTGCAAACTTTGCACAAAGAAGGTTCAGAGTGCTGCTGATTGTGGGGACGGTAGGACTGTCTCTGGGCTGGCTGACGACCACCTGGCTGATAGTTGTTAACCCACTGGCTGTTAGCCAGGGAAACATTACACAAGGACAAAACCTTGTCAAACATGGCAACCACCTGTTGCACACCAGACTCTGTGACTGGCTGAGCAACGGCAGCAGGAGGTGAATCAGAGGTAGCCACGGGAAGCGGGTTCAAGGAAGCAGGCTTGTGTGAGGACGCAAACTCACCAGACCCAGAGTGACCGGAGGCCAAAGGAGAAAGGGGCAGAGAAGACAGTTTGTTTGATGGCTGACATGTTGATGAGTCACATGGAGACACCCCTGAACCTAGCGGGTGAAGAGAATCAGCCACAGGACTCTGACTGTAAGCTGATAGACCGAATGCATGATGGGTCTGGGCCACAGGCCGTCTTACATGCCTAGTGTGGCTATCCAAACGCTCCTGGATCTCGGCTGCGGTCCACTGCTCTGGAGCCTTCAGCTGAAAAGACATGGCAAGACTGGGGTCGGGGCAATGGCTAAGAAACATCATCACCACCTCAGCACTGGAATCCTCAACAGACCTACCTCTCCTATGGAGGCACTCATCAGCAACATCAATGGATTTATTGAGACGAATCCAGTAGTCCATAGCACTCTCATTAGCATGGGGGACCGTGCTGTAGAAATCCCTCATTGGTAAATTTGAACATGAGAACTCACTGAAGTTACGCTTCAATATGTCAAACACAGCCAGCGGAAGATCAGATTCACTCAGTCCACTGCGACTGCGCAAAGACACTTTCACCATATCTCTAGCTCTGCCAGTCAGTCTCGACATTATCAAATCGTACATTTCAGCAGGTGCAACACATTTCAATCTTTTCAGGTAACAATGCATCATGTCCTCCCACTCATGAATAGAGAACAAGTAAGAACTGTCACCTTTAAAATAAGGCGGCGCCTTGCGTCAGACTGTACAACGACCTTGACTTGTGACAGGCCCGCATCACTGGACGACTGGCACATAGGGGACTGAGTCTGGACTGCACACGGCTGGTGCATAGTGCTAAGGTTAGCAGAAATGGTGTCTCCAATTTTTTTAGCGAAATCGGAGAACATGTACCCAAGAGCCTCAACAGGAACTACTTGTGTGGGCTGAGGAGCAGACTGGGTAAGCGGCGTGGAGCTAGCAGTGGGGGCTGATGGAGGGACAAAAAGTGACTGATCAGCTGCGTAGCTGAGTGAATGGGGGGACATCGATCTACCCCTTCCAAAACACGGTGACGTTAACTGTTGGCCCCTTCCCATTTCAAATGAGACACCACGACCACGCCCAACACCAGTATGAACTCTAAAAGTGTCACTGTCTGCCATTTCAATCTAGTCAATTCTCAAGGTGACAGAGAGAAAAAAAAATAATAAATGGGAAAAAATATATATATAAATAAATAAAAACAAAGACTAAAGTGAAACAGTATAGGTTAGACAGTGGTGACTGCAATCAATACAAACCTAACACCACCACTACGGTCTCTTTAAACCCCTTAAATTCCAGCTTAATGGAGAAATGACAAAAAGAAAACCTAAATAGTCACTGCCATGTAAACATATACACAAAAGAAATACAACTAACAGTGGTTAAAAGTACATTGGCAATTTATCAAAATGTGCACACATCACAATGTACCAACTGAAAATTTTCTACCCCTTTTCTTGTCTTTTTACATGCATGTGACCAGCAAAAATAATAATAATAATAATAAAAACTTCAGTTTACTGGCCTTATTCCTAAATTGAGTCTTCAGATTAATTTTTTTTCTTATTATTTCTTTATTTCACCGGGCGGCATCAAGTCAATGCAAATACACACCTACAGCCAATGCTGGCGGAGCTTGGGCTAGCTGGCGGAGCTTGGACTAGCTGGCGGAGCTTGGACTAGCTGGCGGACCCTCTTCGACACCGTGAAGAGGGTAAAGAGAGCTGCGTAGTCGTTCCCCGGGGGACCAGATGACGCTGATCGGGGATCCAAAGGGACACGGCACCAGTGTAACCGATATGAAACCTCTGCGTTGTGTTTTTAATGGTTAATAGATGGAGACCACACTGCTGCTCTTTCGAAGGTCTTTTTTATTCTCCAACCTTTCCTCACTTTCCTTTCCTTTCCTTTCCTCACGAACATCACAAAAGAGAGCAATTACAATGACGCAAACAATAGCACAAATAAGTGAAATATGGTAGCCTAGAAATCTAGACGCCCCTAGCGGCCGCAAATGGAATTTGCTCCGGGGCTAGTCTAGTCACTTGTGGTCGTTTTGTGAGGTTCCAAATCAAAACTTAATTGAGCCAATCAAATCGTGAGGAGCGGGGTCGGAGGCCGGGCTACAGAGTGACAGAGGTGCGACGTTTCAGTGTGTAGTTCTAGAGAGAGGTAAACAATGGCTACGCCCAGCGAACAGTCTTTCGAGTTGGCTTTGGCAGCGACTCTAGAAAATTTAGATATACAGTTTTCTTTGCGAGACGAACAGATAACTGCACTTAAGTTTTTTTTTTAAAAAAAGGACGTTTTCGGAGTTTTGCCCACTGGGTACAGTAAAAGCTTAATTTACCAGCTTGCTCCGTTGGTGGGATGACGCATGGGTCTCCACAACCCGCTGGTGGTTGTGGTGTCACCCCTTTTGGCACTAATGGATGACCAGCTACAGGAGGCCGAAAAACTTGGACTTAGAGCAGTACAACTTGGCAAAGGCGACCCGGAGGAGATCCGAAGCGGCCGTTGCCAGTTGGTGTACGGGAGTCCGGAGTCCTGGCTTAACAGGGAATGGCGAGACTTGCTAGCCAGCAAAGTCTACCAAGACAACCTTTTGGGACTAGTGGTGGATGAAGTTCACCTCACATACAAATGGTAAATATGCTTTAAGTTAAGTTACATTAAGTTATGTTAAAACTAGCCCACATTTGTGCTGTGTGGACATTTCAATTCATTTTGTAACTGTAAACTTTAAAAAATGCTGTACATGTTAAGTACCTCTTAACGTTATCCGTTATTCTAACGTTATCTTAACGTTAGCACATTGAGTTGCCTGTGGTATGAAATGCGCTATATAAATAAAGATTGATTGATTGATTGATCCTCGTCCACAAAAGCAGCTAATCATTTCGGAATTATATTACAATTAGTGTAGACTGAGAGTCTTGATTGGGGATGTGCATTTTATATGTAGCCTACCCGAGTTAATGTACACATGTACAGGCTGTTGTGCTAAGTGTGCTATTGCTGTTGTCACATTGGTTATGTTTGTTTTAATTTTATTTGTACCAGGGGAAAGGCTGCTAGAGGAGATAAGGCCTTCAGAGAGAGTTTTGCCAGGCTAGCCGAACTGCGGTCCATTGTAAAACAGGGCGAGTATGGAAGTTGTGAGAGAGTTTAGTCTGAAGATCTCTGGTAGATGTCAAGGTTATCAAGAGGAATGAATAAAAATTAAGACATGTCTGATTGACCAAATGCAAATGATGATGACAGCAACCTTAAAGCGCCAAGATTGGCCCCGGTTACAGTATAGATAATTGCACTTGCCAAGATTAATTTCTGCTGCAACAAATAAGGTAGAAAAAAATTCCCTTACTCTCTATAGAGTTTATTTTAAGAAACAGATCAACAGGGTGATATGTGTGCACACATATCACCCTGTTGCTTTCATTATATTACAATTAAATACTGTATGCCCATTATTAAACTACGTATAGGTTTGGTCTTTTTGTGCCATGTATCTTATGCTCTGATTCATAAAAATGAGAAAACCTTAGGTTACTTTAATTATTTTCCATGTCTTTGAATCCACAATGCCAGAGTAAAAACATTAAGAGCTTTAAGAAAGAATAGATTTGTAAAATTTCTCCTTCAACCGGCATTTAATGAAAAGCAACATTGAAAGTCTGTTCAAGAAACCTTGAAGAAAAGAGCACTAGGCCTTATCTATGTATAGTTGTTTTACACTGTTCTCAATGCTGTTAATCTAAGCCTGGCCAGCCAGACCCACCACAACCCTTTGTCCTATGTAGCCTATGTGAGTTCACCTCGCCTCACATATTTGGTTGGGATGTTTTTAATGGCTCACTATAATGACAATGTATTGTACTGTAGATGTTAATGCACTTACATTTATCCTTCAGGTACACCTATTCTGGCCTTGACAGCAACAGCAAACCTGGATTCGCGAGCAGTCGTCAAAAGGCAGTTGCATTTGGAGAATGCCACTGTAGTTATCATAAGCCCAAACAGAACAAACATACGACTTGGACTGTCTACAGTGTCTTCAGATAGTATGGACTGCCTGAACTGGATTGTGAGGAAACTTAAAGAGAATGGGCCAACAATGCCACCAGTAATCATCTACTGCCGTACATTGACGATTTGCGGAAAGGTGTTCTGTCACCTACAGTATGAACTTGGTGAGGACTGCTGGGTTTATCGGGATCCAGAACACAGGGCAGAAAACCGACTCATCGGCATGTTTCATAGCCAAACACTTCCCCATCACAAGAACACAGTACTGGCTTCATTACGTGGCAATGGTGCATGCAGAGTGGTTGTAGCCTCCACAGCTCTGGGAATGGGACTGAACTTTCCTAACATATCCCATGTTGTGATTGTAATAGCTTTGGACTATTATATTGCTGTTAATATATCCATAACAGATACGGAACATGGAGACCAACTTTCACACGTCTGCCCTTCTTTATTGCCGTTCTCAGACAACACACAACCAGTTAACCTCAGGGTATTACGGTATTACCAAATGACCACTAGATGGCGGTGGTTAAACATAAACTAAGCTAAGCAGTTATAGTATCAATATACTACACTCCTTCCCCCTAAACTATGGAGTTACCATTAAGAATAGACTCATAACTTAACATACAATTGCTACAGTAATTTTCTTACTTAAAGAATTGCAACTTATTACTGCTAACACAACCCATTTGACCCAGAATTTCAGTGTTTTACAATACAGTCTCAGGAACTCTTTTTCACAATTGTGTATGAACAGGAACTCTTTTTCACATTTGTGTATTAACAGGAACTCTTTTACTCTAGGAACAATGTTCCTCAGGAACTGACTGATCACAAAGTCAGTCGTTTAGGAGGCGCTCTTTCTCTCACAGGGTACCTGCGTCCAAGCACCTCTGGGGAACTGGCTGCTCGGTTGGCAGGTGTCACTGCCTTATCACAGGCCACTGAGTCTGTTGACGGTGTTGCAAGCGTCTCATTAGCCTGCATACGTATCAGTGGTGTCGCTTCAGGTGGGTACGGGCTACCACCTACTGCTCCAGGTGTGCCTTTCCCCCCCAAGTCCACATGAACCACTGCAGGGTCATTTCTGGTGACATCCAACTGCTCATCCGTTAACTCCAATGTCTCTGGACTGGACGGTTGGTTGTACAGCAGATGGTCGATGTGGACTGAGCGTCGGCTCACTCCATTCCACACCAGGTAGGTGACTGGTCCGAGTCTCTTTTCCACTGTTCCTTTCGTCCACCTCTCCTTTCCTCCGCGGAAGTTTCGGATCAGGACTGAGTCACCCTCCAACAGATGTCTCAGCTTGGAGGTGGTTTGATCATGGTAGTCTTTTTGTTTTTGTTGTTTGGCTTCCACCACTCGAGCAAGATCTGGTTTCAGTAAGCTGAACCTGGTCCTGATCTGACGTTTGAGGAACAGTTCAGCCGGTGCACATCCTGTAACGCTGTGTGGTGTACTTCTGTATGACATCAGGAAGTTGGCTAGCCTGTGCTGCATTGTTATAGTAACGTTTTGTTTCTTTTCATCCACCACTTGTTTCAGCAGGGATGCTTTCACTGTCTGAACTGCTCACTCTGCAGCTCCATTAGAAGCTGGATGGTAGGCGGGTACCAAAGTCTGCTTTATGCCATTGCTTTGCAGGAATGTCTTGTACTCCTGCGAGGTAAATTGAGGGCCGTTGTCAGAAACAATCTCCTCGGGGAGACCGTAAGATGAAAAGATGTTCCGCAGCACCTCAATTGTTTTGGCGGCTGTGGTTGTTGCCATAGCGATTACCTCAAGCCATTTCGAATGACTGTCCACTAATACTAAGAAGTGGTGTTGATCCTTCTCTGCAAAGTCGATATGTATCCTCTGCCAAACCCTAGTCGGCCACTGCCAGCAGTGTAGTGGTGCTGCTGCTGGTAATTTCCTCACACTCTGACACGCATCACATTGCTGTACTGCATGTTCTATTTCACTGTCTAGCTGGGGCCACCACAAGTAGCTCCTGGCCAAGGCCTTCATCTTGCACCCTCCAGGGTGCCCTTGGTGTAGATCACGCAGTAGTCGCTCTCTGTGTGCTGGTGGAATGATGACTCAAATTCCCCACATAACACATCCTTGTTCCACAGACAGTTCATTCTTTCGGGTGAAGTAAGGTTTCAGTCTCTCATCCTGGATATGACTTGGCCATCCGGACCGAGTCAGCTCCAGTACCTTGCATAGGACTGGATCCTTGAGAGTGCTCTGGGCTATCTCTGTAGCATGCACGGGGAGCTCATCCACTACTGAGAAATAGAAGATGCTGTTCTCCTCCGCTGTATTATGTAACAGGTCCCAGACAGGATACCTGTACACAGATGAGATTCCTGTAAAACAGGAGAAAGAATGAGACAGACGACCGTTTGCTTCTATTCAGTGCAGCTTCGCTCGGTAGAATTTATTTATCAATTTGCAAAATATCTCTTTCCTTTTCTCTTTTATGTATTTTGTTTTTCCATATTCAAGTGTCATTTAACAGTACAACATCCATAATATCAGAAACAAAACCAAAATACATATAGGCTAGTTACAGCATAAACCTCGTTTCCAAATAAAACACACATTTTCCAATTCTTCATAAAGAATAATCCTGAGTTCAGTGGATTACTGCATTAATACCTTCTTATTCAGTCAATTAACTGAGTTACCATTTTGTTCACAACTCCTGAAAATAATACCATGAAATATAAGACATATAGGTCCTCACATGTTATCCTATCTTAACCTCACTTGTATTGCAAATAAAATGAAACTAGCATATTGCTCTTAATGACTGTTGGTTCAAGATAAATGCCTGAGCTGAAGACTTGCAAGTTTTAACAATTTTAACTGCTTACAATATTAACAAAACATATATATTTCTCTGTAACCCTTCCATCCATCCATCCATTATCTATACCGCTGAATCCGTCGATCGGGTCGCGGGGGGGCTGGAGCCTATCCCAGCAGTCAATGGGCGAGAGGCGGGGTACACCCTGGACAGACCGCCAGTCCATCGCAGGGCCACATAGAGACAAACGAGACAAACAACCATGCACGCTCACACTCACTCCTAAGGACAATTTAGAGATGCCAATCAACCTGACATGCATGATTTTTGGACAGTGGGAGGAAGCCGGAGTACCCGGAGAGATTCTCTGTAACCGTAACATTCAATTAATTTACACCTGTAATAAAATACTGTACTCAAAAGAATCATTTTTAACCCAAAATGAAATGTGCTGGAGCCAGAAACTACGACCTGGTTTGGTCACAACAGAAAAAGAAGTTTACCACGGCGCCATTTTGAGTCACACAGAGAACAGTGTTTTACCACTTGTTCAGAAAACTATCAAAACATTGTCAGTACCCTTAGGAAATCGATCTAACATCACATTTAAATGTTTAACACAAATGTGGGTAGTTATAGAAGTTTTAAAACACCACCAACCTGTAAAACAGGAGAAAGAATGAGACAGACGACCGTTTGCTTCTATTCAGTGCAGCTTCGCTCGGTAGAATGAGGAAGTAAACAAGAGTCACGGAGAAGCAACTGCCCACACTGCCCCCTACTGGTGACACGGAAAAGCTCTTACCAAGATGTAATAATCTACCATTTTGGCACATATTAACATATTTCTTTCACAGAAATAATATTTTCAAACTAAAACAAACAAAATTACATAAAATGTGACCTCACATTTCATGAGCGTCACAATTATCTTTTTCCTTCCCCAGCAGTCTAGATAATGCATCTGCGTTTGCATTCTCTGCTGACGTTCTGTACTCAATACTGTAGTCATAAGCCATCAGTCTCAGCGCCCATCGCTGCATTCGCAGCGCGGCTAGTGTGGGAATTTCAGACTTGGGGCCCAAAATGGCAAGGAGGGGCTTGTGGTCAGTTATTAAACTGAACTTGCGGCCATACAAGTATTTGTGAAATTTTGTCACACCAAATATTATGGACAAAGCTTCCTTCTCTATCTGACTATATTTACTTTCTGCCTCTGTCAATGTGCGAGACGCAAAGGCGATAGGTTTCTCCTCCCCATTTTCCATTATGTGAGACATGACCGCACCTATCCCATAAGGGGATGCATCAGACGCTAATCTCAGGGGTTTCTTTGTGTCATAGTGAACTACAACTGAGCTCTTCACTAACTGTTCTTTTGCATTTTTGAATGCTGCTGCACACTCAGGTGTCCATTTCCAGTCGACCTCTTTCTTTAAAAGTTGGTGTAGCGGCTGCAGTACAGTTGACAGGTCTTTCATGAAACGACCATAGTAATTTAACAGTCCTAGGAAAGACCGTAGCTCTGTGATGTTTGTAGGCGGAGGTGCATTTACTATGGCGGCAACCTTTGTCTCAGTGGGGTGCAGTCCCTCACTATCTATCAGATGCCCCAGGTATTCTACCCTCTCCTGCATGAAGTCACACTTTGCTCTTTTTACTCTCACCCCGTAGCTCTCCAGGCGGCTCAGTACCTCCTCTAGGTTCCTCAGGTGCTCAGCTCTGGTTTTTCCCGTGACCAGTATGTCATCCAAGAAGCAGGTCACGTGCTCTAAGCCTTGGAGGATCTGGTCCATCACGTTCTGAAATATAGAAGGCGCACTGGACACTCCATATGAAAGTCTATGATAGACGTACAATCCTTTGTGAGTAGTTATTATCAAATACTTTTCTGAGTCCCTCTCTAACTCAAGCTGTTGGTAAGCATGTGACAGGTCTAACTTGCTGAAGAGAGTGCCCCCGGCCAGTGTGGCAAAGAGATCTTCGACATTTGGTAGTGGATAGCTCTCCTCCTCCACATTCGGGTTTACTGTGACCTTATAGTCTCCACAGATACGAATTGACTTGTCTGATTTGGGTAACACGACTATCGGAGCAGCCCACTGACTACGCTCGGTCTTTGAGATAGTGCCTGCTTTTTCTAGCCGGTTTAACTCTTTCTCGACTGCGTCTTTTAGTGCATACGGCACTGGTCTGGCCTTCCTGAAGACTGGTTTAGTATTTGGCTTTACTTTGATACTGGCCTTAAAATCACGAATCGTGCCTAGCTCCTCAGAAAACACTGCTTTGTGTCTCTGCAACACAGCCTCTGCATCTGCATTATTACAGCCCCCTGCTGGTAGAACTGAGAAAATACTTGCCCAATCTAGTCTGAAGTTGGTGAGCCAGTTACGGCCCAGGAGGGCTGGTCTGTCCCCCTTCACGATCACTAGAGGTAAATCACCACTCTGGTTCCCATATTTTGCCCTGACAGTCACTTGTCCCATCAAGGGAATTTTCTCACTGGAAAAAGTTGACAGCTGTACTTTACTTTCTTTCAGTGGCAGATGAGAGAGATGCTTCTTGAACACTATTTCAGAAACAAGCGTTACGGCCGCTCCTGTGTCGAGCTGCATCTCTAGAGGAGTTCCCTCTAACTGGACATTCACTGTAATTTCCTCCTTTCCATTTCCAACAGTATATGTGGGATACACAGCATTCATGGGATATGACCCAAACAGTTCATCATCATTTCCATTTCCTGTTGTCTCATTTAGACTGCTACTTCCAGCCACGTACTGTGTATGTCCCTGCCTATTTTTGGTTTTACACATCCTTGCTATGTGTCCTACTTTGGAACACTTGTGGCATGTCTCTGTTTTGTACCTACATACTTGCGCTGCATGATTGCTACCGACACATCGGTAACAAGGCTGGTGATTTTCTGTTCTCTGTGGTCTGGAATTGTCACTCGTGGTCTTACTTCTCCATTCGCTGGTGGCTGGTTTGCTTTTCCACGCACCCTTTGTTCTTTTATTGTCAATCCTATTCACCGTGGCAGGTCCTTTCATTTTGCTAGCAAACTCCAACGTATTCTTCGACGCCATTTCCATTGATAGAGACAGTTCACATGCTTTTGCAAATGTCAGATTTTGCTCCGTGAGCAACTTCCTCTGAATAGCCTCCACCCTCAATCCACTAACAAATCTGTCCCTCAATGCTTCGTCTAAATGGGGACCAAATTCACAATGGATGGATAGCTGCTTTAACGCTACCATATATCCCGACACAAACTCATTTTCTTGCTGATTCCTTTTTTGAAATTTGAATCGTTCCGCGATAACCAACGGCTTCGGTTTGTAATGGGATGATAGTTTCCCGCACAGCACTTCATAAGTGAGTCTACTTGGCTTATCTGGTATGCAGAGGTTTTTTAACAGTGCATAGGCTTCTGCACCTATCACAGACAGGAAAACGTTGTCCTTCTTTTCTTCCTCCACTTCGTTTACTATCATCCATTGCTCAAACCTCTCGATGTATGACTCGAAGTCTTCTTGACCTTCCTTGTACTCACCGAGATTTCCAATGAACCCGGCCATGCTGCCCCGTTGACGTTAGCTTGGCTAGTCTTGCTAGCGCTAGTTTGCAAAGTCACTTTATCTCCGTGTAAACTCCTTTATTTCCTCTCACTGCAACTGGAATCCCTTCCGGCTTAAAAGGATCCCATCCTCGTCGCCACTGTAATAGCTTTGGACTATTATATTGCTGTTAATATATCCATAACAGATACGGAACACGGAGACCAACTTTCACACGTCTGCCCTTCTTTATTGCCGTTCTCAGACAACACACAACCAGTTAACCTCAGGGTATTACGGTATTACCAAATGACCACTAGATGGCGGTGGTTAAACATAAACTAAGCTAAGCAGTTATAGTATCAATATACTACAGTGATGTATGGCTCACCTGAGGATGTGGAGGCCATTGTACAAGAGGTTGGCAGGGCTGGGCGCGATGGGTCTCCTGCACATGCCATTATTTACACATTAAAGCAGGAAGTAAGAGTGAATGAGGGTGTTAAGACACTGGTGAAGAAGGGCATCACTAGTTGCCTTAGGAAGGCCTTATTCTCACACTTTGAAAAAAACACTGACAGTGTTCTACCAGGACATTTGTGCTGCTCATACTGCCACTCTGTTTGTTTGTGCAGCTCTGCCGGTTGTGACGTGGCAATACCTGATTATGAACTGCCTCAACAATACACTGATGCCGTTGTCAAAACCAGGGAAGTTACAGAGGATCAAAGACAGATGATTAGAGATATTTTGTACAGGTACAAGCTCAGCTTAGTCCAGAACATGCATCTGTACACTAACAGCAGCGATTGCACAGGTTTTAGTAATGAGCTGATAGACTGAGTTCTTGAGCGCTGCACAGATATATTTGATCTCACATTCATAATGGACAACCTACCCGTGTTCAGTAAAAGGCACGGAAAGAAAATTCTCAGCGTTTTTTTTTATCTCTCTGGGGATTTTGATTACACAGAAGTTGATCTGCCTGCGGAGGACATTGTGGTACCTGACCAAGACTACACAAGTTACTTTGACTCTGACTCTGAGGCAAACACCTTGTCCCAATGGAGCAGCCTAGAATCCGGGTTATCACAGTTGAGTGCAGACTGAAACATTTGTTAATCTTTTCACATATGACCACTGTCCATACTTCTGACATCTTTGAAAGTACTGCCTGAATGCTCCCCAAACTTATGACAGATGGCTGCTCAATAAAGTTGAGGATTGATATCTGCAATTCTTGTTAAAGTGTTTATTTCACATTTACATCAAACAGAAATAAGGGGTGAATTACAGTTGTACACTTCATAATGTACAGATTAATTACAATGGGCCATAAAAAATGCAACATATCCAGGATAGTAAAATGGAAATCAGTATTCAAATACTGTAGATACAAGATACAAAGGGAAAAAAAAAAAAAAACATTTGTGACAAGTGACAAACAATGTCACAAACAGTGTGCTGAAGGGTGATAGGGTAGGGACTGACCCTGTGATTCAATTGAGTTCAAGTATGTTTTGGTAAGTACTAGTCAAGATACTAGCATTAAACACTAAAAAAATGTGCTAAATAAAGATTATTAAATAGGCCTGTTAGAAGAGGCCTGTAGCAGTGCAGACATAGATTTTGATAAACAGTGTGTATGTGCAAAAAGGTAAGAGAGTGCAATTATGAGTCAAGAGACTAGTATCAATTGTTATATGGTCTTAAATAAGGGCATTACATAGATCTAAAGATGCCTGTAGGGTCTTTACAAAAGACAAGAAACCCCAAATGTGTGGGATTTAGTTTTTCAGTTTTCTCCACTCATTTAGTTTGAGCCTCATCCACTCCCACATTTCTTAATGTTTAATTTTGTGCAACAGATTACTGTCAAATTTAGGGAAGGCCCGAAATTCCCTTCCAGGTATTTTTGATAAGAGTTGACCCTCCCTGAAAACATCTATCAGAGTCAAGACATCCTGTGTCTGCTGCTTGGCATGATGGATGCCACTTGGCTTTTTGACACCCAATTCACTATCCACCTTGTCCATCATCTCCTTCAAAATGCCGATGGACCCTGACCCTTTAGGAAAGACTTTAGGAAATTGTTCAGGTGTTCTAAATGAAGGTCTAGGGGGATGTTGCCCCCATTCCCTCCCCTACTGCTCCAAAACCTGTTCCAGGTCATGCTGTGCGACATCCGAGGGGTCAGACACGCATTCACCTGAAGTGTCAGGAGTAACGTACTGTATGCATAGTGGCTGTGCGCATAGGCTTTGTAGAAGAGCAGGGCAACTTTGTACAGCCTCATCAGTCGTTCTCCATCACCCTCTTTAACAGCATCCAGCATGTCCAAAATGAAAAAGCTGAAGCTGAGACATGCCACGGTATGTTCCTGTTTGTGGTTGAGTGTTGTAGTACTATGCAATGTTTTCGGAAGACACATGTAAGTTGTGCTTGTTAAAGCGATACAATGTAACTTCTCAAAAAGCCCACTCTAGAGCTCCCCCTACAGGCTTGGAGGTAATGTACGGTTACACTGTCGTAAATACAACACCGTTTCACTTTCACTTTTCACGTTTGTTGACGAACCGGCGAGGAGTCAGAAGGTGCAAGCTATGTTGACCGAGAAGGTAAGAGTAATCAAATGTACCTGGGAGCGTGAGAGGGGTCTATTTGTTTTTGCGGTAGGTGTGCCAGAAAGCAAGATTACATAGCGCAGTTTTTCCAACTCAGACCCCCGAAGGGCATAGGAGACAGGCCAATCGTAATATTAAAACTCATTCTAGCCGCACAATTCTTTTCGAGCTGTTATTTTAAGGTAGAAATGTTACATAGTATTGCTTTAAGCTCGTGGTTGTCTCTGGCTTTGACATAGGTGTATACCTGCTGACACCCTGGCACTCGACAAGGGTACTGCTTTGCCCGAGTCAATGTCACAGATGCTTCGCCGAGACCAGTCACAGCCTCTACCACATTCCCAAACAGGATGTACTTATCGACCACCTCGGCAGATTTGGCATGCAACCATGTTCGCCTCATGTCTGTTGATCCTGATGCAATTTCCTCCGGAACAAACGATTCTGGGGTTTCTAAGTCACATGGAAGAAACCACAAACAAAAGCAAAGGTTTACAATCTTCCCTCTTCCCAAACAGTTAATTTTTAAAGCATTGATGTCCCATTTCATAACACCCTATTTTCCTTCTATATCCTTCAGGCCAAAGTGCTCCATGGCAGCCGTCAGAAGCAGTGCATTAGTGTCTGTGATAACGAAATGTTTGTATGCGCTGTAGGCACCCTTGGGCCCCTGTTTCGTATTGCTGCACCTGTGATACAAAGAAATGTTAGTTGATAGTTTGTACACTATTCTTTCTATGTAGCACTATCACTCTCCTTTTGAACTTATTAACTTATTAATTAACATTAGCCAGCAAAATCAAATGAATTCCTGTTGATTACAAATTTATTTCACAACCAAAAGAAAAAAAACGTAAATTCATGTAGTGTCATAAATTCATTCATAGTGTCACTACATTACATTACATTTACATTACATTTGGCTGACGCTTTTTAACCAAAGCGACTTACTGCAGCTTTACCTCAACTTTGTCATGTTAGCGCACAGTGTCCCATGGTCCTTTGCAGATTTTTCGCTGAACAACACTTTATAGTGGATCTAAGTTAACAAAAGAAAAAGAAAGAGAAAAAAGACAATAGTAAAACCAGGGACCATTAAGGAACAATCCCAGGTAAAGGTTGGCAAATTAAATTTGCTTCCACAATTGGCATCCAGATTCCTAGGTAAAAACTTTGTAACTTTATTACACCTTTATGTGAATACTGTGTTTTTTTTTTTATAGCAGTACAAACACTCTTCAACTATGACCTACTGTCTTAAATGAAATAATGAATGAACTGAATATAACAGTTGCAGCAAACACATTTCATGTCACATTGCAATACATTACTCACTTGAAATAGCATCCTAATGGCATGCCAGTCCTCAAACATGAACTCCATGCCATCAAATCTCTCCTCCATGTTCAGACCATTAGCATAGGCCCACTGTAGGTTTCTGCTATTAGCTTCAGAGAGCCTGTCGCCTCCGACCAAAATAGTTGAAATTCCATCAGGCCGTTTTGGTACATACCTACAATTAAGACAGAAGAACTTGTTTTTATATCCACTGCTCACAGTTATTAAAATAGAAAGAATTGTGTGACCCTCCTTCATGCTTACGTATTCTGAAAGTGATGAAGTACTTCTGCCAAGTCAGCTGATTTGTTTTCGTTTTTGAAAAGCAGTCCTAATGGGTACTGTAAATGTAAACGGAGTCACAATTAATTTCACTACACTGACATTGTTTTGTGTAGTGAATTAATGTAATATTATTATAAGTTCTTACATCATTGGAATGCTGTGCCATTTCTGCTGAATACTGATGTGGTATGTGGCGTAAAACCACGTTGGAGAATGGCTTGAATACAGACAGATAACTTGACAGGATTCGGCTGGTAAAAACAATGTACTCTCTTCGCATCTGCATTTGTTCATTCGGTCAAGGGAGTGACAAATTCAGGTCATAGTCCAGAAGATTTCCTATTGGTTTGTTATTAGCCAGGTGATAAGTGGGGATACGGTCCTGGACAGCAATGTGGTGTATCCAATGAATTGACTTGTTGCTGTGTATGGTGGATTGGTAGTGTGATGGAATGATGGAATATGTATGTGGTGGAGTCGAGCATCTCTCCGCTAGCGACTGGGATATGATCCTTACATCCTCATGTCCAGAACCCTGGTCCACGGCACTTACTCCAACCATCTCTGATGATAATTGAAGGTCTTCCATGCTTCGGAACACACTACTGAGTAACATCTCAGACTTCCTTCTGGTGTCTATGGAGGTTTCGTCCTGCTCTTGACTGACAGACTGACACCCAGCTTCCATTGCCAGGAATTCTTCATTTTGCCTCTTCAATGACCAAAGACCAGATCCAAACTTGTTCGCCAATTCCTTTTGCTTTCCAATAGCATGATTGTACGTCGTTGAAATGGCAAATTTGCTGAGCCTTTCAAACACGGCTTTCTTTGCACCCCCATATTGGAGAATGCAGTTTATGTAGTAAGCGAAACCTGACAGGCGATCTTCTCTACCTCTTAATGCAATTGCAGCAGCAGCACAGGTGACAAAGCTTGAGTTTTTTGTGATGGTTGTAAAGAAGGACAAGAGGAGTAGTGAGAGGCGCTGCAGGTCTGACTCAAGGCTGCTTAATGAGAAAGAACTCAAATCTTCTGGTGAAGACCTCCACAACATGCATTTCTTGCTGGGGTCGCAGAGTGTTCTGGATTCACTTTCAATGACTGTAAGGATGCTGACCTTCACTTCCTGTGAAAGCTCCTCATGCTTCATGATTAATTTGGCCGCTGCTTTCCATTTTTTGTTCATTATGTGTTTCACTAATAAAGCATTCTCAGCCTTGTGCACTTCTTGATCAGAAATCACCTGAAAGAAGTTAAACAAAGAAGAAGTATATTATATCATTACTTAATACTTTTACAATTCAAGTTGACTTGCAAGTTGTATTAAATGCGTTAAAATTTAACAGATTGAACAAATTCATCGACTCCTCTCCCGTTAACTTCTAACATTCCTATTACCTCTGAGGATTTCCCTTTACCTCTGAAACGTCTCTATCTCTACTCGCTTCATAAAACCAATCAAAATGCTTAAAAATGTACATAAACAGTGACACAAACGCCCACAATAGGCGGGAAGTCACGTTTCAAGTGACTGGTGCACGCGATTGGTCCAGCCATCACTCCTGTCAAACTAGCTATCTGTGTTGGTGTAGCCTAAACTAATCGTAGAAAGTCTCTAAAATGTCATTCGCTAAAGAAAGTAGAGTCACGAAAGCTTTAAACTCTCGTGGAGTCCAATTTTAGCTCTGCTGCTGGACAGCAAGACTTGCTAGCGCTAGTTACTGATTTTTACAGGCAAACGGCAAAAAACGGGGGAAAAACGGGCAAAAAACTTTAAACGCGATTTTCTCAGGTTTTCAATCGTAAAAAGAGGGTGGAAGATCATAAATCAAATGGCCATATTTTGAAAACCATCCAACGTATTCATTGGCCTGCCCCCAACAGGTGATGCAATATTAAATGTGTGAAAAGACAAGACTGCTTAAATATTTTGGCTACATCCAAGTTGGTAAGAGCTTGTCACAATGCAAACATACCTGGATGATGTTGAGACGTGGTACGGCAGCCCTTCTTCCCGGACTTGCAGGGTTATTGCAAAACTTTTTCAAGGCCCTTGGTGTTTTGGATGGAGTAGGCTCACGGTGACATTTCTGCGCGCTATTTGAAGTGGAGGCTTCCTCGTTTTCATCCTGCACCCATCTCCGGAGCACCGGCAGGTCATGTTCTATTCTACTAAAAAATCTTAGACAAACTTTACAAATTCTATTTGACTTTGCCTGTGTTTTCAATGCCAGCACTCCAAACTGCCTTAATCTCTCGGCAATTGTTTGTTGTACCTTCTGTTTTTCGAAAATATTAGCTGAATTTACAAAGACACCAGAAATCTTCATATTCTTTTGACAAAAACGGCAACTATCGTTTAGTTCCATTTTTGCTGTACGGGTCTGGCTTGCTAGACTAATTAGACTACAAACCACAATGTACAGTCCGTCGCGTTGACTACGTAAAACTTCTTCATCGCTCTGATTGGTTGTTGCGCCATCCTATTGCATGGCGTTGAACTTGACAGACAGCCGTTTATCCCGCCCACACTGCTATCCAGCGTCACTAGACCCCTGTACAGCTTTTTGCTGTACGGGTCTGGCTTGCTAGGCTAGAAATATGGAGCAACATAGACAAAATAAAATGACAAATATAAGTGACAAAATGGGAGCTCACCTTTCCTCACGAACATCACAAAAGAGAGGAAGAATTTTGGCGGGACCGTATCTTTTGTCACAAAGGTTGCTCCCCCATAAAAGAACGTACAGAAACAGTAAACGAGAACGAAAGTTCCACCTGACTAATCGTATAAATGTCATAAAAACAATTAAAACAATAATTTTCTGGAATTATACACAAGTCAAATTAACCCTTGTTACATAAGTGGCCTATTTAATATTATCTGTGTCCCGTTAAAACATGTATTTGACATTCCCATCTCAATTCCTATTTTCTTTTAAACAAGTATTCCCCATTTTATGTCCCTTTAGTAGCCAACCAGTTTGAATGGAGTACACTTGAGCAACTGATCAGATCAGTGGAACACTGTTTTTTGCTGACTTCGTTATGTTTCCCCAGTCTGTTGTTTCCCTGAGGTACTACTGGATAATTACAACCCAAAACAGTTTATGCACAGATCACATTCCTATTGAGAATGAGGAAGAATCCAGGAAGTCCTTTCTGCTTTTTTCAGCTGCTGTCGGTGTTGTACATAGTACCTGATATGGACCTTCCCCCTTTGGACTGGGCCAGTTCTTTTTCCCTTTTTCTTTATCGGTTTGATGAGGATCCAGTCTCCGGGTTTTACTGTCTTCAGAGATTCCTCCACAGGTTCACCTGGAACAGAATTGGCAGAAGAGATCTCTCTCTCCTTGTTAACATTTTAACCATGTATTCTGCAACGGTTTCTTCTCTCTCTTCCTCGTGTTTGGTGAATGGTTTCCACTGTGGGAGTACAAATGGTCATACATTATCTCAAATGGCATTAATCTTGCGATAATTGAAATGATATGCATGTTTAGTGTCGTGTCTGTGGAGTTTTGGCACGTTTTTAGTTTCCGTTTATTTCTTAGTTTTTACCATTTCTTAGCTTTGTTAAGGTTTAGGTTCAGGTTTCGTATTTAGTTTTGTCATGTCATGCCACCTTTCCTCAGTCCTTCCCCTGTCCTGCCATCAACTGCACTCAATCACTGATCACCCTCCACAGTATTTAGTCTCCCGGTTTATTCATATTCACTGCCAAATCCTCACTAGTCACTGGTCACTGAAATTAAGTACCCTTCTTGTGTTCAGTCATAGTCATGACTCATAGTCATGTTTTGTTTAACTTTCGTTATGTTTTGTTTTTGTTACTGTTTGGTTTTTGATGTCTGGCCCAGCTGCGCTTTTCCTTGAAACCTTCTTGATAATAAACCAAGTTTAGTTTTTGAAAGAATTCTGTATCCGCATGCTTCCTCGCATCCGCCCTATCTGACATTTAGGACTACTAGTGGTAAACAGTGAAACCATTTTCCTGTTTCTTCTATGATTTTTCTTCAGTCTTGACATAACTATTCCATTGTGTCTTTCCAGTCATCTTGCTGACTGATATGGTGATATGTCTAGTGGTTTCTAAGGTATATTTTTAAGTTCTTTGTCATCAGGGAGAACACTAATCGTGTTCCATTATCAGAACTGTAGGTGTTGGAAAAATGTATATAGATTTTCATTTCTAGTAAACAACATTTTATAGACAGACATGTAGTGTGTGATCTTTGCTTAGTGTGATACAAAGTAATTCAAGGGAACTGTGAGAAACAGGGTGCTCTGGTCTTCCCATGCAGGAGAATGTGCAACAACTCAACACGTGAGGAGCTAGATGTCCCAGTGAAACATTTGTTGCATCTTGCTCACAAGATTGTTTCCCCTATGCTGATTGTAACTAAGCGGTGTAATAAAAAGAACTACACGGGGAAAGTCGGGTGGAGTCGTTTGAGCACGGGTGAAGGAGTAAGTTCTGTCACTCCGTCCGGCTCCCCTTGCAAGTAAAAATACAATCTTGTGCACTGTGTGTTTGGTTAATCACTGGGGTTGTCTTGAGTGAACTGTGTTCCAGCTGGGTTAACTTTTAGACCCAACATTTCTTGGTCCTTCGAGCCAGATTCCAACACATCGCCGTCTGCCGAGGAGGGAGAGGACACACCGAAGTCTGTCGACAGCCAGACGTCCAGGACGCCTGACAAAGACCTGGGGCGTGAATTCGTAGCCAGGCCGGTGATTAGTTGTCTGATCTTCCCTTGTTGGACGACGATTGACGGAATCCAGACAGCTCCAGTGACAAAACAACACTGAAATAAGGTAAGAGAGCGACTCTATAACCGCGGTTAAACGTATACGAAAGGCTACTCCGCCAGAAGGAGGTTAAAACAGGTCTCTCCGCCGTAAGGGAGAGTAAAAAAGGGCTTATCCGCCAGAAGGAGGTTAATACACGTGTCTGCCGTAAGGGAGAGTAAAAAGAGTGAATGTGCAAGTGTGAGTGTGAATGCCACTGGTGGAAGCAGCAGCACGGACTGAAACCTAACGGTGTTAACGTAAATCTGTGGTCTGTTGAAGTGCACAAAGTAGTGGATTAAATGTTTTAGGTCTCTAAAAAGGCACGTTGCCTGTACGAGACGACAAGTTGACATAATGGGGGGCGGCACAAGCAAACCTGCCCTAGAAGGGGATTGTAAATATATTCAAGATTCAAGATAGTTTTATTTGTCACATACACAATCATACACAGTACAATGTGCAGTGAAATTCTTCATTGTCCTGCTACCAATAAAAAGATAATTAAAATAAAATATGAAATATGAATAAAAAATATGAACTATGAATAAAAAATACAAGATAAGAATAAAAGAAAATGTATATTGTATATTAAAAATTTATCTTAATATTTTGAATATTAAATGTATATATGGAACAATACTGTGATAACAGTGTTATGTGTTTGGACAAATGGGAAAAGAAATATGGGTTCAAGGGCAAATTGATAGAAGCTGATTGTAAGGCGCTGGTGTACAAACTCCGTGTGAGTGTAGCAAGTAAGAGAGGAAAGCAGAGAGAGAAAAAAATTGCAGCTTCAAATGGCAACAGTTTGGCTCCAGCAAGCTCAGAGAAGGAAAAAAAGGAGAGATGAGACAGCGTTGCAAGCAGTGGTAGTAATTAAACCTGATGATGAAACTGGAGCCACTTCAGAATAGAATATACTAGCACATAAAATACGAAGGGCAGAAGAAGAAGAGGAAGTATTCAATAAGCCAGAAAGTTTGATGAAAACACAGTCAAAAGTGCAAAAACAAAAGCCAGAAGAGTTCGGGACCTATTTCCATGTGTTTAGTCTCAGCACCAATTTTTTTCTATAAAATGGACTTTTGTTGTGAATTTGCTGTCCAGTCTCACCAGAAAATGAGTTATAGTAATGTCCACTTGTCATGGACATGGTGATGGGTTGACAGATCTACACGGTTGGAACTTTTAATATTCGAGGGTTGAGATTCCCATCATGCTATGCGAATGTCAAAAGTTACAATATTTATGTAGAAGTCACAGAGAGTTAAAACATCTTAACACCCGATGCAAGGGTTAACGTGGAAGATTTCATAAACAAGCACAGGCAGCTCTGTAATTCATACAGACTGAACGGCTCAGAAATGGAAGTCATCTTTAGGAGGTGTCTGACCTATGACTGGGATCGGGTCAGGGGCGAATTTACAGGGTTAGCTGCTGGTGACCAGGCCCTACTGCCCCATACTGACAATACGCAACAGAGAGATGCGGTGTATGGCCGCAAAAGGGACATATTTATCAAATCAAATTTATCTGTAGCACATTTCATGTACGAAACAATTCAAAGTGCTTTACATAAAATAAAAGGGAGTGTAAGAAGCTTTAAAAATACATAAAGAGAAACAAATAAAATAATTTAAATGAATTTAAAAACAAGCAACAGTCCAGATAAGTTAAAAGATATGTGCAGATTTCATGCATAGACACATGAGAAAATAAATGTTTTTAGACCAGTATTTAAAAAAAAAAAATCAAAACAGGGGTAATGGAAAAGTCACCAGAGGCCTCTTGCAACACACAAATCTTTCCAGTCAGAAAAGCAGATTCTGAGAACTGGAGAATGATACAAGAAGCTAGAAGCTGGCTTAGCGGAAAGCCTGGCTTATTTCGCTACTTCTGGCTAAATTTAGCGAGAGTTCCGTTCCATAAAGGTGGCTTATTTGAACGCCCGCTAAGTAACCATGGTAACTTATGCTGCTGAACTAGCCTGCTCCCGGGCAGGCTAAAGTTGAAGCTTAGCTTAGCTGCAACTCAAAAAATGTCCGACCGGCTGAAACGGACTCCGGAAAGAAATATTCACCAAGAATTCTGCGCTCCCGCAACTCATGTCTTGTCTAAAAAACGAAGCAAAAACTGTGGTTATCATATCACCACTTTCACTGTCTCGAAAAATCAATCAGTCGGTGCCTATTTTGAGCCCATTTTTAAAAATGTGACTTTATTAAACTTGAGCGCTGCTCAGAGGTCAAACTCTGCATCTTTAGAAAAGTTATGAGGTCTAATTGGGAAGAAGTTGCAGGGAAGCCCTGAACTTTGTGATTTGTTTATACATAATATACGCTCTGTGTTCTCTTGCTCTTATTTGGTACTCTCTGTCTGTGCTGTGGAGGATATATGGTGGATATTGCGCAAAGATGCTGTGTTTGTGCAGTAAAATGCTCCCCTGCGTGTGTGCCACAGGTTGCACCCCTCAGAGGTGCGGCCGTGCCGTCACAGACACCATGGTGACGACGGAAGAAGCTCACGCCCTCAGGCGGTAAATATGCACATAGCCTCATGTCTTTTTCCCTACTTGTTTTTTAATTTCTTCATTTATCATCTTCTGTCAGTGCCGTGCAGCTACATTATGTTTGGATGCTTTGTCTCTGGCACACAGGCTGGCTGAGAGGGGGCTGGCGTGAGTATGTCTGTTCATGAGTGATACAGCCGTGAGACAAACACACTGTCATTAGGAAGGGAATTCTCCACGTATTAATTTCTGAGTCTAAAATGGTTGTTTTGCATGTTTTATCTACATAAAGTATTTTTGAGGATTTAAGGAACAAAGGACGTCAGTTTGTGAGTGTCCACTTTGGTATCCATATCCAGTTAATGTAAATAAACTTGGAGAGTTATTTTTCTTGTCATAACCAGGTAATACTCCATACAACATATGGGTTTACACAGTTATATTAAACTTGGCTCAGTGGTTAGAGTCGGTCGTCCAATAACTGGAAGGTTGGAGGTTCGATTCCCACTCTCGCCACTCAAAAAAAGATTGGTGGAACTGATAGTTGGAGGGGTGTCAGTCCACCTCCTTGTCACGGCTGAGGTGCCCTTGAGCAAGGCACCGTGCCCCCATGCTCTGTGTACAGCTGCCCACCGCTCCAGGTTGGTGTCTGTCTCTGAGTGTGTGACCCTGTGCATGTGCAACAGGTGCCAACCTGGATGGGTTAAAAGCGGAGGACAAATTTCGTGTGTATGCATGACCAATAAATCAGATCTTTATGTTTGAGTCTTTATTATTCTGTGGCGCGTTCAGGCTCTGTAGGATCTCCCAGAGGGCATCACAGAAAAAGGGACAAGTGTTCCACAGTGCTGCGGGCTCTGCGGGGGCAGCGGGCTCTGCGGGCTCTGCGGGGGCAGCGGGCTCTGCGGGGGCAGCGGGCTCTGCGGGCTCTGCAGTGATCATGGAGCTGTGCGGCTAACAGTCACAGGTGAACACGGTGTGCTCCGGTCCTTTCGGCAGCAGAATGTTTCCCACAGCACGTGAAGGCAGCACGTCTTGCCTCTCTCTCTGCTCGTGCCAGCTCAGTTTGGCTTGGACTATCTCTGGCTGTGGAACGAGTCTCAAGTGCGCGTGCTGTCCACACAAGAGGGTAAGTGACGATGAACGGGCGGGAACGGCCTTTAATGGCGTCAGTTCCAGACACATTTTGTTCTGAAGCAGCCCGGTTAGGTGGAGGGCTGGCCGGGTTCCAGGGCTCTGTTCCGGGGCTCTGTTCCGGGGCTCTGTTCCGGGGCTCTGTTCCGGGGCTCTGTTCCGGGGCTCTGTGTGGAGAACACGGGCTTCAGCTCGTTTCTGGATGTTACGGTGATGTAAAGTACAGTCGCGTGCGTGTTTTCCTCAGTATTTGCGTTAAAACGCTAAAAACACATCCTTCAAAGTTTCTTTTAGTGAGTGAACGCGCTGCGTGGGCACGGTGGAGGGAGGGCGTCAGCTTTGGAGAACGAGGGATCGGACCGGTTTTGTGCACGCGGCCACGCCTCTCGCGCTGTTCGTCCCTGACGGTGAGAACAATAAATCAGTCTATCTAATCTTATCTAATCAATTAAATCAATCTTTCTATTCAGCCCCCATGACGGTAGCTGCCGCCGCGAGGCTATCCCCCACCCCCCCAGCCCACCCCATGCTGAAAATAGCAGTGTTGCCTCAGGCGTCGGCAGGCATGCACTTTTCGGCATAACACATGTTACCTCCCACCCCGCCACTGCTCCCTACCCACTTCCCGACTTCCATTTCTCTCTTCCCCATAATGAATGCATAGATCTATGCTTTAGCCTGCGCAGCTCCATGAAGCAGGAGAGACTAACAGGTTTGGCCATTCTGAACGCCCACAGTGACCTTATGGATGAGAGCCCTGAGTCATGAGCAGCCTTTCCTTTGTTCCATGTGTGGTGTGTTTTAGCTGCTGTGCCTGGACATGTTCAGTATCGCTGCTGAATAAACGACACATCCAAGGCTACAAATGATGCTGTTATGATCCCTAAATGGCTTGTTATTAGTTATCAAAGTTACATTTTCTTAACAATGAAGATGCCGGGTTCATCCATTCCAGTTCTCTTATAACTGCATGCTATTATAAAAGAACTTCAAACCAAACCCGTAATCGTTGATAAGTGCGCGTGCTTCCCCCGCCCCCGCCCTCGTTCCATCCATCAGTCCACCTGTCACTGGGCTCAGGTCACTGGTGTGAGGGGCCACTTGAATTCTCAGCTCCCCACATTTCATGCTCATTACTACTGGGAGACCCCCATCACTAAATCACACCTTCGCTGCTCTGTGCATGTGTTGTATGGCACATGCTACATGAACCAGCTCAGCCCGTTATTACTGAAACATAGTGATTAGCAGCCCTGATCAGCAGTACAGATGTTGGGTCCACCTCTAGGGTGGGGTCTCTCACTAGTCCCACTCTCCTCAGCACATTGTCTTATAGACGCTTTGTTGGCACTGAATAACTCTCACAGATTATATTTATTGGAGCTGATCTGATCATTGTGTAATAGCCACATTAAACTGTATAATTACTAGGGATGGGCGAGTTAACTCGTTATTATCGCGTTAACTCGTTAAGTTTTTAACGCTGATAAATATTTTATTGCGCATTAATGTAGGTTTTATTTATTTATTTATTTTAAATTTAAAATTAATTATTATTTTTTTAAATTTAAAAGTCTGTTGCTCACAGGCTTTTATTCTGTAAAAGTCTGCTGCTGTCTGCTGTGGAACAGGAAAAGAAAGTAATCGGCGGATCCACCAAACATGGAGAAGGGTACTCGGCCATTTTCATTTTAAAGTTCTTCCAGACGGCGGAGTCGACAGAACCAAAGTCATCTGTAAACTCTGCCAAGTTGAATTGTCTTCTCAGCGTAGTAGTTCCAGTCTAAAATATCACTTAAAGGCAAAACACACAACTGATAGCAGCAAGTCATTCAAGGAAACAGACAGTGGAGCGAGGCTTCTACATAAAAACTACAGAAAGATGCTGATGTTAAAAGTGTGTTTGCACAACAAATGTTATGGCACTTTCATTCATATGGCAGCACATTTAGAATAAAACTAAATGCTAAAGGCTATACGCTACTTTTGAATTCATTTTTGGATTCTGCGTACAAATGTGATTAATCGTGATTAATCAGGGAAATCATGAGATTAATTAGAATAAACATTTCAATCATTGCCCAGCCCTAATAATTACTGTATATCAAAGCTGGCTTCTGGCTGTGGTGTGTGTTTGTGGGCTGTGCCTTTAAAGCTGCAGTAGGCAAGTTTTCAAAATTGCGAGTCTAAAGTCGGAAAATTCGAACTGATACAACTTTCAGGTCCCTCCCCCAACCTCTAACAAGCTCCGAATCGCCCCCCAAACCCCTCCCCCTCTGTGGACGAGGTTGTGCACGTGAGTTCACACCAGTGTGAGCGCACACAAGCTGGGGAAGACTCACGCTCAGCAGCGTGTGCACAAGCTGTGATTGACAGGTAGGATTCCTCCACCGTAACTTGATTGGTTAAAAACAGCCGGGAGCGCTCGGTTTTTGTAAGCATGATTACAGGCTTCAGAGGGAGCTACAGAATTCGTTATTTTTCCTAAACAGCCTATTTAATATTCTACTTCCAGAATCCCATGACAGTTCAAGCTAATATGACTAAAAAAAAGTTGCCTACTGCCGCTTTAATCAGTCAGATCATCAATGAGTAGTTAAAATTATGGAGTTTCATGCATCTTATTTTATGATGATTTCAGTTGAGCTTCCCTGGATACACTGTAATACAAGCTGCCTGTTTGGAACTCTGATGGACACTACTACACTGCGTCATAATTACAAGCTCCCTGCTATTTTAAAAGCCATGAAAAAACTGTCCATGCAACAGCTTTTTGCAACAGGAAACTGGACTGTTGAAAAGTTTTCTGAGCGAACACAGGAAGCCTGAGTGAAGAAGAAGAGCCCAAGCGGAGGGCAGGATGGGAGGGACATTTCCTTTGTACATTCCGATCAACGTGGAATTGAGCGCACATGTCGGAGCACTAGGGGTGGGCGATATGGGCAAAAAAAAAATATCTCGATATTTTTTAGGATTTTCACGATAAAGATATTTTGACGATATTTAAAAAAAAAAATAAAACTTGCTTTAACACTCTGGGGTCTAAAGCCCACCGGTGGGCATTTTTGACACATCTCCAAAAACACATCTGTAACTCTGTGAGTTTTTGTCATTGAAACATATAAGTGACACCATTAAAAACCTTGAAACTTCTAGTTTTCAAATATATATATTTTAAAATAAATTATATAGCTGGCCCTTTTTAAAGAGAGTGAACAGAAATCTTTGGATTTTCTGTACTCTCAGACTGCAGCAGCTTCCTCGGCCACACCTATCGCTATTCACATGTAAAGTACCAGGTGATTGAGTGGCTATTCACAGGTGAGAACACGCCCCATTCAGCCAGCATGTGGGGGAAGGCAGCAATGTCCTGCCAGTGACAGACAATTATCACATGGAGAGTGACAGGGGGGTGGGGGGAATCAGGGGTGTTACACACCCATCTAATTAGTATTCAACTCTCAGAGACACTGACTGGAGTTACAAAAACTTTTTTACAGTTTGTGTGAAAACAAAAAAACATTTCTGACTGCACTTTTTACTTTTATGCAGCCAACACTTTTGTTTACAAGGTTCAACCTTCAAAAGTCTTGGCTAGATATATTTATAGTGTGTTTTCTTGCACTGTTTGAAGACCTCTAAAACTTATTTTTTTGTACAGTTGTGTTTCCCCTCAATTTAATTAAAACTTGTTTGTATTACATTCACTTTACTCTCATATTGTTTTTTGTTAGGCTTTTCCGAATACAACCATATATGTCACTTTTGCATAGATGTTTACAGTTAGTTGAAATACTTGAAAATGTCAAGGTGGTGACAACTGCCTCAAAGTCTCTGAAAAGGCCTTAGACTCCAGAGGGTTAAGATCACAATAAAATGAACACAAGCATGCAAGTCTAAGAACACACGGCCGGTACAGTGAAACTGCGAATGGCTCATTAAATCAGTTATGGTTCCTTTGATCGCTCTACCGTTACTTGGATAACTGTGGCAATTCTAGAGCTAATACATGCAAACTGACCTTCGGGGATGCGTGCATTTATCAGACCCAAAACCCATGCGGGTGTCTCTCGAGTGCCGCGGCCGCTTTGGTGACTCTAGATAACCTCGAGCCGTTTCTCAGGCTACTTCTCCCTCCGGAGAGGGAGCCTGAGAAACGGCTACCACATCCAAGGAAGGCAGCAGGCGCGCAAATTACCCACTCCCGACTCGGGGAGCCGGTAGTGACGAAAAATAACAATACAGGACTCTTTAAATCCTTTAATGGGGATCAATTGAAGGGCAAGTCTGGTGCCAGCAGCCGCGGTAATTCCAGCTCCAATAGTGTATCTTAAAGTTGCTGCAGTTAAAAAGCTCGTAGTTGGATCTTGGGATTGAGCTGACGGTCCGCCGCGAGGCGAGCTACCGTCTGTCCCAGCCCCTGCCTCTCGGCGCCCCCTCGATGCTCTTAGCTGAGTGTCCCGCGGGGTCCGAAGCGTTTACTTTGAAAAAATTAGAGTGTTCAAAGCAGGGCATGGCGCCGTGGTAAGGGCAGAGGACCACTGGCGCCGCACTTTATTGATTTTTGGCGATTGAAAAAAAATATATATATATATATTAGGGGTGGCACGGATCACAAAACTCACGGTTCGGTGTGTATCACGGTTTGAGGTCTACGGTTTACAGTTTTGTACGGTTTCTTATTTTTTTTTACTTTTTTTAACTTTTAGCCCCATAATACACACCATTACACCAGTGGAACACTGTAATAATCGCTGAAAAGATTTTACTACCAGAAAGCTAGTATTTTGAGAGAGAAAGAGGGAAGACAATGGATGATTTCAACATGTTTTACATTTATTACTCAAAAAAAGTGTCAGGAATGTTTGCTGCGATCTGGTGGCATCTACAGGACAACCACAATAGAAATGGGAAAAAAGTGACATACCGTGGCTCCAGCACCAACATGTTTCTAAAGCCTTCAGCCTCCACCACGCTATAGGGCTGCATGTCCTTCGCAATGAATAAACCAATGGCTTTGGAAATTGATTTTGCTTTTGCGGTGTCCTCAGCCAGAGGCTGTTTAAATGCAGCGCTGAGTGTAAAGGGCTTTTTGGCAGGCTCTCCTCTCCTTCCCTCCACTGACACACTTGGGTGATGTCTGCGCAAATGGCCGAACATAATTGAAGTGTTTCCACTAGCGTATGCAAGACGGGTTTTGCAATGCTTGCATGTCGTAATCGTTCGATCCATGCTTTTGTTGCCAGCATCGGCCCGACTTCACTACTTCCACTTGCCGTGTTTGTGCACGCCGCCACACCTCTTCGTTTTCGCTTCTTTGACGCATATTGAAACCACATGCTAACATACGGGCTACAATGCGAACGTCGAACGTCTGGACACAAAAAAATAAATAAATAAATAAAAATTAAACCGTGGACCCCGTACAGTTTGCTTCTCACGGGGCGGGGCGTCCACCAAAACCGTACCATGCCTAATATATATATATATATATATATATATATATATATAGCCTATATCTCGATATTGCAAAATTACTCATCGTCAAAACAACATTCACGATAATTTCGCAAACGATACATATCGCCCACCCCTACGGAGCACCCGACTCCTCCCTGTCCACGCCCCTACTTAAATACGCAAATCATATTTAAATGAGCCCTACACCTGCGATTCCCCTCTGGTCCGACATTAAGGTGGATGTGAAGTGGAGACTGGCTGCCCACCGCTGCAGTGTGGCAACATCATTAGCAACTTCATTTATGAACTGCGTCCTGTGAGCAGAGTTCCAGCCTCGTTTTGGCGTTGATGAAGGTAGTCCAGCTAGTTGGCTGGGGCCACAAAAATAAAACGTCTTGCTTCTCAAAACAATATGCGTTTAACAGAGTAATACATTTGCATCACAAAATCGTTCTCCAGGAAAAATGATTTTCTCTCCCTTCGTATCACTGCCTGCTGCCGCCTGCCGACAGCCGCGCCTGTTACGGTGTAGACCGTGCAGACCGAGCAGTAAACACTGTGAAACAGGCGCGGCTGTAAGTCAGTGTTCATGCACGATATTGCTAGTATGGGATGTCATACAGCTTCATGTCCAAAGAGGAGAACTATCCCTTTAACAGGCAGTAATGCACCCTCACAGTAACTGGGCTAAAAGGTAGCAGTCCTGGTCTGAAAAGAAAGGTTGAGAATCAGAATGGAAGAGATGGGACACACAGACTTTGTCAGACAGAGGTTACCTCATCTTTATGCTCACACTGTCATCAGCGAAGTGGCGCTTATCAGTCCGAGGAAACGGAAAACCTTTCTGAATGCAGCAGAAACTGAGGGATATCTTTTAAATGTGTTGTTACAGGAGTATTCTGTTTGTTCTGCTTTTAACAACCAAAATCTCTCTGACCTGTCTGCAGATAATGTGGAGCGTTTTGATCCTGCTGGCTGCTTCTCTCAGTGTGGGTGAGCATCATTTCTCCATCTAATCTTTAGTTACAGTTAGTCAGGTACAAGTAAAGCATCTGTCTGCACATCATTATCCTTGCTGCCCACCAACTTCATCGGCCGGTGAGACAAACCCCAAACTAATCAAATCTTTTCAGGTAGTCAGCATTATAACAGGGATTAGTTCTTCTACACACAATGACTTCCTTCATTCTGCTTCACACAGACTCAGAGTTTACCTGGTTGGATTTTAGGAGTCAGAAGTCATAACTCTAATTTATACTTTTCATTTTAATAAAGCTTTAAACATATTCAATAGGAGAAATGATTGTATATCTAAAATGACGAGGGTTACCTTTACTGTGCTGTTAATCAAAAAGCGTTTTGTGGCCATGGTTCAGTGCTGGAACAAGCAGCAGACTGTACCCTCGGTCAGAGGAACTTTGTGTGTTATCGCATCCAGATTTACTGGCAGAGCATGTAACCTTCTCTGCTGGGCCCCCCTTTGGTGCATAAGAAAAGATGACTGTTGAGCACGGCAGTTTACCAGTTTTTGTCTGAAAAACTCAACTGGCTCGTCTTTGTGCGTCTTAGCGTGTTGGGCTTCAAGCTGTCACAAGCTGGCGCTTTAAGACAGACAACACACTGCGGTCTCTCCTCATTACCCACCGATGTGCAGGTGAAGCCAAAGGCCAGATACATGTCGTCATATCTTCTTTTCTTTGTCATGGGAGGAAATTGCTTTGGAAGCACATTTGGCAATGCTTCATCCTCTGCTTTGCATTTACGTGGGAGCCCCATCAAAAACTTGTCCATGTTCTGCTAGCAGTGTCATTTATTGATTGATTCATTCTTGCATTCCACCTGTGCGCCCCCCCCCTGCAATTGCTCTGTGCCCCCCAGTTTGGGAACCACTGGATTAACTGATCTTTCATTCAGCAGTTACTCACAGTAAGGTCTATGTGCTTTCTCCTGTTTTTCTTTCTCCATCTCTTATCCTCAAGAGTTGATTGTTTTTTTTTTGTTTTTTTAACACTTTGTTTTCAGAGTACAATTACACACACAGCCCCGATCCCACCCACCAAGAGTACACATAAGCCGCATTCGGACAGAGCAGTTCTAAGAACGGTCCTCCTCGCATTCCGTTCTGATAACTGCCCTTCCCCAGCGGAACTGTTTCAGTCTGCATTCCCACATGAGTCGGACCAGGTCAGGACTGATGCGGCGCAGCCGTCTGCGACAGCGACGTGTTACTTTAGCGCCACATTCAACAACAAAACAGAACAAAACAAAACCCGGTAAAAGTAAGGAGAGAAGAAAAAACACCACCAAGAAGCTAACATGGAGAGCGGGAAGGCCATCGTGTTCATGGTCTGGATGATGGTGATATTAATCATCAATTTCCAGTCGGCGTGCTAATATTTTTGTAAGAATTTTGTAGTCATAGCAAAGAAGGCTTATTGGTCGGTATCCACTTCATTCTAGGGGGTCTTTGCCCTTCTTTAGTAGGATGGTTATTACAGCCTGATTCATTGTTTCTGGCATTCTCTTTGTGGTTAAAATATCTGTGAATAGAGAACCTAATTTAGGTGCCAGTTTGTTAGAAAAAGTTTTGAAGAATTCAATTGATATCCCATCAGGGCCAGGTGCTTTACCGCTTTGCAAGGCGCTGATGGCTTGTGTGATTTCCTGGCATGTCATAGGGGCATCAATAATTGTTTGTGCCTCTGGACTTATCTGTGGAATGTCAAGTTTATCCAGGAACTCCCCAGTATTAGCATTCACCTCTGAAGTATAGATATCTGCATAGTAGTGTCTGAGGATGGGTGGTGATTTTGTCTGGTGCAATACGAATTTCAGGGATAGCTGTCTTAGCTGTTTTCCAACGTAATTGAGGAGCAAGGAGTCTGCCTGCTTTGTCACTGTGTTCGTAATGTGTTTGCTTTGATTTATAAAGGATTTGTTCTGTGTCTCTGATGGATAGACAGTCATACTTTGATTGTAATAACAGACATTCTTTGTGCAGATCGGGATCAGGATTAATAGCAGCCCTGCAGTCAAGATCTTTTATCTGTCTAGATAAATCCCTAAGTTGCAAATTACGCATTGATTGCAGGTTCGCTGAGTAGGAGATGATTTGCCTTCTTATATACGCTTTAAACGCCTCCCAAATGATGCTATATGACACGTCTGGAGTTGTATTGGTTTAAAAAAAGTAGTCTATTTGACAACTAATGAAATTGGTAAAATCCTCATCAGTTAATAGCAATGGGTCAAAGCGCCATGTTCTGTGTTTTGTGCTACTATTAGGCATATGAAGATCCAACTGAAGAGGGCAGTGGTCTGATATAACGCTACTGTGGTATTTTGAATGCTTGACGAAAGAAAGAGATCGATCATCAACAAGAAAATAATCAATTCTTGAGTAGGACTTGTGTACTGGAGAATAAAAATAATATTGTTTGGTTGTTGGATTAGAGCTTCTCCAAGGGTCCTGTAGTCTGTAGTCATTTAAAAAAAGACAGAAGTACCTCCCCAGACTTGGAAATATTGATTTGAGTTCCGGCCCTGGACCTGTTCAAAACCGGGTCAAGAACGCAATTGAAATCTCCCCCCAATACTAGATGATGTGTGTTGATATCTGAGCGTGAGAAAAACTGGGTTGTCCCAGTTTGGACCCTATACGTTGACTAGGATAATGGGAGTGCCAATTTGATTGTTTTTAGCTAAACAAAACAAAATGTAACCAGGTAACAATGATTGAAATGGAGGTAATGGGACAGCATCCCTCAGACGATGGTGCTAACATTCCCAGAAGACAATGCGTGATGCATCTCCACATTCTCTACCTCTCTATCTAAGCTATGAATGATGAGGGGAATCAAAGCTATTCTGGTGATAAGTGGTGGCCCAGGTCCTTATTAATATTGCACTAGAAATAGTTGGCAGGTTTCTCTTACTAAACCGTCAGTACCTGACATTCTGTCTCACTTCTCTCTTGTCCTTCCTTTGTCTCAGAGTCATATGGTGTCCGTGACCTCCATGAACGCCTGGTACATGGTCGCCAGCTGAAGATTTACCTGCCTTCTGCCTCAGAGAGGCTGGAGTTCACCCCAGCTGATAATTCCAGAGAAACACAGCGGTACTGGGACAAGCTAGGACACAGGTCAGAGGCAGTCTGTGTGAACATAGTGGTCAGTGAGGGCAGATGGAATTTGCTCTCAGTGTTGCTGCCGTTGCTGTGTTTTAAATGTTGCCTTTGTTTCGTCCTCCACAGGTTATCCAAAGGCAGGGTGTCTGGCACAGGCAGCGATAGACGCTGGTACATCGACGCGGTCAGAATCACAATCCTTTTCTATGGTTGAAATGATGTTTCTTGCTCTGTGTGGGTGTGTTGGACGTCAGTCTTGAATGGAAAATATTGTCCAACCTCAGTCTGTGATGCTGGTTTCCATGGTCTGTTGAAAGCAAAGCTCCAGGTCAAAGATTAGATCAAAAGATCAAAGATTAGTAACTCTAGATCCTCAGTGTATTGATGTGATCTGTGTGTTTTTGTCAGGTGACGTATGAGGACCAAGGAACGTATGTCCAGAGAGACTACTGGAATAAAGAGATCTCCATAGTGAAAGTGGCAGTTACATGTGAGTTAGCCAGGGGTTATATCAGCCACTGGTACCAACAACCTTTATTTACTGAACACCGCGCTCTGAACACACTTGGAGCAATCTGTGTCATTTGCCTGTTGTACACAATTTAGATCAGTGGATAGACTTCAGTCTTTGGGTGCACGGTGGTGTGGTGGTCAGCACCGTCGCCTCACAGCAGAGGGTTACTGGTGTTTGACCCCGGCTGGTTCTTTCTATGTGGAGTCTGCATGTTCTCCCCGGGTATGCATGGGTTCCCTCCGGCTTCCTCCCACTGCCCAAAAACAAGCATGTTGGGGCAATTGGTGACTCTGAACTGCCCTTAGCAGTTAGTGTAGATGACCTGTGGACCTGTGATGGACTGGCGGCCTGTCCAGGGTGTACCCCCCCCCCCCAACATCTTTTTCTTGTCTGGATGTTTCAGCTGATTTTTCAGCCCACCTTGTTGTACCCGTTCCCTCTGCAGTAGTTTGACATATCGGCTCCACCAGTTCTTTGTCTTGTCAAACCAAAATGTTTGCACCATGTTTGAGGATGGTAAGTAGAATTAACTGGTTTTTTCTTCTAGCATGTGATTTGCATATATTTAGATTGAGACCCAGAAAGTGACAAGGTAATACTACAGTATCTAAATCTTTCTACAGTACCAAAAAAAGCATGAGGTCTCTGAGATGACAGAGTCCCACTGCATTTAGTCAGCACCATCTAACATTTGCCACCATAACTGAGTGGATATAGCAGAGCCAAGGTGCTGTGTGAGGACACTCCACACGCTGGGTGTAGATCTATATACACGGACCAAATAAAGGTGGCCTGTTGTTTATGAGCTTTGGCCCAATCACAACTTTGTTAAAGGTAATAGAACACAAAGTGCATATGAAATATTCCAGGGCCTTTTATGCTCTTTATCTTCTGAAATTGAATCAAGTAAGTTTAAAAAAACAGAAAAATAACATCACATATTTACTAAATTATTTAGGTCTTTCACTTAATACTTGGTCCTATATTAGACATTGACTTATGGCATTGAGAGTGATCAGTTAACAGTGTTCCCTCATAACCCTGTCTTATCTGACCATTTTTTGATAACCTTTGAGTTTACATTACCTGACTATACAGCTTCTGAGAAGAAATTTACATATAGAAGGTGTCTATCAGAGGATGCTGTAACCAGATTTAAAGAATTAATTCCATCATCCTTTTCTTCACTGCCATGTGCAGATATGACAGAGGACGGCTACTAAAACTTTACTGATGGTTTTAAGTAGTAGTACCCAAGTACTGATGGGTGATGTTAAAGAGTTATTTATTTGAAAGGAATAGTAACACTATTCAAACAAAACCCAAAAGAAAAACCCAATCCTAACGGAACCTGTTGAGAAAATCAGGAGCCGAAATGATTAACAGAACAAGCAAAACAAAATGCAAACAATCACCCTCCTGTGATGTATGTTGTATATATGACTCCGACCAGTAGGGGGAGTCTGTCACCAGTGTTTGTGTATTGAACCTGCTGAGGTGTTCGTAGAAGAAGAACTGGAAGTAAAGTGAACAAGTTTGGTCATAGCCGTGTCTCCGTTTATATATTACATTAACACAATATTACACCTCCTTCCACTGAAAGAGTTTCGCTCTCCGAGCTCAACACACTGCACAAGCTACTGCAAACACACCAACAATACTTGGCCCCACTGGCCCCCGAGTGGCGTCTTCCTCCTCCTTTTGAATGTCGCCCAGGGTAACCCTACCCTAGCCACAGCTGGGACAACTCACCTGGCTGCAGCACTAAGAGGAACACACACACACACACACACACACACAGTATACTATACAACCCTTGGGTTGTAACATCCCCATCAATCAAATCAAAATCAAATTTATTTGTAGCACATTTCATGTACAAAACAGTTCAAAGTGCTTTACATAAAATAAAAGCATTGCAGCAGGGAGTGTAAGAAGCATTAAAAATACATAAAAGAATATAAAGAGAAACAAATAAAATCATTTAAATGAATTTAAAAACAAGCAACAGTCCAGATAAGTTCAAAGATATCGTGCAGATTTCATGCATAGACACATGAGAACAGAAATGTTTTTAACCTGGATTTAAAAATGTCTCCATTTGGTGAAAGTTTAATCTCCACTGGCAGTTTGTTCCACTTATTTGCAGCATAACAGCTAAATGCTGCTTCTCCCTGTTTAATAACACATTTATTTTCAATTTCAATTTGTTTTCAATAAAAAACAAAGCAAACTTTGGTTTGTTTTAAAAATGTTCACAATGGGGTGGTCGGTGGCGTAGTGGGTTAAGCAGCCGCCCCATGTACAGAGGCTACAGTCCTCGCTGCAGCTGGCCCCGGATCGACTCCCGCACCGAGCGGCCCTTTGCTGCATGTCTTCCCCCTCTCTCTGCCCCCCTGCTTCCTGTCTCTCTCCAACTGTCCTATCATTAAAGGCCCAAAAAATATTTTAAAAAATGTTCACAATGAAAAACACAAAAGCCGTACCTCACACACGGGACAATGCATCCCCTCCCACATTCTCCACTCCTTTCTTGTGTTGGACTTCTACGTTATATTCCTGCACCAATGATGCTTGGTTGCCTGATGAGTTAAAGCAAAGTGGTTGGCCATAGCTCTGTGTTGGCAGCCACCTCACGCTGTAGCCCTGAACACAAGCAATGGGTCAAGTCAAAGGTATGGGAGTATGTGACACCTCATACTCGCTGTTCATCGACTTCAGGTCAGCATTCAACAGTCCTTCCTGAAAAGCTGGTAAGGAATGTGAACCTGCTGAGCATGAACACTTCCCTGTATAACTGGATCCTGGACTTGCTGTACAGGCCTCGGTCTGTCTCCACAGGATGCAACACTTCCAGGATCCTCAGAATCAGCATACCCTGACCCTGTACCATTTTGCATTTGTTACTTTCTCTTTTCTTTTCTTTTCCCTGTTTTTTGTCGTGTTTTGTCCTATAGTTCAGTGATAGTTCGAGTTCTGTTTTTGTCTTTATTTAAAATGAATTATGAGCAGTGCCATGTGGGCCCAAGAGAAAACATTTCAGTGTAGAGTATGGCTGCATTGGCACATACAGTTTGTTGAGTGTTGATCTTGTTCCTTTTCATTCCAGACAGACATAATTATGTGAAGTGTGTAGCAGGAGAGAGCCTCTACATCTCACTGGAGGGCATCGACCTGGCTGACGCTGCCCTCTCCTTTTCTGGACGGGATGCCAACGTCACGTTGGTAAGATGGATGAATGGAAGGATTCAGTTTGAATTTGGGGTTTGACTGGTGATTGGGTGACTGGTGGTTGGGGGTCTAAATTGACTCATGTGGCTGAAAAAGCTTTTTCCTTTTTGCTTTGCTGATAAGAAACTAACCTGAGCAGGGATGCAGCTGTGAGCCGGAGTAACAGGACCTTATCTCTTGCAGGTGCGTGACGGGGCTCAGGTGTCCCAGGACCTTCCGGATTACTGGGACCGGGTTCAGACCCACTTCAAGAACATTGAGATCAGACATGTGAACTACAGTGATGAGGGCCAGTACACCCTGAGAGACCGCAGGCAAAGAGTTGTGTCTGTAACCAGGATGGACCTGACAGGTGGGTCCACGCTTCATGGTCCAGTAGGAAAGCTGAGGCAGGGCACTTTGTAGCACTATAAACCAAATCTCATTTACATTGTCACATCTTTTCCAAACAGGCTGTCAAACTGCTCCTTTACTCAGCTTTAGGTAGATCTGGAAACAGTCACTGTACACATTTTGATTAAGATTAAGATTAAGATCCGATTTATTGGTCATGCATACATGCATACACACGAAATTTGTCCAACTTGTCACACCGCGGTGAGGTGGTTTTATTTTGGGGTTGTTTTTTGTCTTGTGATTTCCTGTTTTATTTTGAAGAGTAACTCTCCTCTTATTTCAGGTCACTTGCCCTTCCTCGTGTCACATGTTGTAGTGTCTTCCCTGATTCCTGATTGTGTCCACCTGTTTGTTTCGATCTTTCGTTCATGCCAGGCCTTTTGTCATAGCTCACAGTCAAAGAAATCAACCGCGATTATTGAAGCTCATTGTTATAGCCTCCAACCGTTTTAGGAGTGTTTTTTGTTCATCGCGCCTTAGCCATAGAATATAGCCTCCAGTTTTAAGGATTTTCAGTTTAGCCTTTCTTACAGTTCTTCTTCCTCCGTGTGGAGCGATTTTTGTTATAACTTTTTGTAGTCAGTTTTTGTTTCCCTTTTTGTTCAGGAGTAATTTTCATAGCCCCTTTGTTTATTTCTAAATAAAACCTGTTTGAATTACGCGACTCTCTGCATCTGAGTCCTCCCATTCTTTGGTCCTTGTCACAACTCTCCAAACTCCTGCCGTGCCCGGAGGATAGAATGAGCCTGCATCCACTTAGCTTCCACTCTTGCTCAGTTATTCCAGAACTTTTCCCGAACAGCTTCAGAGATGCACCCTCGGTCCAATCAGCAGCTGGATTAACTAGCTGTCTGCTGGATATCTTTGTGGTGGTACATGTGTACTTCCCCCTGCTCTTTCTGCTGGTCCACGGTGAACTCGGCACACACCACATCCTCTGTGAGTCCTGAGCTCACTGATAAGCTGATGACCACAAGGTTCTGTCTCCTAAACATCTGTTGGGGATCAAGCAGGAGCTGGATTAGTGTTAACACGGAGCCAATGAAGAGAAGCTAAACCTGGAGAAATATGATCTCTCCTGTTAGTTCTCATCAGAACTCTGGCTGCAGCCTTTTGGATCAGCTGGAAGCTTTTCAGAGAATATGTGGGACAGCCCAATAATAAAGAATTCCATGTTCAAAATATATTTGATGTGTAAGCATTTATGTGCACTGAGCCAGTCTGTATCCCAACAACTAATGATGAGTGAGGCCCACAGTGAGGCTGGATCAGGATAATGTTGGATGTTGGATCTTTTTCCTCTGCAGATCACCATGAGGCCACAGGAGGAAACCCTCTCCTGGGTCTGCTCTTACTGCTGGGCATCCCCGCTGGGATTTGCTGCTGCTGTCGGAAGAAGATTTTCAAAAAGAAAGCCACCACCTCAGCAACACTTCAGGTACAGTAAGCAGACTGTGAGACTTCAGCTGGGCTTACTAATAAACTGCTGTTGTTTGAGAGGGTATTGTCTCTGAGGTATTTGTGATGCCATTTGTCCATGTCTCCAGAATTGAAAAAAATCTACCCTCATATCTCCATCTTTTGCCTTTCTTTAAGTGTTTGCCCTTTTCTTGAGCTTTTTCAGTGTCTGTTGCTTTGAACTCACTGCGGGGAGGAGGGATCTTACAGCGTGACATCCAGTTAGTTAACCTCCCATAGAAAAGCATAGAAACCAACAGCTTTAAAACACTAAGTGGAAAAACAGTTGTATGCTGTACTGAAAAAGGCTCATTTGGTTTAGCTACTTGAACTCAAGCTTAATTAAAGGAGAATTCCGGCCATTTTACAAACATATCCCATCTGTTGGAGACCCAGGGAAGTTTGCCAAAGGGAAAACCGCGAGAAATTTTCATGCCCGCTGCGCAAAGTTGTCCAATTGTGCTGATTTCCATGAAAGCGGACTCTTTCGGTAGCCTGACTACCTCATACTCACGATTCTAGTCAGAATGTGAGTCTGATACCGCTCAATAGAGATTTGAGTATGGGGCGTGTTTCAACCGAACCAGGAGAAAAAATGCCTCTTCGCTCAATTGGATAGACCTACAACCAATCAGAGCAACGTAGTATGTGACGTAGATTAAGCGACACACACTTGTTGTAGGAAGGACGGCAAAAACATCTTTTCTATCGATAAAAGCCTTTATCGTGTTCCTCTGTTCGTCTTTCAAAATGAATGCAATGTGGAGAGCCTGTAGAACAGACTCGATGGCAGAATCTACACACCCTAGCTCTCCAGCGGCAGCCATGTTTGTTTCAAACGAATTCACACCAAGCGCTCTTTAGTGACGTAGCCGATAATGTCCCTGTTGATCATCTGTCCATCATCGTATAAAGCCCGTCCTGGCAATCTGATTGGGTCGACCGATTCTTGGTCGGGCATAATGATTTCCCAACTGAGCAGAGCCAGACCGAACTTCCTGACCAAAACTTTTATGGGCGGGGCTAAGTTCGGCCGGCACCCAGGCTACTCTTTCGGGCAAGCGTTTAACCTTTCCTGAGGCTCTTAACGTGTATCAAAATACTTTTGACCGAATTGGCCGTGGTGTCAGTAGCAATACAATTCAACCCAGGGGCTAACCATACCATTAGCTAGCACAGACATGATACATTTTGAGATTTCAAAAACAGCGCACCTACCTCTCTCAGCTTCAGTCATGTGACACGTCATGACATCACGGTGAAAATGGGTGTTGAAACGAGTCAGCTGTTCGATAGGAAACTATAACAAACATGGCAATGTGTAGTTCGGTTCCCGAGGGTCGTTTTTGGTGGACAAAAAGACAATTTTGGAATACTATAGTGTATGACTTCGGCGATCAATTTGTGCGCACGCCTGTGGAACACGGAAGCTGAAAGAGGTAGGTGCGCTGTTTTTGAAATCTCAAAATGTATCATGTCTGTGCTAGCTAATGGTATGGTTAACCCCTGGCTTGAATTGTATTGCTACTGACACCACGGCCAATTCGGTAAAAAGTATTTTGATGCACGTTAAGAGCCTCAGGAAAGGTTAAACGCTTGCCTGAAAGAGCCCGATTTCATGGAAATCAGCGCAATTGGACAACTTTGCACAGCGGGCATGAAAATTTCTCACGGTTTTCCCTTTGGCAAACTTTCCTGGGTCTCCAACAGATGGGATATGTTTGTCAAATGGCTGGAATTCTCCTTTAAGTAGAAAAAGAGTGATAGTTTATTTCAGATTTTCCCCAAACTTAGTATAGACTCCTCAGAATGACCATTTAGCAAAGAATTACCAAAGCTTGATCATTTCAACACCCTGTGAATGTTTTTTATATACATGTACATTGTTATCTGTACAGCAGCAGAAACATGTGTGTGACATGCAGTGCGTGTGACATGCAGTGCGTGTGACATGCAGTGCATGTGACATGCAGTGCGTGTGACATGCAGTGCGTGTGACATGCAGTGTGTGTGACATGCACTGCGTGTGACATGCACTGCGTGTGACATGCACTGCGTGTGACATGCAGTGCGTGTGACATGCAGTGCGTGTGACATGCACTGTGTGTGACATGCACTGCGTGTGACATGCAGTGGGTGTGACATGCACTGCGTGTGACATGCACTGCGTGTGACATGCACTGTGTGTGGCATGCAGTGCGTGTGACATGCAGTGCGTGTGACATGCACTGTGTGTGACATGCACTGCGTGTGACATGCATTGTGTGTGACATGCAGTGCGTGTGACATGCAGTGTGTTACATGCAGTGCGTGTGACATGCAGTGCGTGTGACATGTAGTGCGTGTGACATGCACTGTGTTTGACATGCAGTGTGTGTGACATGCAGTGTGTGTGACATGCACTGCGTGTGACATGCACTGCGTGTGACATGCACTGCGTGTGACATGCACTGTGTGTGACATGCAGTGCGTGTGACATGCACTGTGTGTGACATGCAGTGCGTGTGACATGCAGTGCGTGTGACATGCAAATGGATAGGCTCACTGACATGCTGTGTAACAGACGGGTGTAAGAAGACTGGACAGAGTCATCTGACCTCAATGATGCCACACTGGATGAAGATGAGCAGCAAATAACCACTAATTCAATCTTATGTGTGTATTTTCCTCCAGACCTCAGAAACAGTGCATCCTCCCACCAGTGGGCCTGTTGGACCCTGTCCTCCCTACAACCACTCTGGACAACCAGGACAGGTGAGTCTGGCCTCTTCATGTTTTCCTTACATGCTTATCTCATATATCTCATATCTTCCAACCCACACCTGCACTGACTCAGGTCCCTCCCACTGTTAGCTTTGCCTGCTTCCACATTAAACCCACAGGGACCCCGGGGGGTCCTCAGTTGATGTGGAGTAATGGGGACAGTAAAGCAGGCTGCAGGGATGGATGGCTGGGATGCTTTTTTAAATCCTTACTCTCTAACTGAACAAATACACATGCAGCCACACAGGGCCCTGAAGGGATCTGAGTCCAGCCCGTTGATGCTTTAATATGACAATGTGTTTTTCTGTTTGCAGGTGTATTACCACGCTCCAGATTCTGCTACGGTATGTAAGACATTATATAATATGTAAGGTTGATAAAAGTATAAAAAATATTGTGTCAGTCTGACCAAAAGCAGACTTTTAAAACACATGTAGGAATAATGTGGTTTGGGATTGAATCTCTCCTTCATGTGAAAACTCAGCTGCACTCAGATGGTCGTGGCTGTCTTTCCATGCTTCAGAGTTCTGTCCGTGCTCCAGAGTTCTGTCCGTGCTCCAGAGTTCTGTCTGTGCTCCAGAGTTCTGTCCGTGCTCCAGAGTTCTGTCCGTGCTCCAGAGTTCTGTCCGTGCTCCAGAGTTCTGTCTATGCTCCAGAGTTCTGTCTGTGCTCCAGAGTTCTGTCCGTGCTCCAGAGTTCTGTCCGTGCTCCAGAGTTCTGTCCGTGCTCCAGAGTTCTGTCTGTGCTCCAGAGTTCTGTCCGTGCTCCAGAGTTCTGTCCGTGTTCCAGAGTTCTGTCCGTGCTCCAGAGTTCTGTCCGTGCTCCAGAGTTCTGTCCGTGCTCCAGAGTTCTGTCCGTTTTCTCTTCCCCTTGCATTCATTTACTTTCATGTGGCTGAGTGTGGGGACAGAAGGACTCGTAACAAGGACACGGTGGCTGTGAGAGCTGCTGCTGGCATCATGTTTGACTTTCCACACACAGCATGTTCAGGGGGAGGAGATGTGGCGTGTTCAGTGGGTTCCAGCAGCACAGCTCATTCACTCCGTGCTCTGTGACGGTCGCTAACTTCACACAGTTTGCTGCTGCTGGTTCTGTGCAACATGGCAGGAGATTTATCAGATTCTGCCGACGTGGACGACCACTTTGAGTACGATGGACGTCCTTACCGGAGTGAATGAGCTGTGCTGCAGCGGTGTGCGGCGATGACGTCATCCCAGTAGAAGCGTGTGTAGAAAGCCCCCCATAAGCCTCCCGATAGCCCCCGATAACAACAGCACAGCAGCTCTGAGCTAACAGTGCAATAGTACGCGTTCATTCATTCATTGGTCTTAAAGTGTTGGTGAAATAAAGACTTATTCAGAGGCTGTATTGTCTCTGCCCTGTTCTCTCTGTTATATGGATATATGCAGATCTCCAGGGATCTAAATATCTTCTGAAGGACGCCGACTTTCACCAAACTGTTATCGGGGAGTAGATGAAGGTATTTATGGCAGAAATAAGGTCCAGGTTTAAAAAACCAACTTCCCCTTTAAATGGACGGGTCCAGCACAACCTGTAGCTTGACTCAGCTGTACATGTAACATGTTTTCTTCTTTGAATTTGAACTAAAACGTCAGTGTTTGGAAACGTGATCCATGCTGTTATTCCTGGGACTTCTGCCCAACATTAGATTTGACCAGAGTTAGTTCAACGTGCAGCAGCAACAAATTTGTTTGAGCCTTTCAGTTTGTCCAGATTATTTTGGTGTTCTCATTTTGAAAGATTGCTTTCACTTCATTGACTTTTAGTTCTTTTTGTCATGTTCATGTTGATTTGATGGTTCTGGTCACAAGTGGACAAACCCCAGTTCCCCTCACATAAAGTGTCACTGTGACCACTTGTCATTCAAGGAGACCCCCGGGATGAATTGAAGCTGTTGAAGCTTACCTTTCTGTATGGTTGGAGTCTGTCCTTCTCTAGCTCAGGGGGTCAGTCCACCAACAGGAAAGTTGACAGTTTGATCAGAGCCCCCTCCATACATGACAGAACCCCACATTGTCCACAACATGCCCATCATGGTGTGTGTATGTTAGATAAAAAGTGCTGCGTGTAGATAAAGAAGTTCTGTATGAGTGTGTGTTCTGACTGTCGCAGTGTAAACCCTGGGCTTAGGGTTAGGGTGGTAGGGTTAGGTTTGTGAGTTTTTACTCAGTGGCTCCCCTCCTACGTGTCTGAAAAGCCACCATGGAGTTTGGTGTAGGAGCCAGGGGGGTGCACGCTACAACTCATGACCTGGTTGGTGGTTGCCGGGTGTAGTGCCGTAACTCAGGAGGCCGTGGAAACTCTGTGTGATCTGCGTTGTGTTTCAAGTGGGTGCAATAGACACAGGATTCATACAGGTGTGTTTTATGTGCTGTAAAAGAAGTGAGAGCAGAAGAAAAATTATTAAACATTTATTAAAAACTCATATTTGTTTTTAAAAAATTGTGGCATGGACCTCCAGACTTATGGTTAGTGGCTGGTACTGTGATCCTTAAGGGAAGGTAGGGGTATGAAGGCAGACCTCACTGGAACAACTTCCTGGAAAAATTATTCAACTTTATTAAAAATATATTAAAAATGATTATGAATTTTTCAAAATGTGGCATGTAAACCCTGGTTAGGGTTAGGCATGCAGTCCTGTGACACCGCCTGGTCCTGTTACCTTAGGGTTAGGGTTCAGTGAAAGGTTATATAACACCCAATCATGGTTGAACTTATTAACTTATTAAAAAATAGACTAAATAAACTGGAAACCTCTGGGTCCTGTCTCAAAAGTGGAAAAGTGTCCAAGTTGCCATCATTTTTCATAAAAGCTTTTTTATCTGATACCTGTATGTCAGTCATTTCCATCATGTTGTGGCCGAACCGGTCGCTGAAGTTGTTCCTGTGGGGTAATCCTGTATCATAAGAACATAGAAACCAGCAGCCAGTTATCTTACAGGATTGTGAGCATGTACACTGGGAGAGCGATTAATCCCTCTTCATAAATTTGGTATTCTGTATTGTGGCCTATTGTTGAGGTTTTGTAACGCTGTTAGTCTGGAGATGCCAGCTGCATTTCCATTCTACCAGGAAGCTAAGCTAGTTTTTCTTAAACAATTTCAGGACTAATTAATCAGTGGTGTACCACAACATCAGCAGGCGTTATAGCTGTTTATCACCATACGCCCTCCTTTGTGGCAGCCCCTTAGGTGATCAAACCTAAAGGATAGTCCTGTGTCCAATTTGGTGGTAATTTGGTGATAAAAAGGGTTAGGGTTGGGCTTAGGGTTAGGGTGGGTGGTAGAGTTGGGGTTGGGATTAGGGTGGTGGGGTTGGGGTTAGGGTGGTAGGGTTAAGGTTAGGGTTGGGGTTAGGGTGGTAGGGTTAAGGTTAGGGTTGGGGTTAGGGTTAGGGTGGTAGGGTTAAGGTTAGGGTTGGGGGTAGGGTGGTAGGGTTAAGGTTAGGGTTGGGGGTAGGGTTGGGGTTAGGGTTAGGGTTAGGGTGGTAGGCTTAGGGTTAGGGTTGGGGTTGGGGTTAGGGTTAGGTGTTAGGAGTTTTTACTCAGTGGCTCCCCTCTTATGTAACGTCCCAGTTCAGACTCCTGTTCAGCCACCATGGAGTTTGGTATAGGTGCCAAGGGGGTGCACTGTCGCTCAGGACCCGGCTGGTGGTTGCTGCGTGTGCTAGAATGGTCTTGGAGTAACTCAGGAGGCCGTGGGAAACTCCTTGCATTTTTGGGTTTATGTTACAAGTGGGTGCAATGGACACAGGGTCCGTATCGGTGTGTGTTGTGTGCTGCGGGGGAGGGGGTGAGAAAAAAGAGGTGAGAGTAGGAAGGTGGATGTTAGGGGTGTAATTGGAGTTTTGGGAGTTTGTTAATTTTGGTTTTATCAGTTGGCTAAGGGTTCTTCCTCAAGGGGTTTGTCCAGCAAAAAGTTTCAAAGGAATATTGTTGATTTAGATTTATTTTAAATTTAATTTTTATTTAATTTTTATTTTAATTCCTATTTTGATATTTATCTTTTTATTCTTTATTTTTTCATTTTGTTTTTCTGTTACAGTGTTATACTGTTTGAAATTGTAAGTATGTAATCTGTTTTGTAAGGGAAAACCTCTGTAAAAGGAAATTCTGCCCCTGCTGGCGGGTTCAGGTATTACTCAAGTGGATTTGTTATTAACTCATTCGCTGCCAGCCATTTTCAGTGCAGAGAGACCCATACTGCCAAGTGTTTTACAGTATTTTGACTGATTTTCCAAGACCCACAGAAAAGTGTGTCTTATGACTATGTACACACCGAAATTACCAAAAGAAAGAGTAGACTCTCTTCTTTCATCAGGAAAAAAAAGTTTGTTTCTACCATTTTCAGTCCTTTAGTAATAGACAGTAGAACATAGGTTGGTTTCACCAAAAACAGCTGTTTTTAACAAAAAAATGGAGAAAACAAGCTTTTTGTGCAAAGAAACCTGTCAAGCAGAACAGTAACTTTAATGCTAACATTTTTTGCTTTAGTGACACCTCAAACATCTGAAAAGGTGGTAGGCTTAGGGTTGGGGTTAGGGTTGGGGTTGGGGTTAGGCTTAGGGTTAGGGTGGTAGAGTTAGGGTTGGGGTTAGGTTTAATTATGGTTAGGGTTGGGGTTAGGGTTAGGGTGGTAGGGTTGGGCTTAGGGTTAGGGTAGAGGTAGGGTGGTAGGGTTAGGGTTGGGTTTGGGGTTAGGGTGGTAGGGTTAGGGTTGGGTTTGGGGTTAGGGTGGTAGGCTTAGGGTTGGGGTTAGGGTTAGGGTAGAGGTAGGTTTGGTAGGGTTAGGGTTGGGTTTGGGGTTAGGGTGGTAGGCTTAGGGTTGGGGTTAGGGTTAGGGTAGAGGTAGGGTGGTAGGGTTAGGGTTGGGTTTGGGGTTAGGGTGGTAGGCTTAGGGTTGGGGTTAGGGTTAGGGTGGTAGGGTTAGGGGGTTAGGGTTGGGCTCACACTCTTCCAGACCACCTCTGGATGCAGTTCAGGTCTCAGTGTGTCCTCATCCTGTTTCCACTGGCACTTTCATCTGTCCACCCAAAACAGATGAGATCAATGTTTCTTCCCGTGTCTTCCAGGGTCCTACAGTCCACCCACCGCCTCCCACTGCTGGACCGGTGCAGGGGAGTGGCCCCCCACCTTCCCCAGTGAGTACTTCACCTCTTGCCCTGTTTTCCTCCCTCAGTATTCATGTATCCTGATCTAACTCTGGATTCACTCTGCAGGGTTTTAACCCAGCCTACCCACGCAAGAACCCTTGTTATCCACCCCAGAACCCAGCCTACCCACCCCAGAACCAAGGTTATCCACCCCAGAACCCAGGTTATCCACCCCCGGGTCCAGCTATGACCTCTCCTGCTCAGGCTCAACATTGGAATTACCCACCACCGAACCAGTACCCTCCTGCACCGACAGCTCCAATGGTATGACCCAACAGAAAAACTTTCCCCTGACAAAGTGTTGATTGCATGCTACTGACCAAGAGACTTCTCTTTTCTATTTCCTATTTCCTTTAGACTTTAGGTTAATTTCTATAGCCCAAAGCATCTCAGGGTACCTGACATACAGAAACCCAACAGTTCTGCCCAGGCAGGACTTGGTGACAGTTTGAAGAAAAAAAATACCTTTAACAGGAAGAAACCTCAAACAGAACCAGGCTCAGGGAGGTTGGCCTCCAACAGTTAGGCGTAGGTGAGAAGACTTCCTGGTGTGGTCAGGAACCACAGGTGCCTGCTGGGAGAGTAACACAGACTGCATTAAGCTCAGGGCATTAAGCCTAACCCTGAGGGTGGAGAGGATGTCTGCCTCCTGATCCCTGACAGCTGGTTCCACAAGATGACTTCTAGAACTTCCTAAATATCAGACAATAACGACTTTAAGAGACTGAAACAAAGAAAGTAAAAGCTGCTGAAGTGCTGACTCAGGAATCTGTCCTGCCTAAAATCTTCTCACAGTAGTGTTTAATTATGTCATCGGTAGCATTGAATCCTGAGGTGTGTGTGTGTGTGTGTGTGTGTGTGCAGGGCTGTGCTCCAGTTATGTACAGCGCTCTTCCACCTGCAGCAGCTAAGGAGTATGTTAAAGAGGAGACCAAGATGGAGGAAGGGACCTATTCACCTGCTGACCCCCTGCTGACTGCTGCACCACAGGTACACACGCACGCACGCACGCACGCGCACACACGCACGCACGCACACGCACACACGCACGCACGCACACACACACGCACACACACACACGCACACACACCTGGAGCTCATACATTTCTCTTTCCTTCACAGAGTAGCTTTTAAGTCAACCCGACTCATGAGAGAGGAAACTGATGCATTTTTCCTTTTAAAACATTTTAGAAAGAGATCATAAGATCTGTGCTCCATCCTTCCAAAGTCTGCAGCTGCACCTCATTAAGGCGGAGTTACAGCTGACGCGTCAGAATGATGTTTCAGGCCTGGCGCTTGCCTTGAGAAGGCGGCGAAGCGCGGTGTCGTGCACCAGTCAGGAGGTGCGTTTGTACAGCAGCTGTACGACACTGCAGGGAAACAGCACAGGGAGCATGTAAACTCCCCAGACTGGTGCACAGAGATGGGCAGAACTTTGGGGAAAGAGGGAGAGTTCTGTAAGAATGTGTGGAAGAAGCTACGGGACAGATACCTGAAGGCAAAGAAGAGGGCAGAGACTCCAGGTGGTGATGAAGAATCTTCCTCACACACCAGAGTAAGTCATGGAGTTCCTCAGGGTTCTGTGCTTGGACCGATTCTTTTCACTTTATACATGCTTCCATTAGGTAACATTATTAGACAGCATGGCATAAATTTCCATTGCTATGCTGATGATACTCAGCTGTACTTATCTATAAAACCAGATGAACCCAATAGGTTGGTCAGACTACAAGCATGTCTTAAAGACATAAAGACCTGGATGACTCAGAACTGTCTGCTTCTAAATTCAGACAAAACTGAAGTCGTTATCTTTGGACCTGAGCGTTTCAGGGAGAAATTGTCTAGCTATATAGTTACTCTAGATGGTATTTCCTTGGCTTCTAGTTCTACAGTGAGGAACCTTGGAGTTATTTTTGACCAGAACTTATCATTTGACTCGCATATAAAACAGGTTTCTAGGACTGCCTTCTTTCATCTTCGTAATATTGTTAAAATCAGGAACATCTTGTCTCAGAGTGATGCAGAAAAACTAGTCCATGCATTTGTTACTTCAGGATTGGACTACTGTAATTCTTTATTATTGGGCTGTCCCACATATTCTCTGAAAAGCCGTCAGTTGATCCAAAATGCTGCAGCCAGAGTTCTGATGAGAACTAACAGGAGAGATCATATTTCTCCAGTTTTAGCTTCTCTTCATTGGCTCCCTGTTAAATTCAGAATAGAATTTAAGATTCTTCTCCTTACATATAAAACTCTTAATGACCGAGCTCCATCATATCTTAAAGATCTCATTGTAAGATATTTTCCTAACAGAGCACTTCGTTCCCAAACTGCAGGTTTACTTGAGGTTCCCAGAGTTTCTAAAAGTAGAATGGGAGGCAGAGCCTTCAGTTTTAAGACCAGGCTTAAAACTTTCCTTTCTGATAAAGCTTATAGTTAGGGATGGCTCAGGTGATCCTGAAACATCCCATAGTTAAGCTGCTATAGGCCCAGACTGCTGGGGGGCCTCATCTGTCACACCTTTCCTCACTTTACTCTCTTTATGTATATGTGACATTATTGTGGTCATTAACTCGTGTTTCCCTGTTCCAACAGATATCCTTTGAATGGTGTTACAGTGCCGCCGCGCTATATAAATAAAAATGAATTGAATTGAATTGATGCCGGGGGCTTCAGACCTTCACCTCTTAACTGAATTAAAAAATTAAAAAGATCCGAATACTGCAGCAGTATCATTAATGTGTTCCTGCTCTGGACAGGGGCATTGTTTTCTTCTTCACTTTCGTTGTTGTAGAGTAGTTAGCGGTAACCTTCACGTAGCAGCGCCACCTCTGTGACGGAGAAAACTGCAACTACTGGCACATCGACTCACGCCACCGTATATAGCCGGCAGGAAATCGTGACGTCATCAACACCGCTCGCGCTGGCAGACGCGACAACCATGCTAGAGCCTTTAGGCTGCTCCCCTTCACGTCTCTACCCCCCCAGAGTGCCATTCTTTATATAGGAACAGAAAAGCTTTGCTGCTGGGAGTGCGAGGAGAACACGTACAGAAGAGCAGAGGCAGCATGAAGGAATGTGCTTACATGACAATGGTCCAACAAACACTGCTTTTTAAAGAAATAAATGAATCTTTTTGTTTCTGTGACCCACAGGCTGAGGCTGCCCCAGGTCCCGGAGCTCCTGCAGACCCCTCCTCCACCAATGTTCTCAGCTCCTCTGAAGGAACTGCTCACCAGTTCCAGATCAATAGCTGCCAAAACTCCTCCAACTTCCTGTAGCGTGCCGACTCCACATGTTGATGCCACAGTGCTTCTGAGTGTTTTCTGTTCTTCTTCAGTAGATTCAGCTCACAGGTGGACACAGGTGTGGGAGGGGGCAGAAAAAATCCCATCAACACATTCAATGAGCATTTATCTGTTTTATGCTATTCGGTTTCATTCAGTTTGTTCATGTAGCACCAAACGTTCAGGTCACAACCAAAGTCAACTCAGGGTCCTTTACAGAGAAGTGCAGCCTGTCCAGCTCAGTCACATTGATTCCAGATGGAGTCCTGTAATAGCAGCTCATAAACAGCTGCCCTCCATCCTGTTCAGAAAGAATCCTCACTGCCTTTTAACAGGAAGAGACCCCGAGCAGAAGCAGAACCTGCACGGGGGGGCCCCATCTACCTCAGCTGAGGTTCAGTTACATTCTGCCTTTTGGATCTCAGTTCTGGACCTTCACTTTGTACAAAGGAAGCAGCCTACTTAGGTGCAGGGACCATGAACAGAACTCAGAACCCACTGTTGGTGCCTTCTGATCTGGAGTGAGCGAGGCCTCGAGTCTCCTCCATTCTGCCAGACGCTGTAGTAACCCTGGCCCCAAGTAACGTTCCCCTCATGTAACAGTGTTTGATGTAGAACTCGTCTGCATGCTATAATAAGATGCTTTTTTATTCTTTCTGTGTAAATGTGACCATGGTTCAGCTGGAAGCTGGTGACATGTTGTAACCCTCACAGAGCTGAATATTAAACACACAGCTGTGGTGTACAGACTGATCCTTTAATGCTTTTCTGACAGTCCAACATCAATGCTCCCAGTGCAGTTACAGAAATGTAGCTTTGGTTCTACGTTTCATTCTCTCACATTTATATGCCACTACATCCCCTTTTCTAGGGGGCATTATGAGCCTAAAAGCCAAGGACCACCTGGGATGGTTCAGAGGAAGAAACCTTCCCCTGCAGCCTCCTCGGGGGGGCCCTGTGGCCTCCCCGGGCGCTGTGAATGGCTGCCCACTGCTCCAGGTTGGTGTGTGTGTGTGTGTGTGTGTGCGTCAGCAGGTGCCGACCTGGATGGGTTAAAAGCAGAGGACAAATTGTGAGTGCTGCTGACATTTAATTTTTATTCATGAAGAAACACAAAGAAGACGTGGAGCTGTGGGAGCATGGTGGGAAATGGACCAGCTTTTATTGTGGTATAAAACAGTTTCTCTGAGAATAAAGTTACTATCTTTGGCTTATGACTGCATCCATCTGCATGACTTTGAAACAAAGCATTAAAAATGGTGCAGAAGACGGATAATAAGCAGCGTAGGGACACACAGCAGCTGCACAGGAACAGATACACGACACACATGACAGCATGCTGTTGGGAGCAGAGCTGGAACACAACACTTCTCGTCAGTCTGAAACTGCTCAACGTGTTTCCTCCTCTGAACTATGATGCCAGCGGGTGGAGCTCTGTAAGTAAAGGGTGGTGCTGAGCTCAGAATGTCCTCAGCATTAGGTGATCAGGTGATCTGATCAGGTGACCTGCGCCCAGAGCTGGCATGCTCAGCTGCTTTCTCCATTCGAATGCGTTCACAAACTGTTTTAATTCCGCTGAATTCTTCCATTTGTTAATGCTGAGACACAGAACAGGTGATTCAGTCTGGATTACCCAGATAAAGGGGTCCAGGAAGCCCCTCAGCTGTCTGTTCCATTTCAGCAGATTTGGAGGTGTTTAAGATCTAAAATTCTATCCACAAAGATGAAAATGGAATTTATGTTTCATTTATGTCCAACTGAGGCTTAAAAATATTTCCCCTCAATAAAAAAATCATGAGTACTGAAAAGATGAGCTGTGTAGAACCTGTGGCCCCTGCTGGCCCCTTCACTCCTCTGTCCGAGTCCATCTCTCCATTTCTCTTAGCCGCCTTTCAAGGATCTTCACCTGCTCCTCCAATCGAGCCGTTTTATCCGCCACCACAGAACCGCTCGAGGTTCCAACTCCCAGAAGGACGCAGACGCACACCAGGACCGCCAGCCGGATGGCCATGGTCTCTGTGCCCACCCGGTAGTCACTCAGGATGAGCCCAAAACAGGCAACAGCCACTCCGAGTTTCAACAGCCACAGAGCCCGCCTCAGGGTGGAGGCAACCAATTGGAGCGCAAAGGAGATCAGCCAGTAGCAAATGAGAGCCACCAGGAGCCAGTGGGCCACGAAGATCAGCCCCTCAGGGGTCACTTTTCTCACAGGGAAGCCAACTGAAAAACAAGAGCAAACACACTGAATACAGCACAGAAAGCAGGGCTGAGTGGAACTCTGAGGGTCCAACGGCCCACCTGGGTTCTACACAAAGCAACAGAAAGTTCTGCTGTCAGATGATGCAAACATTTCATGTCACCATGTGTTTAAAAGCATTTTCAGCACCAGAGAAAACACAACAGTTATGATGCTCTACTGTACATTACTGTACATCCAAAGCCCAGGAGCAGAGGGCCTGAATTAAAGAAGAAATCCACAGTTCTGTTCCCCCTGCCTGCCCTCTGAATGAACCCATTTGAATTGGTGGCATCAGAAAAACTCCTGTTAAGGCACTAGTGATGGTTCTGAAAGCCCCCCTTGTGGCCCCCCAGCAGACTGATATCTGACGCTGGTTTCTGGCTGGAAGGTGATGACATACCTTCAGTCCCTGCTGGACTCATGTGAGTCAGCTCAGGCCATGGAAACATGGAAATGAGCTGCTCTGGCGCAGTACTTATCTGGCCTTTAGAATGTCTCAGCTTCACATTCACACAGCTGTTGAGCTCATGCTCCTACGATGCACAGATGTGAGCCCAGATGTGAGCCCAGATGTGAGCAGAGATGTGAGCTCAGATGTGAGCCCAGATGTGGGCTCAGATGTGGGCCCAGATGTGGGCTCAGATGTGGGCCCAGATGTGAGCACAGATGTGGGCTCAGATGTGGGCTCAGATGTGGACCCAGATGTGGGCTCAGATGTGGGCCCAGATGTGAGCAGAGATGTGAGCTCAGATGTGAGCCCAGATGTGGACCCAGATGTGGGCTCAGATGTGGGCCCAGATGTGAGCACAGATGTGGGCTCAGATGTGAGCCCAGATGTGGGCCCAGATGTGGGCTCAGATGTGGGCCCAGATGTGAGCACAGATGTGGGCCCAGATGTGGAGCCCAGATGTGGGCACAGATGTGGGTCCAGATGTGGGCACAGATGTGGGTCCAGATGTGGGCCCAGATGTGGACCCAGATGTGGGCTCAGATGTGGGCCCAGATGTGAGCAGAGATGTGAGCTCAGATGTGAGCCCAGATGTGGGCCCAGATGTGGGCCCAGATGTGAGCACAGATGTGGGCTCAGATGTGGGCCCAGATGTGAGCAGAGATGTGAGCTCAGATGTGAGCCCAGATGTGGACCCAGATGTGGGCTCAGATGTGGGCCCAGATGTGAGCACAGATGTGGGCTCAGATGTGGGCCCAGATGTGGGCTCAGATGTGGGCCCAGATGTGAGCACAGATGTGGGCTCAGATGTGGGCCCAGATGTGGACCCAGATGTGGGCTCAGATGTGGGCCCAGATGTGAGCACAGATGTGGGCTCAGATGTGAGCCCAGATGTGGGCCCAGATGTGGGCTCAGATGTGGGCCCAGATGTGAGCACAGATGTGGGCCCAGATGTGGAGCCCAGATGTGGGCACAGATGTGGGTCCAGATGTGGGCACAGATGTGGGTCCAGATGTGGGCCCAGATGTGGACCCAGATGTGGGCTCAGATGTGGGCCCAGATGTGAGCAGAGATGTGAGCTCAGATGTGAGCCCAGATGTGGGCTCAGATGTGGGCCCAGATGTGAGCAGAGATGTGAGCTCAGATGTGAGCCCAGATGTGGACCCAGATGTGGGCTCAGATGTGGGCCCAGATGTGAGCACAGATGTGGGCTCAGATGTGAGCCCAGATGTGGGCCCAGATGTGGGCTCAGATGTGGGCCCAGATGTGAGCACAGATGTGGGCCCAGATGTGGAGCCCAGATGTGGGCACAGATGTGGGTCCAGATGTGGGCACAGATGTGGGTCCAGATGTGGGCCCAGATGTGGACCCAGATGTGGGCTCAGATGTGGGCCCAGATGTGAGCACAGATGTGGGCTCAGATGTGGGCCCAGATGTGGGCTCAGATGTGGGCCCAGATGTGAGCACAGATGTGGGCTCAGATGTGGGCCCAGATGTGAGCACAGATGTGGGCCCAGATGTGAGCCCAGATGTGGGCCCAGATGTGGGCTCAGATGTGGGCCCAGATGTGAGCTCAGATGTGGCCCTGTCACTTTTATGTAGCGTGCTAACTAACTAGCATAATTAGGAAAAATGATTAATGATGAAGCTACCTTACCCTGAACTCCAGCAGCATGAAGGAAGTGGGACACATACTGCAGCAGAATGTTAAGACCACCAGCAAGACCCTCTGCAACTACGTCCAGGACCTGAGAAAAGGCCTGCAGGGGGAGACAGGGGGGAGTCGAGGTTACACCGAGGAAGAAGAGCCTGCAGGGGGGAGACGAGTTTCCCATCATTCCTTGAGGCCCAGCAGAGCACCTGCTGCTGCCAAATCTCATGAGATTATCGTTGTGTAGTTCATGTAAAGACAGAAAATCTAAATAATGGAGTATGTTCCACGGCGCGCACACGCACGCACGCAGACATCCCAAGTCTCCCGGAAGTTCCGGGAGTCTCCCTGATATTGATAGTTAATCACGGATGCCCGCGAGTCGGATAAAATATCCCGGATTTTAGACTATGCGAGGGCGTGTCCTTTTTTTTTTTCAATGCGAGTGAGAGCGTGCAGGCAATACAATAACTCGTGCACCATGCGCGTTTCGACTGCGCAGGCACGAGAGAGAGGGGTGTGGGGAGAGGTGAGAAACCTGTGCGTGTCTGTCCAAAGCGATGCTCTGTTCAACGAGCGTTCAGGGCGACTGCTTGTCAGAGGGCGCGCTGATTGGTTTAGTCAGCAAAATAAGCCAATAACGTTCGGTGTGGGAGGGCTTCGATTTACTCTCTGACAGTCACCTAAGTTACCGCTCAAAACTGTGAATCCTCGAGTAAAAAACGAAAATATGAGACTCATTTTACAGCAGAATATACTAAAGTATATCCATGTCTAGTTCGATAAGCATCTCCCTGAAATGAGTTTTTGGAACTTGGGATGTCTGCGCTTGACTTGTTCACACCACATTAATATCCACTGTTTGTTCAGGTTTACTGAGTTGTTCCAGATAACTTCCATGCTGTTTAAATGAGAGCTAACATCTCTGACCTTCTGCACCGACAGCACCGTCTGCTCCTCCGCCAGCCTTCCCAGGAAGGCTCTGCCCTCCTCAGCCAGGCCACTCACAGCTTCCCGGAGCTCCTGAATCAAACCGGAGCGACTGTCCAACTCCCCCGAAACAGAAAACACCAACAAGCTGAACATATAAAGGCCGCTCAGAAGCTTTAGTTTGGTGTGACTAAACATTCTGAGAACACTTCAGCTCCGGAAACACCCCCGAAACAAGTCAAAGTAGCTGCAGGTTGGCAGCCAGCACAAAGTTTTCCAACAGGATGTGGAAAAGCACGCTATGAATGAACAGTGATGTTCGCCACCTTGTGGCCAGACTGAGGAAGTGTCAATGACAACTTCCCGCCTCTGCACGATTCACGTTTCTGACGTACAGGCCACGTGAGTCTCCTGAAGAATGGCCAAAGTGCAGGAATGAGAATGATGTTTTGCTGAAGGTTCTGATTAAAGGGGTAGTTCGCCATTTTGCACATTAAGCCCTGTTTTTAGGTAGTCTGGGGTGAATTATAGATGTTCTGATCACAATTTGGACATTTGGTGCTGAACGGAGCATTTAGGTATCCACTGCTGCAGCCCACCCACCTTTGCATTGAGTCAATGACCACTCAAGCAAACAATCATAAAACGGCATTAAACTTTCGTTTGCAGAGACATGAAACTCACCGTGTGGTCTGTGGTGGACAGCGATACGTTGGCTCGAAAATCACCGCGAAATACGCTTCCAGAGAAGTTATATTACCATTATTGTCCGTCTTCATTGATTTGTATTGTACACAAACAACGCACTATCGCCACCTAGTGGCTGGATGTCTTGCTGCTGCTATTCAACGGTGTCCGGAAAAATAGGTCCACCAAATGCTAAAACAACTGTTAGAAGGCACATTTCGCTGCGATTTTCGGGTCAATTTCGATAAATTGACTTGATTTTCGAGCCAACGTATCGCTGTCCACCACTGACCACACGGTGAGTTCCATGTCTTTTCAAACGAAAGTTTAATGCCGTTTTATGATTGTTTGCTTGAGTGGTCATTGACTCAATGCAAAGGTGGGTGGGCTGCAGCAGTGGATACCTAAATGCTCCGTTCAGCACCAAGTGTCCAAATTGTGATCAGAACATCTATAATTCACCCCAGACTACCTAAAAACTAGCCTGACTACGTCATACTCACGATTCTAGTCAGAATGTGAGTCTGATACCGCTCGATAGAGGTTTGAGTATGGGGCGTGTTTCAACCGAACCAGGAGAAAAAATGCCTCTTCGCTCAATTGGATAGACCTACAACCAATCAGAGCAACGTAGTATGTGACGTAGATTAAGCGACACACACTTGTGGTAGGAAGGACGGCAAAAACATCTTTTCTATCGATAAAAGCCTTTATCGCGTTCCTCTGTTCGTCTTTCAAAATGAATGCAATGTGGAGAGCCTGTAGAACAGACTCGATGGCAGAATCTACACGCCCTAGCTCTCCAGCGGCAGCCATGTTCAGCTCTTTAGTGACGTAGTCGATAATGTCCCTGTTGATCATCTGTCCATCATCGTATAAAGCCCGCCCTGGCAATCTGATTGGTCCGACCAATTCTTGGTCGGGCATAATGATTTCCCAACTGAGCAGAGCCAGACCGAACTTCCTGACCAAAACTTTTATGGGCGGGGCTAAGTTCGGCTGGCACCCAGGCTACCTAAAAACAGGGCTTAATGTGCAAAATGGCGAACTAACCCTTTAATCCTTCTATTGATAAGAAAACCGTTTCAAGACTTTTCTTTTCAGTTGGAAACGGCACATTACGTTTTCCAACTGATATATGGTGATGTTTTTTACTGTTTCGTTGCTAAACTTTAACAATTAGTTCAACATTGTCTCTGGAATCCGAAAAAAGAAAATGATTTAAAAGATGGCAAATGTTTTTTTACAGATCTTGTTATTAACCAGCGCAGATGAAAGCAGGATTAACTGGTTGCAGAGATACAGACTTTCAGCCTTAACCCAATACAACACGGACACGCTCAAGTTTTATCAAAATTTAATCTATTCACGGGTTAATCCAGCACGATGTTGAACCTGAAACAAAACTCAATCAAGAGATGGATACCATGGGTATCTACAGGGTATCTGAAGGGTATCTGCAGGGTATCTGCAGGGTATCTGCTGCAGGGTGTCTTCAGGGTGTCTGCTGCAGGGTGTCTGCTGCAGGGTGTCTGCTGCAGGGTGGCTGCAGGGTGTCTGCTGCAGGGTGTCTGCTGCAGGGTGGCTGCAGGGTGGCTGCTGCAGGGTGGCTGCAGGGTGTCTGCTGCAGGGTGTCTGCTGCAGGGTGGCTGCAGGGTGGCTGCTGCAGGGTGGCTGCAGGGTGGCTGCTGCAGGGTGGCTGCTGCAGGGTGGCTGCAGGGTGTCTGCAGGGTGGCTGCAAGGTGGCTGCAGGGTGTCTGCAGGGTGTCTGCTGCAGGGTGTCTGCAGGGTGTCTGCTGCAGGGTGTCTGCTGCAGGGTGGCTGCAGGGTGTCTGCAGGGTGGCTGCTGCAGGGTGGCTGCAGGGTGTCTGCTGCAGGGTGTCTGCAGGGTGTCTGCAGGGTGTCTGCAGGGTGTCTGCTGCAGGGTGTCTGCTGCAGGGTGTCTGCAGGGTGTCTGCAGGGTATCTGCAGGGTGTCTGCAGGGTGTCTGCTGCAGGGTGTCTGCAGGGTGTCTGCAGGGTGTCTGCAGGGTGTCTGCTGCAGGGTGTCTGCTGCAGGGTGTCTGCAGGGTATCTGCAGGGTGTCTGCAGGGTGTTTGCTGCAGGGTGGATGTAGGGTGGCTGCAGGGTATCTGCAGGGTGTCTGCTGCTGGGTGTCTGCAGGGTGTCTGCAGGGTATCTGCAGGGTGTCTGTAGGGTGTCTGCAGGGTGTCTGCTGCAGGGTGGCTGCTGCAGGGTGGCTGCAGGGTGTCTGCTGCAGGGTGGCTGCTGCAGGGTGGCTGCAGGGTGTCTGCTGCAGGGTGTCTCCAGGGTGTCTGCAGGGTGTTTGCTGCTGGGTGTCTGCAGGGTATCTGCAGGGTGTCTGCAGGGTGTCTGCAGGGTGTTTGCTGCAGGGTGGATGTAGGGTGGCTGCAGGGTATCTGCAGGGTGTCTGTAGGGTGGCTGCAGGGTATCTGCAGGGTGTCTGCAGGGTGTCTGCTGCTGGGTGTCTGCAGGGTGTCTGCTGCTGGGTGTCTGCAGGGTGGCTGCAGGGTGGCTGCAGGGTGTCTGCAGGGTGTCTGCTGCAGGGTGTCTGCTGCAGGGTGTCTGCTGCAGTGTGTCTGCAGGGTGTCTGCTGCAGGGTGTCTGCTGCAGTGTGTCTGCAGGGTGTCTGCTGCAGGGTGTCTGCTGCAGGGTGTCTGCAGGGTGGCTGCAGTGTGTCTGAAGGGTGTCTGCAGGGTGTCTGCTGCAGGGTGTCTGCAGGGTGTCTGCAGGGTGTCTGCAGGGTGTCTTTAGGGTGTCTTTAGGGTGTCTGCAGGGTGGCTGCAGGGTGTCTGCTGCAGGGTGTCTGCTGCAGGGTGTCTGCAGGGTGGCTGCAGTGTGTCTGAAGGGTGTCTGCAGGGTGTCTGCTGCAGGGTGTCTGCAGGGTGTCTGCAGGGTGTCTTTAGGGTGTCTTTAGGGTGTCTGCAGGGTGTCTTTAGGGTGGCTGTAGGGTGTCTGCTGCAGGGTGTCTGCAGGGTGGCTGCAGGGTTGCTGCAGGGTGTCTACTGCAGGGTGTTTGCAGGGTGGCTGCAGGGTGTCTGCTGCAGGGTGGCTGCAAGGTGGCTGCAGGGTGTCTGTAGGGTGGCTGCAGGGTGTCTGTAGGGTGTCTGCTGCAGGGTGGCTGCATCATGTCTGCTTCAGGGTGTCTGCTGCAGGGTGGCTGCAGGGTGTCTGCTGCAGGGTGGCTGCAGGGTGGCTGCAGGGTGGCTGCAGGATGGCTGCAGGGTGGCTGCAGGGTGTCTGTAGGGTGTCTGCTGCAGGGTGTCTGCTGCAGGGTGTCTGCTGCAGGGTGTCTGCTGCAGGGTGTCTGCTGCAGGGTGGCTGCAGGGTGTTTGCTGCAGGGTGGATGTAGGGTGGCTGCAGGGCGTCTGCTGCAGGGTGTCTGCAGGGTATCTGCAGGGTATCTGCAGGGTGTCTGCAGGGTGTCTGCTGCAAGGTGTCTGCAGGGTGGCTGTAGGGTGTCTGCAGGGTATCTGCAGGGTGTCTGCAGGGTGTCTGCTGCAGGGTGTCTGCTGCAGGGTGGCTGCAGGGTGGCTGCGGGGTGGCTGCAGGGTGTATGCTCCAGGGTGTCTGCAGGGTGGCTGCAAGGTGGCTGCAGGGTGTCTGCAGGGTGTCTGCTGCAGGGTGTCTGCAGGGTGTCTGCTGCAGGGTGTCTGTAGGGTGTCTGCTGCAGGGTGTCTGCTGCAGGGTGTCTGTAGGGTGTCTGCAGGGTGTCTGCAGGGTGGCTGCAGTGTGTCTGTAGGGTGTCTGCAGGGTGTCTGCTGCTGGGTGTCTGCAGGGTGTCTGCAGGGTGGCTGCCGCAGGGTGTCTGTAGGGTGTCTGCAGGGTGGCTGCAGGGTGTCTGCAGGGTATCTGCAGGGTGTCTGCAGGGTGTCTGCTGCAGGGTGTCTGCAGGGTATCTGCAGGGTGTCTGCAGGGTGTCTGCTGGGTGTCTGCAGGGTGTCTTTAGGCTGTCTGCTGCAGGGTGTCTGCTGCAGGGTGTCTGCAGGGTGGCTGCAGGGTGTCTGCTGCAGGGTGTCTGCTGCTGGGTGTCTGCTGCAGGGTGTCTGCTGCAGGGTGTCTGCAGGGTGGCTGCTGGGTGTCTGCTGCAGGGTGTCTGCAGGGTATCTGCAGGGTATCTCCAGGGTGTCTGCTGCAGGGTGGCTGCAGGGTGTCTGCTGCAGGGTGGCTGCAGGGTGTCTGCAGGGTGTCTGCTGCAGGGTGGCTGCAGGGTGTCTGCTGCAGGGTGTCTGCTGCAGGATGTCTGCAGGGTGGCTGCAAGGTGGCTGCAGGGTGTCTGTAGGGTGGCTGCAGGGTGTCTGCTTCAGGGTGTCTGCTGCAGGGTGTCTGCTGCAGGATGTCTGCAGGGTGGCTGCAAGGTGGCTGCAGGGTGTCTGCTTCAGGGTGTCTGCTGCAGGGTGGCTGCAGGGTGGCTGCTGCAGGGTGTCTGCTGCAGGGTGTCTGCTGCAGGATTTCTGCAGGGTGGCTGCAGGGTGGCTGCAGGGTGGCTGCTGGATGTCTGCAGGGTGGTTGCAGGATGTCTGCAGGGTGTCTGCTGCAGGGTGTCTGCTGCAGGGTGTCTGCTGCAGGGTGTCTGCTGCAGGGTGGCTGCAGGGTGTCTGCAGGGTGTCTGCAGGGTGTCTGCAGGGTATCTGCAGGGTGTCTGTAGGGTTGCTGCAGGGTATCTGCAGGGTGTCTGCAGGGTGTCTGCTGCTGGGTGTCTGCAGGGTGTCTGCTGCAGGGTGTCTGCTGAAGGGTGGCTGCAGGATGTCTGCAGGGTGGCTGCAGGGTGTCTGCTGCAGGGTGGCTGCAGGGTGTCTGCAGGGTGTCTGCAGGGTATCTGCAGGGTGTCTGTAGGGTTGCTGCAGGGTATCTGCAGGGTGTCTGCTGCAGGGTGGCTGCAGGGTGTCTGCAGGGTGTCTGCTGCAGGGTGTCTGCAGGGTGGCTGCAGGGTGTCTGTAGGGTGTCTGCAGGGTATCTGCAGGGTGTCTGCAGGGTGTCTACTGCAGGGTTTCTGCTGCAGGGTGGCTGCAGGGTGGCTGCAGGGTGGCTGCAGGGTGTCTGCAGGGTGTCTGCTGCAGTGTGTCTGCAGGGTGTCTGCTGCAGGGTGTCTGCTGCAGGGTGTCTGCTGCAGGGTGTCTGCAGGGTGTCTTTAGGCTGTCTGCAGGGTGTCTGCAGGGTGTCTTTAGGCTGTCTGCAGGGTGTCTGCAGGGTGTCTTTAGGGTGGCTGTAGGGTGTCTGCTGCAGGGTGTCTGCTGCAGGGTTGCTGCAGGGTGTCTGCTGCAGGGTGTCTGCTGCTGGGTGTCTGCTGCAGGGTGTCTGCAGGGTATCTGCAGGGTGTCTGCAGGGTATCTGTAGGGTATCTGCAGGGTGTCTGCTGCAGGGTGTCTGCTGCAGGATTTCTGCAGGGTGGCTGCAGGATGTCTGCAGGGTGGCTGCAGGGTGTCTGCTGCAGGGTGTCTGCTGCAGGTTGGCTGCAGGGTGTCTGCAGGGTGTCTGCAGGGTGGCTGCAGGGCGTCTGCTATAGGGTGGCTGCAGGGTGTCTGCAGGGTGTCTGCTGCAGTGTGTCTGCAGGGTGTCTGCTGCAGGGTGTCTGCAGGGTGGCTGCAGTGTGTCTGAAGGGTGTCTGCAGGGTGTCTGCTGCAGGGTGTCTGCTGCAGGGTGTCTGCTGCAGGGTGGCTGCAGGGTGTCTGCTGCAGGGTGTCTGCTGCAGTGTGTCTGCAGGGTGTCTGCTGCAGTGTGTCTGCAGGGTGTCTGCTGCAGGGTGTCTGCTGCAGGGTGTCTGCTGCAGGGTGTCTGCAGGGTGGCTGCAGTGTGTCTGCTGCAGTGTGTCTGCAGGGTGTCTGCTGCAGGGTGTCTGCTGCAGGGTGTCTGCAGGGTGGCTGCAGTGTGTCTGAAGGGTGTCTGCAGGGTGTCTGCTGCAGGGTGTCTGCAGGGTGGCTGCAGGGTGTCTGCAGGGTGTCTTTAGGCTGTCTGCAGGGTGTCTGCAGGGTGTCTTTAGGCTGTCTGCAGGGTGTCTGCAGGGTGGCTGCAGTGTGTCTGAAGGGTGTCTGCAGGGTGTCTGCTGCAGGGTGTCTGCAGGGTGGCTGCAGGGTGTCTGCAGGGTGTCTTTAGGCTGTCTGCAGGGTGTCTGCAGGGTGTCTGCAGGGTGTCTTTAGGCTGTCTGCAGGGTGTCTGCAGGGTGTCTTTAGGCTGTCTGCAGGGTGTCTGCAGGGTGTCTTTAGGGTGGCTGCAGGGTTGCTGCAGGGTGTCTGCTGCAGGGTGTCTGCTGCAGGGTGTCTGCAGGGTGGCTGCAGGGTTGCTGCAGGGTGTCTGCTGCAGGGTGTCTGCTGCTGGGTGTCTGCTGCAGGGTGTCTGCAGGGTATCTGCAGGGTGTCTGCAGGGTATCTATAGGGTGGCTGCAGGGTTGCTGCAGGGTGTCTGCTGCAGGGTGTCTGCAGGGTGGCTGCTGCAGGGTGTCTGCAGGGTGGCTGCAGGGTTGCTGCAGGGTGTCTGCTGCAGGGTGTCTGCTGCAGGGTGTCTGCTGCTGGGTGTCTGCTGCAGGGTGTCTGCAGGGTGTCTGTAGGGTGTCTGCTGCAGGGTGGCTGCATCGTGTCTGCTTCAGGGTGTCTGCTGCAGGGTGTCTGCTGCAGGGTGTCTGCAGGGTGGCTGCAGGGTGGCTGCAGGGTGGTTGCAGGGTGTCTGCTGCAGGGTGGCTGCAGGGTGGCTGCAGGATGTCTGCAGGGTGGCTGCAGGGTGTCTGCTGCAGGGTGTCTGCTGCAGGGTGGCTGCAGGGTGTCTTTAGGCTGTCTGCAGGGTGTCTGCAGGGTGTCTTTAGGGTGGCTGTAGGGTGTCTGCAGCAGGGTGTCTGCTGCAGGGTGTCTGCAGGGTGTCTGCTGCAGGGTGTCTGCTGCAGGGTGTCTGCTGCAGTGTGTCTGCAGGGTGGCTGCAGGGTGTCTGCAGGGTGTCTTTAGGGTGGCTGTAGGGTGTCTGCTGCAGGGTGTCGGCTGCAGGGTGTCTGCAGGGTGTCTGCTGCAGGGTGTCTGCTGCAGGGTGTCTGCAGGGTGGCTGCAGGGTGTCTGCAGGGTGTCTTTAGGCTGTCTGCAGGGTGTCTGCAGGGTGTCTTTAGGGTGGCTGTAGGGTGTCTGCTGCAGGGTGTCGGCTGCAGGGTGTCTGCAGGGTGTCTGCTGCAGGGTGGCTGCAGGGTGGCTGCAGGGTGTCTGCTGCAGGGTGTCTGCTGCAGGATGTCTGCAGGGTGGCTGCAAGGTGGCTGCAGGGTGTCTGTAGGGTGGCTGCAGGGTGTCTGCTTCAGGGTGTCTGCTGCAGGGTGGCTGCAGGGTGTCTGCAGGGTGGTTGCAGGGTGTCTGCTGCAGGGTGGCTGCAGGATGTCTGCAGGGTGGCTGCAGGGTGTGTGCTGCAGGGTGTCTGCTGCAGGGTGTCTGCAGGGTGTCTGCAGGGTGTCTGCAGGGTATCTGCAGGGTATCTGCAGGGTGTCTGCTGCAGGGTGTCTGCTGCAGGGTGTCTGCAGGGTGTCTGCTGCAGGGTGTCTGTAGGGTTGCTGCAGGGTATCTGCAGGGTGTCTGCTGCTGGGTGTCTGCAGGGTGTCTGCTGCTGGGTGTCTGCAGGGTGTCTGCTGCAGGGTGTCTGCAGGGTGGCTGCAGGGTGTCTGCCGCAGGGTGTCTGTAGGGTGTCTGCAGGGTATCTGCAGGGTGTCTGCAGGGTGTCTACTGCAGGGTTTCTGCTGCAGGGTGGCTGCAGGGTGTCTGCTGCAGGGTGTCTGCTGCAGTGTGGCTGCAAGGTGGCTGCAGGGTGGCTGCAGGGTGTCTGCTGCAGGGTGTCTGCTGCAGGGTGTCTGCTGCAGGGTGTCTGCAGGGTGTTTGCTGCTGGGTGTCTGCAGGGTGTCTGCAGGGTGTCTGCTGCTGGGTGTCTGCAGGGTGTCTGCAGGGTATCTGCAGGGTGTCTGTAGGGTGGCTGCAGGGTATCTGCAGGGTGTCTGCAGGGTGTCTGCTGCAGGGTGGCTGCTGCAGGGTGGCTGCTGCAGGGTGGCTGCTGCAGGGTGGCTGCTGCAGGGTGGCTGCTGCAGGGTGGCTGCAGGGTGTCTGCTGCAGGGTGGCTGCTGCAGGGTGGCTGCAGGGTGGCTGCAGGGTGTCTGCAGGGTGTCTGCTGCAGGGTGTCTCCAGGGTGTCTGCAGGGTGTTTGCTGCTGGGTGTCTGCAGGGTATCTGCAGGGTATCTGCAGGGTGTCTGCAGGGTGTTTGCTGCAGGGTGGATGTAGGGTGGCTGCAGGGTATCTGCAGGGTGTCTGTAGGGTGGCTGCAGGGTATCTGCAGGGTGTCTGCAGGGTGTCTGCTGCTGGATGTCTGCAGGGTGTCTGCAGGGTGGCTGCAGGGTGTCTGCAGGGTGTCTGCTGCAGGGTGTCTGCTGCAGGGTGTCTGCTGCAGTGTGTCTGCAGGGTGTCTGCTGCAGGGTGTCTGCTGCAGGGTGTCTGCAGGGTGGCTGCAGTGTGTCTGAAGGGTGTCTGCAGGGTGTCTGCTGCAGGGTGTCTGCAGGGTGGCTGCAGGGTGTCTGCAGGGTGTCTTTAGGGTGTCTTTAGGGTGTCTGCAGGGTGGCTGCAGGGTGTCTGCTGCAGGGTGTCTGCTGCAGGGTGTCTGCAGGGTGGCTGCAGTGTGTCTGAAGGGTGTCTGCAGGGTGTCTGCTGCAGGGTGTCTGCAGGGTGTCTGCAGGGTGTCTTTAGGGTGTCTTTAGGGTGTCTGCAGGGTGTCTTTAGGGTGGCTGTAGGGTGTCTGCTGCAGGGTGTCTGCAGGGTGTTTGCAGGGTGGCTGCAGGGTGTCTGCTGCAGGGTGGCTGCAAGGTGGCTGCAGGGTGTCTGCTGCAGGGTGGCTGCATCATGTCTGCTTCAGGGTGTCTGCTGCAGGGTGGCTGCAGGGTGTCTGCTGCAGGGTGGCTGCAGGGTGGCTGCAGGGTGGCTGCAGGATGGCTGCAGGGTGGCTGCAGGGTGTCTGTAGGGTGTCTGCTGCAGGGTGTCTGCTGCAGGGTGGCTGCAGGGTGTTTGCTGCAGGGTGGATGTAGGGTGGCTGCAGGGCGTCTGCTGCAGGGTGTCTGCAGGGTGTCTGCAGGGTATCTGCAGGGTATCTGCAGGGTGTCTGCAGGGTGTCTGCAGGGTGTCTGCAGGGTGTCTGCTGCAGGGTGTCTGCAGGGTGGCTGTAGGGTGTCTGCAGGGTATCTGCAGGGTGTCTGCAGGGTGTCTGCTGCAGGGTGTCTGCTGCAGGGTGGCTGCAGGGTGGCTGCGGGGTGGCTGCAGGGTGTATGCTCCAGGGTGTCTGCAGGGTGGCTGCAAGGTGGCTGCAGGGTGTCTGCAGGGTGTCTGCTGCAGGGTGTCTGCAGGGTGTCTGCTGCAGGGTGTCTGTAGGGTGTCTGCAGGGTGTCTGCAGGGTGTCTGCTGCAGGGTGTCTGTAGGGTGTCTGCAGGGTGTCTGCAGGGTGGCTGCAGTGTGTCTGCAGGGTGTCTGCAGGGTATCTGCAGGGTGTCTGTAGGGTGGCTGCAGGGTATCTGCAGGGTGTCTGCTGCTGGGTGTCTGCAGGGTGTCTGCAGGGTGGCTGCAGGGTGTCTGCAGGGTATCTGCAGGGTGTCTGCAGGGTGTCTGCTGCAGGGTGTCTGCTGCAGTGTGTCTGCAGGGTGTCTGCTGCAGTGTGTCTGCAGGGTGGCTGCAGGGTGTCTGCAGGGTGTCTTTAGGCTGTCTGCTGCAGGGTGTCTGCTGCAGGGTGTCTGCTGCAGGGTGTCTGCAGGGTGGCTGCAGGGTGTCTGCTGCAGGGTGTCTGCTGCTGGGTGTCTGCTGCAGGGTGTCTGCTGCAGGGTGTCTGCAGGGTATCTGCAGGGTATCTGCAGGGTATCTCCAGGGTGTCTGCTGCAGGGTGGCTGCAGGGTGTCTGCAGGGTGTCTGCTGCAGGGTGGCTGCAGGGTGGCTGCAGGGTGTCTGCTGCAGGGTGTCTGCTGCAGGATGTCTGCAGGGTGGCTGCAAGGTGGCTGCAGGGTGTCTGCTTCAGGGTGTCTGCTGCAGGGTGGCTGCAGGGTGTCTGCTGCAGGGTGTCTGCTGCAGGGTGGCTGCAGGGTGTCTGCTGCAGGATTTCTGCAGGGTGGCTGCAGGGTGGCTGCAGGGTGGCTGCTGGATGTCTGCAGGGTGGTTGCAGGATGTCTGCAGGGTGGCTGCAGGGTGTCTGCTGCAGGGTGTCTGCTGCAGGGTGTCTGCTGCAGGGTGGCTGCAGGGTGTCTGCAGGGTGTCTGCAGGGTGTCTGCAGGGTATCTGCAGGGTGTCTGTAGGGTTGCTGCAGGGTATCTGCAGGGTGTCTGCAGGGTGTCTGCTGCTGGGTGTCTGCAGGGTGTCTGCTGCAGGGTGTCTGCTGCAGGGTGGCTGCAGGGTGTCTGCTGCAGGGTGGCTGCAGGGTGTCTGCAGGGTGTCTGCAGGGTATCTGCAGGGTGTCTGCAGGGTGTCTGCTGCAGGGTGTCTGCAGGGTGGCTGCAGGGTGTCTGCAGGGTGTCTACTGCAGGGTTTCTGCTGCAGGGTGGCTGCAGGGTGTCTGCTGCAGGGTGTCTGCTGCAGTGTGGCTGCAGGGTGGCTGCAGGGTGGCTGCAGGGTGTCTGCAGGGTGTCTGCTGCAGGGTGTCTGCTGCAGTGTGTCTGCAGGGTGTCTGCTGCAGGGTGTCTGCTGCAGTGTGTCTGCAGGGTGTCTGCTGCAGGGTGTCTGCTGCAGGGTGTCTGCAGGGTGTCTGCAGGGTATCTGCAGGGTGTCTGCAGGGTGTCTGCAGGGTGTCTTTAGGCTGTCTGCAGGGTGTCTGCAGGGTGTCTTTAGGGTGGCTGTAGGGTGTCTGCTGCAGGGTGTCTGCTGCAGGGTTGCTGCAGGGTGTCTGCTGCAGGGTGTCTGCAGGGTGTCTGCAGGGTATCTGCAGGGTGTCTGCAGGGTATCTGTAGGGTGGCTGCAGGGTGTCTGCTGCAGGGTGTCTGCTGCAGGATTTCTGCAGGGTGGCTGCAGGATGTCTGCAGGGTGGCTGCAGGGTGTCTGCTGCAGGGTGTCTGCTGCAGGTTGGCTGCAGGGTGTCTGCAGGGTGTCTGCAGGGTGGCTGCAGGGCGTCTGCTACAGGGTGGCTGCAGGGTGTCTGCAGGGTGTCTGCTGCAGTGTGTCTGCAGGGTGTCTGCTGCAGGGTGTCTGCAGGGTGGCTGCAGTGTGTCTGAAGGGTGTCTGCAGGGTGTCTGCTGCAGGGTGTCTGCTGCAGGGTGTCTGCTGCAGGGTGTCTGCTGCAGGGTGGCTGCAGGGTGTCTGCTGCAGGGTGTCTGCTGCAGTGTGTCTGCAGGGTGTCTGCTGCAGGGTGTCTGCTGCAGTGTGTCTGCAGGGTGTCTGCTGCAGGGTGTCTGCTGCAGGGTGTCTGCTGCACGGTGTCTGCAGGGTGGCTGCAGTGTGTCTGCTGCAGTGTGTCTGCAGGGTGTCTGCTGCAGGGTGTCTGCTGCACGGTGTCTGCAGGGTGGCTGCAGTGTGTCTGCTGCAGTGTGTCTGCAGGGTGTCTGCAGGGTGGCTGCAGGGTGTCTGCAGGGTGTCTGCAGGGTATCTGCAGGGTATCTGTAGGGTGGCTGCAGGGTTGCTGCAGGGTGTCTGCTGCAGGGTGTCTGCTGCAGGGTGTCTGCTGCAGGGTGTCTGCTGCAGGGTGTCTGCAGGGTGGCTGCAGGGTTGCTGCTGCAGGGTGGCTGCATCGTGTCTGCTTCAGGGTGTCTGCTGCAGGGTGTCTGCTGCAGGGTGTCTGCTGCAGGGTGTCTGCAGGGTGGCTGCAGGGTGGCTGCAGGGTGGTTGCAGGGTGTCTGCTGCAGGGTGGCTGCAGGGTGGCTGCAGGATGTCTGCAGGGTGGCTGCAGGGTGTCTGCTGCAGGGTGTCTGCTGCAGGGTGTCTGCTGCAGGGTGGCTGCAGGGTGTCTTTAGGCTGTCTGCAGGGTGTCTGCAGGGTGTCTTTAGGCTGTCTGCAGGGTGTCTGCAGGGTGTCTTTAGGGTGGCTGCTGTAGGGTGTCTGCTGCAGGGTGTCTGCTGCAGGGTGTCTGCAGGGTGTCTGCTGCAGGGTGTCTGCTGCAGTGTGTCTGCAGGGTGTCTGCTGCAGGGTGTGTCTGCTGCAGTGTGTCTGCAGGGTGGCTGCAGGGTGGCTGCAGGGTGTCTTTAGGGTGGCTGTAGGGTGTCTGCTGCAGGGTGTCGGCTGCAGGGTGTCTGCAGGGTGTCTGCTGCAGGGTGTCTGCTGCAGGGTGTCTGCAGGGTGGCTGCAGGGTGTCTGCAGGGTGTCTGCAGGGTGTCTTTAGGGTGGCTGTAGGGTGTCTGCTGCAGGGTGTCGGCTGCAGGGTGTCTGCAGGGTGTCTGCTGCAGGGTGGCTGCAGGGTGGCTGCAGGGTGTCTGCTGCAGGGTGTCTGCTGCAGGATGTCTGCAGGGTGGCTGCAAGGTGGCTGCAGGGTGTCTGTAGGGTGGCTGCAGGGTGTCTGCTTCAGGGTGTCTGCTGCAGGGTGGCTGCAGGGTGTCTGCTGCAGGGTGTCTGCTGCAGGATTTCTGCAGGGTGGCTGCAGGGTGGCTGCAGGGTGGCTGCAGGGTGGCTGCTGGATGTCTGCAGGGTGGTTGCAGGGTGTCTGCTGCAGGGTGGCTGCAGGATGTCTGCAGGGTGGCTGCAGGGTGTCTGCTGCAGGGTGTCTGCTGCAGGGTGGCTGCAGGGTGTCTGCAGGGTGTCTGCAGGGTGTCTGCAGGGTATCTGCAGGGTATCTGCAGGGTGTCTGCTGCTGGGTGTCTGCAGGGTGGCTGCAGGGTGTCTGCCGCAGGGTGTCTGTAGGGTGTCTGCAGGGTATCTGCAGGGTGTCTGCAGGGTGTCTACTGCAGGGTTTCTGCTGCAGGGTGGCTGCAGGGTGTCTGCTGCAGGGTGTCTGCTGCAGTGTGGCTGCAAGGTGGCTGCAGGGTGTCTGCAGGGTGTCTGCAGGGTGTCTGCAGGGTGTCTGCTGCAGGGTGTCTGCTGCAGGGTGTCTGCTGCAGTGTGTCTGCAGGTTGTCTGCTGCAGGTTGTCTGCTGCAGTGTGTCTGCTGCAGGGTGTCTGCTGCAGGGTGTCTGCAGGGTGGCTGCAGGGTGTCTGCAGGGTGTCTTTAGGCTGTCTGCAGGGTGTCTGCAGGGTGTCTTTAGGGTGGCTGTAGGGTGTCTGCTGCAGGGTGTCTGCTGCAGGGTGTCTGCTGCTGGGTGTCTGCTGCAGGGTGTCTGCTGCAGGGTGTCTGCAGGGTATCTGCAGGGTGTCTGCAGGGTGTTTGCTGCAGGGTGGATGTAGGGTGGCTGCAGGGTATCTGCAGGGTGTCTGCTGCTGGGTGTCTGCAGGGTGTCTGTAGGGTGGCTGCAGGGTATCTGCAGGGTGTCTGCAGGGTGTCTGCTGCAGGGTGGCTGCTGCAGGGTGGCTGCTGCAGGGTGGCTGCAGGGTGTCTGCTGCAGGGTGGCTGCTGCAGGGTGGCTGCAGGGTGGCTGCAGGGTGTCTGCTGCAGGGTGTCTGCAGGGTATCTGCAGGGTGTCTGCAGGGTGTCTGCAGGGTATCTGCAGGGTGTCTGCAGGGTGTTTGCTGCAGGGTGGATGTAGGGTGGCTGCAGGGTATCTGCAGGGTGTCTGTAGGGTGGCTGCAGGGTATCTGCAGGGTGTCTGCAGGGTGTCTGCTGCTGGGTGTCTGCAGGGTGTCTGCAGGGTGGCTGCAGGGTGTCTGCAGGGTGTCTGCTGCAGGGTGTCTGCTGCAGGGTGTCTGCTGCAGGGTGTCTGCTGCAGTGTGTCTGCAGGGTGTCTGCTGCAGGGTGTCTGCTGCAGGGTGTCTGCAGGGTGGCTGCAGTGTGTCTGAAGGGTGTCTGCAGGGTGTCTGCTGCAGGGTGTCTGCAGGGTGTCTTTAGGGTGTCTTTAGGGTGGCTGCAGGGTGGCTGCAGGGTGTCTGCTGCAGGGTGTCTGCTGCAGGGTGTCTGCTGCAGGGTGTCTGCAGGGTGGCTGCAGTGTGTCTGAAGGGTGTCTGCAGGGTATCTGTTGCAGGGTGTCTGCAGTGTGTCTGCAGGGTGTCTTTAGGGTGTCTTTAGGGTGTCTGCAGGGTGTCTGCAGGGTGTCTTTAGGGTGGCTGTAGGGTGTCTGCTGCAGGGTGTCTGCAGGGTGGCTGCAGGGTTGCTGCAGGGTGTCTACTGCAGGGTGTTTGCAGGGTGGCTGCAGGGTGTCTGCTGCAGGGTGGCTGCAAGGTGGCTGCAGGGTGTCTGTAGGGTGGCTGCAGGGTGTCTGTAGGGTGGCTGCAGGGTGTCTGCTGCAGGGTGGCTGCATCATGTCTGCTTCAGGGTGTCTGCTGCAGGGTGGCTGCAGGGTGTCTGCTGCAGGGTGGCTGCAGGGTGGCTGCAGGGTGGCTGCAGGATGGCTGCAGGGTGGCTGCAGGGTGTCTGTAGGGTGTCTGCTGCAGGGTGTCTGCTGCAGGGTGGCTGCAGGGTGTTTGCTGCAGGGTGGATGTAGGGTGGCTGCAGGGCGTCTGCTGCAGTGTGTCTGCAGGGTGTCTGCAGGGTGTCTGCAGGGTATCTGCAGGGTATCTGCAGGGTGTCTGCAGGGTGTCTGCAGGGTGTCTGCAGGGTGTCTGCTGCAGGGTGTCTGCAGGGTGGCTGTAGGGTGTCTGCAGGGTATCTGCAGGGTGTCTGCAGGGTGTCTGCTGCAGGGTGTCTGCTGCAGGGTGGCTGCAGGGTGGCTGCGGGGTGGCTGCAGGGTGTATGCTCCAGGGTGTCTGCAGGGTGGCTGCAAGGTGGCTGCAGGGTGTCTGCAGGGTGTCTGCTGCAGGGTGTCTGCAGGGTGTCTGCTGCAGGGTGTCTGTAGGGTGTCTGCAGGGTGTCTGCAGGGTGTCTGCTTCAGGGTGTCTGTAGGGTGTCTGCAGGGTGTCTGCTGCAGGGTGTCTGTAGGGTGTCTGCAGGGTGTCTGCAGGGTGGCTGCAGTGTGTCTGCAGGGTGTCTGCAGGGTATCTGCAGGGTGTCTGTAGGGTGGCTGCAGGGTGTCTGCAGGGTGGCTGCAGTGTGTCTGCAGGGTGTCTGCAGGGTATCTGCAGGGTGTCTGCAGGGTGGCTGCAGTGTGTCTGCAGGGTATCTGCAGGGTGTCTGCAGGGTGTCTGCTGCTGGATGTCTGCAGGGTGTCTGCAGGGTATCTGCAGGGTGTCTGTAGGGTGGCTGCAGGGTATCTGCAGGGTGTCTGCAGGGTGTCTGCAGGGTGGCTGCCGCAGGGTGTCTGTAGGGTGTCTGCAGGGTGGCTGCAGGGTGTCTGCAGGGTATCTGCAGGGTGTCTGCAGGGTGTCTGCTGCAGGGTGTCTGCTGCAGTGTGTCTGCAGGGTGTCTGCTGCAGTGTGTCTGCAGGGTGGCTGCAGGGTGTCTGCAGGGTGTCTGCTGCAGTGTGTCTGCAGGGTGTCTGCTGCAGTGTGTCTGCAGGGTGGCTGCAGGGTGTCTGCAGGGTGTCTGCTGCAGGGTGTCTGCTGCAGGGTGTCTGCTGCAGGGTGTCTGCAGGGTGGCTGCAGGGTGTCTGCTGCAGGGTGTCTGCTGCTGGGTGTCTGCTGCAGGGTGTCTGCTGCAGGGTGTCTGCAGGGTGGCTGCTGGGTGTCTGCTGCAGGGTGTCTGCAGGGTATCTGCAGGGTATCTCCAGGGTGTCTGCTGCAGGGTGGCTGCAGGGTGTCTGCTGCAGGGTGGCTGCAGGGTGTCTGCAGGGTGTCTGCTGCAGGGTGGCTGCAGGGTGGCTGCAGGGTGTCTGCTGCAGGGTGTCTGCTGCAGGATGTCTGCAGGGTGGCTGCAAGGTGGCTGCAGGGTGTCTGTAGGGTGGCTGCAGGGTGTCTGCTTCAGGGTGTCTGCTGCAGGGTGGCTGCAGGGTGTCTGCTGCAGGGTGTCTGCTGCAGGATTTCTGCAGGGTGGCTGCAGGGTGGCTGCAGGGTGGCTGCTGGATGTCTGCAGGGTGTCTGCTGCAGGGTGTCTGCTGCAGGGTGGCTGCAGGGTGTCTGCAGGGTGTCTGCAGGGTGTCTGCAGGGTATCTGCAGGGTGTCTGTAGGGTTGCTGCAGGGTATCTGCAGGGTGTCTGCAGGGTGTCTGCTGCTGGGTGTCTGCAGGGTGTCTGCTGCAGGGTGGCTGCAGGATGTCTGCAGGGTGTCTGCAGGGTGTCTGCAGGGTATCTGCAGGGTGTCTGTAGGGTTGCTGCAGGGTATCTGCAGGGTGTCTGCAGGGTGTCTGCTGCAGGGTGTCTGCAGGGTGGCTGCAGGGTGTCTGCAGGGTGTCTGCAGGGTATCTGCAGGGTGTCTGCAGGGTGTCTACTGCAGGGTTTCTGCTGCAGGGTGGCTGCAGGGTGTCTGCTGCAGGGTGTCTGCTGCAGTGTGGCTGCAGGGTGGCTGCAGGGTGGCTGCAGGGTGTCTGCAGGGTGTCTGCTTCAGGGTGTCTGCTGCAGGGTGGCTGCAGGGTGTCTGCTGCAGGGTGTCTGCTGCAGGGTGTCTGCTGCAGGGTGTCTGCTGCAGGGTGTCTGCAGGGTGTCTTTAGGCTGTCTGCAGGGTGTCTGCAGGGTGTCTTTAGGCTGTCTGCAGGGTGTCTTTAGGGTGGCTGTAGGGTGTCTGCTGCAGGGTTGCTGCAGGGTGTCTGCTGCAGGGTGTCTGCTGCTGGGTGTCTGCTGCAGGGTGTCTGCTGCAGGGTGTCTGCTGCAGGGTGTCTGCAGGGTATCTGCAGGGTGTCTGCAGGGTATCTGTAGGGTGGCTGCAGGGTGTCTGCTGCAGGGTGTCTGCTGCAGGATTTCTGTAGGGTGGCTGCAGGATGTCTGCAGGGTGGCTGCAGGGTGTCTGCTGCAGGGTGTCTGCTGCAGGTTGGCTGCAGGGTGTCTGCAGGGTGTCTGCAGGGTGGCTGCAGGGCGTCTGCTACAGGGTGGCTGCAGGGTGTCTGCAGGGTGTCTGCTGCAGTGTGTCTGCAGGGTGTCTGCTGCAGGGTGTCTGCAGGGTGGCTGCAGTGTGTCTGAAGGGTGTCTGCAGGGTGTCTGCTGCAGGGTGTCTGCTGCAGGGTGTCTGCTGCAGGGTGTCTGCAGGGTGGCTGCAGTGTGTCTGCTGCAGGGTGGCTGCAGGGTGTCTGCAGGGTGTCTGCTGCAGTGTGTCTGCAGGGTGTCTGCTGCAGGGTGTCTGCAGGGTGGCTGCAGTGTGTCTGAAGGGTGTCTGCTGCAGGGTGTCTGCTGCAGGGTGGCTGCTGCAGGGTGTCTGCAGGGTGGCTGCAGGGTGTCTGCAGGGTGTCTTTAGGGTGGCTGTAGGGTGTCTGCTGCAGGGTGTCGGCTGCAGGGTGTCTGCAGGGTGTCTGCTGCAGGGTGGCTGCAGGGTGGCTGCAGGGTGTCTGCTGCAGGGTGTCTGCTGCAGGATGTCTGCAGGGTGGCTGCAAGGTGGCTGCAGGGTGTCTGTAGGGTGGCTGCAGGGTGTCTGCTTCAGGGTGTCTGCTGCAGGGTGGCTGCAGGGTGTCTGCTGCAGGGTGTCTGCTGCAGGATTTCTGCAGGGTGGCTGCAGGGTGGCTGCAGGGTGGCTGCTGCAGGGTGGCTGCAGGATGTCTGCAGGGTGGCTGCAGGGTGTCTGCTGCAGGGTGTCTGCTGCAGGGTGGCTGCAGGGTGTCTGCAGGGTGTCTGCAGGGTGTCTGCAGGGTATCTGCAGGGTATCTGCAGGGTGTCTGCTGCTGGGTGTCTGCAGGGTGGCTGCAGGGTGTCTGCCGCAGGGTGTCTGTAGGGTGTCTGCAGGGTATCTGCAGGGTGTCTGCAGGGTGTCTACTGCAGGGTTTCTGCTGCAGGGTGGCTGCAGGGTGTCTGCTGCAGGGTGTCTGCTGCAGGGTGTCTGCAGGGTGGCTGCAGGGTGTCTGCAGGGTGTCTGCTGCAGTGTGGCTGCAGGGTATCTGCAGGGTGTCTGCAGGGTGTCTGCAGGGTATCTGCAGGGTGTCTGCAGGGTGTCTACTGCAGGGTTTCTGCTGCAGGGTGGCTGCAGGGTGGCTGCAGGGTGTCTGCAGGGTGTCTGCAGGGTGTCTGCTGCAGGGTGTCTGCTGCAGGGTGTCTGCTGCAGTGTGTCTGCAGGTTGTCTGCTGCAGGGTGTCTGCTGCAGTGTGTCTGCTGCAGGGTGTCTGCTGCAGGGTGTCTGCAGGGTGGCTGCAGGGTGTCTGCAGGGTGTCTTTAGGCTGTCTGCAGGGTGTCTGCAGGGTGTCTGCAGGGTGTCTGCTGCAGGGTGTCTGCTGCAGGGTGTCTGCTGCTGGGTGTCTGCTGCAGGGTGTCTGCAGGGTGTCTGCTGCAGGGTGTCTGCTGCAGGGTGTCTGCTGCAGGGTGTCTGCAGGGTATCTGCAGGGTGTCTGCAGGGTGTTTGCTGCAGGGTGGATGTAGGGTGGCTGCAGGGTATCTGCAGGGTGTCTGCTGCTGGGTGTCTGCAGGGTGTCTGTAGGGTGGCTGCAGGGTATCTGCAGGGTGTCTGCAGGGTGTCTGCTGCAGGGTGGCTGCTGCAGGGTGGCTGCTGCAGGGTGGCTGCTGCAGGGTGGCTGCTGCAGGGTGGCTGCAGGGTGTCTGCTGCAGGGTGGCTGCTGCAGGGTGGCTGCAGGGTGGCTGCAGGGTGGCTGCTGCAGGGTGGCTGCAGGGTGGCTGCAGGGTGGCTGCTGCAGGGTGTCTGCAGGGTGTCTCCAGGGTGTCTGCAGGGTGTTTGCTGCTGGGTGTCTGCAGGGTATCTGCAGGGTGTCTGCAGGGTGTTTGCTGCAGGGTGGATGTAGGGTGGCTGCAAGGTATCTGCAGGGTGTCTGTAGGGTGGCTGCAGGGTATCTGCAGGGTGTCTGCAGGGTGTCTGCTGCTGGGTGTCTGCAGGGTGTCTGCAGGGTGGCTGCAGGGTGTCTGCAGGGTGTCTGCTGCAGGGTGTCTGCTGCAGGGTGTCTGCTGCAGTGTGTCTGCAGGGTGTCTGCTGCAGGGTGTCTGCTGCAGGGTGTCTGCAGGGTGGCTGCAGTGTGTCTGAAGGGTGTCTGCAGGGTGTCTGCTGCAGGGTGTCTGCAGGGTGTCTGCAGGGTGTCTGCAGGGTGTCTTTAGGGTGTCTTTAGGGTGTCTGCAGGGTGGCTGCAGGGTGTCTGCTGCAGGGTGTCTGCTGCAGGGTGTCTGCAGGGTGGCTGCAGTGTGTCTGAAGGGTGTCTGCAGGGTATCTGCTGCAGGGTGTCTGCAGTGTGTCTGCAGGGTGTCTTTAGGGTGTCTTTAGGGTGTCTGCAGGGTGTCTGCAGGGTGTCTTTAGGGTGGCTGTAGGGTGTCTGCTGCAGGGTGTCTGCAGGGTGGCTGCAGGGTTGCTGCAGGGTGTCTACTGCAGGGTGTTTGCAGGGTGGCTGCAGGGTGTCTGCTGCAGGGTGGCTGCAAGGTGGCTGCAGGGTGTCTGTAGGGTGGCTGCAGGGTGTCTGCTGCAGGGTGGCTGCATCATGTCTGCTTCAGGGTGTCTGCTGCAGGGTGGCTGCAGGGTGTCTGCTGCAGGGTGGCTGCAGGGTGGCTGCAGGGTGGCTGCAGGATGGCTGCAGGGTGGCTGCAGGGTGTCTGTAGGGTGTCTGCTGCAGGGTGTCTGCTGCAGGGTGGCTGCAGGGTGTTTGCTGCAGGGTGGATGTAGGGTGGCTGCAGGGCGTCTGCTGCAGGGTGTCTGCAGGGTGTCTGCAGGGTGTCTGCAGGGTATCTGCAGGGTATCTGCAGGGTGTCTGCAGGGTGTCTGCAGGGTGTCTGCAGGGTGTCTGCTGCAGGGTGTCTGCAGGGTGGCTGTAGGGTGTCTGCAGGGTATCTGCAGGGTGTCTGCAGGGTGTCTGCTGCAGGGTGTCTGCTGCAGGGTGGCTGCAGGGTGGCTGCGGGGTGGCTGCAGGGTGTATGCTGCAGGGTGTCTGCAGGGTGTCTGCTGCAGGGTGTCTGCAGGGTGTCTGCTGCAGGGTGTCTGTAGGGTGTCTGCAGGGTGTCTGCAGGGTGTCTGCTGCAGGGTGTCTGTAGGGTGTCTGCAGGGTGTCTGCTGCAGGGTGTCTGTAGGGTGTCTGCAGGGTGTCTGCAGGGTGGCTGCAGTGTGTCTGCAGGGTGTCTGCAGGGTATCTGCAGGGTGTCTGTAGGGTGGCTGCAGGGTGTCTGCAGGGTGGCTGCAGTGTGTCTGCAGGGTGTCTGCAGGGTATCTGCAGGGTGTCTGCAGGGTGGCTGCAGTGTGTCTGCAGGGTATCTGCAGGGTGTCTGCAGGGTGTCTGCTGCTGGATGTCTGCAGGGTGTCTGCAGGGTATCTGCAGGGTGTCTGTAGGGTGGCTGCAGGGTATCTGCAGGGTGTCTGCAGGGTGTCTGCAGGGTGGCTGCCGCAGGGTGTCTGTAGGGTGTCTGCAGGGTGGCTGCAGGGTGTCTGCAGGGTATCTGCAGGGTGTCTGCAGGGTGTCTGCTGCAGGGTGTCTGCTGCAGTGTGTCTGCAGGGTGTCTGCTGCAGTGTGTCTGCAGGGTGGCTGCAGGGTGTCTGCAGGGTGTCTGCAGGGTGGCTGCAGGGTGTCTGCTGCAGGGTGTCTGCTGCAGGGTGTCTGCTGCAGGGTGTCTGCAGGGTGGCTGCAGGGTGTCTGCTGCAGGGTGTCTGCTGCTGGGTGTCTGCTGCAGGGTGTCTGCTGCAGGGTGTCTGCAGGGTGGCTGCTGGGTGTCTGCTGCAGGGTGTCTGCAGGGTATCTGCAGGGTATCTCCAGGGTGTCTGCTGCAGGGTGGCTGCAGGGTGTCTGCTGCAGGGTGGCTGCAGGGTGTCTGCAGGGTGTCTGCTGCAGGGTGGCTGCAGGGTGGCTGCAGGGTGTCTGCTGCAGGGTGTCTGCTGCAGGATGTCTGCAGGGTGGCTGCAAGGTGGCTGCAGGGTGTCTGTAGGGTGGCTGCAGGGTGTCTGCTTCAGGGTGTCTGCTGCAGGGTGGCTGCAGGGTGTCTGCTGCAGGGTGTCTGCTGCAGGATTTCTGCAGGGTGGCTGCAGGGTGGCTGCAGGGTGGCTGCTGGATGTCTGCAGGGTGGCTGCAGGGTGTCTGCTGCAGGGTGTCTGCTGCAGGGTGTCTGCTGCAGGGTGGCTGCAGGGTGTCTGCAGGGTGTCTGCAGGGTGTCTGCAGGGTATCTGCAGGGTGTCTGTAGGGTTGCTGCAGGGTATCTGCAGGGTGTCTGCAGGGTGTCTGCTGCTGGGTGTCTGCAGGGTGTCTGCTGCAGGGTGTCTGCTGCAGGGTGGCTGCAGGATGTCTGCAGGGTGTCTGCAGGGTGTCTGCAGGGTATCTGCAGGGTGTCTGTAGGGTTGCTGCAGGGTATCTGCAGGGTGTCTGCAGGGTGTCTGCTGCAGGGTGTCTGCAGGGTGGCTGCAGGGTGTCTGCAGGGTGTCTGCAGGGTATCTGCAGGGTGTCTGCAGGGTGTCTACTGCAGGGTTTCTGCTGCAGGGTGGCTGCAGGGTGTCTGCTGCAGGGTGTCTGCTGCAGTGTGGCTGCAGTGTGGCTGCAGGGTGGCTGCAGGGTGGCTGCAGGGTGTCTGCAGGGTGTCTGCTTCAGGGTGTCTGCTGCAGGGTGGCTGCAGGGTGTCTGCTGCAGGGTGTCTGCTGCAGTGTGTCTGCAGGGTGTCTGCTGCAGGGTGTCTGCTGCAGGGTGTCTGCTGCAGGGTGTCTGCAGGGTGTCTTTAGGCTGTCTGCAGGGTGTCTGCAGGGTGTCTTTAGGCTGTCTGCAGGGTGTCTGCAGGGTGTCTTTAGGGTGGCTGTAGGGTGTCTGCTGCAGGGTGTCTGCTGCAGGGTTGCTGCAGGGTGTCTGCTGCAGGGTGTCTGCTGCTGGGTGTCTGCTGCAGGGTGTCTGCTGCAGGGTGTCTGCTGCAGGGTGTCTGCAGGGCATCTGCAGGGTGTCTGCAGGGTATCTGCAGGGTATCTCCAGGGTGTCTGCTGCAGGGTGTCTGCAGGGTGTCTGCAGGGTGGCTGCAGGGTGTCTGCTGCAGGGTGGCTGCAGGGTGTCTGTAGGGTGTCTGTCGGGTGGCTGCAGGGTGGCTGCAGTCGGGACAGGAAAGGAGCAGCAGCTGCTCTGTTGGTGAACATCTTCTGTGATGACAGCTCTGTTCTGATTGGCTCAGATTTGGACTGATTTTTATTTGAAGTCTTCGGTGTTCAGCAGGTACTCCTGAGACATCAGCTGCTGTAAGGAGTTAACTCATGCTGGTAGACTGCTTCTGAGTGAATGCAGTTATTTTTAACTCCACATTTTACACCGCCACCAGCTCCCATACCAGACAAAGTCTCTCTTAACTTTTTATTCCTCTGGCTCATTGTGGCAGCCCTCTGTGGAGTTCAGCGCTCCAGCTGTTTAGTCTTTGTAGCCATGTGTTCTCTGGGTTCCTGAGCAGCTGGGACAGCAGACCTGCTGGGTTACAGTTCAAAGGAGGCACAGCCCTAAACTCAAACCCGGTTCATCACCACCAACCTGATTATCCCCACTGAGTAATACATCTGATATGGAAAAAAAGTCCTCCAACTGAAACGCTCACGTGTGTCCTTAGATGTAGTATATTGTGTGTAGGAGCCATACATTGATTATGAGTTGTTTTACTTTGCGCGGCAATATTTTGTCAACAAAAACGTTTTGTTTAAGCGCAGATTTAAGTGTAATGTCGGGACACGCTGGATGTTTGAGATCGCTTTCACAGTTACAAACATAGACGTGAATGCGCGCTGGACTCTAAGCCCATTCATTCACAATACTGCTGCTACTACACTCATTTGTCGTCATACTCGCCTCCGTTGAAAGTTACAGTAAACATTTTGGATTAGATTTGTTGTCAATGCATGAATGTATTCCCTGCTAGGCTAAGCGGTATATTCACATAAGGTGATGTGCTGGTTTATTTGTTTGGGACTTTTGCAGTTTTTCTTTCGTGTGTCAAGCGGGTGAAGCTTTGTGCTTGGGAGTACCGCCGTAGTTCTGGTTCAGACGGTCAGTCTGGTTCGAGACTATCGGTATTTAGGTACATAAATACCCACTGCTAGTATGCACAGAAGACTAGGGTTGAGTTAGCTTAGCTCCACTGGAAAGTTAGAGGGAATGACAACGCATTGTACATTTTCACGTGGAAACACAGGCGCTGTGTGGTCAGTAAAGCAGCTATTTTTGTGATGTGTTTTTTGAATTAATTTTGTGATTTATATAAAAAAAATAAAAATGGAGTCAAGTGTTGGAAATGAAATGAGTGAGAAGAGACAAACAAAACTTACACCCAAGGCTTTTGAACTTAAATTGGAAAAGCTCCAAGAAGAGCGCCAAGCAAAAGTAAGAAAGATCAAAGGTGTAATAAAAGAAATTAATTGCCTAATGCAAAGTGCTGACAATGCTGAAAGGGTAAAATCATATCTTGGAAATATTTCAAGTTTGTTCTTAGAAGCAACTCATCTTCATAGTGTTGTGATTCCTATGCTCCCGCCGGAAGAACAAGAAATCCAAAACACATGGTTTCACAGTGTTGGAGAACATAAGACTGCGTTTGTGGAGGAAGCAAATAAATGGCTGTTTGAAATGCAAGATGTCCCAGATGCACTAGCAGAGGATGCTGTTGCACCATGTTTGGGGTCTGTTTCAAATAACAATGAAAATATGGATAACACAGTTGAAGATGACATTAGACCAATTGACAGTGTATCTAATGTGTCCGGGAGATCAAAGAAATGCAGTACAGGGGTGAGCAAATCTTTGTCCTCTACATCGTCAGCCAGGTGGAGGGCTGAGGCTGAAACAGCTGCTCTTATGGCTCGTCAGAAGCTGCTGAGGGAGAAGCATGCTATGGAGGAACAACAGGAACAACTGAGGAGAAAAATGGAGGAACAACAGGAACAACTGAGGAGAAAAATGGAGGAACAACAGGAACAACTGAGGAGGAAAATGGAGGAGCAGCAGGAACAACAAAGGAGAAAAATGGAGGAGCAGCAGGAACTCTTGAGAAGAAAGAAGGAGGAGCTGGATTTAGACATAGAGCTGGCAGCTTCCATGGCTAAGATGAGCGTGTTAAAGGCTTCAGAAGGGTCTCGTGTGTCACGCAGGTCTGCTAGGTCGGATGGGATGAACTCCTATTTGAAGGAAAGCAAGAGAATGCAGTTAAATGTTGATGCTGCAGCGTTTGTGCCCGAGCTCACCACACAGCCATCGACCATGAGGGCTGAAGATCTTGTTTTGCCCTCAAGTTATGCTGCTGTTACTGGTCTGCCCACTCTGCCCACTGCTGTGACTGGTCTGCCCACTCTGCCCACTGCTGTTACTGGTCTGCCCACTCTGCCCACTGCTGTGACTGCTCTGCCCACTCTGCCCACTGCTGTGACTGCTCTGCCCACTCTGCCCACTGCTAGGATTGGAGCTGGTCTGCATGCATTTCCTGAAGGTACATTACATCCATCACTGCCTCACCTTCAGCTGGACCCAGCGGCATCTGCAATGGAGAATAATTCAGAGCAGCGTTTTCTCACTGTTTTGGAGAGGCAAAATCAAATAACATCTTTATTGGTTGAACAACAGTCACTTTTCCTCTTACCTAAGCGAGACCTGCAGGTTTTTGACGGAGATCCACTGCAGTACCAAACTTTCATACGAGGATTTGAGCACAACATTGAAGGAAGAACACAGAGTCACAAGGGCCGTCTGTATTACCTCGAGCAATATACTAGAGGTCAGCCCAAGGATTTGGTCAGAAGCTGCCAATATCTGCCATCTTCCCATGGATACACCAAGGCAAAGTCACTACTTCTGGAGCATTTTGGTGACCCATTCAAAGTAGCTGCCGCCTACATGGATAAAGTGCTTTTATGGCCAATCGTTAAGGCTGAGGACATCAAGGCTTTACAGGCCTACAGTCTGCTGCTGCGTGAATGTTGTAACTCGATGGGAGCCACTGCAAGTGACTTGAACGTGCCTACAAATATGCAAACCATCATGAAAAAGCTGCCATATAAGCTGCGGGATCGGTGGAGGAGTGTGGCCTGTGATATTCAGGTGAAGTTCCATCATCGAGCAACATTTCCTGACATTGTGAATTTTGTGGAGAGGCAAGTCAAAATTGCAAGTGACCCGATTTTTGGAAACATACAAGATACACCTGTGACTGGAAGAAAAGACACAAGACTGGTAAAACCTCAGGCTAGCTTAATTGCTAGAGGCAGTAGTTTTGCCACGACTGGAGCACCTGCCAAGAAATTTGATACTGGAAACAATAAGGAGAGCTCACATGGTAAAGTGTGCCCGTTTTGTGGAGCTGGACATGGTTTGGACATTTGCCTTCTCTTGGACAAAAGGACACAAAATGAGAAGATGTCTTTTTTGAAGGAAAATAAGATGTGTTTTGGGTGTCTGTGCATTGGGCACATGAGTAAAGATTGCAGAAAACATTTGTTGTGTAGAGTATGCAATCTTAAGCACCCCACATTGTTGCATATCCACTCCAACGCAAAACAAAAGAGCTCAACTCAGGCAAATGATGGATTGGAAGTGGCCAGAGAAGGTGTAGTGGTTTCTGTGCAGTCCAGTGGCTTGACTGGGGCCGGTAAACAGGACTGTGCTCTCTCTATTCTGCCTGTCCAGGTGAAGTCCAAAAGGGGACAGGAGACTGTCATTACACATGCATTCTTGGATCCGGGGAGTACTGCCTCATTTTGCACAGAACGCTTAATGAACCGGCTGAATCTGACTGGTAAGAAGCTGGGAATACTCCTCAGAACTATGGGACAAGAAAAGGTGGTGGACAGCTACATGTTGACTGATCTGGAAGTGGCTGGGTTGGATTCTGACACCTTTTGTGGCTTGCCCGAGATGTTCACACAAAGGAGCATGCCTGTAAATCGAGGGAACATACCACACTCAAAAGACCTTCAAAGATGGCCACACCTGAGACATATAAGAATCCCAGAGATTGACGCAGATGTAGACCTTCTGATCGGCACTAATGTACCTCAAGCTCTGGAACCGTGGGAGGTGATTCGTGCAGTGGATGGAGGCCCCTATGCTACTAAGACCATCCTGGGTTGGTCTGTGACTGGCCCGCTTCGAGGAGACTGCCAGATCAGTGAACAGTGTTTTCAGCCAGATATCACAGTCAATAGAATCTCTGTGGCGAGGCTTGATGAGCTTTGGGAGAAGCAGCTGAAAGTGGATTTCCCCGAGACCCTGCAGAATGAGCAGTCTGGTCTGTCAAGGGAAGATCAGCGCTTCATGGAGTTCGTCTTGGAGTCTGCCAAGCTCACTGATGGTCATTACAGCATTGGTTTGCCATTAAGACAAAGATGCCTCAAATTGCCAAACAATAAGACAGTTGCAGTACAGCATGCATTGGGCCTTAAAAGACGTTTAAATAAAGATCCATCCTTTTTCTCTGACTACACCACATTTACAGTGCACAGTGAAAATGAGTACACCCCTGTTGAAAAGTAACATTTTGAACAATATTTTAATACACACACAAGTTATTCCCAAAACGTGCATAGAGTAAGTTTAATACAACATCTGTTGAGCTTACAACAGAAAAGAAAGATCAATAATATAACTTAAATGACCTATTTGTCCATTTTTGTGAAATTATGCTGGTGCAAAAGTGAGTACACCCCTATGTTAAACTCCCTGAGAATGGGCCGTGTTGGCCCGAAATGTCATGAAATGAAAAGGCATTAAAAGGGAGGTCATCGTTGTGCGTTTCATCCTTGCCTTACATTGAAATTTTACATTTTGAGTCTGCACCAGGCTAAAAGAGACGTGTGTGAGATTTGACTGAAATCCTATGGAGAGTATCATGATCTGCTTCAGTAGTCACAGTACATGTTGACAAGCATGTTTCTTTTGGTGAAATTCAGCCTCCTACTGTTGATGGCATCCATACAGCCCCAAACCATGTCACTCCCACTACTATGCTTGACTTTAAGCATGGGGCACTTTTCTTTGTACAAATCACTTTTTACCACCACACAGGCTTGACACCATCGAAAGCAAATTTGTTCATCTTGGTGTCATCAGATCACAGGACATGGTTCCAGCAATCCATATCCTTAGTTTGTTTGTCTCTGATGAGACAATGATAAACAAATTTGCTTTCGATGGTGTCAAGCCTGTGTGGTGGTAAAAAGTGATTTGTACAAAGAAAAGTGCCCCATGCTTAAAGTCAAGCATAGTAGTGGGAGTGACATGGTTTGGGGCTGTATGGATGCCATCAACAGTAGGAAGCTGAATTTCACCAAAAGAAACATGCTTGTCAACATGTACTGTGACTACTGAAGCAGATCATGATACTCTCCATAGGATTTCAGTCAAATCTCACACACGTCTCTTTTAGCCTGGTGCAGACTCAAAATGTAAAATTTCAATGTAAGGCAAGGATGAAACGCACAACGATGACCTCCCTTTTAATGCCTTTTCATTTCATGACATTTCGGGCCAACACGGCCCATTCTCAGGGAGTTTAACATAGGGGTGTACTCACTTTTGCACCAGCATAATTTCACAAAAATGGACAAATATGTCATTTAAGTTATATTATTGACCTTTCTTTTCTGTTGTAAGCTCAACAGATGTTGTATTAAACTTACTCTATGCACGTTTTGGGAATAACTTGTGTGTGTATTAAAATATTGTTCAAAATGTTACTTTTCAACAGGGGTGTACTCATTTTCACTGTGCACTGTATGTCGGGGATGCTGGCTAATGGCTTTGTGGAGAGAGTTCCTACTGAGCAGTTGGCCCGTTGTGACGGAAGGTTGTGGTACATACCGCACCATGGGGTGTATCACCCAACAAAGAAAAAACTGCGGGTGGTTTTTGATTGCGGTGCCACATTTCAAGGGACATCTTTGAACTCTCAACTTCTGCAAGGACCAGACCTCACAAGTTTGCTGGTGGGAGTCCTTGCGAAATTCCGCAAAGAACCTGTGGCACTCATGGCAGATGTTGAGGCCAGAGTTCATCAGGTCAAGGTGCAAGCTGAAGGTGGATTTAAGCTCAATAAATGGATCAGTAACCGACACAGTTCTCACTACTATCCCTCAGGATTATGACTTATGGTTCGTCAGAGCAGAATTGAAAGCTACTGAGCCACCGGACCCACTGCTGAGACAGACAAGTCGGCGGCAGAGAAACGGTGGCAGCTGATCCAGGAGTCCAAGTTTCTGGGAGGGGACATGGAGCACACTCACTTGGTGAAAGGTCTGGACTTCGCTCTGCTGCAGAAGGTGAGAGCTGAGATCACCAGCAAGCAGAAGAGCAGTGAAGACCTTTTTTGGATTATTTGGATATAAACCTTTTTGAACTTTTGGCTTTTTTCAACCTTTTTTGGACATTCAGTCATGGACCTCTTTTTTGAACCTTTGGACTTTATGACTTGATTTGTATGTTCACTCAGCATTTTGGTGTCTCCTACAAGGTTATGGTGATGGTGGTGAATTATTACCTTGCAATAATTTGGGGCCGGAATGTAGGAGCCATACATTGATTATGAGTTGTTTTACTTTGTATTATTCTTATTTTGTGTGCACGTGCATGACGTCAGCGGAGGCTGTCGCCGGTGTCTGTGGGTGGCACTTTGGGTGTGTTTTTTCCTTTAAATGAGCAGGTGAGCTCAGCTGTGAGTGATGAGCTTGGATCATGGCGGCTGGGTGAGCTTGAGGAAAAACTTTTTGTTGACCGTAAACGTAAATGTAAACGTAAGCATAATAATAACTAGCACTGTCAGAGGCATCCTTGCACGGCTTGTGAAATGCATCAAATGAAGTAAGTGTCCTTTTATGTACAAGCTTGTGAGATGGAGCAATAAACAACACCATTCGTGCAATAGTTCTGCGTGACGCGTCTTCAGTAGTAAAACCCCATGGCTTAGCCGGCCGCGGCGTTTGTATTGGTTTTTAAGCTTATACGCCGCAATATTGTGTGAACGTAATTATTGATATTCCAACAGTCCTCTCATTCAGCTGTCTTTAACAGTCATTATGTCTTCTCACAAAGTCCAGTCCACAACTTTTATTCATCGATTATGATTTTATTTCGTAGAAAATTGACAAGAATATGAGGGTTTGTACAAAATGGATGAATATCATAGGTAGTAAGTCAGTAAATGCCACCAGAAAAAGTTCAGTGCTGTGTTATAGATTCTACACTCAGAAAGTCTGCCACGATAAACATGTTTAAATCAAGAATCAGCAGACAGGTCATGCAGTCCGAGTCTGTGTGGGCACACCCAGTGCTGAAACTTCATGTCCCGACACTTCTTCATGCACTCAAATGTTACTGAAAAACACTTTTTCTCATGTTTACAGAATCAACTTTCATATCTTTACTCTGAGTTTTGATCATCGCTATGAAAGGGCCTCCAAGTTTTGATGTTTACAGTTTAATTTCTACACCTTTAGATCCAGATGTTTTAAAAGCTGCTCATGCCGTGACAGCATGTTAGCTACTGGACAAAGTTTTTGTCTGGAGGCCGGCTCCCTGGCTTGTTTTATCTGGAACCACCTGACACACAGTGATGACAAGCAGCTGACCTCAGCTGCTTGTCATCACTGTGTGTTATAAAAGAGGAGGGTACTGATTAAGAATTCAACCTGTAGTTGACCTCTGAAGCCTTTACACACAATTATTATCAGAATGCATGTTTCCTAGGACTCATTGCACATCAGTGAAGCATACTTGAACTGCTATGTCAATGCTAAAGAGTTGTGATTTCTGCCACTGACTTGCTTCCTCTCCTCCTGTTTTACAGCTCTCGTTCTTCAGTTTGGGTCCTTTGGCTGGCGGACAGATCGCTGGTGTCAAAGTGTCAGCTAGCACAGTAAATAAATCATACATACAAGAAGGCAGAGATCTCTGTGACTCTTGTTACAATGATTGGTCAGTTCAGGTCAGAGGGTATGACAGTTGTGGGGCTGGGTGGAGCAGCGTCAGTGAGAGACTGTGTAAGAAAGAGAGAGAGTATGTTATGTCAGAAAGTTGGTCATTTTAAAACACATTAAAGTGTAGGAGTCACGTCTGCACATTCTGATCTACTTCATTCAGTGCTGAGACATGGACCTAAGGCTGGGGGGGGCTGAGACATATTTCCATTGGCTGAGGGAGACTCACCTACAGGGTCATACATGGGGGTGGGGTTGGGACATGTTTAAAACAACATATTTGCATAATGGAGTTGACAGTGTACAGTTGTGTTGAAATAGCAGCTACAGGCAAATGCCAAGGACGAGTAAATAAGGAAATGACCAATGTGCTTTTTGAAACAGTAAGCAAAATGTGAGCACTGTAAGTTCAGGACTGTGAGGCTTTCTGAGTTTATCCACTCTTTAAGGACAGTTTCTACACAACAGCTTTGACTCAAATTTCACTGCAAAATAATTCAAAAGTGCCAAACTTTGTCCTTCTTCTGTGGTAAGCAGGGAGAACAAGCGACTCTTTGACAGGTCACAAATGGTATTTTAGTCTTAAGTTGTTAATGGAAGAAGCAGACACGTCTGTTCATTCAAACAGAATGGTATAGGATCTGAGTGATACACGGTCACTATTCAAATAAAATTGATGTTGAATACCTTCAAATGTATCTGAGGAGTATTCATTTTTTAATTTTGCATTTCCAGGCACTATAGCTCCTTTTTCCCCTCCAATATTACATTCCTTTGTGGCATCTGTCCATCAAGCTCATCATGTCACTTGTAAGGAATGGGCTATAAGATGTGTAGATAGTAAATACTTTTGTAGTTATTTGTAGTTATTATTAAAGTTTCTCAACTCTAGACTGAAAGCACAGAAGATGAGACCATAAGGACACAGCCTTTAAAATGACAAGTATGGCTGAAGAAGCCTCCTCAGTCCATACCTGAACTGTTTTGGTGGATGGTTTTGTCCTGCAGATCAGAGGTTTATATGCTGGAGTCAGCTCCACAGAGATGTGATCCGACATGCCCAGGTGAGGAGCTGCTGCAGCCTTGTATGCTCCTGGGATGTTGCAGTAAACTTGATCTAATATGTTATTGTCTCTGGTAGAAAAGTGAATGAACTTCTTGAATTTTGGAAGCACTGCTTTGAGTTCCACGTGATTGAATTCTCCCGCCACAATCACACCTGCCTCTGGGTTGGAGTTCATCTGCCTGCTGACCAGACAGTAGAGCTCCTCTAGTGCTAGCTTAGCATTAGCCCGCGGTGGAATGTAAACAGCTATGATGAGGAGGGAGCAGAACTCTCTCACTGTCTTGAATGGCCTGCACTTCACAGCCAGGTATTCCAGGTCAGGTGTGCAGTGCGTTCCGATGATGTGTGTGGCTGTACACCAGGAGTTGTGGATGTAAAGCGCGAGCTCTCCGCCTCTGCTTTTACTAGAGGCTGCAGTTCTGTCTGTACTTTAGGCCAACCAAAAGTCCTTCTCCATGGCCTCCCCTAATATTTTATACACCTAAGTTTCAGCTTCCATGACTCTCAGCTGTTTTGGCCACTCAGTACCTGTTAGCTGCTTCAGGTGAGCCCAGGGACAACCTGATTTGAAAGACCTACTTCTTCAGCTTGATAGCTTCCCTCACAGTCAGTGTCTATCAGCAGGTCCTCTGGTTATCACCACAACAGGCATCGAACATGGTTTTCAAAATGAACGGTTCACGATAAGCTAAATACTACTCAGGTTCAGATCAGGGAGGCCATTCCTCCAGATAACTCCATCATTGCCTTAATGGGCAATGAAGTCCCCCAAAAGAACAATTGAATCCTCAGTTGGTATCCCCTCAGGAAACCATCCAGACACTCCCAAAAGGCTGGGTACTGAACTCCTGTTCGGTACATAAGCACGAACCACAGTCAGAGCCTTCACACCTGCAAATTTTAGCGGCAGAGAGGTGACCCTCTCGCCCACCTTGGTGAACCCAGCTGTGGGTTTGTGAGTATCCCTACATCTGCCCAATACCATCACCCCCGCTCAACTTCAGAGTGTGAGTCCAGCCCCTTTCTGGGAGTTGGTTCCAGAGAACACGCTGTGTGTGGAGGTGAACCAAACTATATCCTGTTGATAGCACTCAACCTCACCAGCTCAGGCTGTTTCCCTGCCAGCAAAGTGACGTTCAACATCCCCAGAACTACTTTGTAACCCCAGGAATTGTCCTTCCAAGGCCCCCACCTTCGCCTGCAGCCCAACTCACACTGCACACCACTTTGATTTTTATTTTACACGGTTGTGGCACCTACATTCACCCACAAATTTGACTCAGTATTCAAATTTTTACCTTGCTGCCAATATTTTCTATTGTATTATTTTATACTTCTGTTTGTTTTAAAGTAGCAGAAGCTGCTGCTTGTTAAGCAGGTCAACTTTTTTCCAGCACTAACCTCTATTTATACTCTAATATCTCTAATATCTATACTCTAATATGGTCTATTTACAATATTCTCCTCAAAAAGGTTTAATCAGAGTTCAGAATGAGCTAGCTCACTGTGGTTATGATTAATCCTCAGACTGATTACCTGCAAACTATACTTTTGCTGAGTTATTTCTGATTATACAAAAAGTCAAACACTAAATTTGGACAGGAGATTGGACCGAAAAAAAAAGTTTCAGTGCAATCTGTTGGTTTCCTTAGCTAGGAAATTGTTTTTGAATTGGCTCTATATGAACGAATTGGATTATTTTATGAATAATAATTATGATTACAATTAATTGAATTCCAATTGGCTTGAATTGGACTTTATTATCCAAGTGCCTCTAGATGACATTTGTTGTATTTGGCGCTATATAAATAAAAATTAATTGAATTAAATGATCTTGAAGATTAGTTTCAAATCAGCTATTGTTTACTACATCACCATAGCAACAGCCACAAGACAGTGACATCCAGTACCTTCTCTGGTGCATTCAGTATGAATTGACTGTTGTGGATGTGTTACCAGCTGAGAGCTTCACATACAGTACATACACTACACATCCTGAACATGCTGGTCTCCCAGAGGTTTTGAATGAGCTTTTCAACACAACTGTTCAGGGTCACCAATGTAAAGTGTGACGTTTTGTGTAAATGGTTAAATGTGATGGTTTGTGTTTGTTGTGGAAGTTAGCACTGACTAAAACTAATGACATCCTTTAATGTGACAAAAAAATATGTTTGGGCCAGTTGCACCAGCATTTATTGGATAGTCTTTTTGAAAATGCTTTCTTAGAAGCAACAGCAGGAATATTTGTCAAGTGACCCCATACAGATATGACTAAAGCCTGATTCTTACTTGGCGCAAACTCGCTTTGACCCATTCTTACTAGCTGGTCGCAAATGGCGCAAACGGTCACGTGACCCAAAATTCCGCCACGCCCCCCGTCGCAAGCTAAAAAATCCTCGCGCGGCGCAAGGTCGTGCACACAACTTTTTTTCTGACTTCGCGTGAGCTCAACCGGAAACAGCTGACCAAGAGAAAGGAAACATGAACACTGCAGAGACCGCGGTGACCGAGAGGATGCGCCTCTACAAACATCTGTACGACACGTCTATGAAGTTACACTGGGACAACGTTTGACAAAGTTCGTCTTGTTGCAAAGGACGAACATTCCACCTTCTCTTCTGTTTTTGCCGCAGCTGCTTAGCTCTGAGATACATATACAGTTCTACACCCACAGTAAATTCATTCCGGATCAGATGTGTCAGCCTCTGCTGACGTGACACCACAGGTGGCATTGTGTATGCTTTCTTTGTCCGGTTCTTCAGCTTGTTTCCTCAACAGTGACGCTCGCTGGTCTGGAGAGAACTGCAAATGTGACGCATTCTCGGCGCAAACTGCGCTTATGAGCTGAAGGAACTGTGAAGGGGCTGGCGCTTTCGATGACGTCATTAATGGTTCTCGAGCCAGAACAGTTGCGCGGTTGCGCCGAGTAAGAATCAGGCTTAAAACAACACATGTATCAGCTGAGTGCAACAAGGAACCTCCTTAAGAGAGGAGGACCAGACCAACAAAGAACTGAAGGCTTACATCATATGGTCCAAAGCTGCGCCTCTGTCTGAAGAGAAGAAAGCAGATGATGGCAGAGATTGCAGTCTCAGCCAATGTGAAGAGAAGGAGGGATGACTTGATTCCCCTGCTCAGCCTCTGTTGTGGTGACAGGAGAGGCACAGAATGTGTTCCTTCATTAATTCGCTCTGATCACAACAGTCTCACATGCAACTACAGGTAACATTATGAAATGGAGAAGAACCTTAGGAGGCGTTTCTTTCCTCAAGCAATATGCTTTCTGATTTGACTATTTATTAATCTATAAAAAAACAAAAAAAGAAGAAACACCCCAAAGCCAAGTGTTTATGGAGATATGATGGAGGAATTGCAACTTGACGTAGACTCCAGAGAACCAACTGCTGGTCACCAGAGAAGAAGCCCCTGATGATATGAAATCCTTCAAGAAGCTCTCAGCTCCACCTCTAAATTATTATTTTTTTTCTGTTAAATGTCCTGAGATTACTGTTACAGCTGTACTTGAATTGAATTAAATTAAAAAGACAAAGCATGACAACATACAGACATAGAACAACCAAATTACATAAAACAAGCACAACAACAAACAAAAATTGACAAAAAAGTTACAAGATAACATGGCGGACACCCACTGTGGCATAGTGCTTGTTGTCACAGCAGGACACCTCTGGATTCTTGTCCATGTCCACAGAGTAGATGATGACAGCCACCACTGACAGCACCACAGAGGCCACGCTCACCACAAAACACACCTGCAGCTGAACAAACACATTTCATCTTTTTACATGTTAGCTGTGATGTATTTACACAGGTTCTGTCTCCCTTTATTTGTAGAGAGTTTAAATTCTGAACTAACTGCTTCTTAATTTGCTTTTTTAAAATCTTTTTATGGTAACTGTTTGTTGTCTCAGTGCCGCTGTATTCATACTCTGAAAATAGTTTTTTCATGAATTTAACTGTTACAGAAAACCAACTGAATACTGCTTTTGGGTTGTGATACCCTGCACTCCTGCCGTGGCCCTGGCCCTGGCCCTGGCCCTGGCCCTGGCCCTGGCCCTGGCCCTGGCCCTGGCCCTGGCCCTGGCCCTGGCCCTGGCCCTGGCCCTGGCCCTGGCCCTGGCCCTGGCCCTGGCCCTGGCCCTGGCCCTGGCCCTGGCCCTGGCCCTGGCCCTGGCCCTGGCCCTGGCCCTGGCCCTGGCCCTGGCCCTGGCCCTGGCCCTCGGATCACTCGCTCCCTGCTGATTCTATACATCCTGCAGCCAATAAAACGGCCTGACCGCTCTCAGTGCTTTGAATCTGGATTTCCAGTCTACCTGTGTCATTTTGTACGTTACAATTTCCAACACAAAACATCATTAAAAGGGATGAGGTGAGAAGCTACAGCACAGTTAGTTGTGGATGTGCATGTTTGGAGTAGACTCACAAACTTCATGGTGCAGTGTTTGTCCAAGATGACAGCGACCACTCCTGCTGTGACGAACTAAGAACACACACATCAACAAGATAAGAAGCATTAAGTCCCCTCTGCTCAGCTGACCAAAGCATTGTAACTCATTACTTTTCAATTACGGCTCTCTAAGTCAACACATTTCTAACATGTTCCAGTCTCCCTTTGTTGTCTATAAAGTTAGATGTTGATCGCTGAACCATAGTGTTAATTACCAGGGGCGGTACAAATGTATCCCACACCTGCAAACTGAGCACGCATCATACACACACATGAACAGGGCTTTTCCTGGTGATGTACAACAGACTGCTCAGTGGAAACATCAGCTCCAACACATCACTGCAGCTATCCTGTGCTCTGGCTCCTGGCTGATAACTGGCTTTGATTGTCCAGTGATGAAGAGGAACTGAGAGACAATGCAGTGAGTTTGCATCAGCTGGTTCTTTATTTTCCCCTCTGAGACCCTGAACACAGTGACCAATACTTGGGCAACAGTTATCCTGGAACCGGGCCCATCTGCACTCAGAATGGCTGAATGTGAATAATTCAATTATGTCTGTCAGTATTATCACGGCCATGTTACCCACAAGACCGCCTTCTTAAAGGGAGCCATAAGAATGGAACATCTGTAAAAACATGTTTGCATTGAGAAATATTTCATTTGGGTAACATTAATAGATTTCAAAATAAAATGAACTTTGTGTTATTAATCGAGATGAACTGCAGAGATAAAATGTGATTAAATATTAATTCTTCAGGAGCCCTAAACTATAGAAATCATATATACAGTATACAAAAAAAAGAAAAGCAAAGACTCACCATAAGGCCACTCCACCAAGGAACACCCAGGGCGACCACCTCAGTGAGCTCAGTGAAATGCAGAGGGATGGAGTAAGACATGACCATCAGCCCCAGCATCACCTGACTCACCTGACACACGCACACACACACACACACACACACACACACACACACACACACACACACACACACACACACACACACACACACATTCCATTATTATCCAGAGAAGGTCGTGCATCTTATGGTAGAAGCACATGCAAACTGCCGTTTTTTTTAACAAATTCATCCGTCTTGCACCAGCACAACAGCTGCTGAATTTTTGGTTGTAAGAACTGAAGCAAAGCTGATTTTTACCCAGCTCCGTCTGTTATTTTGCAGTAAGCGTCTCACAAACACATGTATATTTCTGAGAATTGTGAAAGTCGAGCCAAGGCCAAATAACAGCAGGTTAGATTTTGGATCCTCATCAAGTGAATGAATGACTTAGACCTTCAGGCAGAGGAGTGATTAGAGCAGATTTAATATTTTGTGTTGGAGTTTTCCACTTTTGAGTGAAACTTTTTCTGTTACAGCATGGGGTTTTAGTTTCATTCTTTCTGCTGTTTTTTTTTTTTGTTTTACAATATGTTTATTGAATTTTCTCTGTATAAAAAGACAAGAACAAAAAACAACGGACAAGTGTGCAAAATGATGCAGAAGTGTACCAACATACATGGTCAGGTCCAGTTTTTCATGCAGTACACACTTGGTCCGTACAACAGTACCAACAGAATGAAACACAAACATGGCGGCCAGAGGGCTTCCTCTATGGAGGCACATAATCATGAGTCCAGAAGATATATTATCATATTGTATAGTCCAGGGGGGCAGGGGAAGAAAGAACTGCGGGTCGTGCAGAAGTTGCTATACCGTTCCAGGCCCGTCCATCAGACGTGACGAGTCATTGTCCTTCATATAATCGATGAAGCGACCCTGAACATTATGAAATACCTCCTGTCTGTCTTTGAGAGTGTAAGAGATTTTTTCCAGAAGTAAACAAGAAGTTAGTTCCCTCAACCACACAGCGATAGCGGGTTTACCAAAGTTTTTCCATGATAAGGCTACTGTCCTTTTTGCTTGTAGAGAACACATGTCTATAAACATTTTTTCATGACGCTTAATCCTATGACCCTCTGGGTAAAGACCCAGCAGAAAGAGCCTAGGTTCCAGGTCCAGTCTAATTGAGAGAATCTGTTATACAGACAGTCTCACCTCCTCCCAAAACTCCCCCACTCTTGGACATTGCCAGATGCAATGAAATAAAGTTCCCTTATCTACCCCACATCTATTGCAGGTGTCTGGAATATTCAAATTAAATTTGTTTAGTTTTTCTGGAGTAGTATACATCCTCACTAGCTAATTATATTGTAGGAGTCTTAGGCGTTAGGAAAAGGGTGGAATGCCCTCTCCGGGTCGGGAATGAGATCCTTCCCCAAGTGGAGGAGTTCAAGTATCTCGGGGTCTTGTTCACGAGTGAGGGACGAATGGAACAGGAGATTGACAGACGGATCGGTGCGGCGTCTGCAGTGATGCGGGCTCTGCACCGGCCCGTCGTGGTGAAGAAGGAGCTGAGCCAGAAGGCCAAGCTCTCGATCTATGTTCCTACCCTCACCTATGGTCACGAGCTGTGGGTAGTGACCGAAAGAATGAGATCGCGAATACAAGCGGCCGAAATGAGTTTCCTCCGCAGGGTGTCTGGGCTCTCCCTTAGAGATAGGGTGAGAAGCTCGGTCATCCGGGAGGGGCTCAGAGTAGAACCGCTGCTCCTCCGCATCCAGAGGAGTCAGATGAGGTGGCTCGGGCATCTGGTTAGGATGCCTCCTGGACGCCTCCCTGGTGAGGTGTTCTGGGCCCGTCCCACTGGGAGGAGGCCCCGGGGAAGACCCAGGACACGTTGGAGAGACTATGTCTCTCGGCTGGCCTGGGAACGCCTCGGGGTCCCCCCAGAAGAGCTGGAGGAAGTGGCCGGGGACAGGGACGTCTGGGTTTCTCTGCTCAAGCTGCTGCCCCCGCGACCCGAGCCCTGGAGAAGTGGAAGATGATGGATGGATGGATGGATGGATGGATGGATGGAGTATTACACGTCCCTGTGTGGGCGGCTTTATATGCGCTACACCATTGTTCCGGTGATAGTTCCCCCTGTAGATCTGATTTCCATGCATTACATTTACAATCAGCAGAATCAGGGGAAGAGTCCCTCAGTACGTTATAAAATTCAGAGATTATGCCCTTTCCAAAAGGATTTTTTGTAAAAGATTTCTCCAGAATGGTTAATGGAGGGCAAGACATATAATGGGTATGGTTTGTTTTGATAAAGCACCTTAGCTGAAGATCTTTAATGTTATATTTTCTAATGAACTCCTCAAAGGTTAAAATATTCCCATCGTTACCATAAATATCTTTTACTTGTTTTACCCCTATCTGCCCACAGTTTGAAACCTGCATCAGCTCTCCCTGGTCTGAAGGAGCTGGGGGTGGGGGGGGGTGGGGGGGGGGTTGTCTTTTAAGTACTTACTGACTTCTTGCCAGACTCCAATCATGTCTTTCACTATAGGATTAGAAAATGATATTTAGAATTTTTTAGGTTCATCTAAGTATAGATAACTGGGGAATGGGAGATTTAGGGAGTTCGATTCAATATCCCTCCATGTCTGGTCCATCTGTGGTGAAGTAGAACATAAACATTCTTAGCTGAACTGCCCAAAAGTACCACCGCAAATTAGGGCACTGTAACCCTCCTCTGTCGTACGGAAGGTATAACAAAGACAGGCGAAGCCTAGGGCGTTTATTGTTCCATAGGAAGTTATTGAACATTATTTTCATTCTGGGGAAAAAGTCTGGAGGAGGCAGCAGAGGGAGATTTTTGAAAGGATTCTAACAACATTTCCAAGAGGGGACTTCTAATTTTTGATTAAACTTTTTTGTAGATATCTATGGGCAGACCATCTGGGCCTGCTGGATTTCCTCTACTGTCACGCATGTCCAAACGCTGACCCCTCACCCTCCTCTAGTTTGGGAAAATTGAGATTATCTAAGTGACAATGAGCTCTGGCCTACATGCCCTCCAATTACTTCAGAGCTGTAGAGTCTTTCATAAAAGTCCCTAAATTTATCATTTATGGCCAGCAGGTCTGTGATGAATTCCCCCTTTTCATTCTTAAGATTGGTAATAGATCTTTCAACTTGAAGTTGTTTTAAGCGCCAAGCTAAAATCTCGCCTGCTTTTTCTCCTTGATCAAAGAAACTTTGAGTAGAGTTTTAAAAGGTTAATTTAAGGTTTTTTAAGGTTGAAATTTCGTTGTACTGTGCTTTCAATATTAGAATGTCTTGATGAATCTTAGAACAGAGGTTTTTAAAGTAAATGTCCTCCATAATTGAAATTTTTGCCTCTAATAACAGAGTTTTTGTTTGGCTTTTTTAGATTTAGAACTAGTAAAATTAATTATCTGGTCTCTGAGGAAGGCTTTAAAGGCCTCCCATGCTGATGTCTCGTAAGTATTAATCATGAAGTATTCATCTATTTGTTTTCCAAGAAAAGTTATTAGATCTGGGTCCTGGAGCAATTTATGTTGAAATGTCCATTTGGGGGGATCACATCGCCATCCTGGATCCACATATATGAGGTTATTTGTGGCAAGGTCTGAAATTAGAATGCTGTCATAATTACAGTTTACCTGTTAAACTGGCTGAAATGAGAAAATAGTCAATTTGTGAATATGAAGGATGAGTTTTGGAGAAGCATGAGTACATTGCTACATTGTTTCTATCTCTCCTGGGGTCCGTTGCACAAAGCAGGTTCAGCAAACTCTGAGTCTGTTCCTGAACTCTGAGTTGATCTACTCTGAGATAGAAAACTCTGAGTTTTCGGTTCCAGAAACGCTGATTTGAGTGAGTTTAGTCAACTCTGAGTAGTTTCACCTTGAGTTTTGTGTGTGCACCACAACTTTAAAAAGCCAGCATCAATGGAGCCCCGATTCGACGAGTCACCATGGCAACGGGGAGGAGGACGACTTCGTTTTTCACCAACCTGGAATTGGAAATCTTAATGTGCTCATACGACGAGTTTCAACATGTTTTTAGAAAGAAGTGCAACACCGCTGCAGCAGCAAAAGCGTCAGTTTAAATGTAGTCCTTTACAATCACAATAATATTACAGGGAAACTGTTTCGGCTGTAGTGATGGGAAACTCCATTCCTTTTCCTGACTCCAGTTTGTACGAGTCACTCACTAAAGTGAATCGGGTTTTCGAGTCACTTGAATCAATCACCCAGAGTGTGCGCCACGGAATGTACAAACAAGTTCCAAACCACATCCCAAATCATTGTGAAACAGGCTAAAAATCAAGAAGTCTCCAAGGCCAAACATTTATTTTTCTTTCTTTCTCTCTAAATAAATGCGAATAACCCAAACAGCCAATAAATTAACGTTCAGTGCGAAACAGTGCATGTTGTCTACTGTGTGTGACATCAACTCAGCACCGGTTTACCCAATACGCACATAGTGTGGAAAAGGGCCCCACAAACTCATAGAGGCACGTCAGATTGCCAGCGCATGCATGTGCATCAACAGCATGAAAATTAAAATGAACAGCGGGACAGCAGTCAGGTAGCTCTCCTCTCCGGGTGGGAGGGGCGGGGCTAGTTCGTGTTTGACCTACATAACGGGCCCAGGACCCCAGACCGTCTCTGTGTGCGTCTTGCTAGCTTCTGTAATTTAAGTGTCACATCAATCGCTCTGAGTGTAGTTACAACAAAGTAATGGATAACTATTTACTCATTTTGTTTGCTTGGATAGCCCACAGGGAAATATAGATGCAGATATATTAGTGAATAAATAAAACTCCTGAAATATTATGACAATGGTGCTAAATAGGCTAAATAATCATCTAAATCACCTACATTTTAAGTATATGAATGTAAATCAAATGCAGTCAATTTGATGGAGCTGAATTAATGGTAGCCTGATCTATATTTTACAGGTGCTCTGCTTAAGTTCCTAACAAGCAGCACAGAGTCCAGTCAGTCAGCCAGTGGAGGGACAGACCAGATAAGACAGGCACAGATGAGCCACCTTCAACCAGCAGCAGCACAGGTCCAGTACAGCCACGTTAAGTCCGTGTGCACAGCAAGCATCAGAAGCAGCTCAGACCCTGCCGTTCAGAAGAGGACTCCATCCAGTATTATTACAGACACGGCTGTCAAATGGTGAAAAGATTACCAGGAGCTGGCTTTAATACTCAGTGAAAAACAAGGCTGTGTATTGTTTTTGCTGTAAACTCTTTTCCACCAAAAAAAAAACCAAATAATAGGAGAAGGTGTTAATGACTGACTGGTGAAATATCAACGCCATTCTGAAGCAGCACGAGGGTAGTCCTGAACACACAGGCAATATGATTAAGTCGTGGAAAAACACTTGAGCACATAGAAATGACAGCTTTGGAGGCTGAAAGAAAGAGATGTCCTTACACGCCTCACAAGTATCACACAGTTTCTAGCTGAAAGAAACCGAGCATTCAGAGGCTCATCAGATAAGCTCTTCCAACCAGGGAATGGAAACTTTCTGAAAGAGGTTTAATCATTAGCTAAATTGAACGTTTTGTAAAATCATGTCAGCAGAATTAAAGACGGGGAGACACATGCTCATTACCTTAGTAAGGACATACAGAATGAGCTGATTGTGACTCAAGTGAGAGACTCAAAATACTTCTCCATTATCTTGGACTGTACACCTGACTTTAGTCACCAGGAGCAGATGTCCATTATCCTCAGAAGCGTGGCTTTAAAGGGACAGCCAGAGATAAAGGAGCACTTCCTCTGCTTTGGGAATGTTGAGGCTACAACTGGCTTTAGTCTGTCTACAGTCATCTTGGACAAGCTGACTGATCAGAAAATTCCATTTGACAATTGCAAAGGGAAAGCCTACAACATTAGCCACTTTCCCACTGTAGGAACCTTTGGCAGTTCCTATAACCTTTTCAGGAACGGGGCCGTTTTTTCCCGCATTCGCACATACAGGAACTCGGGACCACGGTCCTCAGTTCCTGGAACCATTTCAGCTCCTTCTCCTCAGCTGGGTCTGTTCTGGTTTCCATAGGAACACATCTGATGTAGGTGTTTGGTGGTTGGTAGCTCCGCCCCTTGTCATGTTGTAAGGCTGAAATGTTTCCTCATACGACACGGACACAACCTTGGCGTGTTTAATAAGTTAAACCTCCACGTGGTCTCCTTTGTCTGCGGCGCTCTGCTCTCCTTCCTTCATGAAACCAAGAAGTATGGCCTGCGCTCCATCCTGCGTCTCCTGACTCTCTCTGTGAGCTCTTCCAGCCTCCATGTTAGACGCCCCATGTGATCCTCCATGATTAATATCACCATCATGCAGACCATGAACACGGTGGCCTCCCCGCTCTCCATGTTAGCTTCTTGGTGGTGTTTTTTCTTCTCTCCTTACTTTTACCGGCTTTTGTTTTGTTCTGTTTTGTTGTTGAATGTGGCGCTAAAGTAACACGTCGCTGTCGCAGACGGCTGCGCCGCATCAGTCCCAACCTGGTCCGACTCATGTGGGAATGCAGACTGAAACAGTTCCCCTGGGGAAGGACAGTTATCAGAACGGAATGCGAGGAGGACCGTTCTTAGAACGGCTCTGTCCGAATGCGGCTAATGGGGCCAATATGAAAGGTAAACACCAAGGAGTACAGGCCAGACTGTTGAGAATGAATCCCATCTTTCTTTATATGTCACTGCAAAGAGACAGAGTGTTACTCACCCCCAGACACTTGGGCTCTCCCCTCTGTATGGCAGCCCGCAGTTCCTGCTGTCTGTCAGTCAGCTTCACAACATTCACATCTTCCAGCACCTGGACTGTCAGATCCCTGGAGATTGACACTGCCATCACCTGTTGAGGACAGCAGAGCTCACTATACACTGCACTCATCTTATAAATCATCCAACACTTAATTCCAAGAGCTTTCCCTTATCATACATGTAAATTGGTTTTAGTCTCTCTCCCAAGTGTTAAAGTAACCATCAGCAGCACTCTACACAGTCCTGAGGGTTAGTATTTACACAACTGCTTTACTCAGATCTGAATATTAAACTTTTAAACTTATTCCTGTACATCGCTTCTCCATGTCATGGTAATATCAAATCAAACTAAAGATGTGTACTGCAGTTCAGTGGGACCCAATATAATAGATCTAAACATAAAGAACTGATCCTTGTTTTCATGAGGAGGTGACACAAAGTTTTCTCTTTTCTAGTTATATCTTTGTCCAAGCTAAAAATGAAAATCACAAGCCCCTGGCTGAGGGCTTCAATATTAGAGTTGTCCCCACTGAACAAGGGTCACCTCGCTGCTGCGGCAGCAAGTTGCAGGAGGGAAGGTTCTGACTGTGGTTTGTGCGTATGCACCAAACAGCAGCTCAGATTATACGGCTTTCTTGGCATCTCTGCGTCTGACTCTGCACACACTCTCAGAAGTTACAGCCGCCATTTAACCACACAGCGCGCTGGGGGGGGGGGGGGGGGGTGTACGTCTGTATGCCTGCATTATGGCTTCTTTTTGTTTCTCTAGGTTTCTTTTTTTCTCATAGGCAAAGTGCATTAGAGAGATGTATAATTTTACTGTCAGTGAGTTGCAGTGTTTTTCCTACATGTATGGTTTTAGAGGCAATGAGGCATAGGTTATTTCACTAAATGTTTTATGCAATAATAAAATGCAATAATAATGCAATAGTTTTGGACTATCTTAGTACAAATACAACAACAATGACAATAATAATTTGAAGAATTTGAATTGTGATTTTCTCAACCTCTCATTTAAACAAATCAGTACTTGTTTATAACATTTGTAAGCACACAAATTAAATATAATATGCAGAAATATATAACTTTTATAACCTTGCTGTCTTGCGCAACGTGGATAGTCAAGCCCAAGTACATTTAAATACATGATTTCTATATAATTTCATTATTTTTTACTTTATTATCAGCACTACGAATAATAAATTGTGTTATGAATTTTGTTTTGATTATGAATCAGCACCATGGAGCAAATCCGTAGCTATACAGTATATGTCTGGAAAAAAGTATGAAATGTCACTGTGTGTGTGTTTTATGTGCATCAGATTATAGTTTATCGATCATATTTCATTCTGCAGAGATGCCTCATAAGGAGAGGACCTTAAAACAAAAACAAAAAGAGAGTTTCACATTCCTGCTCCATGTGCCCCCTTTTGACTTTGAGCACCTGGCCCTCCAAAGGTCTGTGCACGGCCCTGGACTTCATGTTCAAAGTTTTGCATTAAACAGTGAAGTGAGTGAGTCTGCTGGAAAAGTGCATCCAAAGAAGTGAATATTTCCCTGACAGCAAGCAGCAGAAAGATGAGACAGACTCCAGCTGACATGGAGATGCAGAGCAGAAACACACTGATGTGTGAGGGGCCCCTGGCTGGTTCTGCCTGAGTAACGGGCTGAGTAACGGGCTGAGTAACGGGCTGACTAACGGGCTGAGTAACGGTAACGGGCTGGGTAACGGGCTGCCTCCACACTGCGGGCTGATTCTAAAAAGTGAGCAAACAAAAAACTCTCCTGGTGGGACAAAGGTATAGTTTCCTTATCTGTGAGCTCCAGTCTGGCGGGGCTCTGCAGGAATGACTGAAGGTTAAACTCAGCGACATGAAGCACGATCTGTCTGCATGATCGATTACGCAGTCGTTACGTCCAAAGTGATCAGGGCCCATTGCGCAGGTTTGTCCAGGCAGTCTGCGGCAGCAATCATCCAGTTAGGCACACATGGAGCAACATTGTACAAAATGTCTCGTTCTTACCTTTGGTCTGGATGAAAATAAGAGTGCTTGGAGCGTCCCGGGCCTCCCTGCTGTCCTGGCGGCTGCGCGAGGGGACGTGTTTATCACAGAGTTTGGGATCTCTGGAGGAAATCCAGCGGAGCTCCTCCTTCACTTCCTCTGCTGGTTTGGAGCATTCCTCGCATCAATCCGGTGTGGGGATCTTTCACCGGGAACTTTTGGGCAGAAGGACGTCTTCCTGGGACTCCAGCCTTCCTGACACCTCTCACCCTTTAAGGTAAAGGACCTGTTGCTGCTGTTCTTAGTTTAATCAGCTTCGTGTTATTGACTTGATAAGGAAATAATCAGGAACTGTATGCACTGAAGACCACGGTTACATCCCACCAGTCCGACATGGACCTCCAAGTGTCGGAATGGCGACACTTAATTTTTGATCGAACGTCCCGTCATTCCGACACTTTTTACCTCCTATGGTGGTAAGTTTTATTTTTTATAAACATCCCAACATCCTGATAATTCCTTTAATAGCCTATTCAAGCCTTACCTCGCAAACCAACTACAATAAATTATTATCAAAATCCCCTGAAATTTCACATATGAAAATACATGTATGAATGTAAATGGTGCGAGTGTGAAACCTGTTGGATGAAGCAGAAACACAGCGTCAGTGACCTGTCACAGCAGCCAGCTGGAGCAGCTCTCCACAGAGCGTCTTCTGCACGCTGGCATCATATGCAACATTAATAATTACAGTTACAGACAGCAATGACAGCTCACCTGTGTCGGCCGCCCCGGTGCTGCAAATAAAACCAATTTCATATATTAGGCTACCCAAAACCTATTGTTATTATTATTAGTTTTAAATCAATAAGTGAACAGTGTTTGTGGCTCCTTTTTGTGTAATAAACTATTTGAATATCATTAATTTGCTTTTGGAGTGCGTTTTGAAAATGACCACGGACTCATGACATTATCAGGATCTGACGGTATCCGACACACATACATGGCAGCTGTTACACACACACACCAGATTTATAGGGAATAGTAACAACACAGCCCTTATGGATGGATCCTGAGGGCCATCATCTTTTATTTTTATTTTTACAATCTGAAATAAGCCCACATCCACCTGATCCTCCCCTCTGACTGTAGATTTCACCCTTAATTCATCATTCAGTATCAATTTAATATCATTCAAACATCACAAGTTTTGAAGAATAAGAGGCAGAGAGAGGAGAGGCTTTAATTACGCTTTTAAAGACTGAATCACACCTGTACACATGTCTTAAAACATGTAAAATGCATGAACAGAAAGAAGGGACTCACCTGGTGAGTAACACACATTTCCTTATATGGAAAGCCTTGTCGGAATGGTGGGGTAAAATGAAGCTTCATGAGTTCTCTGTTATTTTTCAGCTCATTTCCTCAGTGTTAAATCTGGATGACTCCTACAAAGTAGTATTAAAGATGTAATAATAATAATAATGGATTTTATTTATCATGCACTTTACATTCTTCCGAACCTCAAAGTGCTACAGAATATGAAAAACAAAAAAAAACAAAAAAAAAGCAAGAAAACAAATATCAACTAAGGAAATAGAAATCAAGAAATTATTAAAACGTGAGGACAAGTAAAACCAAAGCAATCATGGAAAGGCTTTACTAAAAAGGTAGGTCTTAAGTCCTCTTTTAAAAGTGTCAATTGACTGTGGTGCTCTGAGGTGTGCAGGAAGAGCATTCCACAGCTCAGGGGCAACCGAGCAAAAGGCCCGGTCGCCCACAGTTCGTAGCTTAGCCCTGACAGGTTTGAGGAGGTTGGTGTTTGAAGAGCGGAGGTTGCGTGTTGATGGTTGAAGGGAGATTAGTTCCTTGAGGCAGGAGGGGGCGTTGCCATGGATGCACTGATGGGTTAGCAGGGAAATCTTGTATTCGGTCCGGGATACGATGGGAAGCCAGTGGAGTGATTTGAGTATGGGTGTGATGTGTTCTCATCAGGATCCTGGCGGCGCTGTTTTGGATGTATTGGAGCTTTTTGAGGCTCTTGCCAGGGATCCTGATGAGAAGTGCGTTGCAGTAGTCCAGCCTGGAGGAGACAAAGGCGTGGACGAGTTTTTCAGAGTCAGCAATGGTGAGTGAGGGGCGGAGTTTCGAGATATTTCTGAGGTGGAAGAAGGAGGTTTTGTAAATGTGGTTGATGTGGGCTTCGAAGTTTAGCTGAGGGTCCATTTTTACTCCGAGGTTTGTGACAACTTGTGAAAGTGGAATGTCCTGTCCAGAGAAAGTGATGCTGGTTATGGGATATGTGTGTAGTTGGTGTGGGGTGCCAATTTGCATGATATCTGTTTTGTGACTGTTGAGCTGCATGAAGGTTGTACTCATCCATGTGTTACTGGATAAGTAATCATCACAGCCACAGTACACAGACACTATTCACTGTGTGACGCTTCCTGTCACATCAGAGATGCCTCTGAACAAATGATGCTGCTAACTGAGTTGCTGTAGCTAAACTCAAAGAATATGGTGTCAGTGGAAAGCCAAGAACAACTTACAGATCCTGACTTCTTTTACACAACATGATCATTTAAATATGAGGAACTTAAAGTTTAACGGTGTGCTGCTGATATGTTAGTCTCATAATGTTTGTGTTTATGCTTTTGGCAGATGCTTCTGTGACTTACAGGTAGGGTAAGGGGGTCTTGGCTAAGGACCCCTACTAGAGATAGTACCTTTCATTCAGGGGATTTCAACCCAGATCACCTACACTCAATGGCAATCTTACCACTTACCTAATGTTAGGCGTATGCACATGGGGTAAGGTGACATTCCCCAGACTGAACTTGGTGCTTCAGCTGGTATGTGAACGACCCAGCAGCTTTCTTGACCTTTTCTTTTACTCTAAGGGTTCAAGACGGGGATGCCTCTCACTGCAGCAGAGAAAAGAGTCACGTGCACTGTGTCAGCTGAAAGTCATACACAGTGTTAGTCAAGCTTAGCCTCCAGCAGCTTCCTGGCTGCAAGCAGAAAGTATCCTCCAGACTAAATAATGTTGTAATTACTGTTCATGGGGTGATCCTGGACAAATGCTGAAAAGATGATGCCACATGAGTCTGCTTCTTGAGATTAAAAGGTTTAATAATGGACACATTCTATTGGCTGAAGAGAAGAGGGTCATGTTGTAGAGGGCCTCTTTGACAGCTGCATGAGCTTAGAGGAATTATCTCTGCTACTACCCATCCAGGAGAGTTCCAGTCTAATGATGTGGTTTTATCAAATCTTCACCAGTCCATCATTTCATCTCAACAGTAACTAACAAGCAGTGTCCACCTGGGCCTCTGAGGCTGCAGCGTGATACATATCACCATGAAAGATCAGTTACACGTCATCCTGGCACAGTGCATGTGGCTCCCTCTTCTTTTCTGTGTGGAGCCTTCCTCTCCTGAACTCTCAAAGGAAAAGATAAAGACAGCTGCAGCATAATTCAGCAAACGTCAGAACCAGACCATGTCCAAGTCTGTACATGTCTCAGTCGGATCGGATCAGATAATATCTGATATGGATCCAGTCTGATGATGAAATGAGTTATGAGACTTTATCACAGACATAATTCAATTCAATTCAATTAATTTTTATTTATATAGCGCCAAATACAACAAATGTCATCTCAAGGCACTTAGATAATAAAGTCCAATTCAAGCCAATTGGAATTCAATTCATTGTAATCATATTTATTCATAAAATAATCCAATTCGTTCATATAGAGCCAATTCAAAAACAATTTCCTAGCTAAGAAAACCAACAGATTGCACTGAAAACTTTTTGTTTTTCGGTCCAATCTCCCATCCTGAGCGTGCCTGAGGCGACTGTGGAGAGAAACGACTCCCTTTTAACAGGAAGAAACCTCTGGCAGAACCAGACTCAGGAAGGGTGGCCATCCGCCTCCACCAGCTGGGGTTTGAGAAGACAGAAAGGGGGGGTGTATTTGATTACACAACGGGGGGAACGCTGCGTCGCGCAACATTGTTTGAGACGGGACCCTTTTCAGTGTTGCGCTTCTAAACACGCATGTTTACTGTCTATGGGTGCGAGGTGGTAATAAGCACTTACGTTACGTGAAGGTGAAGGTGGATAGCAGTGTTTCCCACACATATGCCCCTTTTCCACCGCCAAGCTAGCCCTACTCTACTCGGTTCGATATAGCCCGACACTACACTACACGACACGGCACCAGTACCATTTCCTTTTCCACCCAAACTGTGACCTGGAAGTGGGCGGAGTCGGCCCGTTCACCACTAACGTGACGTCGGTTTCAGGCGATTACAAAGTGTCACGCCGCGGTTAGTCAAAAGTAAACACAACGATGGAGTGTAATGTGTAATGCAGTTGACAGTTCATATTGTTTAGTTAAACCAAGCTCTTTATTAAAAAAGACAGTACAAAAGTAAACAGCAGGAGTTGTCTCAGATACAGGCGGTGACGCCAGTGTTGGTGCCGGTGGAATGCAGATAGCAGCTGTTGCCTCAGCTGCAGATTGCGATGCCAGTGTCGGTTCTGAAGCCTGCGGGATTGGAGGAGCTTCGCTGGCCTCAGCAACCGAACACTCATCAGTTGCACAAACCGAGTCTTGAGGGGGAAAAAAATTAAAAGTGAACATACGAAACGCATACACGTGAGACACTGTGCTAGCCTTCCAAAACAGCGTTGTTTGCTAGCTCACTCAGAACAACTTACATGAGACACCTGTGTAACTTTTTACACAAGTTAAAGACTGAACATGTATTTGTTACGATATAAAACATGCATTTGTTAAGATATAAGCGTTGCACCAAGGGGATAAGAACAACACTTACCATTTTCCATCGCCTCCAACAAAGACGTCGCCGTATCCACGCCACTTTCCTTGCCCCGGTTCGCCGGGCGGTGCCCGTAAATGCCGTCCATTTGGTCGAACCACTTCCATGTCTTTTCTGTTTGACCCACTTTGGCTGTTGTGGTCCTTTACCTGCCGGTAATCACTCTTCAGCTTCTTCAGCTTGTCTCGGCACTGCTGAGAATTCCGGTGATAGCCATGGTTAGCCATCAGCTTGGCTATATCCTGGAACACCTTCTCATTTCGTGTCGCTCCGTCCAGTTCCTTCTGTATGCGGTCCTCGGCCACCACACACAGAAAGGTCTGCACCACGCTCACTGTCCATGGGTTGGCTTTCCTTCTCTGGTCTTCCATCTTCGCAATTCTGTTTATTCTCTGTTGCTCTCGCAGGTGTGTTTTCATACGGCGGGTGATTATTTAAAGCTCCCCGAGCTTCTCGCGTGTATGACGGAATTTCACCTGACCAATCAGTGGACAGCACTGACCAATCAGTGGACAGCACTGATCACGTGACGTTTTAGCACCGACAAGTACCGACTAGACCCACCTCTGAAGCAGGTACTAGCCGGTGCTAAAAATCGTAACGGGTCCCACCTTCATCCCGCGGTGGAAAAGCTCCCAATCAGGATAGAGTGGTACCGTGTAGAGCCGTACCGGTACGAAAATGTTCGGTGGAAAAGGGGCAATAGGCTAATTCGTGGCGGTGTGCCACAGATTCAACACCGGCCGCCACATATTGCGTTTCGTTATTATTATTATTATTGTTAATGCTATTTAAAAAATACTCGTATTCGTTAAGCTGTTTTTCCTTTCCCTGCTCTCCCTCCGTCTCTGTCAGTCATGCGTCTCTCTCACATAGCCTACACACTCACTCACACACAGCCCCTCCCCTCCGTGCACACCGCGTGTGTCTCCATCAGCGAGATCATCCCTGGAAGCGTGGAAGCTTGCTAGCTTCAGCGTCGCGTTAGATTAGCTCAACCGAAAGAAGACGGCTGGCGAAATTCACAAAAGGTTGGTATCACGTGCAACTTTATAAAATCACACATTAAAAAGTCCTATGAAAATATTTTATATTTTTAATACAATGTTGTCCCGTCCCGTCCCGACCCATAGCAAACAAGCGATTACGCCTTCTTTATAAAGTTAACTTGTCGCAAGTTTGTCGTAAAAAAAAATAATAATAATGTAGTTGGGTTGTCGAGGTCTAAACACTAGCAGCTGTGAATCAAATAAAGTAGGTTTTTTAAACTCTTACACTGAATGTTTGCTGCTTCAATCCAGATGAGTATTGAAAAATATTTTCCGCGAAAAGAGACGTGTTGAGGATGAGGACCAGCCTGAACCGGAGGTATCAGTCTGAAACAGCTGAACAGTGTAATTAGCTATGTTATTCATTTGTTTACAATGAACATGTCAATATTAATCAGTGTTTCCCGCAGCGCATTATAGTTAAGGCGGCCGCCCGCCTTAGCAAACTCGCACTGCCGCCTTGCCAACGTTCCCAAAAAAAAAAGAAAAGTTTTTTTTTTTTTTTGTTTTTTTTTTTGTAAACCGAAGTAATAATGCTTTGCCAGGCTCAGACATTAAAAGACAGCATTGATAACATTGAATTGCGACACCTACTGGTTGTTAATGTAAATAGTTAATAATGTAAATAAAGTTACAGCTCTTAAACAGCTTGTTATTGCTCTAACAGCCCCCGTCCCATTCTAAGTACCCCCCCGCCACCCGACGGAACGCTATCTGCGCAAAACCCCTGGTCCCGGCCGACGACTCACCACCTTGACTAAGCAATTTCCTGCGGGAAACACTGATTAATACAATAAAGTTCTGTGTGACCAATTATTAACGAAGGAATTATTTTGAAGAATTTTTATTTTTATTTTCAATTCTGTTCTCAATCTGTAGAAAATGCTGTGAACACCTAATTATGCATGAAAAAAATATCGTGATATACCGTGAAACCGTGATACCGTGAAAAAATACCGTGATATGTATTTTTGGTCATACCGCCCAGCACTACCTCAGTACATACCTCAGTTTATACCTCAGTTTATACATCAGTATATACCTCAGTTTATACCTCAGTTTATACCTCAGTTTATACCTCAGTATATACCTCAGTTTATACCTCAGTTTATACCTCAGTTTATACCTCAGTATATACCTCAGTTTATACCTCAGTTTATACCTCAGTTTATACCTCAGTATATACATCAGTATATACCTCAGTATATACCTCAGTATATACCTCAGTTTATACCTCAGTTTATACCTCAGTATATACCTCAGTATATACCTCAGTTTATACCTCAGTTTATACCTCAGTATATACCTCAGTATATACCTCAGTTTATACCTCAGTTTATACCTCAGTTTATACATCAGTATATACCTCAGTTTATACCTCAGTATATACATCAGTATATACCTCAGTATATACCTCAGTATATACCTCAGTTTAAACCTCAGTTTATACCTCAGTATATACCTCAGTTTATACCTCAGTTTATACCTCAGTATATACATCAGTATATACCTCAGTATATACCTCAGTATATACCTCAGTTTATACCTCAGTTTATACCTCAGTTTATACCTCAGTATATACCTCAGTTTATACCTCAGTTTATACCTCAGTTTATACCTCAGTATATACCTCAGTTTATACCTCAGTTTATACCTCAGTTTATACCTCAGTTTATACCTCAGTATATACCTCAGTTTATTAAGACATTTCACACTTTAGGCACGGGGTTATTAACATTTGCCCACAGAGACGACCAGGGGCTTGTTAGAAAGATCTGAAGCTGAAGTTTAACCAGCAAAAAACAGCAAGAAACTAACTTTAACCACCGACTAATATATATGATATAATAATGATGCTGTGAAGATGGGATAGAAACTGGGGGCGCACATACTCAATGCGCGTCACGGAAAATAATATTAGGACAATTACAAGAATGAAGTTACTCACCAAGAAGCCAGCCATCCCGCACAGTGCCAGCTTGTAGTCTGTTCCCAGCGATGCTGTTACTCAGAATATATGAATCGTGTGTTGAACCAGGCCACCTCGCCACAATGTTGGTTAATTGCATTTACGCATCACATATGATCTGTACACCGATCGAATGAAAATGTTTCCTGTTAACATACAAATTCATCATGTGATGGCGCTTTTATAGCAATGTGTGCGCAGTCGATAGCTCCGATTACAAAACCGGCTCTCACTTCAAATTGAGCTTTAATGTTGGCCTGTGCAGATAATTCTGTCCCACGCGGCTGGCATGGCTCGGCTCAGGGTAGACTGGCACAGTCCCAATTGGTTGGCCAGCTCCCTCTGGAATGCCCCGGTTGCTATGGGAACCCCAGTGTGCACATCACCTGTGAGCACAGGCAGCGCATGGCTCCTCGCTGTGTTGCGCTCCAACGCCGGCCGCAGCTCTGCGCACAGTTCCAGGAGGATTTCCCTCAAAACGGCTAATGAGTCACCATCATATGCCAGCTAATCCTCTCTGTTGTAGTGAACACACGCTCTCTTCGAATTGCACCATTTGCAAAGTCTTCTAATACTTTTAAAGCAGCCATTGTTTTTAATGCATTGCACCACTTTGCGCTGCTTTTATATCCACTGGTGTAAATGGAGACACATGGGTGTGTTAATTGTTTATCAGTATTAATTGTTCATGTGTCTCAGATGTGCACATCACTGTCTGAGGACTAATTGTTTTCACATTTATTTATTATAACAGTTTCCCAACATCAGTTTAGGTGTCGCCAAAAAATCAACAGCTGCAGAAATGTGCGTACGCCAGCCCTGAAGCTGCCGTGAGGCACCTCACATTTCCACGGTCTTTTCGTTCTTGATACATCTGATCGTTGACGTGAAAAGGTGCGCTTTGTACATGAGGCCCCTGGGCTTTATGCAAGAGTGGGTAGAAAAAAGCCACATGGCTTTTAGAAAAGTTCACCAAAGGTCATGTGGTAGACTCCCCAAAGAAATGGAAGATGGTCCTCTGGTCAGATGAGACCAAAACTGAACTTTTTGTCCATCAAAGAAAACTCAATGTCTGGTGCAAACCCAACACCTCTCATCCCCCCAAGAACAGCATCCCCACAGTGTGTTGTGGAGAAAAAGGAGTCGGAAGCGCCGTGGTCAGCCTCTTATGGGGAATTTATTGATCGGACTGTCACAGAGACATGTACATTTCAGAATGCCCGGAAATTCCCTTTGACCTCAGTTTGTGACAGCCTTTTATACTGCTCTGTATCATATAATGTGTACGTGGCTCAAACCCAATCTCTCTAAGGCGCCTGGCTTTCGCCATTATCGTAAAAACAAAGCTCATTCTAACCTTAAACAATATTCATATGAACCGGACACACTGTGTAATTATATATTGCTCAAACATTATAGGCTGATAACAGTTGCTGATTTACACTCGTGCCTTTACTTTGTCCATAGTGCACATTTGTCCATATGTGCTCTCAGAGGACACGACTGAAGCTCGGGCAGAGCAGCTGTCCTTAAACAATTAAAAGGTTGCCGGTCAGAGCCTAAACTTCTCCAGTCCCTAGTTCCAAAATACTGAATATCAAATTGTCAAACTTATTTGTCACTTTGGATAAAACTATCTGCTCAAGGACTGTAATATGTTTTTTTGGGTTTGAGAATGTAGGACCCTACTGTAAAACACATCTTTGACCAGGAAATTGCAGTGAAAATCCTGATTCATTGTCCTGACATTGCCTTTTCTGGTTTTCAAGTGTAAGAATAGATATATACTGTATTCCAGTCAAATTCCCCAAATTCTGTCCTCATTTTTATTTGTCAGCTTCTCTTTTCAGACTACAGAACAGGAACAAAATAAAAAAATGAAATTTACAAGTTAACCAGGCCACACTCCATTTTTCAGCCCACTACTCTGCACTGCTGTTGTCTTGATTTTGTAACTGCAGTGTGGTTTTACCCAGATTTACAGGAAGAAATTACATATCTCAACTGCAGTCTGTTTGTATTAAGGTTTCTAACCCACATTAGCCCCTGCAGCCAACTAGCTAATTGATGATGCAGTGCTGCAGTGCTGCAGTGCAGAGTATTATTGTTGATAGTGCAAGTGCAGAGAGCATGTCCTGCCTCTGGATGATTTAATTAACTTCTATGTACTTGTAGATGCCTGTTACAGCTGTAAGGGAAACTTCTTATTTTACACTGATGTAAATAACTGCTCAGGTGAGCATTTGCTGTCCTGGAAGCTTTTTATTGGCAGTACATAGCTTCTGTAGCCTCTATCTTAAAGGACTCTCTGTTTGATTAATGGTGTTTTATGAGACTGTCTCACTCCTAAATACGACCCCATGGGTCTTTTGTTTATTTGGCCAGAAGCTAACTAAAATGATAAATACCCAACCTAGTGGTCATGAGAGTGGCTACTTGTAAAGTGTAAAATGGTATCCTTGAAGGTGACAGTCACATTGTAAAAAGGATGTATTTCAGCAGTGGAACTACCTCCCTCTGTTGAATTTTGCATGCTGTGATTGAGATCACCATACTGCATGTAGAATAATGATGTCAAAGGGGAAGCCAGTCCTTTAAAAAAATGTAAGTTGGTGTTCCTGACTGAGCGCCAAAATGCGATCAGTTGCTATATTCATATTTTGATAGGACACATACAGAAAATATGATCATCACACATCCTCAGATTTGACACGGAACAAATCAGCCAATCTTCATGTGTATGTGTTTACTGTCTCTTCAGAGGATACTGTTGATAATGTTAGTGGTTTCAGCTCAACCACAATTCAGTGAGTAAATGAATGTAAACCAGCATTCAGTCTGGTTGAAAGTCCTCCTTCTTTCAATTTCAAAGTTTTACATCTTAGAAGATTTTAACAGTTAAAATGAAGTCATTTTGACCTCAGATTAACAACATGACACATTACACTGTGTTAGTCTTTAATGAACAAAAACTGAGACGAAACACAGAAGAAGTGTGTGGAAAAACTAAGTGAACCCTTCCTGCTTCCACAGGAACGAAGAGGGTCAGTAGCAGCCAGGAGCTGCTGATCAATAGCCGCTTTCCCACTGTAGGAACCTTTGGCAGTTCCTATAACCTTTTCAGGAACGGGGCCGTTTTTTCCCGCATTCGCACATACAGGAACTCGGGACCACGGCCCTCAGTTCCTGGAACCATTTCAGCTCCTTCACCTCAGCTGGCTCTGTTCTGGGTTCTATAGAACACATCTGATGTAGGTGTTTGGTGGTCGGTAGCTCCGCCCCTTGGTGGTCGGTAGCTCCGCCCCTTGTCATGTTGTAAGGCTGAAATGTTTCCTCATATGACACGGACACAACCTTGGCGTGTTTAATAAGTTAAACCTCCACGTGGTCTCCTTTGTCTGCGGCGCTCTGCTCTCCTTCCTTCTTTGCGTTGCTATGTGCCGACCTTATTGGCAGCAAGTCTGTGTAGCTCTCAATTTTTCTCATCGTTTATATGATTATTTGTAATTTTTAATTTTTTAGTTTCTATCTAAACATTTTTAGTTATTTTTATTGATCTGCTTTTTTGTTTTAATTATTTTTTTTTGACAATGTGCACTACTACTAAAGCAGTGAACACAAGAGAAGAACTGTTGGCACTGTCAAGGATTGGACGCGGAATTAAACATCCAATTCCGACCGAGCTTAAAAAGCTGTACCGTGGATGCAGAGCTGGAGCAAAACTAAAGGCAAAGAGGCACAACAGGAGGTGGAGGTACAAACCTTTTCTGCCCTCGGTGATCATGGGAAACGCTAACTCACTGCCAAACAAGTGTGATGAGTTAGAGGCGGAACCAACGGCTGTATAAGGAGAGCAGTTTGATCTGTCTGTCTGAGTCCTGGCTGAACCACAACACACCAGACTCATGTGTGGACATACCCGGCTTCACAGCCGTACGAGCGGATCGAGACCTGAGTACGAGCGGCGGTAAGCGGAAAGGCAGGGGTGTTATACTGTTCTTTAATCAGAGATGGGTAAACCCCCGCAATGTGACCGTTAAGGAGAGGGTTTGTTGTCCAGACATCGAACTGCTGTCAGTTGGTTTCCGTGCATTCTATGCGCCAAGAGAGTTCCCATACACAATCGTCATCGTTGTTTACATTCCACCGAGGGCGGCACCTACAACGGCGTGTGACGTCATCCATGACGCCGTTGCTAGGATACAGACCCAGCATCCTGAGGCATTCATTGCAATCACAGGGGATTTCAACCACGTCTCTCTATCCTCCTGCCTGACTGGCTTTGTACAGCATGTGGACTGTCCAACACGTGGAGAAAGGACATTAGATCTGTTCTATGCTAACGTGAAGGAGGCTTACAGGACAGTGTCTCTTCCACCGCTGGGTAGATCTGATCACAGCATGGTCTATCTACAACCCACATGCAGACCGTGTGTACAAAGACTTCCTGTTAGTACCAGATCTTTCAGGAAGTGGTCACCAGAGGCGAGTGATGCATTGAGAGACTGCTTTGATGTCACAGACTGGGCTGTACTGCTGGAGGAAGATGAAATGGACATTGACATGGACAGGAGGGTCAGCACCATCACAGACTACATTAACTTCTGTAGGGACACTGTGATTCCAGTCAGGACTGTAAGGTGCTATCCAAATAACAAACCATGGATCACCAGTGACATCAAAGACCTCCTGAAGCAGAAAAAGAGGGCGTTCCAGAATGGGGATAGAGAAAGGCGGAGGAGTGTACAGCAGGAGCTTAAAAAGACATTACGTCGAGCTAAGGTGGAGTACAAGAAAAAGGTGGAGAGACAGCTGGAGAACAATAACACCAAGAAGGTGTGGAGGGGCATGAGGACCATCACTGGATACAGACTGAAGAACTCTCAGTCTGTAGAAGGTGATGTGGACAGAGCCAATACTTTCAACCATTATTACAACAGGTTTGACAGTGTGGCTTTTCCCTCCTCTGCTGCTGCTGCCTCAACCCCCACCACTACAGCTGCTTCCTCTATACAGCTTCCACTGCCCTGCTGTACTTCCACCTCAATGGCAACTCGCATCGCCAAGCCTCCTCCTCCGCCTGAATGCACCTCTACCTCTGCTGTCACCAACAAGCTTCTTCTGTCCAGCTGTACCTCCACCTCTGCGGCAGCTTCCACCGCCTGCCCTCCTCGGTCCAGCTGCACCCCCACCGTCATCTCTATGGTTGATAGCAACATCACTCCTGTCCCCATCCCTCCGCTACAACCTCTGTGTCTAACTATAGAGGAGGTTGGAGCTGAGCTCAGGAGACTTAAGTCAGGGAGGGCTGCAGGCCCAGATGGAGTCTGTCCAAGGCTTCTGAGGGACTGTGCTGGTCAACTAGCAGTCCCTCTTCAGAGGCTCTTTAATATGAGCATTCACATGGAAAAAGTCCCGGTACTGTGGAAACCTTCTTGTCTCATACCGGTGCCCAAATTAGGGCAACCGGTGGAGCTGAATGACTACAGACCGGTGGCTTTGACATCTCATATCATGAAGAATTTGGAGAGACTTCTTGTTCGTCGCATGAGATTGCAGGTTGCTGAGGCTCTTGACCCCCTCCAGTTTGCCTACCAGAAACACATAGGAGTGGAAGACGCGATTCTGTACATGTTGCATCGGGCATATGCTTATCTGGATGTGCCTGGTTCATATGTGAGAGTCATGTTCTTTGACTTCTCCAGTGCCTTCAACACCATACGGCCTCCCATACTGAAAGACAAGCTGCTCGGTATGGGTGTGGCCCCCTCCCTGACATCATGGATTATAGACTATTTGTCTGCCAGACCACAGTATGTCAGTTTGGGGAAATGTGTTTCTGGAACACTGGATTGCAGTACTGGGGCTCCGCAGGGTACTGTTTTGGCTCCTTTTCTTTTCACCCTGTACACATCGGACTTCAGGTACAACTCAGAGTCCTGCCACATACAGAAGTATTCTGATGATACGGCTGTTGTGGCATGTGTGCACGGTCGACAGGAGAAGGAGTACAGGGACCTTGTGGAGGCCTTTACTGACTGGAGCAAAAAGAACTGTTTGCTCCTGAACACCACCAAAACCAAAGAGCTGGTGGTGGACTTCAGGAGATCTAAAACCCCATACCAGTCAGTCTGCATCGATGGAGGGGAGATAGAGACTGTTCAGACCTGCAGATACCTGGGGGTGGTGCTGGATAATAAACTGGAGTGGTCTGCCAACAAAGACGCAGTGTACAGGAGGGGCCAGAGCCGTCTCTTCTTCCTGAGATGGCTCAGGTCCTTCAGTGTCTGCAGTGACATGATGTGCATGTTTTATCACACTATCACTGAGAGTGCACTGTTCTATGCTGCTGTCTGCAGGGGGAGTTGCTCTACAGACACAAACTGTAGGCGCCTGGACAAACTGGTGAAGAAGGCTGGTTCTGTTGTAGGCAGAAGGCTGGACCCTCTCGGTGCTGTGGTGGAGAAACGGATGAGGAGGAAGTTAGATTCTGTGATGGAGAATAATAAACATCCTCTCCACAGCATCCTGCAGGACAGAGGAGCAGCTGCAGTGAGAGGCTCATCTCTCTGCGCTGCAGGACTGAGAGCTTCAGGAGGTCCTTTGTTCCCACAGCCATAAGGCTTTATAACAGTGACTGCTGAGTTCTTCTCAAATTGATTGATTGATTTTTATTTATTTGTTTATTTGTTTATTTTGCCATTTTGTCATTTATTATTATTTAGTTAGTAGTAGTATTATTATTGTTGTTTTATTGTTATTAATTCAATCATTGTAAATATTTAAAAAAAATGTTGAGCTACTTGACGAATTTGAATTTCCCCCATTGGGGGATAAATAAAGTATTTTTCTATTCTATTCTATTTCTATTCTATTCTATTCATGAAACCAAGAAGTATGGCCTGCGCTCCATCCTGCGTCTCCTGACTCTCTCTGTGAGCTCTGCCAGCCTCCATGTTAAACGCCCCATGTGATCCTCCATGATTAATATCACTATCATGCAGACCATGAACACGATGGCCTTCCCGCTCACCATGTTAGCTTCTTGGTGGTGTTTTTTCTTCTCTCCTTACTTTTACCGGGTTTTGTTTTGTTCTGTTTTGTTGTTGAATGTGGCGCTAAAGTAACACGTCACTGTCGCAGACGGCTGCGCCGCATCAGTCCCGACCTGGTCCCGACTCATGTGGGAATGCAGACTGAAACAGTTCCCCTGGGGAAGGACAGTTATCAGAACGGAATTCGAGGAGGACCGTTCTTAGAACGGCGTTCTTATAACTGGTCTGTCTGAAAGCGGCTAATGCTCTGAGTAACTGATCATCAGTCAGTGTGAGCAGCTCTATAAAAGCAGAAGTTGTGTCAGTTTGCTGCTCTGCAGCATTCAGGTGTGTGTTAACACCATGCCATGGAGGAAAGACATCAGCAATGATCTCAGAGAAGCAGCTGCTGCTGCCCATCAACCTGGGAAGGGTTAGAAGGCCATTTCAAAACTGGAGTCCATCGTTCTACAGAGAGAAAGATTATTCACAGGTGGAAAACATTCAGGACAGCTGTCAATCTGCCCAGGAGTGGACGTCCCAGCAAGGTCACCCCAAGGTCAGAAACCCAAGAGCTACATCTCAGACTCTGCAGGCCTCAGTTAGCATGTTAAAGGTTAAAGGTCAGCCCAAGGTCAGAAACCCAAGAGCTACATCTCAGACTCTGCAGGCCTCAGTTAGCATGTTAAAGGTTAAAGGTCATGACAGCACAGTCAGAAACAGACTGAACAAGTGTGGCTTGTTTGGAAGGGCTGCAGGAGAAAGCCTCTTCTCTCTAAAAAGAACATGGCAGCACAGCTTAGGTTTGCAAAGCTGCATCTGTACAAAGCACAAGACTTCTGGAACAATGTCCTTTGGACTGAGCAGACCAAAGTGGAGATGTTTGCTCATAATGCACAGCAGCACGTTTGGAGGAAACCTCAGCACATCAGCACAAACACCTCACACCAGCTGTCAAGCACGGTGGTGGAGGGCTGATGATCTGGGCTGGTTCTGCTGCCACAGGACCTGGGCACCTTGCAGCCATTGAGTCCAAGAAAAGAATCAAGGTGTTGCAATGGTCCAGTCAAAGCCTAGACCTCAGCCTGACTGAGATGCTGTGGTGGGACCTTCAGAGAGCTGTGCAGAAACCAAAGCTGCAAACCTCAGTGAGCTGAAGCAGCGCTGGAGAGAAGAGTGGGCCGAGATTCCTCCTCAACCATGAGAGAGACTGAGAATGTCCCACAGGAAACCAGCTGCTGGATCAGGGGTTCACTTAGTTTCTCACTCACTGCTTCTGTGTCTTGTCTCAGTGTTTGTTGGGTAAATAACGACAGAGTAAAAGGAGGCTGGATTTCTTTCTTTCTAACACCTGCTGAGGAACAGCTGATTTTTGTTATGTCCTTCCACATAAAAGCTGTGAATAGAAAATGATAAAGCAACAGATTGGTGGCTGTTTGTAGATGAGTACAGAACAAAATGTCCCCTGTTCCTCTGTGGGGCCTTCCTCCATCACCAGCATGTCTCTCTGTTTTCTTCTTCTCCCTGCCCCCCTCCTACTTCTCTCTGCACCCTCTCACCACATCTGCTTCTCATCCTGCAGCATTCCTGTCTCTCCTAAGAGGATTGCGACATGTGCTTTTGATGAACTAACACACTCTCAGTTCCTTTTTTCTCTCCCTTTCACTACCTCATTGTGTTCTCTGTTCCTCAGTTTCTGTGTTGCTGCTCAAACAGATTTCCAGAAAGCAGAAACGCGCATGACTGCACTTTCACAAAAACATTACACACACGCAACTTCATTTTACTGGCGTCCCGCTTGCTTTTGCCATGTCCAGTTATGCATCACATGATCATGTGGCCTGTCTCTTTTGTTCTCTGGATCCTACACAGTCTGCTTGCCTTTCTGACTGATCAGGCTTTACTACAGATGTTATGGTGGAATAACACTGTTAATGCATGCGTGTGCATCTTAGTGCACGTGAAGTCCTGCCTTGCAGTGCACCGAATAAACTGTTCTTGAGTAAAAGAAACAAACAGAAACCAGAGTAAACCAGGCACTGAATTAGATATATGAACTGCTCAAGAGCTTCAAGTTAGGTTCTGGTTCTGTTTGTGTCCACACTGAGATTCTACTCATCGTGTGACACGCACACCATAAATGGATGTTAGTTGTTGAATGTATTTTTTTGTCTGTATTATGATTATGAGGATATTTGGAATAAGGTGGTCATGTGGATATTGGCATGGGTTTGTATTGGTTCATTTAAACACCGGGGGCCTCATGTACAAAGGGTGCGTACGCACAAAATAGTGGCGTACACACCTTTTCACGTCAACCATCAGATGTATCAAGAGCAAAAAGACCATGGAAATGTGCGGTGCCTCACGCCAACTTCAGGGCTGGCGTACGCACGTTTCTACAGCTGTTGATTCTTTGGCGACACCTAAGGTGATGTTGGGAAACTGTTATAATAAATAAATGTGAAAACAATTAGTCCTCAGACAGTGATGTGCACATTTGAGATACATGAACAATTAATACTGATAAACAATTAACACACCCATGTGTCTGCAGTTACACCAGTGGATATAAAAGCGTGCGCAAAGTGGTGCAATGCATACCATTAAAAAAATGGCTGCTTTAGCAGTATTAGAAGACTTTGCAAATGGTGCAATTCGAAGAGAGCGTGTGTTCAGAGACAGAGAGGATTTGCTGGCACATGATGGCGACTGGCTCAACAATCCTCCTGGAACTGTGCGCAGAGCTGCGGCCGGCGTTGGAGCGCAACACAGCGAGGAGCCATGCGCTGCCTGTGCTCACAGGTGATGTGCACACTGGGGTTCCTATAGCAACCGGAGCATTCCAGAGGGAGCTGGCCAACCGATTGGGACTGTGCCAGTCTACCCTGAGCCGAGCCATGCCAGCCGTGTGGGACAGAATTATCCGCATCTCAGCCACGTATATATCAAATTCCCACAATGCAGTTGAACAGGCCAACATTAAAGCTCAATTTGAAGCGAGAGCCGGTTTTGTAACCGGAGCTATCGACTGATCACACATTGTTATAAAAGCCCCATCACATGATGAATTTGTATGTTAACAGGAAACATTTTCATTCGATCGGTGTACAGATCATATGTGATGCGCAAATGCAATTAACCAACGTTGTGGCGAGGTGGCCTGGTTCTACGCACGATTCATACATTCTGAGTAACAGCATTGTTGGGAACAGACTACAAGGTGGCACTGTGCGGGATGGCTGGCTTCTTGGTGAGTAACTTTATTGTGTAATTGTCCTAATATTATTCCCCGTGACGTGCATTGAGTATGTGCGCCCCCAGTTTCTATCCTGTCTTCACAGCATCATAGTCGGTGGTTAAAGTTAGTTTCTTGCTGTTTCTTGCTGGTTAAACTTCAGTTTAAGATCTTTCTAACAAGCCTCTGATCGTCTCCGTTATAAGTATCATAAATGGATCCAAAACAGCTCTGGGCCCAGATGATGAACACATCACCAAGCGATTGGGAGGTCTGACTCTTTCCTGGAGAATGATTTTGTGATGCAAATGTATTACCCTTTTGAACGCATATTGTTTTGAGAAACAAAACGCTTTATTTTTGTGTCCCCAGCCAACTAGCCGGACTACCTTCATCAACACCAAAACGAGGCTGGAACTCTGCTCACAGGACGCAGCAGGGGGTAAGAAGATGTTCATAAATGATGTTGCTGATATGGGATGTTACACAGCTTCATGTCAAAAGAGGCGAACTGTCCCTTTAAGCTCTCGGTCAGTTACCATAGTAACAGACTCTATGAACCTAACTTGGTCGGGACCAGGTTTTACTTGAGAAACCTGGAGTTTCTCTCTGTCTCCGCCCTCTTTCAGCCATTTGATTTCCTCATTTATTCAGTCAGCAGAGCGAGTTCTTCTACTTCTAGAAGTCCATCAGGCACAGCAGGAGGCGACTGTTTCCACCAACATGTCCTTTAGACAACGATCCCGGGGATGAAGGAGCAGCATTACTGCGCAGAGAATTAAATATTCATCAGGAGATGGTTATGAGACTGCGCATAGTTGTTTTAGCATTTACAGATAATTATCTTTTTGAGCGGCACCATCAGAAAAAAAGACATAAAAGACAAATAAATATTTGTATGAATAGGCTTGAAAAAGATATATATAGGCCTATTATATTTTATAAAGGCACTTGTGTGTTGGGGGTGGACTCCCTCCAGGGACTCCCTCAGCCACTGCCCTCCAATATTCTGCTTAGGGCCAGCTCCTCTGCCTCCGTCAGAGGTGGCGGTGCTGGGCACCACCCGTTTTACGGGCATCTGCCTTCTTTCTGTTGGCTGAGTAGAAGTCTGTGTTGGTTTAAATAGGCTTAATTATTTAACAGAACATGATCTAGATGAGAAGACATTTATGTGTGTGAAAACAGCATTATGTTGGGGATAAAATAACTGCACAGTGAAATAGCCACTTAATATTTACTTTACAGTGTAAAACATGATCAAAATGAGGTACCTCCATGCCGAGGTCTCACCTGTTTGAACAATGGGCCTCAACTATTTCCAACTATTGCTAATAGAGCCACTTCCTGTTTACCTCTTCACCACCAACAACAACAACAAACTCAGGCATTGGAGAAAGATGGAGAACGCAGAGCCAGATGAAGCTACGTCCCTCTACATTTGGTCTGTGATGAGCTGCTTGTTGCACAAACTCGATGCCCAACGGAGCATTCTCCATCGCGTTGTTTCTTTCTTTCTGACGGCAACAACAACAGGAATATCATCTCCTTTGACTTCCGGGTCACGACCCCAGGAAAACATCTGGAGCATACACAGAACGCAAAGTCTGATTCACCACGTGCTTCAGCGTCTACAAGCAGGTTTAGTGTGACTTTCAACCCAGTTATCTCGGGGTCTCAATCCGCGAGTAACTCGATTCGACCCAATTTTTTGTCAGATTAAGGTGTATACATGAACTTAATAACTCAGTCTTATTGTAATTTAGCCCTTAATCCGTCCATGTAACCCCACTGAGTGTTACTCTGGATTAAATGGAACGAGTATTGCAACTGCTGTATCCCCTGTGGAAAAGAAAACCTGAAATGCAAGTAAAGGGAAGGAGGCCAAATAGTGGAGAAATCAAACATAACATTTGACAGTACTCTGGTGTCTAGTGGTCTAACAGGGGCTGGAGATCATGACTGCAATCTTCCTACAGTTCCTTTGCAAGTTAAAGCAAGAAAAAGTAACAAGATTGTTTCTACTTATGTCTTTTTGGATTTACTGCAGTATTTTGCACAGAAGGCTTAAGGCCTCAGTATGCTTCTCCGTAGTCACGGAGAGGCTCTCCGTCCTTTCGAAAGTTCTCCATCAGGCTGTCTGATACGAAAGGCAGTTCACCTCCCGATCAGTAGGCGGCGCTACGTTAGACGACCCAATCTGGCGACGTCTATCGTGAAAGTGGTTGATGGTTCAGCTTCCGGCTCCGTTCCACTCCTCACAGTGAACGATGGCGACCCAGAGAGAAAGACTGTTGTTGGAGTTGGAGCTTATTGATGTTGAAATGCAAATAATTTTGACCAAATGTTGACCGGTACACAGTAAACTCTTTCAAAGATGGCGGTGTTGTTGTTCTGAGAGGAAGGAGCTAAACCGGAAAAGTGATTCTGGAAATGATGTTGTTAGCCGACCAATCACAACCGTTGCGGTCTCCGTCGCCTCGATAGGTAGAAATAGATAGATAGGAATTTTGGCCGACGCACGCAAGGAGAGAGCTATCCATAGGCGACCATAAATCAGTCTTTAATGCACAAACATGGCCTTAAAGGGAGGAGAGCTTGTATACTCTGAAGAACCATGGGGCAAGAGGAAGTGGTGCGTAACCATATTGTATCAGGCTTAGAAGTGACTGGCTGGAAAGAACAGAACTTCTTCTGATTGCCCAAGACTTACACACAACAGCACATGCCTGTCCATAAAGGCAATATCCCAAGACAACAGGATCTACAGACATGACCTCATTTGAAAAGTGTTCATTTACCAGAGATAGATGCCAGCATTGATTTGTTAATAGGGACAAATGTTCCTCAGGCCTTAGAACCATTGGAAGTTATAAGCAGCGTTGATTGTGCACGATCAACTGGAGTGTGAATGGACCACTGGCAGGAGGCTGTAGAAACCCAGATGATGATGAGCAACCAGAGTTAAAAGTCGATAGGCTATCAGTTGTGAATATGGATGAACTTTGGCAGCAGCAACACAAGGTGGACTGCCGGGAATGTCAAGTGGTCAAAAGCTCAGCAAAACAAGTGGATGGACATTATCAAATTAGCTTGCCAAAGAGAGAAAATTAGCTTTGCATGCAAAATAACAGAAAGATTAATGAGCAGTGTGCCTTACAGCTGAAGAAATGGCTTCAGAAAAACCCATCTTTGCACAAAGATTGTGTCGCATTCATGAATGATCTTATTGAAAAGCCTCATGCTGAAAATGTGAGAGTGCCAGCTGAAGATGCAGATTTGTTTAGGTTTCTTTGGTGGCCAGGTAGGGATTTAAATGAAGATCTCAAAGAATTCAGAATGACAGTGGCATTATCTGGAAATATACATAGGACAGTCAAGATCAGTACAGCCAGGAAGCAATATTTGGCAGACGGTTTTATCCAAAGTGACTTACAGTCATATCCCAGGTAGGCATGTAGCGTAAGGGGGTCTTGCCTAAGGACCCCTACCCTTACTTTCATGCAGGGGGTGAGGTCAGGATTCAAACTCCGGTCACCCACATGAAGAGCAGCAATCTTTCCACTGCACTATCCAGTCACCTGGTTTGTTCTGCATTGTTTCTATGTTGATAAGACCAAAAGACACAAAAAGGTTGGATATGGACAAGGATCATTTCCAGGTAGAGTGGTTGGTGTTGAGTGTTGTATTCAGTCTGACAGCTTTCAGTTTAAGATCATCATTAAGAATAGACCACTCACGAGAAGGGGAATTCTTTCAACTTTAAGCTCCATCTATGATCCTGTTGGAATCTTGAGTCCTGTTGTGTTATCTGCAAAGAAAATCTTAAGGGAAACTCAGCAGGAGAGCCCTTGGTTGAGATGACAGCATTCCTGAATCTGTTGCCAAGGAATGGATGACTTGGTTGGAACAACTTCATCATTTTTAGTGTCACAAGCTGTGTCAAACCATTGGACTTTGGAAAGTAACCACTGCATGGTTGCGTCATTTTTGTGATGCAAGTGAGGATGGCTATGGGATAGGAACTTATCTGGTGTAGAGAAATGCACATTCACAAGTACACAGTGCCTTCATATTGGGAAAGGCGAGAGTGGCTGTGAAGTCTGTGACTATTCCTCGATTGGAGCTTGTTGCTGCCTCAATGGCAAGTCGCATTGATATCTTGTGGAGAAGAGAACTGCATCTAAATCTTGAGGATTCAGTGTTTTGGACTGATAGTGCCTCTGTTCTCAGAGGAAATGAAACTTCCAGATTTAAAGTCTTTGTTGCCAGAAAGTCTGTGACATTCTCAAAGCATCACGTCCCTCTCAATGGAGGTATGTTGACACGGTAAATAATCCTGCTGATGTAACCTCCAGATGTTTAAAGGTGCTGTTAAGAATGCTGTTTGGTTATCAGGGCCCCATTTTTTGCTTCAGTCTGAGAGTGAATGGCCTAAATATTCTGATGATTTTCATAGACTTTTATCAAACGATCCAGAGGTCAAAGGGGTTGTTGCTGTGAGTGTTTTACAGACCAGAGAAGAGACGAATGTGGATCGTATGATTCATTATCTTTCCACGTGGACTGGACTGAGAAAGTCTGTCGCTGGATCTTAAGATATAAGGCTTGGTTTTTGTCCTGTTGTCCTGAGGGACGACAAAAAACTATGAAACATCAAAGATCAGCACTGAGCGATAATATGAATACTTTCAAGAGGCACTTTGAACATGGATGTTTATCATTGGAGGAGCTGAATAAAGCTGAACTGGTCATAATAAGATTCTGCCAAAGAAAGAAGTTTGTGGAGGAAATTTCCAGACTAGAAAAAGTTAAAAGTGTGAAAGGTTGCAGTCATATTTTTAGACTTTGCCCTCAGATGGAAGTGGTGTCCTGAGAGTTGGTGGACAGCGAAGTAAATCATCTTTGCCTGCTAAAGCATCCAGTGTGTGGTTTCCCAAAGTCACAACACTGTTTGACTGTATTAGATATCAGAAAATAGAAAAAAATGTCATACAAATACACATCATTTTAGTCTTTTCCAATAAAGACTGGTAGTATAGAAATATTTTCGTTTTTGTTCAAAACAGTGATGTTTTTATTTTTTGCCTCTGGGTCCTGTTGGAGCTTGAACCACATGGGAGGATATGAGCAGAGAAACAAGAGCTTCCATGACCTAATCCATAACATTATGTCTGACTTCATCAGTTGGACTTACATCATTACTTTTCTTTTGGGCTTTTTATGCCTTTATTATATAGGACAGTGAAGAGAGACTGGAAGCAGAGAGAGGGGGAATAACATGCAGCAAAGGGCCGTCCGATGCGGGATTGGAACCGGGGCCAGCTGCAGTGAGGACTGTAGCCTCTGTAAATGGGGCGTCTGCTGTACCCACTACGCCACAGACCGCCCTAATCATTACTTTTCTAAACATTCTTAATTTCACTAAAACATCATAATTTCATCATGGAAGTATGCAGTTACAGTGTATCACAGCTATCAGTAAATCTCCAGAATGTGAAACAGCAAACTACAGTCACACGTGATTCGATCCCTAGCCACAGTATCATTTCATACAATTTTGGTCAGAATAACATATTCATCAGTTTGTCAACTGTTTTTTATTTAGTAATGTAATTGTTATGTCATTTATACTGCAACAATATCCTTTCCCTTTGGGGATTTATAAAGTTTCATTCAAATCAGCTCATGTTGGCTTCACATTCAATAGCTTTCAACAACATCCAACTTTCTATACAGTCCATGACTTCCTGCAGATCATTTGACACACTGAGCTGATGCTGGGTATCTATTGTCTTGAAATTTGACCCATGAATAATAAGCTGATTCCAACTCAGCTGCTAAAACACATCAGTACTATTTTGTATCCTATCAGTGTAACCCAGCCTCTGTTTTTCATTTTACCTGTCTTTGTGTTTACCTTGAGCTGCAGTCTTTGTCTAAAATGTGCACAAATGAATGCTATGGGATCTCCTTTTGGTTTCCTGTTTTGCAGGAACATGGCTTCTGAGGGGGCAGCAGTGGAGCCCAGGTTACATCGTCTCTCCACCTGGTTTGATCCTGAAAGTGCTGCGGTAAGATCAGGGGACCACTCAGCCTGAATTCTGTCAACTTTACCTGAATTTAACCCGTTAACTCCCATGAATTAGTATAAAGGGACTGTGGGTGCATCTGTGTTTCTGTGCAGGTGGTTACCATCCTGTTGGGACTGTTCCAGGTACTGCTGTCAGCCTCGCTGGCTTATGCTGAACAAAGTCTGCCAAAATTCTTCATACTGCCACTGGTCTTAGGAATTCTGGTATGTACCTTATCAGAATGTTTCTATCACAAGTTTCAGCAAATTCAACTTTAAAAAAAAACGTTTTTTATTTTACTTTGCACAGCTGAGAGAAAACTTTTGTAAGTTATTGTCAGGTTTGGGATTGAGGGTGAAGGGAGGACACGGATGCGGACTTCAAAGGTAAAGGGTGATTTATTTTCCAAAAACAAAGTAACAACAAAAGGCCGGATTCAAAAAACCAAACTGACAAAATAAGGAACTAAACATGGCATGGATAGATAGATAAATAAATAAATACTTAACTTGGCAAAAACGTGGAACATGGGACGCAAGGCAGGCAGGCAGGCAGGCAGGCAGGCAGGCAGGCAGGCAGGCAGGCAGGCAGGCAGGCAGGCAGGCAGGCAGGCAGGCAGGCAGGCAGGCAGGCAGGCAGGTCAGGTAGGGGTATCATGGGTAAGGGTAAGAATCTCACCAGGAACAAAAAGGACTGAGAACTTAAATAGGGAGTGAGCGTGATTGGGGACAAGGTGCAGCTGGAGTGGAATAAAAAGGTGCAGTGAGTGAACTAATTAACAGGGTGCAGGACAAACTAAGACATGAACCGAAAACCTAAACATGGATTCAAACTCAAAAACGTGACCTAAAGCATGAAACTAAAAACAAGTCCATGGGCGTGACAGTTATGAAGAAAAATATTTAAAAGGGTCTGTGGTGACAAAAGTGGAATAGCTCAAGCTCCAGCAGACTGCCTGCTCTCATGCCACTATTCATCCATCCATCCATCCATCCATCCATCCATCCATCCATCCATCCATCCATTTTCTATACCCGCTTAATCTAATCTTGGGTCGCGGGGGGGCTGGAGCAAGGTAGGGCGGGGTACACCCTGGACAGGTCACCAGTCCATCACAGGTCCACACAGAGACAAACGAGACAAACAACCACACACACTCACACTCACTCCTAAGGACAATTTAGAGTCACCAGTTAGCGTAACAGGCATGTTTTTAGGCGGTGGGAGGAAGCCGGAGTACCCGGAGAGAACCCAAGCATACACGGGGAGAACATGCAAACTCCTGCCACTATTCAATTCAATTCAATTTAGTTTTATTTATATAGTGTGAAATGCCAACAACAAATGTCTTGTACAAGATTAAAATCTCCCCCGATAATAATGTGGTATCTTTTATGTCATTATAACAGAGCATTTGCTTAGAACTTTAATAATAAGTAAATACAGAGTTATTTAACAGTCTTACATTTACAACCTGCTCCTTGAGAGAAAACTTAATGCTGATGTGGCCCTATGCGAAAAACACCCCTGTTATCATAATCCAATAAATTCCAAATTAGTTAAATTCATACAAAATATATATTCTTTAAAAGTACCCGAGCTAAGGAAACCAACAGATTGCACGAAAACCTTTCTTCGATCAGTTCTGCCATACCTGACCTCTCAGGTAGAGAGGGTGTCTGCTTCCTGAAGCCAAACTGGCAGCTGGTTCCACAGAGAGGGGCCTGATAACTGAAGGCTCTGCCTCCCAAACTGGCAGCTGGTTCTACAGAGAGGGGCCTGATAACTGAAGGCTCTGCCTCCCATTCTACTTTTAGAAACTCTGGGAACCTCAAGTAAACCTGCAGTTTGGGAACGAAGTGCTCTGTTAGGAAAATATCTTACAATGAGATCTTTAAGATATGATGGAGCTCGGTCATTAAGAGCTTTATATGTGAGGAGAAGAATCTTAAATTCTATTCTGAATTTAACAGGGAGCCAATGAAGAGAAGCTAAACCTGGAGAAATATGATCTCTGCTGTTAGTTCTCATCAGAACTCTGGCTGCAGCATTTTGGATCAGCTGGAGGCTTTTCAGAGAATATGTGGGACAGCCCAATAATAAAGAATTACAGTAGTCCAATCCTGAAGGAACAAATGCATGGACTAGTTTTTCTGCATCACTCTGAGACAAGATGTTCCTGATTTTAACAATATTACGAAGATGAAAGAAGGCAGTCCTAGAAACCTGTTTTATATGCGAGTCAAATTAAATCAAATCAAATCAAATCAAATTTATTTATATAGCACATTTCATGTACAAACAGTTCAAAGTGCTTTACATAAAATAAAAGCATTGCAGCAGGGAGTGGAAGAAGCATTAAAATACATAAAAGAATATAAAGAGAAACAAATAAAATCATTTAAATGAATTTAAAAACAAGCAACAGTCAAAAGATATCGTGCAGATTTCATGCATAGACACATGAGAAAAGAAATGTTTTTAACCTGGATTTAAAAATGTCTCCATTTGGTGAGAGTTTAATCTCCACTGGCAGTTTGTTCCACTTGTTTGCAGCATAACAGCTAAATGCTGCTTCTCCATGTTTAGTCTGGACTCTGGACTGGACCAGCTGACCTGAGTCCTTGGATCTAAGAGCTCTGCTGGCTTTATATTCTCTGAACATATCACAGATGTATTTTGGGCCTAAACCGTTCTGGGATTTGTAAACCATCAGCAGGCTTTTAAAATCTATTCTGTGACTGACTGGAAGCCAGAGTAAAGATTTTAAAGCTGCTGTGATGTGTTCAGATCTCTTAGTCCGGGTTAAAACTCCAGCAGCAGCGTTCTGGATGAGCTGCAGATGTTTAATGCTCTTTTTGGGAAGTCCAGTTAAAAGAGCATTACAGTAATGGAGTCTGCTGGAGATGAATGCATGGATGAGTTTCTCCTGGTCAAATGATAAATTCTGGTCAAAAAACTCCAAGGTTCCTCACTGTAGAACTAGAAGCCAAGGAAATACCATCTAAATGAACCATGTAGCGAGACAATTTCTCCCTGAAGTGCTCAGGTCCGAAGATAACAACTGTGATATTACCTAATGGAAGCATGTATAAAGTGAAAATAATCGGTCCAAGCACAGAACCCTGAGGAACTCCATGACTTACTCTGGTGTGTGAGGAAGATTCTTCATTTACAAGAACAAACTGAAATCTGTCAGATAAATATGACTTAAACCAGCCTAATGCAGTTCCTTTAATCCCAATAACATGTTCAAGTCTGTGTAATAAGATACTGTGATCGACCGTATCAAATGCAGCACTGAGATCCAACAGGACAAGCACAGACACAAGTCCGCTATCAGAGGCTAAGAGGAGATCATTGGGAACTTTCACTCTATCACCAATCACCCTCCTCAGTATTTAGTTGCCAGGTTTTCTCATGCACATTGCCAGATCCTCACTGTCCCTCATGCTACGTCAGTGTCATTGATGCCTTGTCACAGTAATCTCTGTCCATGTTTGTTTTTGGGTTTTTTTGTATTCCGGCTCAGCTGCGCTTTTGTTTGGATTGTTTAAATAAATCAGGTTTTATTTTTTAATTATCTGCATCTGGGTCCTCCTTCACCACGACACATCTTATGTGGCGGCACTAACTGGAATAAAAACTGAGAATTCAGACAGAAACTCAGAATAAGGGCCAGGTGGACGATACACAACAACAAACACAAGAGGTTTCTGGGATTTCCACTTTGCGAGAGAAAAACTGAGAATCAGAGATTCAAAAGAGCTCAAACTAATCTTGGGTCTGGGACTGATTAGTAACCCTGATCTGAAGATAGCTGCCACTCCTCCTCCTCTGCCTGTGGTTCCAGGAACGTGAACATTTAAACAGTCAGAGGGAGTTGCTTCATTAATGCTAACATGATGCTAACATGATCCTCCTGCTGCAGCCAGGATTCTGTAAGACAAAATATATCAATATGATGATCACAAATCAACTCATTCACTTACAGAGACTTCGAAGGGAGAGATCTGATATTCAGCAAACCACATTTAATAGTTTGATGTTTTTGTTCAGTTAAAGTTTTTGTTTTAATAATTTCTTTTTGCACAAGAGGATTTGCTCCTTTTGTGTTAATCGATTGGGTGGGTAGCAGCAGGTGGGAAGCTGCAGAGAAGTGTGTAAGACTACAACTCTGCATCCTGCTCTGAGCCCTGGGTTGTCATGTTTTAGGGTGGCAAATAAATTCATCCATATTTCTAGAAATGAGAGCTGCTCCTTCCAAAGTGGGATGGATGCCGTCTCTCCTCATCAGACCAGGTTTTCTCCAGAAAGATTGCCAATTATCTATGTAGCCCACGTTGTTTGCTGGACACCATCTAGACAACCAGCGATTGAAGGACGACATGCGGCTAAACATGTCATCACTGGTCAGATTTGGCAGGGGTCCAGAGAAAACTACGGAGTCCGATTGCTGGTTTCATACACATGACACTGTGTGTGGGTAAAACAGAGCCCAAACACACCAATAAGAGAAGTGAAATGTGGAGAGTTGTGTGTGTTGCTCTGTCTCTTCATCAGCCAGCGGAAGCTTTTTGTAATAGAGCGCCCCTCAGTGGTGACGGGAAGCAGATGCTCTTCTTACACATTTCAGCGAGTTGTGCTTTTTGTGTTTGCTTCACACTTGATTTGTGTTTCATTAATTAGCTCACAGCTGTTTTCAGGTAATCATCACTCACCTCAGTGTTTTCACTCCTTGGTGTTTTATGTTTCAAGCAGTTTGTATTTCATTCAGTCTAGATTTTGATTGCTGTTTGTGATTGTGTTCTGAACCTTTGATTTTTGGACTTTTTGGGATGGTTTACTGGACTGATGCTTTCTCTCTGCTGCTCTGACTGGTTGATTTGCATTGCTAGCTGACTGGCTTTATGACAGTAGGCTTTCTTTCGCATTACGCTGTGTGATCTGAGACTACAAAAACTGGCAGAGAAGACTATGTACAGCACTGTCTGGTTTGAGGGAAATGGTATTAGCCGGAATCTTCTCATAGATTTGTCAGTAGTGATCTTGATCACATCTGATGTTAAGGAAGACAGTTTAGCTTACATGGCTGAATGTTGATTTTAGTCTAAATAAAGAATTAAGGAAGGAGCAAGGCAGGATATGTTTGAGGAGCATGATGAAAACTATTGAGGTTCTCTTTTCATTTGGGAATCAGAATTCCATATGGGACTTTCAGTCAGATTTAAATCAGACTTTCAGCTGATTGATAGTGTCTGCACATTTTTGTAAGTAATTCAAGGCAGCTCTGATAGATGCTTTTTGCATTATGTATCATGCCTCCTTATTTTCCTGAATGTCTACAGAGTTACCATGATCCATACGGTTAGAAAATCCATGTTAATAGGATGGAAAGGCTCATTTTTTTTACCACTGATATGCCAAGTAAATGACAATGATAACTTGTTGTTATTGTTAAATGATTTTTATTTGTTGCAGATTATTGCAGGAGGATCCTTTACAATGGCCAATGAGAGGAATCCAAACAGTCTGCTGGTGAGTTAGAAAAGTGAATCTGTGAGAGCTGAAACAAAGTGGACCCATCAGGTCATTATTTTCTGAACAGCAAACATGTAGTGTGAAAGACTTTTCAGCGTTGAATGTCTTTTTCTGAAGGTCAGACATAATTCCATGTAAATGAAAAGAGTCATAGTTACAGTGGCCCGCAATGGTATGCACCCCACCTTGGATTATTATTATTTTTTTCATTGCAATTGAAAATATAACTAATTTGTAATAACTCTGGCTGCCTCCCTGATTAATGCCCTCTTTACCCGGTCTGTGACTTTTGGGGGGACAGTCCTCTCTGGGCAGGTTTCTCGTTGTACCAAATTCTTTCCATGTTGTGATGATGGATTAAATGGAGCTCTGTGGCATTTTCATAGTTTCTGATATTTTTGTTTTTTACAACCCAACCCTGAATTGGACTTTGTCCCCGAGCTGTTTGGAGAGCTCTGCGGTCTTCATGGTGCCTCTTGATTAGTGCTGTTGCAGACTGTGGGGCCTTTCAGAACAGCTCTGCATATGGTATATACTAAATACCTTACTTTACTTTGACTTCTGAATGTAATTGGCAGCACAATATATTATATAGAGGCTTCATAGCAAATTGGATGAATACATATGTGCACACCAATTTACGTTTTTTCTTCTTTTTTTTTTTTTTATAGAACTTATATACTATTTTGAAGATTTTCTTCACATAAAATCCCCAACAAATAAAATCCATTTAAATGACAGGTTCTGGCGCAAAGAAATGGGAAAATGAATCATTTTGCAAGCCACTGTACAATCTGAAAATATCACGGGCTGTAACTGTAGTCAGGGTAAAGCATGAGAACAGCAGACCACTGAGACATGAGATGTTTCTGAATCAGAAGAGTGTGTGACCTGTGGATGTGGACTGTCCACAGCTCTGTGGTTGTGCCTGCAGTAACCTGCTCGGTCTGCTGGGGGCGCTGCTCGCCCTCTGCCTGTACTGCTACGCTCTCAGCACCCAACACAATGAAGTGCTGTGTCCGTCTCCTCCAGAGGATTTCTACTACCACCGTTCAAATTACTCCTGTCCCCTGGAGAATCTGACGGTCAGTGTCATAAAATGTCTTCTTCCCTTTCCTGTCCTAATAAAAAAAATGTGTGTACACTTCTCCCTGTCAGCATAAGTAAATAATGAGTAATGTGGCCCACAGTGTGATCACCACAGTGTGTGTTCTCTTGTCTGTTGCAGGCTTATTACTGGAGTATCGTTCTGCTGCTGCTGCTCTATGACATTGGAGCTGTGATCATGCACTGCCTCCTGTCAGTCTCTGCCATCAAAACACTTAAAACAGACTAATGCACACACACACACACGCACACACACACACACACACACACACACACACACACACACACACACACACACACACACACACACACACACATATATAATGCATAACCTCTGTATCCATGCAAACCTTTGTAAAGATAGAATTCCTGCAGATTTTGCTTTTAGCAGATGCCATGACTGTAATGACTGATATTCATATGAGCTGGAGATTTCTAGGACAAATGTGTCCTCACATCATGAAGAATACCAACAGAAAATAAATTCTGAAATAGTCCCATAGTGAGTTATAATTATGTTCACTTACTGATGCTGATAAGAACACCTGTTAAGCTGCTTATTCAGGCAGTAAGCTGTCCATCAGTCCTGTGGCAGCAGTGCAGGCTCACTGAGGTGTGACCCTGCAGGCTCACTGAGGTGTGATCCTGCAGACTCACTGAGCTGTGATCTGCAGACAGCTCATCCTGCAGGCTCACTGAGCTGTGATCCTGCAGACAGCTCATCCTGCAGGCTCACTGAGCTGTGATCCTGCAGACTCACTGAGCTGTGATCCTGCAGGAGCTGTGATCCTGCAGGCTCACTGAGTTGTGATCCTGCAGGCTCACTGAGCTGTGATCCTGCAGACTCACTGAGCTGTGATCCTGCAGGAGCTGTGATCCTGCAGGCTCACTGAGTTGTGATCCTGCAGACAGCTCATCCTGCAGGCTCACTGAGCTGTGATCCTGCAGACTCACTGAGCTGTGATCCTGCAGACTCACTGAGCTGTGATCCTCCAGACTCACTGAGCTGTGATCCTGCAGACTCACTGAGCTGTGATCTACAGACAGCTCATCCTGCAGGCTCACTGAGCTGTGATCCTCCAGACTCACTGAGCTGTGATCCTGCAGGCTCACTGAGCTGTGATCCTCCAGACTCACTGAGCTGTGATCCTGCAGACAGCTCATCCTGCAGGCTCACTGAGCTGTGATCCTGCAGACTCACTGAGCTGTGATCCTGCAGACAGCTCATCCTGCAGGCTCACTGAGCTGTGATCCTGCAGACTCACTGAGCTGTGATCCTGCAGGAGCTGTGATCCTGCAGGCTCACTGAGCTGTGATCCTGCAGGAGCTGTGATCCTGCAGACTCACTGAGCTGTGATCCTGCAGACTCACTGAGCTGTGATCTGCAGACAGCTCATCCTGCAGGCTCACTGAGCTGTGATCCTCCAGACTCACTGAGCTGTGATCTGCAGACAGCTCATCCTGCAGGCTCACTGAGCTGTGATCCTGCAGACAGCTCATCCTGCAGGCTCACTGAGCTGTGATCCTGCAGACTCACTGAGCTGTGATCCTGCAGGAGCTGTGATCCTGCAGGCTCACTGAGTTGTGATCCTGCAGGCTCACTGAGGAAGAAAGGCCCCATTGATGAGAGATGTCAGAGCAAACTCCAGAAAACATCTGGTGTCCCTCCTGCCAGCTGGCGGCTGAGCTCAGCCTCTCCAACATTCAGTGCTGCTGAGGCTGAGGATGGCAGGCTGACACCCTGAGTCCAGAGAACACTGGAGCTCTGCAGCAGGAGTGTGCTGTCACTGTGATGATGCACAGTCCCGTCAGCCAGCAGCAGGGTAATCTATGACCCAAAGAACTGAGGTTGTTGGACCCGCCTCCCTACCTCTCTGTGTAATACAGCGAGCCTCTCTCCATCAGGATGAACTCTGAGATCTCAGCCACAGTTTTCAGTGTACTGCTGCTGTTCTTCACCTACTCGTCAGTTTTCAGTACACCCTGAAGGCAGCTGCAACATTAAACCCACCTGTCTAATATTCCATAAATATCTTTTGAGTTACAAAAAAATCTGCTCTTACTGCTGTGGGCATGGAAATGGGACCTCCGGCTGTCATAGGCAGCAGAAGCATTTGTGGGCTGGGGACTGTAGAGTTTGGTGTGCAATCACACACATCTGCACAGACTGGAAGAATAATGGGACATGCCTGCTGTCATCTGATCTAACAGCTTACTGGTTAGTTAACAAGCTAACAGCGTGGAGTTTAATAGAAGCTTAAGCTTCACTTTGGTTGAATCGCAGACTTATTGATGGGACTCTTCTGCTCTTGAAGGCTGTGAGGTGAGTGGTTGTTTAGTCAGAAAAAAATGATCAAATTACAGATCTAAATCACTGCATATAGCATCCACTTTAAAGCTATCTCCTATTGTAGAGATTGGATTGTTTGTCACAGAGAGGAAGGCCTTTAAAACAGACGCAAAGCCCCACAGTCTGATGTGAAAGTAGTGTCCTGTATATCTGTACTGTTCCATCTGTATGCTCATCTGATCTGTATACAGACTGAGGGGGGTTTAGTGGAACTGATGAGTTATGAACACACAGATCGTAGCTCACCTGTACATAACTTTAATAAAAATGCTTGTCTGTGCAGTTGAAACTGAGATAGTTTTGAAAGTAATTGATCAGATTGGGAGTGGGGCGCTACTGTGCCTGGAAAGTGTCCGGACAGTTTGGGGTCTCCCCGCTGCAGTCGGTGGGGAAGCAGCGGATGGACCATGATGTCTCACAGGGGTTTCCTCCGGATCAGCTGAGCACGGCACCTACCATTACCCCGGGAAGCGGGGGACCTCAGACAGAAGCGGCCGATGGATTTCAAATTCAGCCTCCTGTATGTGGCCCAAAATAACACATTTTAAAATGTTCATTTAAATGACATTCCGTGGTTTTCAAAACTCACTAGTGTTGTTTTCTAATAATTGTGTTGTGTCTGAACACCACCCGCGTGCCGTGGAAGATTCCAAAATGGCGGCGGTTCCTACCAGAGTGGAGTGAAACTTTATCGTTTTCCTTCTGTTTTTTTCAACTGTTTCTCGTGTTCTGCAGATTGAGTCGGTCTGTTTGTGAGACTGGGTGGTAACGGAGCCCAGACACTGTGGACCACCTCCTTCCGGACCCAGCAGCGTGACTCTGGACACGGTTTTTGTCGGAGCCTCGCAGGGCTTCCTTTTAAGTTGACGTTGGTTTACGGCCATCGAGATTACAGCCGCTGTTGACACCAGCTCGCTCGTCGCGGAATCGACGTTGGTCGGGTAGCTAGCTAGCTATTTTACCGATCGGAAAGGGCCCGGCTGGGCTCGGTTTTGCTCAGCTGGATCCCGTTAGGGCAAGTCGGAGACGTGCCCCGTCATTTGTCAGTGGACAGAAATAGGAGGTGTTAGATGTCAGCAGCAGTCGGTGTCACACTGAATGTGGTTTGCTGTTATCGTGTAAGTACCGGTCCACTTCTTCTCTGTCCGTCCTAACAGCCTGTTTCATGGCCTGCATTTACTTACGTTCATATCATATTTCCACTCAGAGACTGGTGTGACGTAAACATATTAGCTAGCTGCTGGGCAATGGTGGAAAACACATTTGAAATGTTCTTTACTTGAATTTTGTAACAAATGTTCACATTTTTCATGACACATCTCAATGACCGAATCTGGTCGATAGCTTTTGGGGACATAGCGTGATTTAAGTTGTCAACAGAGGTTACTGACTTATAATGAACTCTTCAACATTATTTATATTAATTACAGACGTGAGTGTCCACTTTCTGTTTCCAAGCACAGATTTTAACTCTTATTTCCTGGTTCTATTATGATGGACAGCTATCTTGGCAAATCAAATGGAGAAGCTCCAGGACCTGAGCCAATCAGAGCTTCAGGAGCTCCTGGACAACCCGGAGAGGGTGGAGTCTATGGCTTTGGAATCTGACGAGGTAAAAAGGAGTAGTTCCTGCTTTGAGACGGGTTTTGGGTCAAGCAAGAGTTTCTGATGAGATAGGGTTGTATAAGTCAAAGTTCTAAAAGCTCAGGGTTGGTGTGCTGAGCACTCTTGGCGACGGCATAATAAAATAACTCGAACCCTCCAAACTGTCGTCCTACTGGACATACTGAGAGTGTCAGTGTCAAAACCATGCTTTCTCTTTTGCTTTTGTTCAGACTACGGAGTCCTGATGAACAACTCAGATTGTAGCTCTTTAGTGTTCAGACCTTTCTCCTTCTGTTTCTTCCTAAGATGATGTACTCTAAGTAACACTACCCTGAACTCACTCTGCTCCCTAAAGAAAAAGTCCACTCCTTGCATCCTCCTGGGTTCAGTCAGTTTTCACAGTTTGGCACTGGTAATCTGACTGCTCAGCACTGATAGTATTTGACCTGTTTCTTCATATTTCTTGTTAAATGGAAGCAGCAGAGATTGACTGAACTGAAATGAAACTGAGGACAGAAATGAGGTGAACATGAGCAGAGTGTGTTCAGTCAGAGGCTTCTTCAGCTCTGTAACCATAAGGACAGTTACAGGACGTCATTACCTCCCACTGCAATGACCTGTTCTTATTTTTTATTCTTTGTCATTTTTTTTCTTTGGTCAATATAATCCCACAACAAAGTCATTTCCCTTTGTTATAAGATATAGACTCATCCACTTGAGTTCAGTTTTCACCGGGCAGCTGTGTCTCTCCTCTTTAGACTCGCTGATCTTATAAAACAGCGGTATAGAATTTTTAAATTGGTGCTTTGTTTTCACAGGGGTGTGGTAGGGAATGTCTTTAGAAATGAGATGTCACCTGTCTTTTCTCACTGGAGATAAGGGAAGCTGTGCTTTAAACAGCTCATCTCATCTCAGGCATTTATTTAACTGGACTATATCAACCTTAATGCAGACATTTATATTCCAGCTTGCTTATCTAAGCTGTACTGCTAGAATTTGGATGTTCCTTGACAAAGTCAGGTGTTTACATCCATCCATCACTAACATGACTGTCACATGACTGTCATGGGACCACATACACATGGTACACAGGTGCGCATGTTTTCCTTTATGTCAGTTAAATGTCCTTTGTCAAGCTTCTGCCATATTCCTGTTGACTTATTCAAGCATTTTAAGTTGCTGGCTATTCAGCACTGTCCTCATATATTTGAAAGCGTTTAGGTCAGGTCATTGGAAGGACGCTAACAGCTCAGTGTTGGCTTCCCTTAGGTTCGCTGTGATGTGTGGCAGTGGGCAGTGGAGCCCTCCACACCTGTGTGTGTGTTTCTTTATCAGAGAACAGACACACAGGTGTTGTTTGAGCTTCCAGCCAATCACAGCCTTTCCATCAGAGATGGAACAACTTCAGAGCCAGCTGAGGTAAGAAATGTTGGCTGCTTTATGAAAAGCTGCCAGTGAAGTTAATAATAATAATAACTTTGACTTTCAAGGTACCCAAGGTCGCTTAACAAAAGAAAAGAAGGGGGGAAGGGAAGGGTAGGGCCGGGGGGTGGGTTTAAGAACAGTAGGACATTGAGAAGAGATGTGTTTTTAATAATAATCAAAGTGTTTTTATTGATTTTTCCATTCAAACAACAAGACATCAACAACAGGACCCAACATAAACACACAAATATCTGTTGCAACTACAGACAGACAACAACAAGACAAATCACCCCATACAAAACATCAAACATACCACCACCCATGTGGCCCAGACACTCTAAAATAAATAAACAAATAGAAAATAACAACAATAATAATAAAAAATAAAAACATGAATTTTAAAACAAATTATGTTGGAGCAGAGGTGAGCTCCTGTTCAAAATGAGAAATAAAAGGCTGCCAGATCTTAGAGAATCTGTTTGTATTGCCCTGCAGCGTATATCTAAGGTGTTCTAATTTAAGGTGTGCCATCACCTCCTCCATCCAGTGTTTGTGGGATGGTGGTGTTGCCTTTATCCAATTAAATAAGATCAATCTCCTGGCCAACAATGAAGAGAATGCAACTGCTTTCCCTTGAGTGATCGTTAGTTGTGCTTCTCCTGGTGCCACACCAAAGATGGCTGCCAGAGGGTCAGGCTCTACATTTTTCTCATAAATGGATGAGTAAGTTCTGAAAATTTCAATCCAGAAGTCCTTCAGTCTGGGACAGGTCCAGAACATATGGCATATGTTAGCTGGCACCTGTTTACATCTAGGGCAAGTCGGATCAGCCCCCTGATAAATTCTCGCCAGTTTCTCCCTTGAAAAATGAAGTCTGTGTAACACCTTGAACTGTATCAAACCGTGTCTTACACATACAGAAGACGAGTGTATTAGTTCGACTGAACGTCCCCAGTTAACCTCTGATATGTCCAGCCCTAACTCTTCCTCCCATTTCCTCTTCATGTAATCAAGAGACGGGGACGCCACCTTCTGAATATCCACATAAATCCTGGAGACCACCCCTTTAAGAGATGTGTTTTTAGATTCTTTTTGAACTGTATTAGAGAGGGGGCAGAACAGATGTGAAGTGGCAGATTGTTCCATAGGGTAGGGGCAGCTGAACAGAAGGCCCTATCTCCATATGTTTTCAGTCTGGTACGAGGAACGGAAAGTAGGTCCTCGTCTGAGGAGCTCAGAAGCCGTGACTGGGAGTAGAGGTGGAGATCAGAGCTGTGCTTAGGTGCAAGTGAGTGGAGAGATTTGTAGGTCAAGAGAAGGATTTTATAGGTGATGCATGCTTTGACTGGGAGCCAGTGAAGTTGCTTTAGGATGGGGGTGAGAGAGTTAAGAAATGAGACCGCATTAATATCAGGTCTATTTAATAGTCCAGCTAAATATTACTATATTTAGATAATGATAACTTCACAAATTGTTAATTGAAAAAACTAAATGGCTGAACTTACATTGAACTAACACAGCAGCACATGATGGGTAACTTAAAGGGACACTGTGTAATATATTAAGTCATTTATTAGCTCAAATCAAAATATTTATTCATAAATTAGTCCTCATTGGTGTAAAATTATCTCTGTCAACAATCTCAATTATCCTCCTGAGTGAAAAATTACTTGTCTGTATCTACATAGAGCGGGCAAGCTCTATGGAGGCTGCCATGTCCTTCCGGTCTATGAAAAACGACGAAGTGCCGAGAGGGACATAAAGCACTTCGAATCGCATTTTCCCCAACGCCAGGCCTGCAAGCGGAAATTACGTCATTTTGACGTCACGTTTGCACGCAGGTATAAACAGAGCCAGTCTACGCCATTAGACATTCTCTGGTATAAACCAGCCTGAACGGCCTGCACTTTTGTTGGCAATGGAAGACCATAGTTATGCCACGCCACAGGAGAAGGGATCCTCGTCGCCAAAAAAGCAAAAAAGAGAATCTTGACACATACTGCCTGCCGTAGTTCAACAAGTTGCAACGCACATTTGAAAACGCGAGGCACTAGAGAGCAAATTCATTCGACTTTGCAAAATAAAATTGCACCACTAGATGGGGGAATAAATTACACAGTGTCCCTTTAAATACTGGTTTGGCTTAATAAAAGAAAAAGAGAAAATCAAACTAGGCAAACCCTGTAAATAAAACCCCCAAAGTAAAACTAACTGAACCAGAAACGTGACCAGATTTAGTGCACAGGGGGAGTATAAACCAAAATCTGAAGTAACATTCATTGAGTGCATGTGGGCGTGGTCAATTAATCTATGAACTCTGGCAGACATCAGATGTATGACATATGTTGATACCAGTGACGTGCAGTCAGGAGAGGCCATCATGGAAAAATATCGAATAAACAAATAAATGAAATGGTTATGTTTATCAAATGGTTTAAACAATAAACTGATGTTCCATTTAACTTCAACAATTTTGATTGTTTTTTTTTTTATCAAAAATCGCTGAATTTTCACGTTTCCGTTTAAATACGGGGAGGAGACGCACAGTGAGGCAGCAGCAAGCTCAGCCTCCCAAACTGAGCTCTGCCATGCGACGAGAGCGTGTTACTGTCTCTGTATGTCGCCAATAAAATGTGTCACTCTTAATACATGTCCCCCTGACTTTCTACACTTTAGCTGATGTGTATAATGTATGTGTGCAACCTGTTTCGTGTGCCCAGCCATCTTACAACAGCAGTGAAGAGGCACCAGGTGAGGCAGGCAGTTCTCTTGCCTCAAGGTAGGGGGCACTCATGAGCCCAGAAGTTCTTCTGCTACTCCGCAGCTGCAGAGTAAGTGACAGCGAGCTAGCAACAATCTTAGAGTCCATGGTTACAATTAGCGAGTCAAGTGCAGTGATTTTAAAATCATAAGAAAATAATTTCCCCTCTGGCCCAGCCTGGTTTCTGCAGTGATTTTTAAAAAAAATAAAATAAAATAAAATCAAAAAATAAATTTCCCCTCTCAAATGGTGAATAATCTACTCTGAATTCACATATTTGTAAATCTGATTGTGATGGAGTCAGTGCCTCACCAGCCATGAACCTCACCGCACGGCACTGGTTGATACGCATCGCTTCACTCCAGGAATGATGTGTACTTTGCTGAAAAGTAACATCATCTCACAGAGATAGTTCTCACTTTGTCTGCTGCAGATCCAGAACATCCAGCTGGAGAGAGAGATGGCGCTGGCATCTAATCGCAGCCTGGCTGAGCAAAACCTGGACATGAAGCCTCGTTTGGAGTCCCAGAAGGAGGTGTTGGTGGCCAGATATTCTCAGCTGGAGGCTGTGGGAGAAACCTACAGAAAGCACTGCTCCCTGAGAGGTAGGAGGACCTGCTGGTGGAGTAGTAACCTGAGTGAAGCATGCAGAGGAACAGTCGCGTTCTACTAGTGCAGCACAAGTTGACAATAAAAACACAATGTTAGGACATTTTCACAGAGAGAAACTGGAAGATCCAAAGGTTTTATGTGAGAGTGGGAAGAAGAAGGCGGCTGCGGCTCAGTGGTTAGAGTCGGTCGTCCAATAACCGGAAGGTTGGCAGTTCAATTCCCCCTCTGGCCACTGAAAAAGATTGGAACTGCCAGCTGGATCAGTCTGCCCACTCTGAATCTGGACTCCACTCTGCTGAACAGCAGTTGTAATCCAGATGTTTTTCTATCTGCCCTGCTGCCGTGTGGCTCTCTTGATCTCAGTGCCTTTTTGTTTTTTCTCCTCCTCAGATGGGATGGTGGGTCAGGTGTCCCCAGAAGCCTTGTTCTCCAGACTACAGACAGAGAGCAGCAAGACTGAGGCCGAGTCAGAGGTCAGTGGCCCATTCCACATTCATGTGTAATATCAATTTAACTGCAAAAATTTAAATGATGAAGTCCATCTGAAAAGTTTCCACTAAATATTACACGTGTGTGGACAGTTTATCATCTCAAGCTCTCATTTTCTGACAGTGTATTTTAGAATGAACAACAGCAAAGGATTGGCCAGAGAAGAAGAGGTTTAGGGTCATTTCCACACACTTCTCCAGTTAGAGCTCATTTCCACCAGTTAGAGCCCCACTGACGCCTGCTTCTTATGCCCCTTGTCCATTGCCAAGCTAGCCCTATTCTACTCGGTTCGATATAGCGCGACACGGCATGGCACGGCACGGCACGGCACCAGTACCATTTCCTTTTCCACCCAAACTGTGATCTGGAAGTGGGCGGAGTCGGCCCGGTCACCACTAACGTGACGTCGGTTTCAGGCGATTACAAAGTGTCACGCCGCGGTTAGTCAAAAGTAAACACAGCGATGGAGTGTAATGTGTAATGCAGTTGACAGTTCATATTGTTTAGTTAAACCAAGCTCTTTATTAAAAAAGACAGTACAAAAGTAAACAGCAGGAGTTGTCTCAGATACAGGCGGTGACGCCAGTGTTGGTGCCGGTGGAATGCAGATAGCAGCTGTTGCCTCAGCTGCAGATTGCGATGCCAGTGTCGGTTCTGAAGCCTGCGGGATTGGAGGAGCTTCGCTGGCCTCAGCAACCGAACACTCATCGGTTGCACAAACCGAGTCTTGAGGGGAAAAAAAATAAAAAGTGTGAACATACGAAACGCATACACGTGAGACACTGTGCTAGCCTTCCAAAACAGCGTTGTTTGCTAGCTCACTCAGAACAATTTACATGAGACACCTGTGTAACTTTTTACACAAGTTAAAGACTGAACATGTATTTGTTACGATATAAAACATGCATTTGTTAAGATATAAGCGTTGCACCAAGGGGATAAGAACAACACTTACCATTTTCCATCGCCTCCAACAAAGACGTCGCCGTATCCACGCCACTTTCCTTGCCCCGGTTCGCCGGGCGGTGACCGTAAATGCCGTCCATTTGGTCGAACCACTTCCATGTCTTTTCTGTTTGACCCACTTTGGCTGTTGTGGTCCTTTACCTGCCGGTAATCACTCTTCAGCTTGTCTCGGCACTGCTGAGAATTCCGGTGATAGCCATGGTTAGCCATCAGCTTGGCTATATCCTGGAACACCTTCTCATTTCGTGTCGCTCCGTCCAGTTCCTTCTGTATGCGGTCCTCGGCCACCACACACAGAAAGGTCTGCACCACGCTCACTGTCCATGGGTTGGCTTTCCTTCTCTGGTCTTCCATATTCGTAGTTCTGTTGCTCTCGCAGGTGTGTTTTCATACATGGCGGGTGATTATTTAAAGGGGATAGAGAATCAAAATCGTCTTTTTCCCGTTTTTGGTGTTAGTTCTGAGTCTCCCCGCTGTGGGGAGTACACACGAAGTGCCAGCAAGTGTCAGAACCTCTGTTTCAAGTACTCCCCTTTTTAAAATTGCCCCCAGAATATCCCCCAATCCGTTTTTGTGAAAAAGTGACGTCACTTTTTCAGCAATCGCCCCCCCCCCCACACCCAAATCCACAGCCACCCCGTTTCAGACACCCCCCTTCGTCGAGAAACAGGAACAGGTGTGCCTTCCAGGGCTGTGAAAGCGGACTACGATCGTTACATATTGTTCCCCCGGAAAGCAATGTTCGCGATCAATGGCTTTTATTTATTTTTAACAGCATCCCCAACCGCCGACTTTTCCTTTGCGCTGCGCATTTCACGGAGTACAGTTTCACAAAGCTTGCACGATTCCGAGCAGCAGAGTAGATGGTCAGTTCCGACAGGGACAACGAGCTGTGCGCTCGCTGCAGTCTGTGTCTCGCTCCGGTGATCAGCTGCACGTCTCCAGGACTATAGGGCGAGCAGGTCGGATCACAGCTGACCCTTCTCTATTTGCACCACTCCTCTCGGGCAGGAGGCTTCGGTCCATTCGGACCAGAACCTCCCGTCACAAAAACAGTTTTTTCCCCTCGCAGTTGGACTTATGAACACTTCATAATCACCTCATAACCTGCCCCAGTCACTTTACCATCATTAAAATTGCACTAATGAAGCTGCACTGTTGTTGCTCTGTATATTGGATACTGTGTATTGTTGTACACACCTTGTACATTTTATATTCATATATTTGTATTCTTTATTTTTTATTATTATATCCTATGTTACATGTTTGCACCTTATGCCGCAGCAAATTCCTAGTTAGTGAACACTGTTCACTAACAATGGCAATAAAACAAATTCTGATTCTGATGAGCTTTCTTTTCAGTCAGTGTATTACTCTATAGCTCTGTTTTCAGTGAGAGCAAGGGCAGCCAATCAAGCAACGGTAACCGAATAGCACCAACACCTACCTGCATTTCATAATGAGGTTGCCAGATAAGCTCTGAAACGACGCCAATAAGGGAAAAAGACGCATTCTAAACCCAGCATAGTAACAGCTGTTTCAGAGAGCCTTTTAGGGAGGTTCTGAGCCATTACAGACCCAACCAATTTTTTTTGGGCTACATATCACATCACAGAACAAGGATTAATGCCCCATTCAACCTTTCTCTATCACCTTTAAAGCTCCCCGAGCTTCTCGCGTGTATGACGGAATTTCACCTGACCAATCAGTGGACAGCACTGATCACGTGACGTTTTAGTATCGGGTAGTACCGACTAGACCCACCTCTGAAGTAGGTACTAGCCGGTGCTAAAAATCGTAACGGGTCCCACCTTCAACCCGCGGTGGAAAAGCTCCCAATCAGGGTAGAGTCGTACCGTGTAGAGGCGTACCGGTACAAAAATGTTCAGTGGAAAAGGGGCATTAGAGCAGTGAGGACGTGTTTCCACAGCCTCGTATGGTCCCAGCAGCTGCCTGTGCTCACACTGAGCTGATTTACAGAGAGTTTGATACGTGTGTGTGTGTGTGTGTGTGTGTGTGTGTGTGTGTGTGTGTGTGTGTGTGTGTGTGTGTGTGTGTGTGTAGGCCCTGGCGGATGAGTTTCTGGAAGGCTCCCTGCTGCTGGACTCCTTCCTGGAGCGCTTCCTCTCCCTGCGCTCGCTGGCTCTTAAAAGACGGGTGCGAATGGAGAAACTTCAGGAAATGATGCGACAGAGGACCGAGGGCGATCCTCCTATCATGACATCATCAGCAGGCGCCAGCCACAACCCTGCCAGCACGCCCTCCCCCTGGAATCAGACAACGGCAACCACAACCAATCAGCAGCAGCCGGACTCCAGACCTCAGTCCTGCAGCTACCAGAATGCCTCTCCGACTGCAGGGGGCGCCGCCGTGCTGCCCTACAGCCAGTACCCCGGCTCCGCTCCCAACCCCCCCACTGCAGCGGCAGCAGTCCCAAACAATCCAGCTTCACAGTTCCCCCCTTACCCACCCTCAGGCTCCCCCTTCCCCCCAGCAGGGAGCTTCCCTGGGCCCCGGCCGGCCTTTGGGCCGCCCGCCTCGGTCACCTGCCCTTACCCCACCCAGCCATCCTTCCCTGCCCCACACCCTGGCTCAGCATTTGGCCAGTACACCCCCAGCCACTCCCAGAGCGCCCCTGCACCCTACTCAGCCTCCTACAGTTATGGGGGCTACAGCTACCCTGCCAGGCCCCCCTATTCCAGTTCTCAGTCCCCCACAGGGAGGCCCATCTACAGACCAGGATATGGAGTTCCACAGCAGTACTCCTGAAAGCATCACTGCTCCCTTCTTCACAATTCTTCCTCTTTTTTTTTGCTGTCTGCCCCCCCACCCCCCCCCGCTTCACTCCTGAACCCCTCTTGTCTTTTAAGCCCCCCCCCCTGCTGTCACACTCCAGGTCTCTTGCTTTACTTGACTTTGTTGCACTATTTCTCTCCATGTGAGTCCTGTTCTTTGCTCTCAGCCCCCCCCACACACACACACACACCTCCCCCCACACCAGTCTCAGGTCGTTGCATAGTTTTGAAGTGTGAAACACTTGTGTGTGGCTCTCTGTTCACCCTTCTGTCCGAGGCTCCCTCCTGTTCATCCTTCTGAACACACAGGTGCACCCCCCTTATGACCCAGATCAGTGGGTGAACCAGCTGGGAGAGAGCAGCCGGGTCTGCAGGTCCAGTTAAAACGCTCCCCAACACAAGCTGCCTAGAACTTAATTTCTTTCACCAAAGAAAGGAGCACTGACAGCCGGACAGGGGTCTTTCTCTGGTGGGGTCTGACGTTCAGAGGAAGCAGGAAGCAGGTAACATCTGGAGGGAACATCTGGAGGGAACATCTGGAGGGAACATCTGGAGGGAACATCTGAGGGGAACATCTGGAGGGAACATCTGAGGGGAACATCTGGAGGGAACATCTGAGGGGAACATCTGGAGGGAACATCTGAGGGGAACATCTGAGGGGAACATCTGGAGGGAACATCTGAGGGGAATATCTGAGGGGAACATCTGGAGGGAATATCTGAGGGGAACATCTGAGGGGAACATCTGGAGGGAACATCTGGAGAGAACATCTGGAGGGAACATCTGAGGGGAACATCTGGAGGGAACATCTGAGGTGACCCTGTTAAAGGGGTTGGAAACATCTTTCTGTTCTTCTGTTGAAAACACATGACTGATCACATGGTTGAATAAACATGGCCGACATTCTCTGATGGTTAAAGAGTTCCTGAAGACGTGTCCCCGTGTTTCCCTCTGATGGGACCGAGGCTCCAGGTTTTACAGGCTTTAGCGCCACCTGCTGACCGGACTACACACACCACTTCATTCAGCTTATTTATGTAGAGCCAATCCAGCTCCAACATTATCTCCAGAGGCTTTAAAGACGCAGTCCAGTTCAATCTACCCTCATTCAAAACTGAACCAGATGCAGGTGCCTCCCTAAGCAAAAGGATGGATCTCATGGAATCACTCCAGAGCAGCTGATGGAAACAAGCTGATAACGCAATATTTCCAAAGTTGATCCCACATCCTCCTGACATGTGGATGCAGAGCCACCTCAGAGCCACCTCAGAGCCACCTCAGAGCCACCTCAGAGCCACCTCAGAGCCACCTCAGAGCCACCTCAGAGCCACCTCAGAGCCACCTCAGAGCCACCTCAGAGCCGCCTCAGAGCCACCTCAGACCCACCTCAGAGCCACCTCAGACCCACCTCAGAGCCACCTCAGACCCACCTCAGAGCCACCTCAGACCCACCTCAGACCCAGAGGCACCTGAGCGGCCTCAGAGATTATCCTGGTTCCCATTTTTCAAAGAATGTTTCAAAGCATGTTCCAGATGGCTCTCTGCTCCACCCCGGTGTGTGACACTCCTCTGGGGTCCACACGGAGCCCCCCCCCCCCCTGCATAGCTGCTTGTTGAACATGAACTGATGCTCCTCTGTGACTGTGAGGAGGACAAGAGTAGATTAGCCCCCTCTGAGCGGCAGGCGCCTGGTCTGATGGGGGGGCTCAGTTGGGTTATTTCATTGAATATCAGTGTGTGTGCAGTGATAACAGATTAGGAAACAGTCAGTGCTCTGAATGAGTGTTTAGTAGTAAGTGGTGGGCCACGCTCACTCTGCGAGCCGAAGGGGAGCTGCAACAGGACGGGGGTCTCAGCCCGCTGACAGGACGGGGTCTCAGCCCGCTGACAGGACGGGGTCTCAGCCCGCTGACAGGACGGGGGGTCTCAGCCCGCTGACAGGACGGGGTCTCAGCCCGCTGACAGCTGTGTGTGAGGGGAGGAGCTGAAATGAATCCACTCATCACACTCGGCCCACTGAGTTCACAGTAAAGCTGTTCTGCACTCGGTGTTCATTGGTCAGGAGGGACAAGCTGAGCGGCCATGTGACTGACCGTGTCCCTCCACCACACTCAGGCAGCCCCAGCTGATGATGCAGATCCAGGTTTGTCTGTGGGGGACACTGATGGATGTGGACCGTGTCCACAGCTGAGTCCTTAATGACATCATCAGGAGGTTTGATGAACCCTGAGGGGGCCAGTGAGGGTCCTGCTGGGTGCACACCCACCTGTCCCCACAGGCTGTCAGTGATGGAGGACATTCAGGTGGTCCCAGGCGCTGTGTGTGCTGAAGAAGTGAAGTGATGAGGAGCAGCAGTTCCACTCATCTCCACATGGTGGCACCACAGCTGCAGCCACCACTCCTGCTGCTGATGTCACACTCCTGAAGCACCTGTGGCCACTCAGTGCTTTACCTGTACTCTCACACATACACACACACAAACACACACACGCACACACACACACACGCACACACACACGCACACAAACACACATACATACTCATACACACACACACACACAAACACACATACGCACACACACATTCATACACACACACACACACGCACACACACACGCACACAAACACACATACATACTCATACACACACACACACACAAACACACATACGCACACACACATTCATACACACACACACACACGCACACACACACGCACACAAACACACATACATACTCATACACACACATACACACGCACACAAACACACATACGCACACACACATACATACTCATACACACACACACACATACGCACACACACATACATACTCATACACACACACACACATACGCACACACACATACATACTCATACACACACACACACACACACACAAACACACATACACACACACACATACATACTCATACACACACACACACATACGCACACAAACACACATACACACACTCACACACATACGCACACACACATACATACACACGCACACACGTGCACACACACACACACAGAGTGTCAGGCTGGTTTCTCCGGGCCCCCCACAGCACGATGAGCCTCTTACCCCACAGACCTGAAGGGTGGAGCAGCTCCCCTCTGAGCCTCTTACCCCACAGACCTGAAGGGTGGAGCAGCTCCCCTCTGAGCACTTCCGGGCCACAGAGGAGACTGATGGTGATAATAGTGTTTTAGAAAAAGCACAAGGAAGAAGTCCTTATATGGTGGAGCATTAATCTGAATAATGAGGCACCCCGGATGTAGATGGACCATGTGTTCTGACATGATGATCCTGATGACTGTAGATTGTTTTAATCTGGGTTTGTTTTCTTTCTCTTTGGGTTGTGAATAATTAAACTAGCGTTGATTTGAACAAAGCTGCTCTGAGTCTTCATTCCAAACCTTTTCCTTAAGAAGGGCATGTACACTGTTTGCATATCTCACAAGAACAGTGACATGGAGATGGCTATTATGAGCCAACAATAGTTTCTCTGGATGTGATCAGATCCAGGATCAGGACCAGGTCCCTGGTCCTGGTCCTGGTCCTGACCCTGGTCCTGGTCCTGGTCCTGGTCCTGATCCTGGTCCTGGTCCTGGTCCTGGTCCTGATCCTGACCCTGATCCTGGTCCTGGCCCTGATCCTGGTCCTGGTCCTGGTCCTGATCCTGGTCCTGATCCTGACCCTGATCCTGGTCCTGTGGGCTCAGACTTTTTTTTTCCAATAATCAGCAGCTGCATTCTGACACGTTGAGTTCATCAGTTCAAATCATTTCTTTTCATGTATAATGATAAAAACACAGCAGGTGACACTTCACTGCAGAACAAGTTAAAAGTCCTTTAACTTCAGCGAATCCTCTGAATATTTCTTCCAGCTCTGACACAAAACGATTAGAAATGAGTCTGAGAACTTTGGACGCTCCCAGGAACACAACCTGTTGGCCAGAACTCCAAAGATAAGGTAAGTGGACAAAGTTCTGAGCAACATGATTGGTCCAAAAGCCTGTCAGTCAACACTTCATGAAGACCAATTAAAATGTGTTGATCCATGAAGCAGGAGAAAGGAAAGAAAGGAGCTGCAGGTTTGACTCTGGATGGTGCTGTCTGACTTATCAAAGTGGACTGAGGAGAACCTCACCACTGGTGCCCCATCAAGTCACAAACTAGTTTTAATATACAGTAATAAATAGTAAATATTGACTACAACTAATAAACTGATTATAATTAGATCAAATGTCATCTTTAAAAAGAGGATGTAAGAATATCAGCATGCTTGAAATAACTTTATATTTAATTTAAGTCAGTTTAGTTTAATTCATGAAATACCAAATCACAACAAATGTCATCTGAAGGCACTTCAAAGATACAGTCCAATTCCATCCAATTAGAGTCCAGTTCATTAAACTCCAAATGATTCTGGATTACTAATGGGAGAATATATTACGTAACACATAATTTAACTATTCTAAAATGAAAATAAATGAACAATTCTTTATTTCTCCCAAAGGGAAATGATATTGTTGCAATAATGTATTGATTTATTTTTCTCTGATAAACAGTTATTGCTGCTGGCAGGAAGGAGCTCCTGAATCTTTCTTTTTTTTGCATGGCAGCTGAAGCTGATCCCTCTGGTGTTCAGTGGAGGATGGTCAGTGTTGCTCTTTATGTTCATCAACCTGTGCTGCATTCTTCTTTCCACAATCAATATTTTGTTCAAACAATTCACATGTATTCAAACTTGAATTAGTAATATGTATAAAACCTGCTAATCTTGGATCAAATAAGTCTGAAAATCTGTATTTAGTGGGAAATTTCAGTTTTTACATATCTACATATATATATAATCTACATTATTTCTCTTTGGGATAAATAAAGTATTTTTTCATGTCATTTAATGACCTTGGCTGATTTACAGTCAATTTGTGAATGAAAGAGTAGTTCACTAGCTCTTAAAGGGATAGTTCGCCTCTTTTGACATGAAGCTGTATGACATCCCATATTAGCAATATCATTTATGAACATGTTCTTACCCCCTGCTGCGTCCTGTGAGCAGAGTTCCAGCCTCGTTTTGGTGTTGATGAAGGTAGTCCGGCTAGTTGGCTGGGGTTTAAAAAATAAAGCATCTTGCTTCTCAAAACAATATGCGTTCAAAAGAGTAATACATTTGCATCACAAAATCGTTCTCGATGAAAAAGTCAGACCTCACATCGCTTGGCGCTATTTTTGCCTCCCTTGATATCAATGCGTCCAATGTAAACTGTGCAGACCGAAGAGCAGACCAAGCGGTCCCCTGCTTCCGAGCAGTAAACACCGTAACAGGTGCGGCTATCGGCAGGTGGCTGAACGCATTGATATGAAGGGAGGCAAAAATAGCGCCAAGCGATGTGAGGTCTGACTTTTTCTGGCTAACGATTTTGTGATGCAAATGTATTACTCTTTTGAACGCATATTGTTTTGAGAAGCAAGACGCTTTATTTTTTAAACCCCAGCCAACTAGCCAGCCTACCATCATCAATACCAAAACGAGGCTGGAACTCTGCTCACAGGACGCAGTTCATAAATGATGTTGCTGATATGGGATGTTATACAGCTTCATGTCAAAAGAGGCGAACTATCCCTTTAATAATAATGAATTATTGTTTGTTGTGTTTAAAACATGAAGATGAATAAAACTGTGTCCCCTGCCTGTGGGCAGCAGCAGATGGGTGACACACAGGCAGCTTAATCCCTGCAGGTGTGGGAGCTCTGCTTCATCCATGGCCAAGTCACCACATCACATCACAAATGTTGGCTTGTTCAAAAACTTTTTTTTTCTCTTTTTAAAAATTGAAACCATGACAGTACCTATCCTGTTTCAGTGTATGACGTTTCTCAGCAGAAGGTCTGCTGAATGAAGAACTCAAAAAGCCAGCAGCCTCCCTGGGACGCACACCTCGACTGTTTGCTGGCTGATGGGTTGGAAGCAGTCTGGGTTGAGGTCGCTCCTCTCAGGTGAAATTCACCATGAATTGACATAGAAGAAAAGTCCCTTCTACAGCTCCGTATGGCAGAGGTGGAGGATGAGAGAGAATCGGCGTGATGGAGGTGTGGGAGTACGAATGCTCCCATCACTCAGGGGGGAGATGTTTGGTTTGTGGCAGACTCAGGGGATTGTTTGCTGCACAGAGAAGTTCCACAGGCCTTTAATTTGCAAACTGCACTAAATCAAACATGGGGTTAAAAAAAAAACTACACACAAACCATCACTGTGTCACATGGTGGAAGACGCCCCGGCCTCCTTTATCTCAGGGAAATAAAACGACTGTATATTTAGAACTTGTAGATTCTGCTTACCCTGTACAAAGAGCCCTAACCCGACCTCTCAGGCACATCTGTGTAAAAGTACAGGACACACTTTGGCTTTCTTACCAACAGAAACAGAAACTCGGACAGAACAGTCCACGTGCACGTCCACGTGCACGTCCACGTGCACATCATATACTATCTATGCTTCACAAGCCCACACATAGGGTTTGACAATAATATGCCTTTATGATTAGCTGTGTTTCATTATTTTAAGTCAAATGAAATAATGATTTGATTTTAATAAAGAATTATGTTAATAACTCAGTCTAAACAAATGATTTGTAATTGATAATGTAATTATCAACTATACTCTGTGTGTGTGTGTGTGTGTGTGTGTGCGCGTGCATGCGTGTGTGTGTGACCTTTAACCCCTTCTCCGTCTGCTCATAGTTAAAAGGCCAGCTGAAGACTACGGCCGCGGTTTGTCAGGTTAACGGAGGACGAAGTTCTTTCAATTCTAAACTCATTTATTAACCAACAGCGGAATTAGCTTCGACGTGATCCCAGCGGAGACTTCAGAGAGCAGGAATGAACACAGCCATGCTTTCACGTTACTGGGACCGCTCAGGGTCTGCTGGGGAGGCGGTCTGGAAATGCTCCTGGACTGTAAATCTATGAAAAATCTATTTACACATTTATCAAACAAAAAAGATTACATTTGTAAAGGAATAAGAACATGAATGAGAAATTGTATAAAGAAATAAATGAATGATATGGAAATATTGATACAAATGAGAAATCATAAGAAGAATATAAAGCATTTTGTAAATTTTGATTGATGTATTTATACTTTCATTTTTAAATGTCTTTATTTCTTTAGTCTTTATTTTTCTAATCATCTATCTATTTATTCTTATTTTCATTCTTATTTTGTATCCATCTTTTCTTTTTCACTCGACCTTCTCATCAGTCTCGCTCTTACTTTCGTTCTGTCACTTCGTCCCCTCTGTTTTCTGGGCCAATCAGATTTGAGCATCTGTCTGCTTCCTCTTCATGAACTTCTCTGCTCCCGTAGTATAGTAGTTGTATGATAAGGCTGCTTCTTCTATCACATGCATATATGAATACACCTAGAGTTGCTCACATTCCATCTAGGCCTCATTTTAAAGTTTGTTGAGAGTTGTGTCAGCCAGGTTTTACAACCAGCTCCAGAATCTGAGGCGTCACAGGACCTGCTGTTAAACAGGAAGTCATGTAGACAAGGATTTTCACAAATCTAAAACTTTTAATTCAGGCCTTATATCCCCTGGTATCCATCGAATGGTTTGACCTATGACCTCAGTAAACATTTAGCTCATGTCACATCTTTAATAGAGTTCTAATCAAAGCTCAGCTGTTTGTGTTCCAGCTGTCAAAGTCTGACACGCCCTGTAAAACTGGTGATACAGGGACTGTGGAGGTCAGGTGGGCGGGGCCGGGGGCGGGGTTACAGAAAACTATCAGACCAGTTCAAACATTGTGACCACCATGTTTAAGAAAACAGAGCCAGTGGACCATCTAACCTGCTTGATCCAAGAGAGACCAGTAAACTGCTGAGCTTCAACATTTCATGTTTCATTCTAAATAATAAAGTAGTCCCATCACCTGTTCAGCTGAATTCACAGACAAAAACAATCAGTGTTTCATGATCCATGTAGTATGTCTAAAGTAAAGAGTCTTCACAATATTATGGATCTGGGATATCGATGATAGATCTGAGTAGCTGTGGAAATGAAACTAACAGTTCTCAGATGAACTAAACTGAATCAGCAGCAGCTACTTGTGTCAGAATGATAGTGGAGCTGCAGCTCCCGGACAGAGATCAGGCAGAGCAGTCAGGGGTCCGCCTGGCAGCAAATCCTGTAGTCTGTGACCCCCTGCTGCAGATCAACTGCAGCCCAGTCCCAGGTACAGATTAGATGAGGAATATGTCTGCAGCCCAGTCCCAGGTACAGATTAGATGAGCTGTCTGCAGCCCAGTCCCAGGTACAGATTAGATGAGGAATATGTCTGCAGCAGCGTAGCACTCTCCAACAGTGCACTCCCGGCACTGCTGATCTGATCAGAGCTGCTTCAACACAGGCAGGAAGTGTGCTTCGGTTGCCTTAACATGTCCAAACGACACATGTCCACAGGTTGTGTCTGTCCCTGCTCATTCTGGAGCACATGTGAACATTACAGCTCACGGTACACTGTCTTCTCAGCTGATCGAAGCTGTATGAATGTCCAAGTTTAAACTACGTCTTTACAAACAGAAATCATTCAAAGTGGCCAAATCTTTTGAGCTCCAGTGGAGATGAAAAAAAAGACAACTGAGACAGGGAATTTAAACAAAATGCCGGGAATACTCGACCAGTCAAATATGCTCAAAGTACAACCTCCCCGCTGGGGTCCTTTTGGTGCCATCTCCCTCGTAACTTCATGTAGCCCCAGATTTCTGAGGTGGAATGTTTGAGGAGAGGAGCCCCTAAAAGTCCACCTTAGAGCTCCCCAAACCTTTTCCTATAACCTCCTTCCCACCTTCCCCAGGGTCAGATTCAGGGTTAATTCAGTGTATTGTCACACTGGCCAGCATCAAGGATATCAGGTTACTCTGCATACCATGTTGTGGGTCATCTGAGGGTATGCTCTGGATCATTCTGTGTTTAACTGACCCAAAAAGCGGTGCTGCAACACACCTGCATTTCCAATTCATCACATTCTGCCCGTTGGTTCAGAGCCCCTGTGCTCAGTGTTGATCATGAGGGCACCTCTCCACAGGTGGGCACCTCTCCACAGGTGGGCACCTCTCCACAGGTGGACACCTCTCCACAGGTGGGCACCTCTCCACAGGTGGGCACCTCTCCACAGGTGAACACCTCTCCACAGGTGGGCACCTCTCCACAGGAGAACACCTCTCCACAGGTGGGCACCTCTCCACAGGTGAACACCTCTCCACAGGTGGGCACCTCTCCGCAGGTGGACACCTCTCCACAGGTGAGCACCTATCCACAGGTGGACACCTCTCCACAGGTGGACACCTCTCCACAGGTGAGCACCTCTCCACAGGTGGACACCTCTCCACAGGTGAGCACCTCTCCACAGGTGAGCACCTCTCCACAGGTGGACACCTCTCCACAGGTGGACACCTCTCCACAGGTGAACACTGTGGGAGAAGGATGTCATGACATTCTCATGACTTCTGGCCTAGTTACATCGTGTGCCTTGCTGACTGGTTCAGATGAATATTGTTGATAGTTAGAATGAGTTGTTTAACATTAGGCGCCTCCAGAGAGTGCCACGTACGGTTGTTTTGATAAAGACAAGCATAAAGAGGTATCACAGAAGGAAGACAGCGGACATTTTGTTACATTCTGTATGCATATTTGCTGTGACGGTTTGTTCAATAAACTCCCCAATGGACGGCTGACCGACGCGTATTCGACTCCTTTTCTCCACTACATAATGGTGACCCCGAATTCGTGAGATTTTGCATCTGGATCCCGGCGGAGCGTGTCCTCTGTGCCCCGACAACCGACATCAGCTGTGAGAGCCGGCTGGTTGGATTTTTTTCCTACCATTACGCAGCGGATTTCTGTTGGTGGTGCACAGCTCACAGGCTTTTTTTTCTGGGTTCCCCAAATTTAAAAGAACACAGGAGAGAGTACGGATTCTGCATTCGGTAAGCATTTCATTGTTTACCTCTGCGCAGGGGGCTGCTGAAATTGTTTGGAAATCTTGGGCCAAGAGGAGCCAGTTTGAATTAAGATAAAAATTGGGTAAACAGCAGCTGGTGTGAGACGTGTTTGGTAAAGCAGACAGCTGTGAGGAGCTGGTCTGGCTTGTGTTGTTGTATTTTTTTGTGGTGATTAAAGAAGGCTAGTCGCTAATGCTCGGGCAGGAAATAAATCGATGAGTTTAAACTGGAATAGTGGATACGCTTTTAGAGCGGGCAGGGTGGAAATCACCCGTTCATAGTGATGTCATAGAGCCAACGGCCGACCTTTAATGCATTGGGGGATGGGCTACCGTGGGACTACGGCTTACATTAGTCATTAATATATGTGAAAATTATTTTCACTAGTCAAGGAGTAGACGAATGCTGGTAATTGATTGACTTGCGAACATAAAGGTTTGAAGGTGAAATCAAAAGGGTAGTTCAAGAAAACTCCGAAAAAGTCAATTCCAGTTCTATACGAGCACATTTTAAATATATATGTTTATATAATTTTATATCTGCTTAGAACTCTTTGGAGTTATCCGAGACCTCAGTATAAAGACATTTTTTTAGAAGAAAATTCAAATTCGTTTATAAATTGGCCACAGGAGATTATTATAAGAGGTCATAGGGAAGCTGATAAGTACACGTCAGCATCTGTTGCTTTGGTCCTTAGAGACCATATCACAAGGCTTGTAGGGAAAACACATTTTGTATTCCATATATTGCCTACACCAATGTCTCCTGAAAAATTAAAAGTCTAAATGAAAGAAATTGATCATTTAAAACTGTGAAGATTTGAACGGTGACTGACACAAAACTTTGATCGACTGACTTGGTGTGAGTGTGTGTGACCGGTCTTTCTTTGTCTGTCAATGTGTGTGAAATCCTGCTGTTTTATGTGAATCTAAAGAAAAAAGAAGAAAAGAAAAAGTTATTTTGTGTGAGGAATCAAGGTTCCAACTCATCTCATCCCTTGACTTTTGAGTAGTTTTAGTTATTTTGAGTTAACACATAGAGTTAACACAACGTCTTACTTATAATCTTAGGCTAAATAATTGTTATAATTTGCTTCATTGTTATAGTTGCCGCATTGATAGTTTGTTGAAATAAAGTGTTGTTACAGTAATGAGCTGTGATTTTTAAACGCTGTGTGTTGATTTCTTTAATATTGTGCATTGTAATAAGATTTGTGATAAGTTTCTAAAGTTCTATTTTCAACAGACTTATTGAAGGTGTTTGGATTTCAGAAGGGAGGACAGCGAGGTGCACACACGCTGCTTGTGTGGAGGCGCGCTGCTCTGTCCTTGACATTCTTGTGCTGTCTTTACACTCACAGATGTTCGTGCGTAATCACACTTTCTTTCCTTGTGTCTTTCAGGGCCCTTTATGGTTGAACTGTCATAATTATTAGTTTTCTTTAGGTAATGTGCTAATTGCGGAGTTGTTATCAGTCGAGTGAAAATTGGTTTCGCAATTCTAGGGGAGAGGTTCTGTCTCTAGTCCATTTGATGTTGACATTCCTGATAAAGAAAGTTTTCGCTTATGCATTGTTTCTGTATCTTTTGGTCTGTATTTTCCCTGTCCACAGCGTGTTAAAGTGTATTTCTTTCTCTTTCTTAACAAACGTCATTTTGAGGTGAAGAATAGTGCAATTGGTACTTCTCCCTGTCCAGCTGGACAGATTGTATTTCTTCCTCTTTCTTAACTTGTCACAAAAAGTGTGACAAACGCCATTTTGAGTAGGGGTGTGGTTCAATTGTTATGCTTGGGAGGAGTTAATAACAGTCTAGGAAGTAGACGTAATGGTGTGTTCATATTTGATTGGTTAGAATTCACGTGGTTCATTGGAGGTAGATTTAGAGGTGTGTTCATATTTTATTGGTTAGAAGTTACGTGTCCCAGACGTGTTTCATTGGAGGTAGATTTAGAGGTGTGTTCAGATTTCATTGGTCAGAATTGACGTAGCGGTGACGTGCATTGGATCATCTGGATTGGTGGAGAGACATCGTGTATGGATTGGATCGGAAGCATCCGGATGTGAGCAAAGGTTGGGGCAGCGCCTTTAGCCTGAGTCACTTCAAACAGAGTAAGCATTAACTGAGCTTTCGATTAGCAATAAATTAACATTGGGTAGCATTAGTAATACAACTAGTATTGATTAGCAATAATTAGTATTGATTAGCAATAACTAGCATTGATTAGCGATAATTAGCATTGAAAAGCATAATTAGCATTCGATTAGCATTGGTCAACAAGGAAGCTAGTATTGATTAGCAATGAGTAGCATTGATTAGCAATAGTTAGCATTGGTTAGCATTATTAGCATTTGTTAGCATTTGTTAGCATTTCGTTAGCCATAATTAGCATTGATCAGAAATACAATTAGCATTGATTAGCAATAGCAATAAGGCAAATATTGGTTTAAATCTTAATTAGCAATAGGTTAGCATTTATTAGCAACGGCTAGGAAGCGAACATCAATTGGCATTGGGTAGCAAACATTAACATTAGCAATAATAATAACCTAACTCCAAACTAGAAATCGAAATAGCAACAAGCTAGATTAGCCTAACAGTGAATTAACATTGGTTTAATTTTAGAAACCAACCTAGAGCATAAGCTTTCAAAGCTAACATAGGCTAACCTTAACAGTAGCATTGACAATATCCAATCCAATAAGTAGCAGCATCTAAGCTAAATTTAGCCGAGCATTAAATTAGCATTGAGTAGAGTTAGTTTAATTTAAATTGACTTTCAAAAATGTTTAAAAAAAAAAAAAAAAAAAAAAAAAAAAAAGGGGGATAATAATAATAATAATAAAATAAGATTAGGAGGAAAAATAAATAAGTAAATAGAAAGTCAAAAGAAGGGAACTAATTAGGTGAAACAATGGATGTAACACCAACAATAACCATCAGCGCCAAGCATCCTGAACATTCCAAAGATACTAAAAAGATATCTCAAAAATGGGAAAAACGAACAAAAAATAAGTTCTCACCCTGGCCAAAAGGGGGCACTTTCAATGTAAACTGCCTGTAAGATTATGGAACAAAGGATTAAAGCGTACAAACCAAAGGACATAAGAAAAAAGAGACAGGAAAAGAGAGAGCTTGAATTAAAAGTTGTACATTTCTTTGAAAATGCAGAGCTATATCCAACACTGCCAGGAGCAGTAAACATACAAGGAGATTCTGAAATAAAAGATCACAAAATATCTCATGAACGTCCAGAACCACAAATAGCTACATCAAGCAGTCATGGAGCTCCTGAGCCAGACGGCGTCTGTAATTCAGATCAGGCAAGGGGACAGCTCCCACAATATCAAAAATCACCAGAACTGGCATCTCCAGTTCAAAAGGCATCTTCTGAAGAACATAAGAGTCCAACAGCGTCAGCAGCGAGTTTGATAGAAATGACGCAGGGACAGTATGTGCCGTGGCAGATGCTCGACCTAGGGGGGCTGGTTGCTCGATTGCCGGATGTTCACACAGGTGCAAGCAAATGGATAAGAGCTTTTGAACAAGAGACTGTGCATAAACTGTTGTCTGTGGGACACATTAAGGCAGTGTGGGCACTGTGTTTTGGAACTTCTACCATGGAGGGCATTTTGAGACAAAGTGAGAATGACTGGATGTTAAGCCACCGAGCTGATGGAACTGACTTTAATACATATCGAGCTGCACTCTGGAGAGCGTTACGAGCTGAGTTTTCTGTGGGAGTGGACCTCGAAGCATTAAAGGGGGAGCCACTGTCAGAAACAGAGAGTCCAGCTGTGTACATTGCACAACAATTGAAGAAATGGAGACAAGAGTCTGAGGAAGAGATTGAAAAGAGCCCAGCTTGGGTGACATTGTTCAGAGTTTCCATCAAAGAGGCTCTGCCTGCCCCAGTTCAGGGGCGGCTGGAGGATGTGGTGGGTTTGAATTCAATGTCATATGGGCAATTCCGAGACCACGTGGTGCATGCAGTAAACAAATACAGAAAAGAACTGAAACGGAAGGAGCAGGAGAAGGATATTCAAAGGGAACTTGCACGGTTGCAGTTAGAAGAACTGCAAGTGGAGCAAGAGGTACGATGTGAGGCCATGACAGCGGGGGCCGCTGAACAGCCATTACAGGGGCAAGTCCATCGTCGACCCTGTCAAAGGTCAAGAAGAGGTGCACCTGGAGGACGAAGGTCCTCGGGGGCATGTTGGGCCTGTGGCGAGAGGGGACACTTTGTTTACAGCTGTCCGAGAGCACCGAGAAACCCGAGTGTTCGGCAGGACCGTGGCCAGTCCCTGCGGGGCGGAGCAAGTGGCCCGGCAGGCCCAAGGCGTTCCTCTGGCAGAGGAATCCCAGTATTTGTTTGCATTGACATATAGAGGTAAGAAGTACACTTACACCAGACGTACTCAAGGGTTTAAAAACCGCCCTCAGGTGTGTCATTATTACAAAACAAAACAAAGTTTTTAAATTAAATGTGTCACTATTACAAAATTTCTAAAACTTAAATTTAAATGTCACTATTACTATTACAAAACAAAACAAATTTTCTAAATTTAAAATTAAATGTCACTATTACAATATTTCTAAAATTTAAACAAAACAAAGTTTTGAGTTTAAATTGTAGCATTGTTAACCTAAACTAGAGTATCTATTTATCCCATAGGGAACTACTGATATCTTTCCATCCCACGTGGAGGGAGGAAGTAAAGCGCCATGTCCAAAATAAATAAATGTATTAATTAATAAAATTAAAATAAAACAAGTATGATCTTCTTTTGGGAGGATTTTGCAATAAAATTTGCTTCCTCTGGAAGGAATCATGAAAAATCCAAAGATCAAAGGTTGAAAGCACAACTGGAGAGGACAAACGAGGCTAAGTTAGCCTTTGAAAGTTTGAAACAAAATTAGCAAAAGTCATCCAAAACGGGCAACACTAAAATATGAGAAGCCATTTTTCTTATATGTCTCCAATAAAAACCATAAGATTTCAGAACTAATAAATCAGAGTAGGTATGGTGTGACTCAGGCAGGATGTTTGCAGGTTGTGCATCTTTTGACACGTCCAGATGTGAGTACAGAAGTGTACTACATCGGGATCTGCGGATGTCATTCCACGTGAGTTTGAAGGAGAACCACATGAGCGTGTGGCAGAAGCTGTGAGATACATTAAACTGAGACCTGACTTAGGAGCAACTCCACTTGTGCAGGCTGATGTCACTTATGTTGTGTATGGTTCATGTTGTGAGATCATTTGGGTAATCATGAGGTTTTGCAGTTGTGAAACAGGAAGGTGGAGAACTTTGTGACGGTGAAAGCTGAGAAGTGTGAACAGCCATGTTCGGCACAGTTAGCTGAACTGAGGGCATTAACGGAAGCATGTCTACTGGTGAAAGGTAAGGTTACGAATGTGTACACAGATTCTGCATATGCTCATGATATTTGCTATTTGTTTGAAGCAGTTTTGAAGCAGAGAGGGTTCAGGAGGGCAGACGGAAGTCCAGTGCGACAGGAGGTCCAAAGGAAGGAGCGGATTGCAGTCATGATGCTCCTCGCAAATCTGGCAGTGATGAAGTGTCACATAATCGTAAAGGTAACGAAATGGTCGGTAAAGGTGATAACGCGGCTGATGAAGCAGCGAAAGTAGCATCAAAGTGCCAGCTTGCTGTTTTGGCACCAATGGTGTTACTGGAGCCAGAGGTCACGCAACAACAAGGATATTGGTCATACATATTGGATAAATAGTCGTAAAATTTTTTTGGTAAGAGAATTGATTCATCTGTTTGTCATTCCATCAGAGATTAGCTCAAATAATGGTTAAGTGTTTGTTTAGAAAAGTGCAAAAGGCATTCTGCAGCAGCTGCGAATCAAGCAGCGCTGTGGGGCCGTTTATCATCCACAGAGTCAAGGGATGGTTGAGAGGATCAATGGAACCTGGAAAGTGAAATTGAATTGAATCTGTGCGTCAACTAAACTAACTAGATGCTTTGCTGCTTGCACTAATGAGATTTCCTATGCAGACTCATAGAGTCACGCACTAACACCGCATAAAATGCTAACGGGTCGACCCATGCCGGCACCTCAGTTGAGAGGTCCCTTTAAAGGGCCCCCACTTGAGCAGTTGCGAACAGAGTGGAAAGCTTACATGAAGCAACTAACTGCAATCCACAGAACAATCTATCTACAGGAGGAGTCCAGAGACTCAGGTCTCGAACAGCTGGTTGAGAGACCAGTGGTGCCAGGCGACCAGGTGCACATCGAAGTGTTCCGAAGGAAGTGGCACGAGCCAAGACGAGAAGGACCGCACACAATGGTGCGAGCAACGCCAACAGCAGTTCAAATGGAAGGTAGCAACACATGGTACCATTTGAATCACTGCACTAAGGTTCGGACTAAAGACACAGACGGAGTTAAGTCCGAGGGAAAGGATGAACAAAAGGAAGAGGTTAAGATTTCTGACACTGTGAGCATCCAGGTGTGGGTGTTGGCCGACAGCATGGGCTCAGGAGAACGAAGCCTGGAGATGTTGGACGGGATCCCGCAAACAGGAGAGGCTGGAAGGGTCCCGTGAGGGAGCCACCCCGCAGGGGAAGTAGCCAGCCTTGGTCAGATGAGTATGATGCAACAATACACACCCACTCAGACCATGCCACGCCACGAACTTTGCCAGCAATACACATTAGAGCTAGTCGGGAAGAGGTATCGGTTAAGCGTGAGTAAGTACGTGGGAATAAAGGTTGGTGGAAGTGTGAGGAAGTGTGGATCGTGGGTCCGGAGGAGGAGACGACCAAATCACCGCCTCTGGACGCCACGACAAAGGGGCAATCGGGTAAGATCATGTTGTCCTCGGGTCAGGAGAAGTTGTTCGCAATGGTTGTAAGAATAGAAAGATTTTTCGGGGAAGGCTAGGGGGACTTGATACCATTAGCGCTACAGGACAGAATAATCATGTTAATCCAAGAACAGACGGAGTGTACATGCACAGGTGGAGTCGGGAAAACAGTGTAACTGTGGAAGATGGGTTAAGGCAGCACAGGATATGTGGTATAGATGGACATGGTACACTACAAGAGAACTGACAGCGACGGAGTGTCTCGTATGTGCAGACGCTCCAGGAGCATTGCCTGTTGTTGTTCCAGAGCCACACACCTTCAGAGACTGTGCAGTGGTCTAGCAACGGGAATGCAGAGAAGGTAGGTTCACATCGGAAGAGGATAAATGGTTATTGTTTAAGCTTCCTATGTGTGGTATTAAGTGCAGATTGATGTTTGGGCCAGATAAATTACATAGTTGTTTTCAAAATAAGGAAGGGCCACAAATTGGAGTCTTTTTGTGCTGAATTTAATCATAATACATCACAGGATGGGCCTCCCACTGATTGGTGATTGGTCCGACTGATTACGATGGTGAGTTTGAATGCTTTTGGAACTCACGTAGGTAATATTACTGTTAAATGCAGGGTCGCATGGGTTTTACCTTGGTTTCCACACGCAAATATGAAACCAATATTTATTAGAATTTATTTATTTGGATCAAATTGTGAAAATATAGAAATGATCATTTTAACTCTATATCTTTTTGGGGATCAGACACACCCAATAGCTGAGAGTTACTGGATGTGTGGAGATGATGTTTTGTTAAATGTGTACCCAACAGGTGGATAGGTCTTTGGGCACTGGTGAGGATGAAAACATCAGTTGTGTTAGTGTATGACAAGGTAAACGAGATGCTGGGGTTTGGATGTGGAAGAAGGGAGAGTTAAAAGATCTAGTGGTAACTACATCATGGATAAGCACGTTTACTTGGATGCAATAGGGCAGCCGAGAGGGATTCCTTTCGAGTTCAAAGCACGCAGTGAGATCGCAGCTGGATTTGAGTCTATTTTGCCGTGGATCATATTTAACAAAATGGTGAGTGGATTAATTACATATAATACAACCAACAGAGAATTCTTAACTATACGAGTGAAGGGTTTGCAGGCTTTGGAGAACAACTACATGAGACGAGTATGATGGCTTGGTAGAACAGACAAGTTTTAGAATGTATATTAGAAGGGAAAATGGTGTGTGCCAGATGGTTGGGGAAAATGTTGTACATTTATACCCGGGAACACTGCAGCTGATGGGACGTTTACTCCACAGGTGAACACCTCTCCACAGGTGAACACCTCTCCACAGGTGAACACCTCTCCACAGGTGAACACCTCTCCACAGGTGAACACCTCTCCACAGGTGGGCACCTCTCCACAGGTGGGCACCTCTCCACAGGTGAACACCTCTCCACAGGTGAGCATCTCTCCACAGGTGAACACCTCTCCACAGGTGAGCATCTCTCCACAGGTGAACACCTCTCCACAGGTGAACACCTCTCCACAGGTGAACACCTCTCCACAGGTGAACACCTCTCCACAGGTGAGCATCTCTCCACAGTTGTCCCTCAGCAGTGCAGTAAAGTCATGCTGAGGGCAGATAGTCTAAAGCTCTGAGGTTAAGTTCATTTCATTACAACATGTGTTTAATTATTTATGCATTTGTTTTTACTGGTAAACATATTTCTATAATTACTACAATACATTTATTGTATTTTATTTAATGTAATATAATTACTACACTACAGACACAAACTGTAGGCGCCTGGACAAACTGGTGAAAAAGGCTGGTTCTGTTGTAGGCAGAAGGCTGGACCCTCTGTGCTGTGGTGGAGAAACGGATGAGGAGGAAGTTAGATTCTGTGATGGAGAATAATAAACATCCTCTCCACAGCATCCTGCAGGACAGAGGAGCAGCTGCAGTGAGAGGCTGCAGGACTGAGAGCTTCAGGAGGTCCTTTGTCCCCACAGCCAGAAGGCTTTTTAACAGGGACTGCTGAGTTCTTCTCACATTTATTCATTAATCTAATTCATTGATTATTTAATTTGAGTGACATGACAATTTGAATTTCCCCCACGGGGAAGGAATAAAGTACTTACTATCATATTCTATAATTATATCTTCAGCATTCAAGTTTTGCATTGTGACTTCAAGAGTGAAAATGAATCTGCATTTGTGTTTTCCCAACTTTGATTTTAGTCTAACTCCCCCTGTGTGTGGTAAAAGTATGCAGATGAAGAGTAAAATGTTGTAGAAAGAATAATCTGTATAATAATTAGTGTTGCACCGATACCGATACCAGTATCGGGCGGGGCCCTGATCGGCACTAAAATGGTGGTATCGGTATCGGCGAGTACCAACAAATAGGGCACCGATACCATTTTCGATACTTGCATGACACTTGAACGTCTCCCGACACTCGCTACACTGTGTTGTGATCACTGTGCAGCTATCGCTATTGGCCTGCTCCAGACCAATGAGAGCGGGCCAATAGCCGCTCTTAACCAATGCCGGGGGAGCTTTTTCTATGTGTGAGGAGCAAGATGTCTAGCGACACGGCACTCTGTTAGCTGGGGAGGGTATCATTCGAAGTCATCTAGAGCTGCTGGCGACGAAGACAGCTAGCCAGGGGGAGGGGGGGGCTGTTAGAGCAATAACGAAGCTGTTTAAGCGCTGTAACACTTTTTTATTTACATTATTAACTATTTACATTAACAACCAGTAGGTGTCGCAATTCAATGTTATCAATACTGTCTTTTAATGTCTGAGCCTGGCAAAGAATTATTACTTCGGTTTAAAAAAAAAACGTTGGCAACGTTGGCAAGGCGGTGCAAGTTTGCTAAGGCGGCCGCCTTAACTATAATGCGCTGCGGGAAACACTGTCCTGTTTGAAAAAAAATTAATTTAATATTTATATATTAATTTTTTTATTTTTTTTTAAACAGAGTGGTATCGGTATCGGCCGATACTGCACAGCCAGGTATCGGGGCCAAAAAATGGTATCGGTGCAACACTAATAATAATACATATCTGTATAATAATCTGTCTCTACCCTGCTGTTCATCCTATTTACCACCTGTCGAGCCCTCGTGTTACACTGCTAACGGCTGGCATCGAGTCAATGAGACCCCTCACCAGGACCTCCACAGAGGACACTGGGGGTCTTTCAGATTGGAAAAGTCGTAGCAAAGAGAGGAAAAATGATCAAGACTAAAATGGTGGTGGACAACACAGCTGTTCCACATGTGTAGGAAGATATTGGCCATAAGTGGCTCCCGAGCACTTTCTTTTTATTCACAAAGAAACCAGATTTTTTTCTCCTGTGCCAATAAAAAACATTTCATAGAAGTGACTAAATCGAATAAGACCTTTGATATGAACAATAGTCAAAGGAAACAATGACAATGTTAAGTGGAATGTGAGTAATCCTGGGTATAAATCCTTTAATAGTGAGCATATGTTTTATATGATTTGATCTGTGAAGTGTGAGGAAATGAGGAGAAGAATGTGAACTGATATAAAAAGTGTTTGCTGTAAAGTCTGGTAACTCTTCCCTTCACCTCTTCTTCCTTCCTCCCTGTTTATCATGCTTTCTGTCTATCCCCGCCTTCTTCACCCACTTTGCTTTGAAGGGAGGAAATCTGCACTTTGCAGCAGCAGCAGCAGCCGCCGCCGGGGATGAAGTGATTCACTGAATGGAGAAGGGGGGTTACTCCTCTGCATCATTTCCTTTCTCATCACCTTTTCTGTCGTTGGCGTGTTGATCTGATTTGTGCCGTCTGCACTCCTCCTGTCGCTCCGTTTCTCTTCTTCCTCCACTCATCTGCACTGGAATGGATCTCAGAACCGTTGTGATCGTCACAACTTTTGCTCTGGTGACTGCAGGTCAGTGCATCCTTTTTGTTTTCTACTGAATATCAGAAATAGAAGAGGAGGAAGTTCTCCAGTTCCAGTGTGACACTGGAGCAGAAGCGTTATCACTGGAGAACATCTCGCTGGGACGTTCTTCTGCTGAGGCCTTATCGCTGTGTCAGCAGAAGTTGGGTGACTGCAGTAGTTTAAATGAACATTCTGTTCTGAATCTCTTTTCTGTCACATGAACATTATTCTAACGGTACCGCTGCGCTCCACTTACAGTACAGGCCATGCTCCCCTGCTCACACACATCCAGGAAGCTCATTCATGGTGCACACATTTAGGAACTCACATCCTCCATTTCTTCACCAACCACTGAGAATACAGCTTTTCATAATAATAGCCTCACATTTGTTCAGAGGTACAGCCACCCTCAGCCTGTCAGCAGGTGTGGGGGCAGAGCATCCAGGATTCAGCTCACTTAGTGTTGGTCCAGCCCAGCTGCAGTGTTTCCACATCTGTTGGTTCATCTGCCGCCACCAGACCAACTCCATGCTTTTATTCATGTGCTGCAAACACAGATGCTGTCACACAGAAGGATACGCCGGAACCCAACTTATGGTCTTATGGCACTTATGGTCAAATAAACCATGAATGGACAGCATACACAGAGGCATTGATTTAGTCTTTTTGAGTAATTTAAGCCACATTCACCCATTCACACACACACACTAAAACAGCATCTAAAACACACTTTCTCTGGGAAACACACACTGATCAACGCTCGCAGGCAAAGCCAGATTCAGCGGAAACCTATGCAACCCGCACAGGCCGACAGGGTGGATCTCCATATATATATTATGGTCTGTTAAAAATGAAAACATGTTATTTCTGTCAATGTGTCGTTGCTTAAAATGTCCAAACAGATTCGATATAGCTGCAGTGCTTTCTAATGGATGTGTGATGTAAGCTTACACTACAAACTATGTCAATAATATTATTTAATTAAATTTGTACTGAACTTATCAAAAGCAGTGTTAGAAAGTGCTTCTCACAGACATAGAGAAAAAACTCATTCTTAATGGATCAAATCAAGAAGGCTGAGAGAGAAGAAATAAAGCATGTTTGATGAAACAGGAACGGCAGCGGGGATAAATAACCGGACTGCGGAACCACGTCAAATATGAGAGGAAAGCAATGGGTTCAAAATAACAAACAGCATTTAATTAAGAACAGTTAATACAGTTTAAAAAAGGTCTGCTGATAGATTTAGATGTGTGACGGAGCATATTCATTTTATCAGTGAGGAACCCAAACAGCCGGCAGGTTCCCGCCTGCAGTTCTGCTGCCACATTCTACAGTCTGGAGTCTGGAGTCTGGAGGTTTTGACTTACACATATTTAGAAACCGTTGCAGTTACTTTAAATCTGTGAGGACATGTAAGCTTTGTGTGACATTGAAAGTTCAAAAAGTCAGAACTTGGTGACATTCCTCAGTTTGCAGTGACTTTGTTAATGTATTCCTCAAAAACAGAAGTTTGTGATTTCAGATGAACTGTTATCTGAACCCGGTGTTATCTGGGTTTAATTAATGGTAAGACTGGAGGAATACAGTTTCTGTATCACCTTAATGTAACGAAACATGTCTGTGTAATGCGGCTAAGTGGAACCTTACGGCAGTTTAAGAAGGCTTTAGAGGAGCCAGTCATCATTCCAAACAGGAAACATATCAAATATGTTGTTACAGATTATAACAATGCTTTCTGCTTTGTTGGTGGTCTTTTGACATGTTTCACATTTATGAACTTATTTAAAACAACGGATGTAAAGCTAGACAAAAAGAATGGTTGAGGCATCAATAAAAAAAAAAGGAGCAACAATTATTGATTGTGCATCACTGATTTATTTTTCTTTAAAAATTCTAAAACCATGTTCCTGGCCGTCTATAATTATTAATTAAAATAAAATTATTAATGAAAACGTACAGGATTTAAGAGACGTCTACAGCATTAAAAAGAGCTCTGAGGAGGGAACTAAAAGAGATAAAGCTGGTTTTAAAAAAGTAAAAAAAATTAAGTTTGTTCATTAAAAGAAAACATTTGAATCTTAAAAGCTGCAGGTCCTGGGAGGATGTACACAAGAGGCCGAAATAATGTATTAACTGGTTCATATCTAAAGAAAGAAAGTATAATAGTTCGACATTAAAATGTCTCAGGTGCTGGAGACAGTGCAGGACAAGTCGTAAATACAGCCGCGCATAGAAGAACCAGAAAAGTCAACCAAAAAAATAAATAAATAAATCAGCAAATCATTTAAAGCAGGGATGTCCAAAGTGGGACCTGGAGGGCCGATGGAATGGATCACTTCTGAAGATGGTGAAGTTCTGCAGCAGCCTGCTACTGATGCACTGATCTGAAGCTGAAGTTAAACTGAACCCGGAACATTTACACTTGCATTGTCTTTAGGAGTGTGTGTTCAGTTTGAGCTGCAGCCTCGGGGATACGAGGACAGAGAATAGAATACTTTATTCATCCCTCAGTGGGGGAAATTCAAATTAGTCAAGTACCTCAAAATTTAAACATAAGATATGAGAGAACATGTCTGAAATCCCTGTGCACTGATGCACGTGCACACTGCCCCAGCTGCAGGCTTCTGGATTTTGGGCTGAAAGGAGAGGACGCTCCTTCTCCTCTGTAACATTTAAAAAAGAATTTCAGGTTCTGATTGGTGCCCTCTGCCATCTTTAATCAACTTGGACTCTGATGTTTTCATTAGTTTGTCTTTGTTTTTTTTAGTCCTGTAATGTCTGACAGATTTGTTCTGATCAGCCACATATTTTAGGTGCGTAGACGATGAAATCTCCAGTCCTAATGTTCAGGCGGAATCGTTAAACAAATCATTTTCATATCCAGTCATGTTACTAACAATCCTATCTAACCTATATGAGTTGTTTTGGCGGCATCAAATGGAAAAATTGAAAATGGAAACCACACATTTTGATGTTACCTGATAGAACCAGAAGCTGAACCAAACTTTTGATGGTTATTAAATCAAATCTGATAACGAGCAAAGCCGGCTGTGCTACATACAAGTCAGGAAGTGTGTGAACGATGATCAAAGGAATGGAAGAAAAAGGATCCGCCATGTTGGTGTCCTTATTTTTTAAATTCACCACAAGGTCCATGACAGCCGAGTTCAGCTCGTCAAATATCGTTTTCTCTCACTGCTTCTGGGCTTAGAGGGAGGTCAGTGGGACTCAAACGGGATATCTGATTGTTTTTGAACTTTAGAGGCTTTACGGTTAAACATTTGTCCTGATGTCTTACAGACGGCACCTCATCCCTTCATAGAGCCACAGACCTGTTTTCTACCACAGGGCCTCAGTACTGCCGTAGGATTCTCCCAGGGGTCATGTTGCTGCTGGGATATGTTAGAGATATGTTCTTGGCTGAATGATAGTGACTTCTATTTGTCATTGAGAAAACAGATGATCCGAACTTCTTCAAACACTTGTTAAAATGCTGTGTTTGAAGGGTTTGTATTCATTCTTACTTTTCTGTTGAGTTATGTCAAAGTGTTTCAACATGAAGCCTCTTTAACCCAGAACCCATCATCCTCACACAGTATTTCATGGGGCCTGAGTTATCAAAAGAAACCTCGCTGGATGACAGAATTCATTTCTCAGGATGTTTGTTTCATTCATTTCATAGAAATTGAAAGAACTGAATGTCTCAGATATGCAAAAATCTAAAGTTTGAAATGAAGCACAGGACTTTTATTTTAAGAAGAAAACAAACATTTTTAAACTCAACTTAAAAACTTTAAAAAATTCTCCAAACCCAAACAGATGCTTCCATTTGCCCACAGAGCGCCACCAGCCTGCAGAGCTTTCAGCTGCGTTGCAGAGGCCTGAATTTCATGCCGCTGAAACTAGTGCCGCCTCCGCTGAACAGAAACGGCTTTGTGGTCTTCAAATTACCAAACCTGACATTTGCAAAACTGTCAGAAAGTTAGATCGTTCTTCTCAGTGCATCTCAAGTATCTGCACACACACCACGGACTGTGTCAGTGCGTGTGGGCTCTGCGTGAGAAACCAGAATGAAACATATTAAACAGTCCGATCACTCTTCAACGGTAAATCATTAGCTAACCCATAAAACTGAGGAAAGACTTTGATAGAAATCCTTTTCTTGCCTGGGCTGACTGCTCAGTGCTTTAATAGATTATTGGTCTGGTTGTCGACTCATTGGCGAAAAGTTGATTTGTTGAAGTGGTTTCATAAGAGAGAGAAACTATCAGTCCATTCATTGTTCATCTCCTGCTTGTTCATTCAAGTTTGGCCAAAATGACTCTTTTCTGCTGATATGAAGTTTTTTGTTCTGGCCCCGACACCATGAACGGTTGTAATAAAGCACGTGTGACTGTAGCTCATTGTTTGAATAGTTTATTAGTTTAATTTCATTTGAATTTATCAGAGGTGTAGTAATGCATGTTTGGTTGGGACTTTGCTGTGTATCTGTGATGTGGTTTTTTCAGATAAGTAGCAGCCAAGACTGAGCTGCCGTGAACATTTTATTGATGTTCAGCCTGAACAACACGTCTGCTGGTGCGTGGTGGTAAGGGGCAAATAAGAGACCAATAGCAGAGGATTGTCCCTGCACTGGAAAATGTTGAGTTCATCATGTCAATTAAAGCATAATAATAATGGCTTTCTTATTTTGAATCAATGTTGTCAGTTAGGAAAGTGCACGCTGAGCAGTATTTAATACGCCTGCTGCAGCGCATGCTGGCATCGTTCTGCAGGCGCGCGGCTGGGATGAGCGAGCTCACGCGTTATCCTGACAGCGTCTGACCCCAACCACAGGTCAGAGGTCAAAGATAATTACAGTATTTATCATCCATGAAAATCTCCTGTAACTACAATCATAACACAACACTTCTTGAAGTCTTTGAATGTGTCAGCGGTCTGTAAAGCTGTTAGATTTGTGTGCTACAAACGGGCTTAGAGGGAAAAAAGATGTAGACAGCTTGCAGTAAGGGTGACGTCCACTAACAATGTATAACAACCTCAAGTCCAAAAATGTTGGGACGCGGTGTTAAATGTAAATTAAAAAAGGTTTCAATTATTTTCAAATCTCAGAAAACAACTTTTTATTCACTGTAGAACATAGAAAATGTTGAAAGTGAGCCTTTTTACTATGTCCTAAAGAATATCAGCTCATCTTGAATTTGGTGGCAGCAACATGTCTCAACAGAGTTGGGACAGGGAAAGAAAAGGCTGGAAAAGTACGTTTTTCAATTCAACATATTAGAAAACAGCAGGAGGAACACGTTGCATCTAATCAGGTCAGTAACATCTCTGGGTATAAAAAGAGCATCTTAGAGAGGCAGAGCTGGAAATCTGTATAAGATGTCTGACCAGGTCCTCAGGCAGCTCTGCATTGAAGGCAGGCCTGGTTCTGTCCTGGAAATCACTGCCTGGGCTCAGGAAGCCTTCCAGGAATCAGCATGTGAACACAGCTCACCGTAACGTCCTCAGATGCAGGTTAGAGCTCCACCAGGCAGAGAAGAAGCCACATGTGAACATGATCCAGAAACTCTGCTGTCTTCTCTGGACCAAAGCTCATTTAGAATGGACTGAAGCAGAGTGGAAATTCAATTCAATTCAATTCAATTCAATTCAAAAATACTTTATTTATCCCAGAGGGAAATTAAATGTTGATGTAGCTCAATTAAATCAAGGAGTTATTATAGATGCTGATGGCTGTGGGCAGGAAAGATTTCCTGTAGCGGTCCGTTTTGCATCCAAACTGAAGAAGCCTTTGACTGTTCTGTGGTCAGATGGGTCAAAATATTCAATTCTTTCTGGACATCATGGACGCTGCGTCTACCACACTGGGGAGGAGACATCAGCTTGTGCCTATTCAACTGGAAACCTGCACATCCGGAAAGGCTCCATCGATGCTGAAAGTTATAAACAGGTTTTAGAGGAACATCTGCTATTTTCAGGGAAGGCCTTGCATATTTCAGCAGGACAAAGTTAAACCACATCCTGCAACTATTCCAACAGCACGGCTTCACAGTAGAAGAGTCCGGCTGCTGGACTGAGCTGCCTGCAGTCCAGACTGAGCAGCTAGAACCCCATATCAGACAAGAAAGCTCCAGCAGCTGCTCTCCTCAGTTCCAGATGTTGTTCAAAGAAGAGGGGATGCTACACAGTGGGAAACGTGGACCTGAGCTGATATTCTTGGTGGGTGAAATAGTAAAATATGTCACTTTCAACTTAAATGAAATGTTCGAAAAGAATAGAATAGAATGCCTTTATTGTCACGATACACAAGTACAATGATTAAAAATTAAAAGCAGCTCCTCATTCAGTGCAAACATGTAGGCAAAAAATATATATATCAACATATACAAGTAGTGCAAAGATATATACAACATAAAAACTGCAAGTGCAGAGAAATATGCAGTATGTGCAAAAATAAATGTTATATGCAGTGAGGTATTGCGGTATGGCACGGTATACAGATATTGCACAGTAAATGGGTTGACAGTATTTTCAGTGTTGTTGAATATTAAATAATCAAATATTGCACAGTACGTGGGTAGAAGAAGTCCGGGGTTGAGGGTGTTAGGCTGAGAAATCAGAGCATGTGTGAGTTCAGAGTGCTTATGGCTTTTGGGAAGACGCTGTTCTGGAGTCTGTTGGTCCTGGTTCTGATGCAGCTGTAGGGCCTCCCTAAGGGTAACAGGTCCAACAGATCCAAGCCAGGGTGGGAGCTGTGCTTGGTGATGGTTTCTTCTCTGCTGAGGCAGCGGGGGGTGTAAATGTCCATCAGGGAGGGGACATTTACACCGTCAGCAGGCTCTGGATGGATGAGCGGTAGAAGATCAGCAGCAGGTTTGAGTCCAGAATTTTCTTCCTGAGGAATCTTCCTGAGGACTCTTCCTGAGGACTCTTCCTGAGGACACTTCCTGAGGAATCTTCCTGAGGACTCTTCCTGAGGACACTTCCTGAGGAATCTTCCTGAGGACACTTCCTGAGGAATCTTCCTGAGGACTTTTCCTGAGGACTCTTCCTGAGGACACTTCCTGAGGACACTTCCTGAGGAATCTTCCTGAGGACACTTCCTGAGGAATCTTCCTGAGGACTCTTCCTGAGGAATCTTCGTGAGGACTCTTCCTGAGGACTTTTCCTGAGGACTCTTCCTGAGGACACTTCCTGAGGAATCTTCCTGAGGACTCTTCCTGAGGACACTTCCTGAGGAATCTTCCTGAGGACACTTCCTGAGGACTCTTCCTGAGGACTCTTCCTGAGGAATCTTCGTGAGGACTCTTCCTGAGGACACTTCCTGAGGAATCTTCCTGAGGACACTTCCTGAGGAATCTTCCTGAGGACACTTCCTGAGGACTCTTCCTGAGGAATCTTCCTGAGGACTCTTCCTGAGGACTCTTCCTGAGGAATCTTCCTGAGGACTTTTCCTGAGGACTCTTCCTGAGGACACTTCCTGAGGACTCTTCCTGAGGACACATCCTGAGGACTCTTCCTGAGGAATCTTCCTGAGGAATCTTCCTGAGGACACATCCTGAGGACTCTTCCTGAGGAATCTTCCTGAGGACACTTCCTGAGGACTCTTCCTGAGGAATCTTCCTGAGGAATCTTCCTGAGGACTCTTCCTGAGGACTCTTCCTGAGGAATCTTCCTGAGGACACTTCCTGAGGACTCTTCCTGAGGAATCTTCCTGAGGACACTTCCTGAGGACTCTTCCTGAGGAATCTTCCTGAGGACTCTTCCTGAGGACTCTCAGGAAGTGTAGCTGCTGCTGAGCCTTCAAGCTTCTTGCTTGTGAGACGGATCCGTTCCGGATTTAGGGTAGACTCAGGAACGGATCCGCAAAACGGACCCGGATCGGAGTCCACTTGCACACCGGAACGGATCCGGAACAGATCCAGATCACGGACCCTATCTGGATCCACACATTAATTAGATTAGATTAGAAAGCTTTATTGTACTATCTTACATTCTTACACATTATTGCACAAAGGATTATTGCAAAGGGGGTTCTGTGAGGGTGGGGTTATTGCACATGAGGTTTTGCATGTTGGGGGCGCTGGTGCATGTGTGCATTCAGGATGGTGATGGCTTTTGGAAAGAAACTGTTCTTGAGTCTGTTTGTCTTGGCTCTGGTGCACCTGTAGCGTCTGCCAGAGGGAAGCAGGTCAAACAGGTGGTGGGCGGGATGGGTGATGTCTTTGATAATGTTTTGCGCTCTGCTGAGGCAGCGAGATGTGTATATGTCATTGATGGAAGGAAGGGGGCAGCCCACGGTCCTCTGTGCTGTCTTTATCACTCTCTGGAGCTTCAACCGGTCTGCCCCGGTGCAGAGGGAGAACCACACCGAGGTGCAGTAGGTCAGGATGCTCTCGATAGAGGAACGGTAGAAGGTTAGCAGCAGCTTCTGGTTGATGTTGTTCTTCCTGAGCACTCTCAGAAAGTGCAGACGCTGTTGAGCCTTCTTGACGACAACCTTGGTGTTGGCGGACCAGGACAGGTCAGCAGAGATGGTGGTGCCCAGAAAGGTGAAGGTGCGCACTCTCTCCACTGCGTTGCCCTTGATGGTGAGGGGAGGCGGCTCTGCTCTGTGCTTCCTGAAGTCCAGGATGATCTCCTTAGTCTTTGTGGTGTTCAGAGCCAGGTTGTTTGCTGCACACCAGCTAGTTCTTTTTTATTAAGTGCTACATCCGGCCCGGATCCGTTTTGGATCCGTTTGGATACTTATAATGGAGGTGGACTCATTTGGTCCAGAACCTTTATTTATTATGAATTTATTAACAAAAGTAGACACAGATAAAAACTTGCTTACCAACTAGAAATGACTCCATAAAACCCCACCAGTTTAGCCTTATACACCTGAAAATGGTTTATTGTGAAGCTGCAAAAGACCTAAAATTGGGTTATTATTCCGAGTAAATGTACAGTTTTGAGGCTGCACAGTGGTGCAGTTGGTAGCACTGGTGCAGGTGTTAGAATCCAGCCAGAGGTCTTTCTGTATGTGCTTTGCATGTTCTCCCTGTACATGCATGGGTTCTCTCTGGGTACTTCATCTCATCTGCTATCCATTGTGCTGTACTGCTCTCCCTGCCTCCCTCATCCTCCATACCAGGACAGTAACCTCCACCAACCTCCCTGGAGATATATGGGACATTAGAGTATGATCCTTGGGATCATATGATTGATTGGATACAACCAATGAAGTGGAATTGAGTTCACTTAAAAGAGCTGGCACAAACACCAGATTGACCAACACATCACTACAAGTGGCTAATAAGATAATGGACACAAAAAAACAGGAAAAAATGTGATGGAAATTCTTAATGTATTTATTAATACTCACACACTCATTTAAATGAACAATTGAAAAAAATTAAAAAGGAACTGGCATAACATGTGATGTGCTGTGCTTAGACATGGTCAGCAGGGTGAACCTCGTGTGTTCTGCGTCTCCTTGAGGTTCCCCTATCTGCTGCCACGTTGAACCACCGGATGGCATGCTTGCAGACATCATGTTCAGTGGAAGCACGAGAGACAGGATTTTTTCTGACAGAATCTGTAATCACAAAAGGAGATTTTCAATTAAGTTATCATCATCCGCCATCATAATCACAATTTGTAATGTGACAGGATACACATAGTGATGCACTCCAAAACAGACAATCTGTCAAATACTTCAGACATTGAATTTCTAAATATAGGAATGCAGTGTAAGACTAACAAAAATAACCTGTGTATAGTCAACTTAGATGAATGAGTGATGAGTGAATGATATAGTGACCAAAACTACCAGGGTTAACTCAAATCTACATTACCTACCGGCAATATGCTACGTGAGCTAGCTAACCACGCTCGCTATGCTATATATGCTATATATGCTATGGTATATTACAAAGTTAAAAGTTAAATCATAGAGACAGATTCACCCGCTTTCCATCTGCATAAACAAGCACATATTAACAGTTTTAACAGTTTACTTACAGTGTACGATCTGCCGAAGGAGACGTTTCGCTGTTGCTTTCCAACTTCCAATGACGCTGTAACAAATGGCGCTTTTCCACCAGCTCTCTTCGGCTCGGCGCACTATTGCGTGTTTCCACTAGCACGCAGTACCTGCTACCGGGTAGATTTTCCGTATCACCTCAGCCCTGGTTCCAAGCAGGCCGAAGCGTTACTAAAACGTGACGTCAGCCGACTGCCTTCCACTGATTGGCCGATGAGTGTCGTCACTTTTCAATACTGTTTTATCTGGCGGCCAGGAGTCTTCTCTGGCTCTCTTCTCTTGCCTTCGGTGCGACAAAAAGCCACAGGGTGAGCAGCAGCCACAGGGCGAGCAGCCACAGGGTGAGCAGCCACAGGGTGAGCAGCAGCCACAGTGTGAGCAGCAGCCACAGGGTGAGCAGCCACAGGGTGAGCAGCAGCCACAGGGTGAGCAGCAGCCACAGAGTGAGCAGCAGCCACAGGGTGAGCAGCCACAGTGTGAGCAGCAGCCACAGGGTGAGCAGCCACAGGGTGAGCAGCAGCCACAGAGTGAGCAGCAGCCACAGGGCAAGCAGCAGCCACAGGGCGAGCAGCAGCCACAGGGTGAGCAGCCGCCACAGGGTGAGCAGCAACCACAGGGTGAGCAGCCACAGAGCGAGCAGCAGCCACAGGGTGAGCAGCCGCCACAGGGTGAGCAGCAACCACAGGGTGAGCAGCCACAGGGCGAGCAGCAGCCACAGGGCGAGCAGCAGCCACAGGGCGAGCAGCAGCCACAGGGTGAGCAGCAACAGGGTGAGCAGCCACAGGGCGAGCAGCAGCCACAGGGTGAGCAGCCACAGGATGAGCAGCCACAGGGCGAGCAGCAGCCACAGGGTGAGCAGCAACAGGGTGAGCAGCCACAGGGCGAGCAGCGACAGGGTGAGCAGCAGCCACAGGGTGAGCAGCCACAGGATGAGCAGCCACAGGGCGAGCAGCAGCCACAGGGTGAGCAGCAGCCACAGGGTGAGCAGCCACAGGGCGAGCAGAAGCCACAGGGTGAGCAGCAACAGGGTGAGCAGCCACAGGGCGAGCAGCCACAAGGTGAGCAGCAGCCACAGAGTGAGCAGCAGCCACAGGGTGAGCAGCCGCCACAGGGCGAGAAGCAACAGGGTGAGCAGCCACAGGGCGAGCAGCGACAGGGTGAGCAGCAGCCACAGGGTGAGCAGCCACAGGATGAGCAGCCACAGGGCGAGCAGCAGCCACAGGGTGAGCAGCAGCCACAGGGTGAGCAGCCACAGGGCGAGCAGAAGCCACAGGGTGAGCAGCAACAGGGTGAGCAGCCACAGGGCGAGCAGCCACAAGGTGAGCAGCAGCCACAGAGTGAGCAGCAGCCACAGGGTGAGCAGCCGCCACAGGGCGAGAAGCAACAGGGTGAGCAGCCACAGGGTGAGCAGCAGCCACAGAGTGAGCAGCAGCCACAGGGCGAGCAGCAGCCACAGGGTGAGCAGCCACAGAGTGAGCAGTCACATGGTGAGCAGCAGCCACAGGGCGAGCAGCAGCCACAGGGCGAGCAGCAGCCACAAGGTGAGCAGCAGCCACAGGGCGAGCAGCCACAGGGTGAGTAGCCACAGAGTGAGCAGCAGCCACAGGGCGAGCAGCCACAGGGTGAGTAGCCACAGAGTGAGCAGCAGCCACAGGGCGAGCAGCTACAGAGCGAGCAGCAGCCACAGGGCGAGCAGCAACAGGGTGAGCAGCAGCCACAGAGCGAGCAGCAGCCACAGGGTGAGCAGCAGCCACAGAGCGAGCAGCAGCCACAGGGTGAGCAGCAGCCACAGAGCGAGCAGCAGCCACAGGGTGAGCAGCAGCCACAGAGCGAGCAGCAGCCACAGGGTGAGCAGCAGCCACAGGGTGAGCAGCAGCCACAGGGCGAGCAGCAGCCACAGGGCGAGCAGCCACAGAGCGAGCAGCAGCCACAGGGCGAGCAGCAACAGGGTGAGCAGCAGCCACAGAGTTAGCAGCCACAGGGTGAGCAGCAGCCACAGGGCAAGCAGCAGCCACAGGGTGAGCAGCAGCCACAGGGTGAGCAGCAGCCACAGGGTGAGCAGCCACTGGGTGAGCAGCCACAGAGCGAGCAGCAGCCACAGGGTGAGCAGCAGCCACAGAGTGAGCAGCAGCCACAGGGCGAGCAGCAGCCACAGGGCGAGCAGCCACAGGGTGAGCAGCAGCCACAGGGCGAGCAGCCGCCACAGAGTGAGCAGCAGCCACAAGGCGAGCAGCAGCCACAGGGTGAGCAGCCACAGAGTGAGCAGCAGCCACAGGGCGAGCAGTCACAGGGTGAGCAGCAGCCACAGGGCGAGCAGCAGCCACAGGGCGAGCAGCAGCCACAGGGTGAGCAGCCACAGTGTGAGCAGCAGCCACAGGGTGAGCAGCAGCCACAGGGCGAGCAGCAGCCACAGGGCGAGCAGCAGCCACAGGGCAAGCAGCCACAGAGTGAGCAGCAGCCACAGGGCGAGCAGCCACAGGGTGAGCAGCAGCCACAGGGTGAGCAGCAGCCACAGGGCGAGCAGCAGCCACAGGGCGAGCAGCAGCCACAGGGCGAGCAGCCACAGAGCGAGCAGCAGCCACAGGGCGAGCAGCAACAGGGTGAGCAGCAGCCACAGGGCGAGCAGCCACAAGGCGAGCAGCCGCCACAAGGCGAGCAGCCGCCACAGGGCGAGCAGCAGCCACAGGGCGAGCAGCAACAGGGTGAGCAGCAGCCACAGAGTGAGCAGCAACAGGGTGAGCAGCAGCCACAGAGCGAGCAGCAGCCACAGGGCGAGCAGCAACAGGGTGAGCAGCAGCAGGGTGATCAGCAGCCACAGGGCGAGCAGCTACAGAGCGAGCAGCAGCCACAGGGCGAGCAGCAACAGGGTGAGCAGCAGCCACAGAGCGAGCAGCAACAGGGTGAGCAGCAGCCACAGAGCGAGCAGCAGCCACAGGGTGAGCAGCAGCCACAGGGCGAGCAGCCACAGAGCGAGCAGCAGCCACAGGGCCAGCAGCAACAGGGTGAGCAGCAGCCACAGGGCGAGCAGCCACAGAGCGAGCAGCAGCCACAGGGCGAGCAGCAGCCACAGAGCGAGCAGCAGCCACAGGGTGAGCAGCAGCCACAGGGTGAGCAGCAGCCACTGGGTGAGCAGCCACAGGGTGAGCAGCAGCCACTGGGTGAGCAGCCACAGGGTGAGCAGCAGCCACAGAGCGAGCAGCAACAGGGTGAGCAGCGACAGGGTGAGCAGCAGCCACAGGGTGAGCAGCAGCCACAGGGTGAGCAGCAGCCACAGGGCGAGCAGCAGCCACAGGGCGAGCAGCAGCCACAGGGTGAGCAGCCACAGAGCGAGCAGCAGCCACAGAGCGAGCAGCAGCCACAGAGCGAGCAGCAACAGGGTGAGCAGCGACAGGGTGAGCAGCAGCCACAGGGTGAGCAGCAGCCACAGGGCGAGCAGCAGCCACAGGGCGAGCAGCAGCCACAGGGTGAGCAGCAACAGGGTGAGCAGCCACAGGGTGAGCAGCAGCCACAGAGTGAGCAGCAGCCACAGGGCGAGCAGCCACAGGGTGAGCAGCCACAGGGTGAGCAGCCACAGGGTGAGCAGCAGCCACAGGGCGAGCAGCAGCCACAGGGCGAGCAGCAGCCACAGGGCGAGCAGTCACAGGGTGAGCAGCAGCCACAGGGTGAGCAGCAGCCACAGGGTGAGCAGCAGCCACAGGGCGAGCAGCCACAGAGCGAGCAGCAGCCACAGGGTGAGCAGCCACAGGGTGAGCAGCAGCCACAGGGCGAGCAGCAGCCACAGGGCGAGCAGCAGCCACAGGGCGAGCAGTCACAGGGTGAGCAGCAGCCACAGGGTGAGCAGCAGCCACAGGGCGAGCAGCAGCCACAGGGTGAGCAGCAGCCACAGGGCGAGCAGCAGCCACAGGGTGAGCAGCCACAGAGCGAGCAGCAGCCACAGGGCGAGCAGCAACAGGGCGAGCAGCAGCCACAGGGCGAGCAGCAACAGGGTGAGCAGCAGCCACAGGGCGAGCAGCCACAGAGCGAGCAGCAGCCACAGGGCGAGCAGCAGCCACAGGGCGAGCAGCAACAGGGTGAGCAGCAGCCACAGAGCGAGCAGCCACAGGGTGAGCAGCAGCCACAGGGTGAGCAGCCACAGAGTGAGCAGCAGCCACAGGGTGAGCAGCCACAGGGTGAGCAGCAGCCACAGAGCGAGCAGCAACACGAGCGCCTCCATGTCCTCCATGCTGTCCCCCTCGTATGTTGCTGTTGCTGTTGTTGTTGTTGTTCTGGTCGCGCAGCCGTGTTACGACGACCCCGCCCACGTCGAGGAGGTACGAAGTATACTCGGTTGTAATGGAAACACAACCAAGCCGAGCCGTGCCGAGCTTTCTTTAATGTCTTTTGAAATTATTCCTTTTCTTCGCATTATTATTATTATTATTATTATGATTGTTATTGAATTTTTTTCTTTACTAGTTTTACCTGCGTTCTGTTGTTGAGCACATGGGCATATCAATATGCATGTGCATGACCTTCTTTACTCTTTACAGCAATAATTGTCCTGAATTATCTCTAAATAGAATCCGATTATTTTCCTGTAAATATCTGCACATCTTTCCTTTGGGCTGCACACTCCTGCATCCTTTGCATTAGAAGCTTCTAGCACACACTTTCCTCACGTTTTTAATAATCATGGCACAGTTTTTACCGCTCCATTTTAACGTGCTGATTGGTGCCAGTTAAGGGACAGCTAGTGGCTGTTGTATGAACCCCTGAACAGAGTGATACTTCCTCAAAGCAGTTTGATATTTAGAACCAGAGTGTTCATCTGTGTGTTTTCTATACTAAGTGTAGTATTTCTCCTAGGATCCAACTCAACTGAAACACCAGCGAACAGCGGTGCGACTACTTCCCTGCCCAACAGCTCCAGCTGCGACGGTGCCTGCCCTCCTGCTGCCACTGAACCCTCTGTTACTGCCCCCTCCAGCTCCAGCAGCTCCTCACCCATCCTGGGCCTCCTCACAGTCAGATGGTCAAGCAAATGTGAAGGCCATGTCTTCCTGGTTCCATATTTTCACTTCAAACACTCCTTACCTGTTTGTTTCAACCTAGACACACATTTTCAGAGTATCATAAATAATGTGTGTCTGACTAAGGAAGGCTGTCAGAAAGTCTCGCTCAATCCTGGCGAGATCAAAGAGGGTTATAAGGTAACCGAGAAGGGGGCCAACAAGGAGTCCAGCTGCGAGATAATCAGAGTCACCTGTACAGGTTGGTCTACTTGTCTGTGTGTCACTACTCTTTGTGAGTGAGCCAATTTCATCTCCTGTGGTTTTTATTCTATACTCAGCATTTTATAGTGTATACAACTACAGGAAGTGATACATGAAACACACACTGTCTGATTTTGTTCTACAGTAGAACCCATCTATCTATCTATCAAGAAGTCAAATTATTCTCATCATAAAACTTGAATCTAACAATAAATTAGAGCATTGCCCAAATAAAATGTGTAAAATAACCAAACTGCTGACTCACATGAACTATTTAATTAAAGTAATGAAGACTAACATCAAAGGCCATGCAGCTTTCAGTCAGCTGCAGCTTTGATTTCTCTGCTTCCTCTAATACATCGAAGTTCATACGATGAACATTGTCCTTTCACACAGTTTCTGTTTGTGTCAGGTGTTCCTTCCCACTAAATGAAAGTTTTGTTCACCAACACAAGCCACCCACGGGGCCATAGTTGAGCTTCTCTTAACAACATGTATGAGATGTTATGATTTGGTACAAACAAACTCCATTTCCTGTAAAGGTGTTACGTTTTCTAAGATACACAAAAAATTATAATTATATAAATCATTCATTTGTTCACTGATTAAAAAGTTAAGTTTAACAGAAACAAGTCCAAAGAAGTGATTTTCACTGACCAACTTCTCTGTGTTTGGAAAACAGAAACAATTATAGAATCTGATTCAGCAGCACACAGTAAAAGTTGTTCTAGAGTCATGTTTCCCTCCCAGCTTCCTTTAATTTGCTTTGGGAAGTGAGGATACTAATTGTTGCAGTTTTTCAGGGGAATTTGTGTCCATTCTTGCTGAATCCAAAATTTCAGCTTCTCAGCAGTCCGTGGTTGTTGTTGTCTGATTCTTATCTTGATCATTTTTTTTACTATAAGAGACAGATCTCAGTCCATATGCATAAACAATGCATACCCAGTAAACCATGCATACTCCTTTTCCTATTCTCAAACTGGTATTTACAAAAGGAAGTGCAAGATTGATCGTGTTTTTACAACAATGTAAGCCTGATATGAAGTGGAAACAGAAAGAAGGCTACATTATTTCACATCAAAACCAAAAAGTGATTTTGTTTTACATAGTCAGTTTTCACAGTATTACACACTATTTACAGTAATTGCGGGAGCTATAATCAACTGCAGTCCTTCATCTATAGTAATTACTGTGGATGAGACTTTAAACAAGCAGATATTTAGAGATGATTCGGACTTTACTGCAGCAGATTGACTGACAGGCTTCCACAGGGCAGACATCCCCTAATCCATTTGTGCATTGTTGTAGAGAAAATACCAGAGTAGTCGGATTTGTCTTGGCAGTTTCTTAGGGGAATTTATTATCAGAATTACCTATTACACAGCAATATATAAGGAATTCCCAACTTACAGTAGATTGTGGTATTCTCTTATACTTTCTGATAACGTTCTGTACAACATGGCTTAAGTCAAATATATTTTTCATACAATCTCAAAAATCAGGCTATTTCTTTCAACTGTTGACTTATACCTTAACAACTGTAAGTCACTATACTTCCATCATCTCTAGCTGACTTAAAAGCACTGCAGGTAGACTCATTGCTTGGACCAAAATGCATGAACACACAGCCCTGTGTTTGAATCTCTTCACTGGCTTCTTGATAGATTTACTTTTGATTTTGAAATTATACTGCTCACCCTAAAAGCCTTGAATGATGAATAATACTATTTTATTATATTTATTGTAAATAACAGTGTGAACGTTGGGCCTCATGCAAGAACATTTTCGTATTCTTATTCTAAATTTCTCTTACTTTTTTCGTACGAAGGTCTCGTACGAACACGCCACGTCAGATTCAACAAATGCTCTTAACTTGGGAAAAAGTGTGAAAACGACCTGCGTAAATGATGAATGCCACCCGTGCGTATTTAAGTGCATGTGCACGAGGACAGTAGATTTGCATACTCCACGTCCAAAATAATACTAAAAAATAAATAAATAAAAAATACTAATAAAAAAAACACTCAGGGAGGGAGATGGGGAGTTTTTGAGGACTGTACAGAAGGTGTACAGAAAAAAAAAGCAGGAAAGAAAGCTCCAGAACATAAGAGATCTGTGGCCAGGATCAGAGGAAAAGATCAGAGGCTCTAAGGTGAAGAAGGTCAGACTGATGGAAGCCTGGACAGAGCCAACAAGCTGAACATTTATTTTAATAGATATGTTGGCTGATTTTGCAATGATAAGATATGGTAGAACTAAGAAGTCTGACAAACGCCACCCTGGGAATTGCCCCCAGGGAAATAGTTTGTTAGGTGGATTTCCTTTAAGGTACCCAGGTTTGCTCACCCAAGCAGGAGACGAGATTCCATTTCCCAGCACAAATATTTATTTATGGACACAAGAATAAGAAAAGTAATATTAAAGTATGACCAATTAAAAATACAATCCTTGGTGTGGATAGGCCCACCAGCGGTGGGGCAAGCGGGAGTAGGGGCATCAGTCACGTTGCCTCACACAGGCACACAAAATGGGGAAGGCCCATGTCCAGGAGTACAGGGCTAAACACGGCACACAAAAAGGAGATGCCCCAACTGGCAGAGGCCAGCCTCCACCATCCCAGGCCATCGGCACACGTTAAAATGACTAAAAAGAAGTCCCAACTCCATGCAGGTGATGGCCATTTATGAGCCAGTAACACTGGCAGGCTAAGTGAGCCCACCAAACAATTTCGTCAGGATCAGTGTGTCAAAATCAATTCAAACAAAAAGCAAAAGACAAAACAGCAGCAGAGTTCCAGCTAAGGTATTAGCTCAGCTTCACAGGTGTAGGTCACAGCGGCAGCAGGGTTAGCTGCTGTGAAAGGCTGCACCAGAAGGCCTCAATGCAGGCTTACACATCCTATAACGCATGAAAGAAGTTGTTAGCTGGCATGTTGACGGTAACACATGTGTGTTAGGTTAATTGAGGTTTCTAAATTGACCATACGAGTGAGACTGACCTGTCCAGAGTGTACCCCGCCTCCCGCACAGGGGCAGCTGGGATAGGCTTCAGCCCCCTGAAGCCTATCCCAGCTGCCAGATGGACTGGTGTCTGTTAAGTAAAGTTTCAATCCAGTTAAAAAATTACAGAGTTGTGTTTTTGTAACATCTACGAAAACCTTACAACTTTCCTGGAATATGTGTGTTTACATAAATCAAACTGAATGGAGCTGCCATTATGAAAAATATCACTTTCCTACTCTTGGTGTAAACTGTCTTTAAAAACCACAAAGCTTTAGACTATACATATACATTAACACAGATATCTGGATTATCCACAAAATCACTAAATCGACATCTGTGTGTGTGTGTGTGTGTGTGCTTCCAGGAAAGGAGCTCCCAGATGTGAAGGGACAGCTGCAGGCCTACAAAGTGGTGACAGCTTTGCTCTGCTGTGTGCTGCTGGTCCTTTTATTAATCCGCTTCACCAGACCCACCGTTAAAGCCCTGCAGAAGAGATGTGAGTACACACACTGTAACACACAGACAGGGCCACGCAAACACCAGGCTAATGCTCACACACCAAACACATGGATGCATATGACCAGAAAATGAATATTTTTAGATTAAAAGTCATTAAATCAAATATTATGTCCAAGAAAAATGAAGAATCAGAATGACGATATTAGATGGATAGGACAGGACAGGACAGAATAGAATAGAACACAGCTGACTCTTGTCATGAGCAGTGCATGGTGTGCATCCTTTTCCAAGAGGCATGCTGTCTGTGTGGAAGGTTTGAAGGGGGGTGTGTGTTGCTCTTTGTCAGAAGTCAATGAATGAGAGCTGTAACAATGGACATTGCTATCTGTCACATGTAAAGCCTTTCAGCTGATAAACCGAAGCGTCTCCTGAGTGTCTGAATGTGCAGTGTTCTGTAGTCTTTAAAAAGGGTGTGTAACATTTCCACATGCAGGCAGAGCAGGCTCAGGTCACAGACAGACAGAGAACACCACCCTCATGCTAATCATCATGCTAATCATCATGCTAATCACTGAAACTTTAACATGTATTAACTGCTGTGTTGACATGACTTGTTGCTTTTCAGTATCAGATAAGAGGCAAACACGCTGGATTGGACCAACACAGAGTGGTGAGTCAGTCTCTCAACCATTTATTTCTTAAATGGTCTCATTCCAAGTCGAGCATAACGTTTATGTCAGTGTTCCCCACACTGTGCACACAAGCTGCATTTCAACATTTCTGGACATGTACAGTGAGCTGCAATCATTTTGTACATGATGAAACTAAATATTTTGAGGTGATTTTACATCACCAACTAGAAATGGCTTTTAGCTAAGAGACACAGGCAAGGTATAGACAGATAAGACAAGTATAGATGAAAGTATAATAGAACTACAAATAGATAAAGATGTTGATTTGTTAGTAGAAATACACCCAGTTATGTTCAAGTGTTGCAGCACAGCTTTGGTTTAACAACATTTTACAAAGTAATTACCATAACCTGCAGCAAAACCCCAGTAACCCATCAATGACCCTCCTGGGGGTTACACACTGAGGAATCATGCTTTTATCAAAGGAGAAACAGAAACGGGATGGTTTCAAACAAAGACTTTGAAATCTGACTCATCTGTCACACAGGTTCCATTTGAGTCATCTTTAGTCTGATGTAGATGCTAGGGATGGGCATTTGAAGTGATTTTTTATGTCGACTAATCAAGCCCATCAAAGTCGATTAGTCATCATGATTAAACTAACATTAATCCCCAAAGCAGTAATTTGTTCCTGTCATTTGCTGTTACATGAGCATTTCGCTACAACCAAACCAGTCACTGGGCTTTTTTCTCCTGAAGCACAACTTTTTTGGGACAGTTTAGTCCTCATCGCGCTGGTAGAACGCAGTAAACTAGCTTCATCCCGCATCATGTGCATTCGACTTTATTGTCCAGTTGAGTGAAATAGCTCCACGCTTCGCTGCGTTTTGTTGCTTCTGCTGTGGGTGCGAACTGAACAGCACTGTAAACACTAGATTAGATTAGATTAGATTTAACTTTATTGTCATTGCACAGACAATGAAACACAGTTTAGCATTAAACCAGAAGTCCAAAGAAGCCAAAAGTGCAGAGTATGTAGCCTACATATGAATGGTAGTGGTATATAAATAATGAGATAAAAAGTTACACGTCTCTGCATCGTGAACCATAATTCTCCTCCTGCCACAAACAAAAATGAGTTGACTCTTTAAGAAAGTAGACAATATTGTGTGCGCCATTCCGCCTAATTGTTTTGTCGTGCACATCCCGAGTAGATGCTCCTCCACTTCAGTCTTGTCTAGTTTGTACTATGTATTTCTATATATTTGTGTGTGTTTATGGAGTCATTTCTAATGTTAATCTCTAATCTGTTTACGACTCTGTTAGTGTCTTACCACCGAGGGAACACTGCAGTTAAAAGCAGTGATGGAGAGAAGAGGCTGTCATACCCAGGTAACGCAGATGATACTCAGTTATTCAGAACCACATCTGGATACAATTCTCCACATGGGCAAACCAAAAAGGAGGATTTTCTACATTTATTAGAAGTTCAAAACTGAAACATCCCATCTCTGTTAATACTGAAACCTTTTTTTACACTTATTGAAATTTTTTTTTTACCCTTAACTTAAGTCATACTGCCCTAGAGACTTTAGAGACATAATGAGTTTTTTTTCAGCCAGGAATTATGACCTTTATTTACATTAGAAAAATATTCAACCCCTGGCAGTTGCATGTAAGCAAAACTCCTGTGGGCATTTAAATCAGGCGACCAGCAAATTTGCATCTTGTAGCATGATATGGGATGTGTTTAAAGGTTTGTTTTGACGTTTTAAGGCTCCTTTTCTTGGACTCCTCCATTTCTAATGCAAGAACTTGGGACTAAACAAAAAAAAAAGTCCCACTCCCCCAAAATGGCCGCGGTAGATCTTTTGAAACTACTCTGAAAATGAGACACCTCACTACAGAGGCTGAACTCCTCGTCACACCGGACTGGGTTTGCTACATGTCATGTCCTTCTCTCTGACTTCAGGAAAAAATGTGAAGATCCTGAAGGGGCTCAGTCAGAGTCTGGACCAGAACCTTGCAGAGATCTCAAGAATCAAGAATTCTCTATTGTCTTATGCATACACAAAACGAAATTTTCATTTGGTAGCTCTCAGCATCAAAGGCACAATATCTTAAAACACACCAACTATAAGCACCCTTTAAACACACTATGAATGTATACAATTAAAGGTGATAGAGAAAGGTTGAATGGGGCATTAATCCTTGTTCTGTGATGTGATATGTAGCCCAAAAAAAATTGGTTGGGTCTGTAATGGCTCAGAACCTCCCTAAAAGGCTCTCTGAAACAGCTGTTACTATGCTGGGTTTAGAATGCGTCTTTTTCCCTTATTGGCGTCGTTTCAGAGCTTATCTGGCAACCTCATTATGAAATGCAGGTAGGTGTTGGTGCTATTCGGTTACCGTTGCTTGATTGGCTGCCCTTGCTCTCACTGAAAACAGAGCTATAGAGTAATACACTGACTGAAAAGAAAGCTCATCAGAATCAGAATTCGTTTTATTGCCATTGTTAGTGAACAGTGTTCACTAACTAGGAATTTGCTGCGGCATAAGGTGCAAACATGTAACATAGGATATAATAATAAAAAATAAAGAATACAAATATATGAATATAAAATGTACAAGGTGTGTACAACAATACACAGTATCCAATATACAGAGCAACAACAGTGCAGCTTCATTAGTGCAATTTTAATGATGGTAAAGTGACTGGGGCAGGTTATGAGGTGATTATGAAGTGTTCATAAGTCCAACTGCGAGGGGAAAAAACTGTTTTTGTGACGGGAGGTTCTGGTCCGAATGGACCGAAGCCTCCTGCCCGAGAGGAGTGGTGCAAATAGAGTGGTGTTACAGTGCCGCCGCCGCCGCCGCCCTCCCCCCCTTTCTGTCTTCTCAAACCCCAGCTGGTCGAGGCGGATGGCCACCCTTCCTGAGTCTGGTTCTGCCAGAGGTTTCTTCCTGTTAAAAGGGAGTCGTTTCTCTCCACAGTCGCCTCAGGCACGCTCAGGCCAGGAGATTGGACCGAAAAACAAAAAGTTTTCAGTGCAATCTGTTGGTTTTCTTAGCTAGGAAATTGTTTTTGAATTGGCTCTATATGAACGAATTGGATTATTTTATGAATTATGATTATTATTAATTAATTGAATTCCATTTGGCTTGAATTGGACTTACTATCTAAGTGCCTTGAGATGACATTTGTTGTATTTGGCGCTATATAAATAAAAATGAAAAGAAAGAAAGAGAAGGGTCAGCTGTGATCCGACCTGCTCGCCCCGTAGTCCTGGAGACATGCAGGTCATGGATAGATGGGAGGCTGCAGCCGATCACCTTCTCAGCGGAGCGCACAACTCGCTGCAGTCTGTCTGTCCCTGTCGGAACTGACCATGAAGCCTGCTCGGAATCGTGCAAGCTTTGTGAAACTGTACTCCGTGAAATGCGCAGAGCAAAGGAAAAGTCGGCGGTTGTATGTACTGGGAATCCTGTTAAAAATAAATAAAAGCCATTGATCGCGAACATTGCTTTCCGGGATCGTAGTCCGCTTTCACAGCCCTGGAAGGCTCACCTGTTCCTGTTTCTCACCGAAGGGGGGTGTCTGAAACGGGGTGGCTGTGGATTTGGGTGTGGGGGGGCGATTGCTCAAAAAGGGACATCACTTTTTCACAAAAACGGATTGGCACTTTTTCTGGGGGATATTCAAAAAAGGGGAGTACTTGAAACAGAGGTTCTGACACTTGCTGGCACTTGGTGTGTACTCCCCACAGCAGGGAGACTCAGAACTAACACCAAAAACGGGAAAAAGATGATTTTGATTCTCTATCCCCTTTAAATAATATAATAATGTGTGCAATAGCATAACAGCATGAAAATGTAATAATGTGGACATTGGCTGGAAAATGGTTATGCGTCAGCACTTCCCATCCATCCTGGTTAAGCTTTCATGCAAAGAATAATGAGAGAAGGTTCCAAGAGAAAGATGTACCAGTGTGTATGTTTGTTTCTCTCTTTCTTAATCATAAATCAGTAGAGGAATCCAAAAATGTGCTTTTCCTTGATAGTGTGGTTTATTGTGCATAGACTAAAGGAAAAAGTAATCTACAGCCCTTTTCATGTGAGATCTATAACTTTAAGGCCTTCATCAGTCTGTTAAAGTGACAGCGCTGAGTCATTCAGACATTTCTGTTGCTGTTCCTCATGCTTACTTCAGAAAAGTCTCAATCCAACATGTCATATCACTTTAACAGTTCACATTAGTCTGGTTAACCACTCAAAGTTCTTTAACATTCACACACACACACACACACACACACTCATACAGCACATCTTAGTCTATATAGTGTTTTTTTACTCTATAACACACATTAGAGGAAATATGGGTTCATTGTTTTGCCCAAGGACACTTTGACATGCAGTCCCAGGAAGCCAGAAATCAAACCATCAACCCTCTCGCTGGCAGCTGGCTGCTCTTCCTCTAGAGCTTGGTGTTAGCACACCAAGGTCACAGTAGTTGTATAAAACATTGGAAGCAGCAGAAAATCTCACTTTTCTACACGGTGTGCACCTGAGAGGACTAGGGCGAAATTTATAAATTAAATTAACTGATAATTTAATCACTGGTGAGTCCACTTTCATGTTAGAAACATATATATTTACACATTCTCTCACACACATATATCTGTGCATGTAGAATTTTATAAGTACAATACATCCCAATTATAAACTGTGTCACCTGTTGAGCTTACCTGAGCTCTTGACAAGAATGAATAAATTAAAGAGCAAACGGATGCTGAAGCATAGCAGCTTCATCCATCTGTGATTTCAGTAAGAATCCAGTAGATCATTGATCCAATGAAACTTGAACCCATCATTTTGCTATGAATGGAATAAGATGATGCTGTCTGTACCACAATATAGAGGGAAGCAATAACATTTTGTCGACCTTTCAATAACAATTGTATAAGAACTTATTTTTTTCATCCCTCGACTTTTTTGCACCACCTTCACCTATTTCTCATTTTTAAATTCCATCTCCATTTCAATAAGTTCTCTTAGGGAGTGTCACAGTGATTAACAGCAGCATGACAAAGGGGCTGACTGGTGATAAGGCTGATCATAGCTAATCACTTTACAGCTGATCATATGTCAGATTAACCCAGTGCTGCTGTGTGTGTGTATCTATTATTTTGACTGCAGCTGTTCACACTTGCTGAAAGTGGTGCGTACCGTTTATTTTACTGGGTCTGACCGAGTCAGACTGCCTTTAGAAATGTTACAGAAAAGCATCGAGAGAGTCACCCACACATGGCACCAAGACATTCAGCTATTGTCAGATAAATGGAAAGCTGTGCAGGTCTGAAAGAAGCTCATGAGTATGAAAAATAGCAAATGTGGAAAACTTTAGCAGTAATTTGTCTAAACATGGCTGTTCTTCTGTGTGTCACCAAATCAGCTCTGGAGCGTCTGACGATCGGCGACATCCACGACCCTTCGTACAACAGAAACAGTGGCTACAGCTTCTAGCTGGCCTCTTCTTCCACCATCATCATAATCATCATTCTTATCTGTGCTGTACATGCGTTTCAAATGTGTCTATCTGTGGATTGCATCTTTGTGTAAGATCATCACTTCTGCTTGTAAGGAAATGACCTGTCAGCATACCGAAAAAAAGCAAAAATGTCTGTTCATGTTTATTATCTGCATCTCTTATTAAAAAAGCTGTTATAACCAAAGGTCCAGCTCAGTCTCATTTCAGATTGTAATTTCTCCACAGTAAAAAAACAAAGTGTGTATATTTAGTTTTGATATCGTTTTCAGGCAAAGTTCAAATGATCATGTATTTTAATGTCTTTTTAATACTTAAACCTACTCAAATCATGAGTCTCAGAAAACTTAGGAAACACAAGGTCAATTCAATTCAGTTTTATTTATATAGAGCCAAATCCCAACAAACCTCATCTCAAGGCACTTCAATAATATAGTCCAAGTCAAGCCAATTAGAGTCCAATTCATTGCAATCAAATCCAATTAATTTAATTCAAAATTAATCCAATTCATTTATATAGAGCCAATTCAAAAACAATTTCCTAGCTAAGGAAACCAACAGATTACACTGAAAACTTTTTCTTTTTCGGTCCAATCTCCCGGCCTGAGCGTGCCTGAGGTGACTGTGGAGAGAAACGACTCCCTTTGAACAGGAAGAAACCTCTGGCAGAACCAGACTCAGGAAGGGTGGCCATCAGAACCAGAACCAGGAAGGGTGGCCATCAGAACCAGAACCAGGAAGGGTGGCCATCAGAACCAGAACCAGGAAGGGTGGCCGTCCGCCTCCACCAGCTGGGGTTTGAGAGGACTGTTTTCTGACCTTGAAAATAGTCTAATGGAAAAATAAATCCTTATTCTACAGGATCCATATGTTTATCACTCCTGAATTAGTTGAAAATATAAGAATCACTGAGTCTTTAGATTATTGTGTCAGGTACAGGTCCACACTCTTTTGCATGTTAATAGTGTGTTTGGTTCTGGTTCAGCATTGTGTAGATCTGCATTTGAGCAGTGTGTGTGTGTGTGTGTGTGTGTGTGTGTATGTGTCTGATTTGCTGGCAGTTTCTACAGAGTCTACAATACTTTGTTGATGACTGCAAAAGTTGTTTGTGTGGTACATTATGTGCCCAATGAACAGTAAAATGGTGTAAAATTTGGTTAATCATCATCTACAGAATGCAGACATTTAGTTGAACAAGCAAGATACTGTAAGGATTGTAAAACTTCTGTTAACTGAAGCATGCGCTGCACTGGGTTCCCTTTACACCCTGGAGAAAATACATGCAGACAACAGACTACAAGCATGTCTTAAAGACATAAAGACCTGGATGACTCAGAACTGTCTGCTGCTAAATTCAGACAAAACTGAAGTCGTTATCTTTGGACCTGAGCGTTTCAGGGAGAAATTGTCTAGCTATATAGTTACTCTAGATGGTATTTCCTTGGCTTCTAGTTCTACAGTGAGGAACCTTGGAGTTATTTTTGACCAGAACTTATCATTTGACTCGCATATAAAACAGGTTTCTAGGACTGCCTTCTTTCATCTTCGTAATATTGTTAAAATCAGGAACATCTTGTCTCAGAGTGATGCAGAAAAACTAGTCCATGCATTTGTTACTTCTGGATTGGACTGCTGTAATTCTTTATTATTGGGCTGTCCCACATATTCTCTGAAAAGCCTCCAGCTGATCCAAAATGCTGCAGCCAGAGTTCTGATGAGAACTAACAGCAGAGATCATATTTCTCCAGTTTTAGCTTCTCTTCATTGGCTCCCTGTTAAATTCAGAATAGAATTTAAGATTCTTCTCCTCACATATAAAGCTCTTAATGACCGAGCTCCATCATATCTTAAAGATCTCATTATAAGATATTTTCCTAACAGAGCACTTCGTTCCCAAACTGCAGGTTTACTTGAGGTTCCCAGAGTTTCTAAAAGTAGAATGGGAGGCAGAGCCTTCAGTTATCAGGCCCCTCTCTGTGGAACCAGCTGCCAGTTTGGGAGGCAGAGCCTTCAGTTTTAAGACCAGGCTTAAAACTTTCCTTTCTGATAAAGCTTATAGCTAGGGATGGCTCAGGTGATCCTGAAACATCCCATAGTTAAGCTGCTATAGGCCCAGACTGCTGGGGGGCCTCATCGGTCACACCTTTCCTCACTTTACTCTCTTTTTCCCCTGTTTAATTTCTCAAATGATATTATTGTTATTATTGTGACATTATTGTGGTCATTAACTCGTATTTCCCTGTTCCAACAGGTATCCTTTGAATGGTGTTACAGTGTTTGTTGTCCCCTCTATGCACAAAGTTTGATTTTGATGTGGTTTATGTCTTTAAGTAGTAGTTAGGTTAATGTTTCAGTTTTCAAAGGACCATACTGCAAAATATCTATCAGATGTACGGTACTGTGGCCTTAGTTCTGTTTTATTTTAGCTTGTTTTTATTTTACTGTTTCCTTTTTTAAAAATAAGATTATTAAAAGCTACTATCATCAAGGGACTTCCGGTTGAGCGACGAAAGGAATGGCGGCGTAGGATTTAGCTCCCACCAGTCGAAGCAAACAAACCCCCCTTAACTAACGATAACGTGATTTCAGTTATAAATGAATCAAGCAGAGCACGGGGGAATCTGTCTTAGAAGCCGAAAAGTCATGAAAGCACAGGAGAGAACGACAAAACTCGTTAGTGAAGAAAGCAGCGAAATGGAGGAAAATGGCAACGATGAAGTAGTAGCCCAAAAAGACACGCCAACACTTTATAAAAACTTGACGGAGATTTCCAAAGAAATACGTGAACTCAAAGAAGAAATTAAACACGATATAAAGTCTTTCGATACAAGTTTCATACAGGAGTTTTCCAGCTTCAAAGAAGAAATAAACAACAAGCTAAAGGCTAACTGCGAAGAACTGCTGGACCAGAGAAAAGGCCTCACTGAGGCCCAGACAGGCTTCGAGGAACTCGAGACATTCAACATGGAAGCTAAAGAAGCTCTGTTGACAACGCTACGTGAGCAGAGATAGCTGCAGGAAAAGTTAACCGATCTTGAGGGGAGGTCCAGAAGGAACAACCTGCAGATATTTGGGGTTCCCGAGGGCACGGAAGGTGACTCGGTTTCCCGTTTTGTGGAGGAACTACTACAGAGAGAGCTGACACCGCCAGCGGGTACCAACCTGCTAATTCAATGAGTGCACCGAGCAGCAGCAAGGAGATCCGGCCACGGAGAGACACCGCGGCCTATAATCGTTAACTTCCACCAATTTGACACCAAAGAGATGATATTAAAGAAAGCCTGGCAGAAACGGGTTAAACTCAACAATACACCTCTGTTCTTTGACCACGATTACGCGGCCGAAGTGGTCTAGAAACGGAAAGCATACACCGAGATCAAAAAATCTTAAAGGGAAAGGGCATCAGATTCCAGACACCCCTAACCAGGATCCAAATCCACTGGACCGACGGTCCCCAGCTCTACAACAGCACATACGACGCAGCAAGAGAGATGAAGAAAAGGGGAATGGGTGTCCGGATGAAAGAACCAGGTGAGGGGCGCATGGAGGAGCGGATTCAAGGAGTATCAGTGGCAACGAGCCGGAGACCCGAGAATGCAAAAAGATATAGCTCAGCGGGCGAAAGGGAGGCTGCAGGAGTTTCGGAGATCCGAAGAGGTAGAAAACACCTGAGAGGAATGTGAGGTGCAGGTGTATTCAAGGTAAACACAAGAAACTTGTGCTAAAGGAAAAAAAATCAAAATAAAAACGGACCAGACTCAGTGAATAATCCCCTATAATCCCTATATAGATCAGTGAGCAGTGCTGACCAACATATCATTGGGGTCATCAGGTGGGGACCTCCTTTCATCAGTGTTTCGTCTAGTTGGGCCCACGACACCTCCAGGAGGCTAGACAATGACCACTGGCGTCCCAGAGTCACCCCCCTAATGCCAGCTAACACTGCTCCTCACACCACAACGACCATCTTTTTTTTTCCACAGCCACAAGCTACCTCAGCCTCTCACCAACTGCACACCAGTCACAGCGGGGTGGGGATGCAAACCCTAGCAGACAAGACACACTAGCAGATTCAGCAGCCAAACTCACCTAAACAATCCTATAATCACTAAAAATGCCAGCAAAAACAAAGCCATACACCTCACTCCAAGCCAACTCACCCAAAATGGCCGCCTGGTTTCAAAAGGATCACATGGGCCACACCCTCCACTTAAATATCTTTAACTTCTTCTTTGCTTTTTCTAAAAGTCTGTTTACCCTAAGTGCTCCCCCTGCTGGGCCCCCAGCTGCTATTGCTTCTTCTAATCCAAATCCACTGACTGGACTTTACTGCCTTATCTGACACTTTCAATTCAATTCATTTTTATTTATATAGCGCCAAATACAACAAATATCATCTCAAGGCACTTAGATAATAAAGTCCAATTCAAGCCAATTGGAATTCAATTAATTGTAATCATAATTATTCATAAAATAATCCAATTCGTTCATATAGAGCCAATTCAAAAACAATTTCCTAGCTAAGGAAACCAACAGATTGCACTGAAAACTTTTTCCTTTTCGGTCCAATCTCCCGTCCTGAGCGTGCCTGAGGCGACTGTGGAGAGAAACGACTCCCTTTTAACAGGAAGAAACCTCTGGCAGAACCAGAACCAGGAAGGGTGGCCATCCGCCTCGACCAGCTGGGGTTTGAGAAGAAAGAAAGAGAGATAGGGGTTCTGTTAGAACAGAACGGTAAGCTATAGAGTTTAACTATGCAAAATTGTGTAAGTTATAGATAGAAATAAAGTGATTATCAGTAGTCCAAGCGGAGCAAGAAATTCCACAGTACACAAGCAAGGTACCAGGAAGTGATGCAATACGTCTTACCGCAAAGCAAAGCGTCACGATAACTTCCTTCACTATTTTCCTCACACTCTGTCCACTTAACTGTACTGTACTGTAACATAACTGTACTGTAAGTGTACGCTATAATATGACACTAATGCACAGACCAGGTTAATTTCAAGTGTACGAGATAAAAAAAAAAGAAAAAAAGAGAAGAGTAAATAAGACTAACATTTTAAGTTTAAGACACTGCAATAAGCATGGGGGCCGTATTTCAGTTGGTTTAATAACTTTTGGTTAAATTCAGAACCTGAAAGCAAGATGTAAAGATTTCCTCCCATTGCAAGGTTTCTTTAACATGTTTTTTATAGACTAGTAGAGTGGGTACGTAGAGAAATGTTGGACACTACTAGAAGGCAGGGGGGTCCCCAACTAGGACCTCCACCCACCTCTAGTGAGGGGCCCCACTTTTACCGGGGATTTTCCCCTCCCCCTCCAACAGGAACACTGGCACAGTTCAAGAGGCCCACAGCTATCGGAAGGATTGTTCTGTTGTTATTGTTCATATGGTTGTTAGTGTTAGTGGGAAAGAAGGAGATGAACCAAGAAAAGGACAGGATGCAATGTAACCAACTTAAAGTGGTGTCTCTGAATGTGAACAAACTAAACAACCCAATGAAAAGAGGGAAGCAAAATTAAAAAAGGAAAAATCACAGGTCAGTTTTTTTTTTTACAAGAAACACATTTATCGGACCAGGAGCACGAGAAATTAAAAAAATTGGGATTTAAAAACACTTATTATAGTTTTTACAAAAAAGGAAGTAAGAGGGGGGGGGGGGTGATTTTGATCACAACACTACACTTGATCGAAATCTAGATACAAATAGCACAAAGGGGAGCGGAACATTTTATCAGGTGTTGTAGGTGATTTTGAACAGGTGGGTTTTGAGCTGGCTTTTGAATGAGGGGAGTGTATCGGAGTTCCGGATGGCGGGGGGCAGGGAGTTCCAAAGGGTAGGGGCGGCGATGGAGAACGCTCTGTCCCCAAGGGTGCGGTACTTGGTCTTGGTGATGGGAGTGAGGAGGTTTGCATCAGAGGAGCGGAGATGTCGAGTGGGGGAGTAGGGGTGGAGGAGGTTTGTAAGGTATGGAGGTGCAAGGTTATTGAGGGCTTTGTAGGTGATGAGAAGGATCTTGAAGTTGATTCACTGTTTTATTGGAAGCCAGTGAAGTTGATGAAGGATGGGAGTGATGTGTTCTCTGGAGGGGGAGTGAGTGAGCAGTCGGGCAGCCGAGTTTTGAACATATTGCAGTTTTTGAAGAGCAGAGGAGGGGAGCCCATACAGGATGCTATTGCAGTAGTCGAGTCTGGAGGTGATGAAGGCATGGATGAGTGTTTCGGCAGCTGAGGGCGAGAGAGTAGGGCGAAGGCGTACAATGTTGCGGAGGTGGAAGAAGGCTATTTGTATATATATATATATATATTTGTATGTAGCTACCTTTGATGGAGCAAGAGATAGGGATTCAGTTTGGATGCAGATGCTGTGCTGTATGGTTGGTTTGGCTGGAAAGACAAGCAGTTCAGTTTTAGAGAGGTTCAGTTGGAGGTGATGGGTTTTCATACATCTCGATATGTCAGAGAGACAGTTTGAGATTCGTGCTGAGACCGTGTGGTCGTCAGGTGGTAATGACAGATAGAGCTGGGTATCGTCAGCACAACATTGGTTTGGTACTACAAGCATCTTCCTGGCATGGATATGGAATATACTATCCATTCCATCCATCATCTTCCGCTGGTCCGGGGATCGGGTCGCGGGGGCAGCAGCTTGAGCAAAGAGACCCAGACGTCCCTGTCCCCGGCCACTTCCTCCAGCTCTTCCGGGGGGACCCCGAGGCGTTCCCAGGCCAGCCGAGAAACATAGTCTCTCCAACGTGTCCTGGGTCTTCCCCGGGGCCTCCTCCCAGTGGGACGGGCCCGGAACACCTCACCGGGGAGGCGTCCAGGAGGCATTCTCACTAGATGCCCGAGCCACCTCATCTGACTCCTCTGGATGCGGAGGAGCAGCGGTTCTACTCCGAGCCCCTCCCGGATGACCGAGCTTCTCACCCTATCTCTAAGGGAGAGCCCAGACACCCTGCGGAGGAAACTCATTTCGGCCGCTTGTATTCGCGATCTCGTTCTTTCGGTCACTACCCACAGCTCGTGACCATAGGTGAGGATAGGAACATAGATTGACCGGTAAATCGAGAGCTTCGCCTTCTGGCTCAGCTCCTTCTTCACCACGACGCGCCGGTGCAGAGCCCGCATCACTGCAGACGCCGCACCGATCCGTCTGTCAATCTCCTGCTCCATTCGTCCCTCACTCGTGAACAAGACCCCGAGATACTTGAACTCCTCCACTTGGGGAAGGATCTCATTCCCAACCCGGAGAGAGCATTCCACCCTTTTCCGGCCGAAGACCATGGTCTCGGATTTGGAGGTGCTGATTCTCATCCCAGCCGCTTCACACTCGGCTGCAAACCGCTCCAGTGAGAGCTGAAGGTCACGGCCTGAGGACGCCAACAGAACCAAATCGTCCGCAAAAAGCAGAGACCCGATTCTGAGGTCGCCAAACCGGACCCCCTCAACGCCCTGGCTGCGCCTAGAAATTCTGTCCATAAAAATTATGAACAGAATCGGTGACAAAGGGCAGCCCTGACGGAGTCCAACCCTCACAGGAAACATGTCCGACTTACTGCCGGCAATGCGGACCAAACTCTGACACCGGTCATACAGAGACCGAACAGCCCATATCAAGGAGTCCGGCACTCCATACTCCCGGAGCACCCCCCACAAGAGTCCCCGAGGGACACGGTCGAACGCCTTCTCCAAGTCCACAAAACACATGTAGACCGGTTGGGCGAACTCCCATGCTCCCTCCAGGATCCTGCGGAGGTATAGAGCTGGTCCACTGTTCCACGGCCAGGACGAAAACCACACTGCACCTCCTGAATCCGAGATTCGACTATCCGTCGGATCCTCCTCTCCAGTACCCCCGAAAAGACCTTACCAGGGAGGCTGAGGAGTGTGATCCCCCTATAGTTGGAACACACCCTCCGGTCCCCCTTTTTAAAGAGGGGGACCACCACCCCGATCTGCCAGTCCAGAGGCACTGCCCCCGATGTCCACGCGATGCTGCAGAGGCGTGTCAACCAAGACAGCCCCACAACATCCAGAGCCTTGAGGAACTCAGGACGGACCTCATCCACCCCCGGGGCCTTGCCACCGAGGAGTTTTTTGACCACCTCGGCGACCTCAGCCCCAGAGATGGGAGGTCCCACGTCCGAGCTCCCCAACTCTGCTTCCTCATCGGAAGGCGTGTTGGTAGGATTGAGGAGGCCCTCGAAGTATTCCCCCCACCGACTCACGACGTCCCTAGTAGAAGTCAGCAGAGCCCCGCCCTCACCATACACGGTGTTGACGGTGCACCGCTTCCCCCCCTGAGCCGCCGGATGGTGGACCAGAATCTCCCCGAGGCCGTCCGGAAGTCGTTCTCCATGGCCTCCCCGAACTCCTCCCAAGCCCGAGTTTTTGCCTCAGCAACCGCCGAGGCCGCGTTCCGCTTGGCCTGTCGGTACCCATCAGCTGCTTCCAGAGTCCCACTGGCCAAAAAGGCCCGATAGGACTCCTTCTTCAGCTTGACGGCTTCCCTCACCACTGGTGTCCACCAGCGGGTTCGGGGATTGCCGCCACGACAGGCACCGACCACCTTACGGCCACAGCTCCGGTCGGCCGCCTCAACAATGGAGGCACGGAACATGGCCCATTCGGGCTCAATGTCCCCCACCTCCCTCGGGACATGGTTGAAGCTCTGCCGGAGGTGGGAGTTGAAACTCCTCCTTACAGGGGATACCGCCAGCCGTTCCCAACAGACCCTCACAATACGTTTGGGCCTGCCAGGTCTGACCGGCTTCCTCCCCCACCAGCGGAGCCAACTCACCACCAGGTGGTGATCAGTTGACAGCTCCGCCCCTCTCTTCACCCGAGTGTCCAGGACATACGGCCGCAAGTCCGACGATACAACCACAAAGTCGATCATCGAGCTGCGGCCTAGGGTGTCCTGGTGCCAAGTGCACATATGGACACCCTTATGCCTGAACATGGTGTTCGTTATGGACAGTCCGTGACGAGCACAGAAGTCCAACAACAAAACACCACTCTGATTCAGATCGGGGGGGCCGTTCCTCCCAATCACGCCCCTCCAGGTCTCACTGTCATTGCCCACGTGAGCATTGAAGTCCCCCAGCAGGACGAGGGAGTCTCCCGGAGGAGGAATATACTGTGTATTGTAATATTAATGATTACTATTACTTAATGATAAGATTACTATTACTTAATGATAATAAAGATAAATGTTTCACACCCCCCCCCCCCAATCTATTTGTACCTCTTTTAGGCGAGATGAAGTCATGTAATTTGGGGGGTCAAACCCCCCAAACCTCACCTTGTTTAGTCCTGACTCTGGGCACCAGCAGGAGACCCCTCCCTGAGGTTCTCAGAGTCCCAGTTGGTTCATATGGCTCTAACATGTCAGAGATGTACTTTGGCGCTAAACTATGAAGAGCAGCCGTGGCTATTCAGAGACAACACGGGAAGCCGGACAGCCTCTCCCATTCTCTGGCGAAATTGCTACATCTTTAATGTTAAATTGACGATAAAACAGTTATTCACAAAACACAAGATATGCCCAATACTGCTTTTACTTACAACATGTTGTCCTGTAGCTTAATGAAGTGATTTGTTCTGAAATCGCTGCCGTTCACTGAGGAAATCATGTTATGAAGCCGCCACTAACAGCCAGGCTTCCGAGCCAAGGGCTGCCCGGCTTCAGGAGGGGGCGGGAGAGTCAAGTTTTTTTCTACAATTCTAGGTCATCATTGGCTAAATCGACAAAAACTCATCACTTCCGAGGCAGCCCGGCGTCTCTGGGGGTAGATTAGACGTGGGCGTGTCAATATGAGGGGCTGTGTTGTGATGATTGGAGTTAGTGTTTGTCCATCATGAGAGAGAAGAAGCTTGTGAAGTGTTTGGAAAGCACAACTACCTGGTATGACAGGGTCACAGACCATTTTCTGGAAAGGAGCGAAGGGCAGAATTTGTTTATAAATAGTCTAATAGTTTTAGTGAATATGAAGTCTGAAGTGTGCATTTGGTTCAAGTTGAGTGGTTAAGAGAGTGTTATCGATTGAGTGTTAGGCTCTGTGTTATCGATTGTAATATATCCACCTGGGTGTGTGTTCAAGGCTTAGCTTATAGTTTAAAGGTGCACTGTGTAATACTTTTAGTTGTTTCTTTCCAGAATTCATGCAGCCCATTCACAAATGTTACCTTTTTTAAGAATACTTACCACCACCATCAAACTCTAAGTATTCATTATGACAGGGAAAAATGCTCCACAGATTCTGATCCAGCCATTTACTGGCCTTAGATTCCATCATACTTGATTTTGGCCTTGCTGTGTGAATTTTCAAAGTCTATACCTTCTTTCTGTGTATTTGCTGGGCATTCTTGTCATACTAGACACAGCTATGTTATAACTAATTCTTTTTAACTTTGCTATCTTCTGCTTTGGGATGGCACGAGCCACTACAACCCTGAACGCGTAATATGGGCTTCCCCTGTTTTAAAAGTCAGCAGCCGCCACTGATGAAGAGACTTATACACGAGCAGAGCTGTTTTAAAGTCTATTCTCTGAGCGACAGGAAGCCAGTGCAGAGACCTGAGCACTGGACTAATATGGTCGTATTTCCTGGTTCTAGTCAGGACTCGAGCAGCAGCATTCTGGATGTACTGCAGCTGTCTTACAGCCCGTTTAGAGCCCAGCGAGCAGGCCGTTACAGTCTAACCTGCTGGAGACAAACGCATAGATCAGTCTTTCTAAGTATGGTTTAGACACTATTCCTTTGATTCTGGCAATGTTTTTTAGATGGTAAAAAGCTGCTGATGTTACTGATTTAATGTGGCTGTTAAAGTTCAGGTCTGAGTCCAATATTACCCCGAGATTTCTAACTTGATAGTTAGGTTTAAGAGAGAGAGTCTCAAGGTGACTGATAACACTTTCTCTTTGTTTCTGTGGGCCACAGACAATGATTTCAGTTTTGTCTGAGTTTAGCTGGAGAAAATAGTTTTGCATCCACACACTGATCTGTTCGATGCAGTGACACAATGTATCTACAGGCCCGTGTTCTCCTGCTGTCAGTGACACGTAGATCTGAGTGTCATCTGCATAGTTGTGTTAGGACACATTATAGCTGCGTATTAGCTGGCCTAATGGAAGCATGTACAGATTGAACAATACGGGTCCCAGGATTGACCCCTGGGGAACCCCACAGGTCATAGCCATTTGGTCTCAGACACAGTTACCAATTTCAACCAAATATTTCCTGTCCTCCAGATAGGACTTGAACCAGTTTAAAGCACTCCCAGAGATTCCCACCCAGTCTTCTAACCTCTGTAATAAGATCGCATGGTCAACTGTGTCAAAGGCAGCACTCAGGTCCAGCAGAACTAAGACTGAGACTTTGCCTGCGTCTGTGTTCAGGCGAATGTCATTTGTCACCTTGATCAGAGCTGTCTCAGTGCTGTGGTGGGGCCTAAAGCCTCATTGGAAAGTATCAAAAGCATTGTTAGACAGGAGAAAGTCACTAAGCTGTTGTTATACAATTTTTTATAGGACTTTGCCTAAGAATGGCAGGTTTGATATGGGCCGGTAGTTGTTCAGTACTGTGGTATCAAGATTGCTCTTCTTTAGAAGAGGCTTAATGACAGCGGTTTTTAAGGCCTTTGGAAATGTTCCAGTCTGGAGTGAGATGTTGACTAGATGCAGTCGGATGCAGTGGTGTAAAGCACATCGCGACAGGACTCTTGAGCAGTGGAGACGCGTTCTCTGGAGTGACAAATCACGCTTCTCCATCTGGCAATTTGATGGACGAGTCTGAGTTTGGCGGTTGCCAGGAGAACAGTACTTGTCTGACTGCATTGTGCCAAGTGTAAAGTTTGGTGCTCAGTGTCTGACCTCACAAATGCGCTTCTGGAAGAATAGTAAAAAATTCCCATAAACACACTCCTAAACCTTGTGGAAAGCTTGCCCAGAAGAGTTGAAGCTGTTATAGCTCCAAAGGGTGGGCCGACATCACATCAAAAGTTGTTGTTAGGTTATCACACTTAACTTAAGTTCAATGCATTAAATTCCAAGTTGATTTAACAAAAAATATTTAAGCAGTTGATATTACAAAAAAAAATTAATTTAAATGTACTTCAAAGTTCATTAATCCTTACTTAATTTATTTAAGGCAACAACTTTCCTCAATTTTTTTTAAGTAAACTCAACTTATACAGGCTTACATCTTGAAAGGGAAAACCAATGTTATTTCTATTTATGTTATTTCTATGTTTAAGTACCATGTCTATTGCTCTGACTGATTAGCTAAACTTTGTGGAAAGTAGAAGTCGGAAATTAAACAATAGGAAATTAAAATATCAAAATTTAATTTTTATTTCAGCTCCTGAACATATTTAGCATAAAACAAAAGGTTTAGAAACCACCTCTCTGCTGTTGTTACTTTGGATGCTTAAAAGTGAACAGTAACATCGCAACAAATGACATCACATCTAAAATATGTATCTAAAAATCATATCTAAAAATGTGTTTGTGTGTGTGTGAACAAAATCTAGAAAACTGAGCACTTATTAAATTGCAGTCTGCAGCATTACTAAGAGGACTCCGTGTGTGTGTGTGTGTGTGTGTGTGTGTGAGACTGTGTTTGTAACATTACTTTAATACCTCTTGAACCTTGTCAAAGTGTTCCACTTATACATCAATGTGAAGAAACTTGGCTGACAAAATAATCAAGTCACCTTTGTTTGACGTAAAAGCGCAACCAAAAGCTGACCTGTAAGGCCCCTCTTCTTCCTGAAGAGCTCAATCAGGCTTGTAGAGAAGCTGTCTAGTGAATCAAAGAAGTTTTTTCTGAGATTTTTCCACACCACTCTGCTAAATTGATAATTAACCTGAAACAAAGCAAACAACATACAAGCCCATGGCCAAGTTGTCATATCTGCCATGTTATATTTTCTTATCTGTATGATTACGTACACAACAAAATAACCAAAGCTTTATTTAGACAACTTGTGGCTGCTTTACTATTTTACTTAAAAGATTCCTCTGTGATTTCAACTGCACCATGCTTCACATGCCACTTGGCTGATATGTGTATCACAAAGGGAAGCAAAATAGTGCATCCTTTAGAGCCATCTTTTAAAATCTGATAAATTAAGCAGGCCCAAGGTGCCAAAAGCATTAATGTAGTCATTTGTTTACTAGTCAACATTACAATTACAACAAATAATGCATTTTACAGTAGTATTCAAAACACTCGTACAAGCCTGACTTTCTGTGATAAGAGCCGGCCATCTCTGTACCATCTGGCTAATGGTAGGCTTATCTTTGACAACCTCCTGTCTGCGAAGAGCAAAGGTCACATCCATCTCTTTCTTCACAAGCGATGCATTTGGCTTTGTCTTCATCATGTCCTGGACCAGCACCTGACCAGCTCCTTCCAGGTTGTGGTCTTCCATCCTGTCACAAGGGGTGGTTGCAAAAGGACTCAATAGCAGGACACACACAATGGGATATGGCTGAGGCTTGAAGGTGAGAACACCGCAGGATTTGTCAGCATGAACGTTAGCAGGCACACCGGAGTTGGGTCTGTGGCAGAGGAGAATCGGACACATGAAAAAACAGGCAAGGTTAGGTAAAAAAACAAGATCCAAAGTTTGAGACCTCGATCATAGAATGTAGATAACAATCAGGCGATGAGTGGAAGGAGAGTCCAGGTTAAATACTGTGGTAGATGAATGATGATGGTCAGGTGTGCAGGAGAAACTGGGACAGCCACGCCTGCTTATGGGGGGGTACACAGAGTTGTTGCTCACGCCCACAGACACACAAAACAGAGGGAGGAGTGAGAGAGGAGAAAGACATAATGTAGGAGGGCCAGCACCTAAGGGGGCAAGGGGACCATAACACATCCCTTCTGGATAATCAGGAAGGAAATTGATTTCCCCTTTCTTTGGCTTCTTGATGTCTTTGCTGGGAGGGTCACCGCCTGTGGTGTGTCTTTCACGTTTTCCTCCATTGACACTGACATCAAATCTTGTGTAACTTATTTCTATGATTACCTAATTTAAAGTAGATACTGTTCTTCCATCCTTCCCAGCCAGATGACCCTTTTTTTTTTAGGCATGGATGTGTTTGCACCAAGGCTTTGGCAACAACTGCACAATCCTCTTTTTGCGAGTATGGTTTGAATGTATACATGGTCTCGCCCAGTGTCTGGAGGATGTCATGTTTCAGTTCTTTAGTCACTTTGAGATAGGATCCATCCCTCATATTCAGCAGGTTACCTTGTCGAAGTCTGTACTCGACATCTACTGAAAATTTTGGAGTTTCAAATTTCTCTGGCCACTGAGAACTTCTCTCAGAAGAGACGATGGACAATATCTCTGTGTCTGCCAGGCTAGTTATGTCACTCCATAACTCTGATTGATTTGTGACCGGTACAAGCTCAACCAATGGGATGATTTTGATGGTTGGTTTCTCTGGGAGCTCAGAGACATCAGTGAGGTTACACAATTCATTGTTAAACTCCAGATCTTGGTATTGTAAGGCGAAGCTGTAGTTTGCTTGAAGAGCATCTTTGAGCCAGCAAATTAAGTCTTAAAGTGTATCTGGTTTTATCAGCATTGTAATCTTTCTGATATCTCCCTCGCAGACAATAACCCGCATGGTTCATTTCTGTGGCGCAGCCATCTAGAGAAAAATTACAAGACAGGTATTTAGCAAATAATAAATTGTCTCAGTGTCACCATAAGCTGTCCTTGTACCCTGTAAGCTGACAGTGGGAAGACATCATTTAACTCTGGTATCTTGACCACACATATAGAGGTGGAGTCATTACATTGAAGTTCCTAAGATCTTAAATGCTCAGAGTACCATGCTGTCATTTTGAGGCAAATTAATAGAATTTCTGCATTGGCTGCAACGATCTTTTCAATCTGGACAAATTCAGAGAGACCTGAGCATGGGACAGTAGAATGTATCATGCCTGGACGATACTTGATGCCATCTATACATACAGATGATGCATCAAGCACTGATCCTTGACCAATTGCTGCCTGAACCATCATTGGGAAAGCTACGGTTGAAACTGTCGTAACCTTTGACATCACAACTGATGGTCTGAAAAATGAGCTACAGTCAAGATGGTAACTGACTGCTTTCTGGTGTTTTGTGACAAGTGACATGGCAACATTTTTTAAATTTTGAGTATTGCGAATTGTCCTTCTAAAGAACTTATGCTTCCCCTCGAAGCGCATTGTCCAAACCTCTGGCAGTGGACCAAATTTCCTCACAAGTTTCACAAATTTCCTCCTCTTGTCTTCTTTCCCTCTTCCAAAAACAGACCTACTAAATTTACAACCTTAGAGTGCCACTCGCTTTTATGAGGTTTATATAAGATAAAGGTTACCATCTGTGTGCCCCAAAGTGGACTGTAGCAACAGCATACAGCATACACCGTGACAGTTTTCAAAAGTATTTCATAAAAAAAAAGAAAACAATACAACAAAATTCTGGGGTGCCAGTCAGGTATCCCTCCTGACAAATAGGATAATTTAATTTAAATACTTTTGGTATATTATGCGGCCATATAAGGACCGAACACACAAAGGTGTCAACCTTTAATTGGTTAAATGACAAACAAAAAAAATGAACAATCAAGTCCTTAGAAAAAAAAAAAACGTCTTTATGTGTCTCCTCAAAGGAGGTACAGGCTCTTGCACAACTCTCTTCCGCTCCACAGCAAGAGCTGCAGAACAACAACATAACACAAAAAAAACCATCAGGCTACTTAAGCCATGTTGTGGAGAAAAGGAGTCGAATATGCGTCGGTCAGCCTTTCATTGGGGAAGTTTATTTGAACAAGCCGTCACAGCAAATGGGCCTACAGGATGTCCGCAAATCTCCACCGACCTCATTTTGTGACCTGGCTTTATACTGGTCCTGGATCATAACAAGCGTACGTGGCCAGGCCCCAATCTTCTTTGGAGGCGCCTAGCTTTCGCCATTATCATAAACAAGCTCATTCTAACATTACATTACATTACGGTCATTTTGCAGACGCTTTTAACCAAAGCGACTTACAATAAGTGTGTTCAACATCGGTAGGCAAAAGAACTTCAGGTCACAAGAAATCATGAGTGCATTTCCTTCCAATACCAAACAGCTAAGAGCAAAACTAGTGTTAGAGTAAGTGCGATAAGTCAGGTACCTCAGCCTCTCACCAACTGCACACCAGTCACAGCGGGGTGGGGATGCAAACCCTGGTTCGGGTAGGGGAAGAAATAAAAGAGGTAAGAAAAGCAGGAATGGGATGCAAACCCTGGTTCGGGTAGGGGAAGAAATAAAAGAGGTAAGAAAAGCAGGAATGGGATTCAAACCCTGGTTCGGGTAGGGGGTAATGAAAATATAGAGGGTGCCAGTGGTGGAGGAAACAATAAGTGCGTAAGGAACTAGGACGGATCAGGGTAGTTTTTCCTGAAGAGGTGGGTTTTCAGCCTGCGGCAAAAGATGGGCAGCGACTCAGCTGTCCTGATATCAGTTGGGAGATCGTTCCACCATCGGGGTGCCAGAACAGAGAAAAGCCGTGACCGTGTCGATCGTGCGCAGGGACCCCTGAGTGACGGGGCAGCCAGGCGCCTGGTGGCCGCAGAGCAAAGTGGTCGGGCGGGGGTGTAGGGCTTGACCATAGCCTGGAGGTATGAAGGAGCTGCTCCTTCCACTGCCCTGTAGGCCAGCACCAGAGTCTTAAACTGGATGCGAGCAGCTACAGGGAGCCAGTGTAGAGAGCGGAGAAGGGGAGTGGTGTGGGAGAACTTGGGGAGGTTGAACACCAGACAAGCAGCAGCTTTCTGAACCAGCTCCAGAGGTCTGATGGCAGAAGCCGCGGCGCCAGCAAGGAGGGAGTTGCAGTAGTCCAGGCGGGAGATGACCAGAGCCTGGATGAGCACCTGTGCTGCCTTGTCGGTGAGGAAGGGGTGAATCCTCCGGATGTTGTAGAGGAGGAATCGTCAGGAACGGGTCACTGATGCGATGTTTGGCGAGAACGACAGTTGGTCGTCCAGGGTCACACCCAGACTCCTCGCGGTCCGGGTTGACATCACCACAGAGTCATCCATGGTGATGGCCAGATCTCGGAACGGGCAGCCCTTCCCCGGGAGAAACACCAGCTTAGTCTTGTCCAGGTTGAGCTTAAGGTGGTGTATCGACATCCACCCCGAGATGTCTGCCAGGCACGCAGCAATGCGTGCTTCCACTTGGGTGTCAGAAGGGGGAAAAGACAGAATCAGCTGGGTGTCGTCTGCATAGCAGTGGTAGGAAAAGTTATGGGAGTGGATGACAGAACCAAGAGATGATGTGTAGAGGGAGAAAAGAAGAGGACCCAGGACCGAACCTTGGGGAACCCCAGTGGTGAGCCTACGTGGCTTCGACACAGACCCTCTCAGTGTTACCTGGTAGAAGCGATCTGTCAGGTAGGATGAGAACATGGAGAGTGCAGAGCCAGAAACCCCCATTCCCTCCAGGGTAGAGAGAAGGATGTCGTGGTTCACTGTGTCAAATGCTGCAGACAGGTCCAGGAGAATCAGGACAGAGGACAGAGAGTTAGCTCGAGCAGTTTGGAGTGACTCAGTTACTGCTAGGAGGGCCGTCTCAGTTGAGTGGCCCACCTTGAACCTGGACTGGTAGGGATCCAAGAGGTTGTTCTGGTGGAGGTAAGAGGACAGTTGTTTAAAGACAGCACGTTCAAGAGTTTTGGACAGAAAGGGTAGAAGGGATACCGGTCTGTAATTCTTGATCTCTGAAGGGTCAAGAGCTGGTTTCTTTAGAAGAGGAGTGACTCTGGCAGTCCTGAAAGCTGAAGGAAAAGAGCCTGATGTCAAAGATGTGTTAATGAGGTGGGTCAGGTAAGGAAGAAGATCAGGTGCAGCAGAATGAAGGAGAGGGGAAGGGACTGGGTCAAGGGAACATGTGGTGGGGCGGCTGGATGTTACAAGGTGAAGGACCTCATTTGCAGAGAGGGGAGAGAAGTGGGACAGAGAGGGAGGTGAGGGAGAAGGTGGTAGAGAGGGAGGAGTGGGAGAGCGACAGGTGTGGGTGGTGTGGACAGCTGGGAGGTGAGGGAAGGAAGATCGGATATCGTTAACCTTCTTGTCAAAGGAGGGGAGAGGGGGTGGGGGTTGGAGGAGGGATGAGAAAGTGTGGAAGAGTTTTTTGGGGTTGGAAGCAGAAGTTTGAATTTTGTTACAGAAGAAGGCAGTTTTTGCAGCAGAGAGAGAGGAGGAAAAAGTGGAAAGCAAGGACTGGAAGGCAAGAAGGTCTCTTTTCCTCCATTTGCGCTCAGCCGCCCTCACGCTCCGCCTCTCAGTACGCACTGAGTCCGACAGCCAAGGGGCAGGTGGAGCTGAGCGTGCAGGCCTGGAGGTGAGGGGACAGAGTTTGTCCAGAGAGGAGGACAGGGTGGAGAGAAGAAGATCAGTAGAAGTGTCAGGGGAAAGAAGAGAAAAAGATTCAGGGGCAGGCAGAGCAGAGAGAACAGAAGAGGAGAAGTCAGTGGGGGAGAGAGAGCGGAGATTGGGACGAGAAGATACCAAGTGGGTGGGGGGAGGTCGGGAGGGAGGAGAGGAGAGGGAGAGGGTGTAGCACATGAAGTAGTGGTCAGAGAGATGAAGAGGAGTGACAGAGAGGTTGGCGCTAGAACAGTGCCTGGTGAAGATAAGGTCCAGTATGTTGCCAGCCTTGTGGGTAGGAGGAGATGGGGAGAGAGCTAGGTCGAAGGAGGAGAGAAGAGAAACAAGAGGGTGACGCTTCTCTGTCTGGATGTTGAAATCACCGAGAAGGGTGAGGCCGGAGCCATCATCAGGGAAGTGAGAGACAAGAGTGTCCAGCTCCTCCAGGAAGTCCCCAAAAGGGACATCCTGGAGGAGCTAACCTTCAACAATATTCATATGAACCGAACAACAAAGCACACAATGTAATTAGGCCATGTCATGACATTTCTCTCCCACATAGTCCCCCCTGAAATCACTTATCAGTGATTTAATAAAGAAATAATCTAAAATGAAAGAAAATCATCCCACATAATTAACATAACTAATTAAGTAACATAATCAACACTAAATTATTCTAATAATTCTACATTTTAAGTCAAAGGGAACATATTGAATACATGAAAAGGCATACATATATGTACCCGAATCACATTAAATGATACTGAATTCAACAACAATACAAATTTTAACATCGCCATCACACTTGTTATTCTGGTCCTTTATTTTATACTGGTCCTTTATTTTATTCTGGTCCTTTATTTTATTATTTATTTTTTCGTTAGCACAAGTTTCTTGTGTTTACCTTGAATAGGGATGGCTCAGGTAATCCTGAAACATCCCATAGTTAAGCTGCTATAGGCCTAGACTGCTGGGGGGCCTCATCTGTCACACCTTTCCTCACTTTACTCTCTTTATGTATATGTGATATTATTGTGGTCATTAACTCGTGTTTCCCTGTTCCAACAGATATCCTTTGAATGGTGTTACAGTGCCCCCCCCCTTTCTGTCTTCTCAAACCCCAGCTGGTCGAGGCGGATGGCCACCCTTCCTGAGTCTGGTTCTGCCAGAGGTTTCTTCCTGTTAAAAGGGAGTCGTTTCTCTCCACAGTCGCCTCAGGCACGCTCAGGCCGGGAGATTGGACCGAAAAACAAAAAGTTTTCAGTGCAATCTGTTGGTTTTCTTAGCTAGGAAATTGTTTTTGAATTGGCTCTATATGAACGAATTGGATTATTTTATGAATTATGATTATTATTAATTAATTGAATTCCAATTGGCTTGAATTGGACTTACTATCTAAGTGCCTTGAGATGACATTTGTTGTATTTGGCGCTATATAAATAAAAATGAATTGAATTGAACTTGTCCACTGTTCGCAGTGCATAGGAGCGAAAAACCCACCGGCCACTACTTTCGTAACTCATGTTCTTATTTATGGGAAAACTCTCCTACGGCCCCCCCCACTTGGCGACCGACCACTTTACCAAAGGTCGCACTCCGAACCGTTGACTGACACAACTGGCAATGGACATTAGTGATCAGTTCTGATTGATAATACACATAGAATGAATACACTACCATCATCAAATGAATAAATCACAGTTTTGTACCAAGTACAATACATAAAATTATGGATTATCACACAACAACAGTAATAAAATGCAATGTACTGCAGCTCTTCCAGTCCCGTCCCATCTCCCGTACTCTGGTGCCGTCTGCTTCTGGCCAAACATCCGTCCGGCTGGGTCTGGACCTGCTAAGCTAACTCTGGGAGGAGAGGTCGCCAGTACGTCACTCCCAATCAAAGAGATCTTCAGCATCTCTTCTCCCTGTCAGACTATACTTGGTTCCACACCCGAGGAAAGAATCTTGTGAACCGTCCGTTGGTAACCTTCATTCGTTGACCAGCTCTTCCATGCGTTGGTCCTCAGACCTGGTCTCGCATGGTCAGCTGCATCCTGGTTTCTTCCACTGTTTGTTTGAACATCACTTACAGCAACCACCTTCTCAGAATGGGTATAATGCAACACACCAATAGGGAAACCATCCTCACTATCAACAATATAGCTATTCCCGCTTTAACTGTCCTCGCTCCCCCTTCTCCCAAAATCCCAAACAGACCAGTCCACCACCATTCACTCCCACCAGCATTACTCTTCAGCTCCTCTTTCATTTTCCTGATCCCCTTCATGGCCGTTGTAAAGGTCCCATCAGCTGCAGTGTTCCCGGGTATAAATGTACAACATTTTCCCCAACCAACTGGCAAACACCACTTTTCCCTTCTAATATCCAATCTAAAACTTGTCTGTTCTGCCAAGCCATCCTACTCGTCTCATGTAGTTGTTCTCCAAAGGCTGCAAACCCTTCACTCGTGTAGTTAAGAATTCTCTGTTGATTGTAGTATATGTAATTAATCCACTCCACATTTTGTTAATTGTGATCCACGGCAAAATAGACTCAAATCCAGCTGCGATCTCACTGCGTGCTTTGAACTCAAAAGGAATCCCTCTCGGCTGCCCTATTGCATCCAAGTAAACGTGCTTATCCCTGATGTAGTTACCACTAGATCTTTTAACTCTCCCTTTTTCCACATCCAAACCCCAGCATCTCGTTTACCTTGTCATACATTAACACAACTGATGTTTTCATCCTCACAAGTGCACACAGACCTATCCACCTGTTGGGTAACACATTTAACAAAACATCATCTCCACACATCCAGTAACTCTCAGCTACCGATTGTGTCTGATCCCCAAAAAGATATAGAGTTAAAATGATCATTTCTATATTTTCACATTATTGATCCAAAGGAACCGGATTTTCAAACCACACAGGTGTCCTAATAAATCTTGGTTTCATATTTGCGTGTGGAAACCAAGATAAAACCCATGTGACATTGCATTTAACAGTAGTATTACCTATGTGAGTTCCACTGACATTATTAAATCCATCACTTATAAAGTATTCAAACTCACTATCGTAGTCTACTCTATAATCAAATATAAAAGTCATTGTAGTGGGTGACTTTAATATTCATGTAGATGTTGAAAATGACAGCCTGAATATGAACTTTAATTCTATATTGGACTCTATTGGATTTTCTCAGAGTGTTCAGGGACCGACTCACTGCCTTAATCACACCCTTGATCTTGTTCTGACTTATGGCATTGAGAGTGAACAGTTAACAGTGTTCCCTCATAACCCTGTCTTATCTGACCATTTTCTGATAACCTTTGAGTTTACATTACTTGACTATACAGTTTCTGAGAAGAAATTTACATATAGAAGGTGTCTATCAGAGGATGCTGTAACCAGATTTAAAGAATTAATTCCATCATCCTTTTCTTCACTGCCATGTGCAGATATGACAGAGGACGACTTCCTAAACTTTACTCCAGCAACACTTGACTCTCTTGTTGACAGCACTATAGTTTCAATGCGTACAGCACTGGACAATGTTGCCCCTCTGAAAAGGAAGGTAATCAGTCAGAAGAGGTTGGCTCCTTGGTATAATTCACAGCTGCGTGCTTTAAAGCAGACTGCAAGAAAGATGGAGAGACAGTGGCGTTCGTCTAATTTAGAAGAGTCTCAGTTAGTCTGGAAAGATAGTTTAACAATGTATAAGAAAGCCCTTCGTAAAGCTAGAACTGCTTATTATTCATCATTGATAGAAGAGAATAAGAATAATCCCAGGTTTCTTTTCAGCACTGTAGCCAGTCTGACTAAGAGTCCGAGCTCTGCTGAGCCAGGTATTCCTTTAACTCTCAGCAGTGATGATTTCATGAGCTTCTTTATTAATAAAATTGTTTCTATCAGAGAGAAGATTGATGGAGTCCTTCCCACTATTATCAGTGATGTATCATCAAGTACAGAAGCTTTAGAAGTATCTTTAGAACCTGATTTGTATTTAGACGGCTTCTGCCCAGTTGATCTCTCTGAACTAACAACAGCAATAGTCTCTTCTAAACCATCAACTTGTGTTTTAGACCCAATCCCAACCAGACTGTTCAAGGAGGTTTTCCCATTAATTGACACTTCCATATTGGATTTGATCAATCTGTCTTTGTTGACAGGATATGTACCTCAGACTTTTAAGGTTGCTGTAATTAAACCTTTACTTCAAAAACCTACTCTTGATTAAGAAGTGATAGCTCATTATAGACCTATATCCAATCTCCCTTTTATGTCTAAAGTTCTTGAAAAAATAGTTGCAGCTGAGCTTTGTGATCACTTACACAGAAATAATCTGTTTGAAGAGTTTCAGTCAGGATTCAGAGTGCATCATAGCACAGAAACTGCACTGCTGAAAGTTACCAATGATCTCCTCTCAGCCTCTGATAGCGGACTTGTGTCTGTGCTTGTCCTGTTGGATCTCAGTGCTGCATTTGATACGGTCGATCACAGTATCTTATTACACAGACTTGAACATGTTATTGGGATTAAAGGAACTGCATTAGGCTGGTTTAAGTCATATTTATCTGATAGATTTCAGTTTGTTCTTCTAAATGAAGAATCTTCCTCACACACCAGAGTAAGTCATGGAGTTCCCCAGGGTTCTGTGCTTGGACCGATTCTTTTCACTTTATACATGCTTCCATTAGGTAACATTATTAGACAGCATGGCATAAATTTCCATTGCTATGCTGATGATACTCAGCTGTACTTATCTATAAAACCAGATGAACCCAATAGGTTGGTCAGACTACAAGCATGTCTTAAAGACATAAAGACCTGGATGACTCAGAACTGTCTGCTTCTAAATTCAGACAAAACTGAAGTCGTTATCTTTGGACCTGAGCGTTTCAGGGAGAAATTGTCTAGCTATATAGTTACTCTAGATGGTATTTCCTTGGCTTCTAGTTCTACAGTGAGGAACCTTGGAGTTATTTTTGACCAGAACTTATCATTTGACTCGCATATAAAACAGGTTTCTAGGACTGCCTTCTTTCACCTTCGTAATATTGTTAAAATCAGGAACATCTTGTCTCAGAGTGATGCAGAAAAACTAATTCATGCATTTGTTACTTCAAGATTGGACTACTGTAATTCTTTATTATTGGGCTGTCCCACATATTCTCTGAAAAGCCTTCAGTTGATCCAAAATGCTGCAGCCAGAGTTCTGATGAGAACTAACAGGAGAGATCATATTTCTCCAGTTTTAGCTTCTCTTCATTGGCTCCCTGTTAAATTCAGAATAGAATTTAAGATTCTTCTCCTTACATATAAAGCTCTTAATGACCGAGCTCCATCATATCTTAAAGATCTCATTGTAAGATATTTTCCTAACAGAGCACTTCGTTCCCAAACTGCAGGTTTACTTGAGGTTCCCAGAGTTTCTAAAAGTAGAATGGGAGGCAGAGCCTTCAGTTATCAGGCCCCTCTATTGTGGAATAAGCTGCCAGTAAATGTCCGGGAAGCAGACACCCTTTCCACTTTTAAAACCAGGCTTAAAACTTTCCTTTTTTATAAAGCTTATAGTTAGGTCTGTTGAATCTGATAGTGTGTCTGCTAGTGTGTCTTGTTCTGCCTCCACCTCTGGCACCCTCTATACTTTCATTACCCCCTACCCGAACCAGGGTTTGAATCCCATTCCCGCTTATCTTACCTCTTTTATTTCTCCCCCTACCCGAACCAGGGTTTGCATCCCCACCCCGCTGTGACTGGTGTGCAGTTGGTGAGAGGCTGAGGTAGCTTGTGGCTGTAAAAAGATGGTTGTTGTGGTGTGAGGAGCAGATCTATATAGGGAGTATAGGGAATTACTCACTGAGTCTGGTCCTTTATTTTATTATTTATTTTTTCGTTAGCACAAGTTTCTTGTGTTTACCTTGAATAGGGATGGCTCAGGTAATCCTGAAACATCCCATAGTTAAGCTGCTATAGGCCTAGACTGCTGGGGGGCCTCATCTGTCACACCTTTCCTCACTTTACTCTCTTTATGTATATGTGATATTATTGTGGTCATTAACTCGTGTTTCCCTGTTCCAACAGATATCCTTTGAATGGTGTTACAGTGCCGCCGCCGCCGCTGCGGCCCTCCCCCCCTTTCTGTCTTCTCAAACCCCAGCTGGTCGAGGCGGATGGCCACCCTTCCTGAGTCTGGTTCTGCCAGAGGTTTCTTCCTCTTAAAAGGGAGTCGTTTCTCTCCACAGTCGCCTCAGGCACGCTCAGGCCGGGAGATTGGACCGAAAAACAAAAAGTTTTCAGTGCAATCTGTTGGTTTTCTTAGCTAGGAAATTGTTTTTGAATTGGCTCTATATGAACGAATTGGATTATTTTATGAATTATGATTATTATTAATTAATTGAATTCCAATTGGCTTGAATTGGACTTACTATCTAAGTGCCTTGAGATGACATTTGTTGTATTTGGCGCTATATAAATAAAAATGAATTGAATTGAACTTAGCCTCGTTTGTCCTCTCCAGTTGTGCTTTCAACCTTTGATCTTTGGATTTTCCATGATTCCTTTCAGAGGAAGCAAATTTTATTGCAAAATCTTCCCCAAAAAGATCATAATTGTTTTATTTTTAATTTTATTTATTTATTCATTTAGTTATTTATTTATTTATTTTGGACATGGCGCTTTCCTTACTCCCTCCAAGTGGGATGGAGAGATATCAGTAGTTCCCTATGGGATAAATAGATACTCTAATTTAGGCTAACAATGCTAAAATGTAAATTAGAAACTTTGTTTTGTTTAAATTTTAGAAATGTTGTAATAGTGGCACATTTAATTTTACATTTAGAAATAGTGACATATTTAAATTTAAATTTAGAAACTTTGTTTTGTTTTGTAATAATGACACACCTGAGGGCGGTTTTTAAACCCTTTGAGTACGTCTGGTGTAAGTGTACTTCTTACCTCTATATGTCAATGCAAACAAATACTGGGATTCCTCTGCCAGAGGAACGCCTTGGACCTGCCGGGCCACTTGCTCCGCCCCGCAGGGACTGGCCACGGTCCTGCCGAACACTCGGGTTTCTCGGTGCTCTCGGACAGCTGTAAACAAAGTGTCCCCTCTCGCCACAGGCCCAACATGCTCCCGAGGACCTTCGTCCTCCAGGTGCACCTCTTCTTGACCTTTGACAGGGTCGACGATGGACTTGCCCCTGTGATGGCTGTTCAGCGGCCCCCGCTGTCATGGCCTCATTTCGTACTTCTTGCTTCACTTGCAGTTCTTCTAACTGCAACCGTCCAAGTTCCCTTTGAATATCCTTCTCCTGCTCCTTCCGTTTCAGTTCTTTTCTGTATTTGTTTACTGCATGCACCACGTGGTCTCGGAATTGCCCATATGACATTGAATTCAAACCCACCACATCCTCCAGCCTCCCCTGAACTGGGGCAGGCAGAGCCTCTTTGATGGAAACTCTGAACAATGTCACCCAAGCTGGGCTCTTCTCGATTTCTCCCTCAGACTCTTGTCTCCATTTCTTCAATTGTTGTGCAATGTACACAGCTGGACTCTCTGTTTCTGACAGTGGCTCCCCCTTTAATGCTTCGAGGTCCACTCCCACAGAAAACTCAGCTCGTAACGCTCTCCAGAGTGCAGCTCGATATGCATTAAAGTCAGTTCCATCAGCTCGGTGGCTTAACATCCAGTCATTCTCACTGTGTCTCAAAATGCCCTCCATGGTAGAAGTTCCAAAACACAGTGCCCACACTGCCTTAATGTGTCCAACAGACAACAGTTTATGCACAGTTTCTTGTTCAAAAGCTCTTATCCATTTGCTTGCACCTGTGTGAACATCCGGCAATCGAGCAACCAGCCCCCCTAGGACGAGCGTCTGCCACGGCACATACTGTCCCTGCGTCATTTCTATCAAACTCAGTGCTGACGCTGTTGGACTCTTATGTTCTTCAGAAGATGCCTTTTGAACTGGAGGTGCCAGTTCTGGTGACCTTTGGTATTGTGGGAGCTGTCCCCTTGCCTGATCTGAATTACAGACGGCGTCTGGCTCAGGAGCTCCATGACTGCTTGATGTAGCTATTTGTGGTTCTGGACGTTCATGAGATATTTTGTGATTTTTCATTTCAGAATCTCCTTGTATGTTTACTGCTCCTGGCAGTGTTGGATATAGCTCTGCATTTTCAAAGAAATGTAAAACTTTTATTTTAAGCTCTCTTTTCCTGTCTCTTTTTGCTTTTGTCCTTTGGTTTGTAAGCTTTAATCCTTTGTTCCATAATCTTACAGGCAGCTACATTGAAAGTGCCACCTTTTGGCCAGGGTGAGAACTTATTTTTTGTTCGTTTTTCCCATTTTTGAGATATCTTTTTAATATCTTTGGAATGTTCAGGATGCTTGGCGCTGATGGTTATTGTTGGTGTTACATCCATTGTTTCACCTAATTAGTTCCCTTCTTTTGACTTTTTTATTTACTTATTATTATTATTTTCCCAATTCTTGAAAATCAATTTAAATTAAATTAACTCTAATCAATGCTAATTTAATGCTCGGCTAAATTTAGCTTAGATGCTGCTAATTATGCTAATTGTTGCCTTGGATATTGTCAATGCTAATGTAAGTAAGTAAGTAAGTAATTTATTTGTACAGCGCCTTTCACAGACCAGGGTCACAAAGCGCTTTACAGGTACAGTAGAAAAACACAGTTAAGAAGTACATAAAAGTATAAGTTTAAAAAGGCCAAAGCAACTCAGTGGCAATAATAGCAGCCCAAGACAATTAAGAAGATTAAGACAATTAAGACAATTAAGAAAATTAAGAAAATTAAGAAAAAACCTGAACAAATACAAAGGTCTTAAGTTGCCTTTTGAAGGCGTCAACAGACTCCATCGAGCGCAGAGAGAGCGGAAGATCGTTCCAAAGCCTGGGAGCAACAGCCTGGAAGGATCGGTCTCCTCTGGTCCGGAAACGCGTGCGTGGCACCATCAGAAGATTCTGATCCACAGACCTCAGAACCCTAGCTGGGGTGTAAGACTGGATCAGATCTTTGATGTAGGGTGGAGCCTGACCATGCAATGCTCGGAAAGTTAAAACCAAAATTTTAAAATTTATCCTAGAGGAAACTGGTAGCCAATGAAGAGCTTTAAGAACAGGAGTTATGTGAGTCCTCCTATTTGAGCGGGTCAGAATTCTCGCAGCAGAGTTTTGCACCAACTGCAGGCGAGACAGCTCCTTCTTGTTCAGACAAGAAAACAGACTATTACAATAGTCCAAACGCGAAGACACAAATGCATGTATAATCAGCTCCAAATCATCCCGTGACACCATTTTCCTGAGTTTGGAGACATTCCTCAGTTGAAAAAAGCAGCTTTTGGTCAGCTGTTTGCAGTGTTGCACTAATGACATGTCCTTGTCAAACACAACACCCAGGTTTCTGAGGCTCGTTTTAACAGACTGGCCCAAGTCACCCAAGTACTGGTTAATCCCTGGAATGGAGTCATCAGGGGCAATAACCTGTTTTGTCCACATTTAGCTGCAAGGTGTTATCATTTAGCCATTGTTTTATCTCCACCAAACAATGAACTAAGGAGTTTAGCCTCTGGGGCTCAGTTGGCTTGAAAGAGCAGTAAAGCTGGATATCATCAGCAAATATGTGGTACGAAACATCAGAAAATCTCTGGATGATTTTTCCCAAAGGGATCAAATACAGTAAAAATAATACAGGACCCAAGACAGCACTTTGAGGGACTCCACACAGCAGATCTGCTGACTCAGAACTTATTTGGTTAGCTGTGACACTAAAACTACGCCCAGAAAGGTACGACGAGAACCAGTGTAGAACTGAACCTGACAGACCTACTTCATCCCTCAGTCTTCTCAGCAGGATTTGGTGGTCAATGGTGTCAAAGGCTGAGGACAGATCTAAAAGAACTAGAACAGTGCATTTTCCCGAATCAGCAGACATCAGAATGTCACTGGACACTTTCAGCAAGGCCGTCTCCGTAGAGTGATGTTTGCGGAAACCAGACTGAAACGTCTCATGGATGTTACTTTGATCCAGGAATAATGACAGTTGTTCAGAGACCACCTTCTCTAGGATCTTGGACAAGAGTGGTAGTTTTGAAATAGGCCTGAAATTACTGAGTACAGTCGGGTCTAAGCCTGTCTTTTTAAGTAAGGGCTCCACTATGGCATGCTTAAATGTATTGGGGTCACCAATGCCGAGATATCAGCAAGAGTCACTAACTTAAATGAGGACCACAAGCTGGAGACAGGCTCAATGACAGCAGGGGCTCCACACAAAGGGGGAGGGATTTTCTCCTTGATCATCTTAATTTTGTCAACAAAAAATCTCAACAATGCATTGCTGTCAGCTTCACAAAAAACAGGGGTAACTGGTGCAGCAGGACATACAAGAGAATTTATCGTGTCAAACAATACTTTGGGGTTTTTCTTATTTACTGTTACCAGTTGACGAATATAGTCAGATCTGGCATTTTCCACCATCTCATTGTATGAGGACACCAGATCTCAGATAATGTTAATGTTAGCCTATGTTCGCTTTGAAAGCTTATGCTCTAGGTTGGTTTCAAAATTAACCCAATGTTAATTCAATGTTAGGCTAATTTAGCTTGTGGCTATTTTAATTTCTAGTTTGGAGTTAGGTTATTATAAGCTTATTGCTAATGCTAATGTTTGCTAACCAATGCCAATTGATGTTAGCTTCCTAGCTGTTGCTAATAAATGCTAACTTATTGCTAATTAAGAATTAACCCAATATTTGCCTTATTGCTATTGCTAATCAATGCTAATTGTATTTCTGATCAATGCTAATTATTGCTAACGAAATGCTAAGAAATGCTAACCAATACTAACTATTGCTAATCAATGCTACTTATTGCTAATCAATACTAGTTTCCTTGTTAACCAATGCTAATCAATGCTAATTATGCTACTCAATGCTAATTATCGCTAATCAATGCTAGTTATTGCTAATCAATACTAGTTATTGCTAATCAATACTGGCTGTATTACTAATGCTAAACAATGTTAATTTATTGCTAATCGAAAGCTCAGTTAATGCTTACTCTGTTTGAAGTGACTCAGGCTAAAGGCGTTGCCCCAACCTTTGCTCACATCTGGATGCTTCCGATCGGATCCATACACAATGGCCCTCATTTATCAAGCAGTCGTAGAAAGCATCGTATATATGAGCGGAGAACTCGTCGTACGCAGAGGCTCAAGTGAGTTATGTATTTTCCCCTACTGTGATGGTCAATAAAATGTGATAAACTCCAGATTAAATGAAATCTAAAATTGAACGATGTTTTACTTTTTCTCCAATAAGATCAGGAAGAAGTGGTCAGATATGAAATTGGCCAAAAAAAGAAGGTCGCAGCTCTCCGACGCAGCATGTCACAAACTGGGGGGGGGGGGTCCGATCCAGGTTTGGATTTGAGTGCCTTGGAGGAGAGGGTGGCTGGCCTGATCGGAGCTACGTCCTCATCGGGCGTGCCAGGGAAACTTGACACTGATGCGCCCATGTCAGAGCTCGAGAATGGTAAGAATGACTGCACACCCAAGACGTTTAAATAAAACAGTTGCTTTAATATTCAACACAAATGAGGTTCCTAATCAAACTAATATTTTTCATTCACAGATGAATCTGAAGTGGCATCCGGGCAACAAATACGCGGCCCGTCAACATCCGAAGCCTCTGCCTCTGCCTCTGCCCCCCGGTCTGCAGCGTCACACCGGCCAGCCATGTTAACCACAGAGGTCCTAGAAAGACAAACAGAGATCGTGAAGTGGATGATGGCTTTAACACACACCATGCAATCTATCGACAGTACATTGAAAGACATAAATGAAACACTGAAGTCACAGAATAAATGCTGAAAGAAATCGTTGTTCTCCTTTCTTTTTTCCTTGAATAACAGAATGCTTCCCAAAAGTCAGAATAGCTGAATAAGTTCCTCTCTCCTCCTGAGCGCTCTTGGCTGTGCAGGCTGGTGGAAGGGATCTCTGGGTGCGGGGTCCTCTGGATGTACATCTGGAAATGGCACTCCATTTTTTTGGGCAATGTTATGGAGAGGCCCGCATGCAATAATAATATTGCATACCTTTTCGGGCGGATAGGGTTCCCCCCGCAGCCGAGAGACAGATCCAGCTTTAGGAGCCCTGTACACCTCTCCACAGTGGCACGCGTGCGCGTATGCGCAGTGTTAAAGCGCCTCTCCTGTTCGGTGTGAGGGTGCGCGGTTGAATAATGAGCCATCACTCTTCCAATTACGGAGTTGTACTTGTTTAATTTATTTAATTTGCGTTTATGTTTATATTTATGTTGAAGTCAAATAAAACATGGGCCTTCTTTAAAGTGATAAGTCTGTAATTTTAACCTAGGGATTTGTTGCGACTCCTGAGCACGCACTAGTGACGCTGCTGTATTGCAGTCACCGCAAGTCAAAATGGAAAAGTGCGTACACGGCCTCAGACCTGTCCACTGCATGAAAAGAGGGATTTGCGGATGTATGTGGCCCCTTACATGTCCGCATACGTTAAGCCCCTGCATTTGCGGTGGTAAAAGTGAAAACTTGGCCCAAATTGTCGCAAATTGACCTGGCAACTGCTCCCCCATGCCCCCCTCCCCTCCCCTACTTAGGAGAGCCTTTAATATGTAAATGCCAGTGATCAGGTCAGGAGGTGCCACAGTCATTTTCAAGTGGGGTGGGGTGAGGTGAGGTGGGGGGTGGGCAGGCCTGTTTCTACACGTTCACCATCACCTCCAACTCCAGCCAAGTTTGTTGCTGTGTTGTCTTGAAAAAGAAGAGGTGCACGCTGTCTGCTGGTGACAGGTGATGCATATCTGTTTTTTTTCTCCCAAACACCTCTTTTGTAATACCGCTTTTTGTGGGCAAAATTCAAGGATTCAAGGATTCAAAGGTTTATTGTCATGTGTGCAGTTAGAAACGTGTTTCCCTGAACAATGAAATTATTTTCTTTGTTGCCCGCACTGGATGTCCAAATGTATAATAATAAAGATAAGATAAAGATAAAATAAGCAATATTCTAAAAGGTTTCTTAAATAAAATAGAAATATAGAAATAAAAATATAGAAATCTGGCCTGTATACATAATGTGCAGTAGTGCGCTCAGTGTTTTATTGTGTATGGCTTAATTCGGTGTCACAATGGTCACAATATCGCCGAGGTCTTTTCTTTGTCCTTGCAGAGTCCATTTTTGTGTCAACACAGTGCAAATTGCCAGCTGTGGTCAGACAACATTAAATAGCAAAAGGACGGGAGGTTGTCTCGCGAGTATTCCGTGTAATGACGTATACGCATATGATTGGTGGAGCTTAACGGCTCGCATAAGCTCTCGTTCAATCACGTATGAGAAACATTGTGTCGTGCAGTGTAAACAAAAAGTTTAAGGAGCAGATCTGGCGGCAGAAAGGCAGACAGAAATCGCTGAGGTCCCGTGCTGTGAAAACTGCCCTGGTATGCGGAATACAATGGGCTGGAAGACTACTAGCTTTCAACTCCCCAGCAACTCTCTGCGGGTCTACAGGTTTGTGTGTTTTTTTCTACTTGCACATGACCATTTGATAGTTTAATTTTAGTCTTGTTGACACTGTACAGCACTTGGGACAGTTCTCGCTGATGTGCTGTATATTAAACTTACTTACTCACTTGCTTACAGGCAGATAAAATGAAAGTCCTGTTGAATGCTATGACCGGGATGTCTCGTATGGTGGCCAGCACCGTGGATACGGTCGTGGAGAGGGTTCTGGAGGGAATGGACCAGAGATTCGCTAGGTTGGAGGCAAGATGGCCGTCGAGAACGGACTGGAGTTACATTCCAGAGAAGTTGAAGAGCGCACCCCCAAGAGAAGGCGGATACAGAATCCGAAAATCGCGGTAAGAGTAGGTTATTGACTGTGGCTTTAGGCTAAACTCAACTTAATTGTGTCCATCACGTGAAAACCAGTGTGAGTTGCTTTATTTAAAAAAATGAATTTCGTGTTTTCAATTTATAGGAAGCAGTTCGCCGCCTGCATAACTCACCGTGGCATTATAATCCAGGTCAAGGGTAAGAATAAGTGAATGTTCTCCCAATATCTAGTTGAGTTGGACCCGATGTTACGTTAATGCAGTTTTTTTTATTAACCATAGGCCTGTTGTTTTTACAGGCTACTGTCACCTCACAATATGGATGTAACGAGTCGCTTGAAGGAGGCGGTGTCAAACAGTCCGAACTTCAGAGAGGCAGACGGGGACACTATCGAGGGTGAGCGGCGCTGACTTTTACCACGGCTGGCACTGACACTTTTAAGCACTGGTCATTTTATTCATTCCTCTTGTTTGTTGTTTTTAGCTGCGTGACGGACCTGTGTGCTGTGCTACAGGCGCGTCTTGAAGCCAACCCGAAATACTCACAGTCTCACCACAGAAGAGTGAAAGAGAGTAAGAACATATACACTGTCAATATGACTTTTGTTACTTTATAGACAAGTTGTCAATATGCTGTGCATGGATTATTTATTGGTTATTCCAACAGCTCCCAGAAGCCAGCTTCTGATCCAGGATGAGGACGTCTGACAACTCCCGCAGACCCTGCAGGGACCGGAGTAATGCGGATTCCAAACGGCGGCGTTTAGACTTATTGTGTATATTGTAGGCTACAGCAGTGTGTGTATATAGTTTTCAATTCTTTATTATCAACATGGTTCTTATTACAATGTAAGCTATGTACATTGTGTGGTGTGGCAATAAAAGCGCTTTAAAAAAAAAAAAAAGTTTCCTTTTTCATTCTCAATAGATTCACGTCATTCATGCCTGCATTAGCCTAGTCATAGTGCAGCTTATAAGAATGACGTGAATATATGAAGTACACAAACATCCCAGGAATATTAGTAATCATAATCACAATTATTAATCATAATTGCTGAATGATATGCCCATATAAAGTATGCATATATTAACCTTATTGGCCAATGGGCGGACAGCTTTGCAGGAGCTTTTTCATGTAATCACGTGCCTTTTTTGTCCAATACCAGCGAGGCCAGTGAGAGGTCCAGGCACTCTCACAGCGGGGTGCTAATCGCTGGGGCATTAGCACCCCGCTGTGAGAGCCCGCCGCGAGTTGGGTTCGTTTCCGACGATTTTGTCGCTCAACAAACTTAAAGTTTGTCTGCCTGCAAGCGCCCAGGTGCGTCCGAAAATTAGGCAAATTCGCGGAAGTTCACTGCCGTCCACAGTGACACAAATCCCTCTTTTCGTGCAGTGGTCGTGGCGATTTCATCTTTCCTGCGTTCACGATGGATTTGATAAATGCCAACCTTTGCGCAGAAAAGAACGTACACACGACCTACGCACGTTTTTCGTCTTACGCAAGTTTGATAAATGAGGGCCACTGTCTCTCCACCAATCCAGATGATACAATGCACGTCACAGCTACGTAAATTCTGACCAATGAAATCTGAACACACCTCTAAACCTACCTCCAATGAAACACGTCGGGGACATGTAAATTCTGACCAATAAAATATGAACACACCTCTAAGCCTGCCTCCCAGGCTCTTATTCAATTCAATTCATTTTTATTTATATAGCGCCAAATACAACAAATGTCATCTCAAGGCACTTAGATAGTAAGTCCAATTCAAGCCAATTGGAATTCAATTAATTAATAATAATCATAATTCATTAAATAATCCAATTCGTTCATATAGAGCCAATTCAAAAACAATTTCCTAGCTAAGAAAACCAACAGATTGCACTGAAAACTTTTTGTTTTTCGGTCCAATCTCCTGGCCTGAGCGTGCCTGAGGCGACTGTGGAGAGAAACGACTCCCTTTTAACAGGAAGAAACCTCTGGCAGAACCAGACTCAGGAAGGGTGGCCATCCGCCTCGACCAGCTGGGGTTTGAGAAGACAGAAAAGGGGGGGGGGGGGGGCAGGGGGCCACCGCGACGGCGGCACTGTAACACCATTCAAAGGATATCTGTTGGAACAGGGAAACACGAGTTAATGACCATAATAATATCACATATACATAAAGAGAGTAAAGTGAGGAAAGGTGTGTCAGATGAGGCCCCCCAGCAGTCTAGGCCTATAGCAGCTTAACTATGGGATGTTTCAGGATCACCTGAGCCATCCCTAACTATAAGCTTTATCAAAAAGGAAAGTTTTAAGCCTGGTCTTAAAAGTGGAAACGGTGTCTGCTTCCCGGACATTTACTGGCAGCTTATTCCACAATAGAGGGGCCTGATAACTGAAGGCTCTGCCTCCCATTCTACTTTTAGAAACTCTGGGAACCTCAAGTAAACCTGCAGTTTGGGAACGAAGTGCTCTGTTAGGAAAATATCTTACAATGAGATCTTTAAGATATGATGGAGCTCGGTCATTAAGAGCTTTATATGTAAGGAGAAGAATCTTAAATTCTATTCTGAATTTAACAGGGAGCCAATGAAGAGAAGCTAAAACTGGAGAAATATGATCTCTGCTGTTAGTTCTCATCAGGACTCTGGCTGCAGCATTTTGGATCAGCTGGAGGCTTTTCAGAGAATATGTGGGATAGCCCAATAATAAAGAATTACAGTAGTCCAATCTTGAAGTAACAAATGCATGAATTAGTTTTTCTGCATCACTCTGAGACAAGATGTTCCTGATTTTAACAATATTACGAAGGTGAAAGAAGGCAGTCCTAGAAACCTGTTTTATATGCGAGTCAAATGATAAGTTCTGGTCAAAAATAACTCCAAGGTTCCTCACTGTAGAACTAGAAGCCAAGGAAATACCATCTAGAGTAACTATATAGCTAGACAATTTCTCCCTGAAACGCTCAGGTCCAAAGATAACGACTTCAGTTTTGTCTGAATTTAGCAGCAGACAGTTCTGAGTCATCCAGGTCTTTATGTCTTTAAGACATGCTTGTAGTCTGACCAACCTATTGGGTTCATCTGGTTTTATAGATAAGTACAGCTGAGTATCATCAGCATAGCAATGGAAATTTATGCCATGCTGTCTAATAATGTTACCTAATGGAAGCATGTATAAAGTAAAAAGAATCGGTCCAAGCACAGAACCCTGAGGAACTCCATGACTTACTCTGGTGTGTGAGGAAGATTCTTCATTTACAAGAACAAACTGAAATCTATCAGATAAATATGACTTAAACCAGCCTAATGCAGTTCCTTTAATCCCAATAACATGTTCAAGTCTGTGTAATAAGATACTGTGATCGACCGTATCAAATGCAGCACTGAGATCCAACAGGACAAGCACAGACACAAGTCCGCTATCAGAGGCTAAGAGGAGATCATTGGTAACTTTCAGCAGTGCTGTTTCTGTGCTATGATGCACTCTGAATCCTGACTGAAACTCTTCAAACAGATTATTTCTGTGTAAATGATCACAAAGCTGAGCTGCAACTATTTTTTCAAGAACTTTAGACATAAAAGGGAGATTGGATATAGGTCTATAATTAGCTAACACTTCTGAATCAAGAGTAGGTTTTTTAAGTAAAGGTTTAATTACAGCAACCTTAAAAGTCTGAGGTACATATCCTGTCAACAAAGACAGATTGATCAAATCCAATATGGAAGTGTCAATTAATGGGAAAACCTCCTTGAACAGTCTGGTTGGGATTGGGTCTAAAACACAAGTTGATGGTTTAGAAGAGACTATTGCTGTTGTTAGATCAGAGAGATCAACTGGGCAGAAGCCTTCTAAATATAAATCAGGTTCTAAAGATACTTCTAAAGCTGCTGTACTTGATGATACATCACTAATAATAGTGGGAAGGACTCCATCAATCTTCTCTCTGATAGAAACAATTTTATTAATAAAGAAGCTCATGAAATCATCACTGCTGAGAGTTAAAGGAATACCTGGCTCAGCAGAGCTCGGACTCTTAGTCAGACTGGCTACAGTGCTGAAAAGAAACCTGGGATTATTCTTATTCTCTTCTATCAATGATGAATAATAAGCAGTTCTAGCTTTACGAAGGGCTTTCTTATACATTGTTAAACTATCTTTCCAGACTAACTGAGACTCTTCTAAATTAGAGGAACGCCACTGTCTCTCCAGCTTTCTTGCGGTCTGCTTTAAAGCACGCAGCTGTGAATTATACCAAGGAGCCAACCTCTTCTGACTGATTACCTTCCTTTTCAGAGGGGCAACATTGTCCAGTGCTGTACGCATTGAAACTATAGTGCTGTCAACAAGAGAGTCAAGTGCTGCTGGAGTAAAGTTTAGGTAGTCGTCTTCTGTCATATCTGCACATGGCAGTGAAGAAAAGGATGATTATTGACTCCTCCCAATATGTAATCTTATGATCAAGACATAACAATTGAAACACACCCTAACTCAAAATGGCGTTTGTCACACTTTTGTAATAAATTAAGAAAGAGAAAGAAATTCACTTTACTAGCTGTGGACAGGGGGAAATACAGACCAAAGGATACAGAAACGATGCATAAGCGAAGAACTTTCTTTATCAGGAATGTCAAAAATCACGTCAAATGGCGTGACAAACAATGGCTTAGAAGCAGAAACTCTCCTCTAAGATTGCGAAACCCTCATTTACTCGACTGATAACAACTCTGCAATTAGCACATTACCTAAAGAAACTAATAATTATTACAGTTCAACCATAAAGTGCCCTGGAAAACAAAAAGGAAAGAAAATGTGATTACACACGAACATTTGTGAGTGTGGAAACAGCACAAGAATGTCAAGGACAAACGGCGTGCATCTGCACAAGCAGCGTGCACGCGCAGCACCTCGCTCTCCCCCCTGAAACCCAAACACCTTCAACAAGCCTGTTGAACACAGAACTTAGAAACCCAAAACAAATCACAGCGGTATTCAATAATTCAATAATAATAGGATGTACTCAACAAAAATTCACAATATTAAAGAAATCAACATTATTTCAACAAACTATCAATGCGGCAATTATAACAATGAATCAAATCTGAGTGTCTCTGCACTTCTAATCTTTTATTTAGCTTAAGATTATATATGTAAGACGTTGTGTTAACTCTATGTGCGAATGTGTATGGAACTTCGATTATATTCACCAAAACTACGTGTGTGTTCTTAATCCTAAATACTCAAAATGACTAAAAATACTCAAAGGTCAAGGGATGAGATGAGTTGGAACCTTGATTTCTCACACAAAATAACTTTTTTCTTTTCTTCTTTTTTTAGATTCACATAAAACAGCAGGATTTCACACACATTGACAGACAAAGACCGGTCACACACAAACCCCAAGTCAGTCGGTCAGAGTTTTGTGTCAGTCACCGTTCAAATCTTCAGTTTTAAATTCTCAATTTCTTTCATTCAGACTTTTAATTTTTCAGGAGATATTGGTGTAGGCAATATATGAAATACAAAATGTGTTTTCTCTACAAGCCTTGTGATATGGTCTCTAAGGACCAAAGCAACAGACGCTGACGTGTAACTACTTTATCAGCCTCCCTGTGACCTCTTTATAATCATCTCCTGTGGCCAATTCATGAACGAATTTGAATTTTCTTCTAAAAAAAATGTCTTTATACTGATGTCTCGGATAACTCCAAAGAGTATTAAGCAGATATAAAATGATATAAACATATATTTAAAATGTGCCCCTATAGAACTGGATTTTACTTTTCAGAGTTTTCTTGAAAGTCTTATTGATTCCACCTTCAAACTTTTTCTGTTCGCAAGTCAATCAATTATCAGTATTCGTCTACTCCTTGACTAGTGAAAATGATTTCCACATATATTTAATGACTAATGTGCCCCGTACCTCCGCCAGTATTCCCCCCCCAATGCATTGAAGGATGGCTGTTGGTTGCAAGAGACACCATGAACGGTTGCTCAACAACCTGTTCGCTTCTTTAAAGCGTATTCATCAATCCAGTTCGAACTCATCCGATTCATTACCTGCCAGAGCGTTAGCGACTAGCCCTTCTTTAATCACCACAAAAAAATATATCAACACAATAGCCCGACCAGCTGTTCACAGCCGTCTGCTAAACACATCTCACATAAGCTGCTGTTCGCCCAATTTTTATCTCAATTCAAACATTCGGCTCCTCTTGGCCCAAAATTTCTCATATAATCTCAGCAGCCCCCCCTGCGCAGAGGAAAACAATGAAATGCTTACTGAATGCAGTATCCATATTCTCTCCTGTGTTCTTTTAATTTGGGGAAACCGGAAAGAGCCGTCAGCTGTGCACCACCAACAGAAATCCGCTGTTTAATGGTTAGGAAAAAATCCCACCTGCCGGCTTTCACAGCTGATGTCGGTTGTCGGGGCACAGAGGACACGCTCCGCCGGGCTCCAGATGCAAAATCTCACAAATTCGGGGTCACCATTATGTTGTGGAGAAAAGGAGTCGAATAAGCGTCGGTCAGCCTTTCATTGGGGAAGTTTATTTGAACAAGCCGTCACAGCAAATGGGCCTACAGAATGTTCACAAATCTCCACCGACCTCATTTTGCGACCTGGCTTTATACTGGTCTTGGATCATAACAAGCGTACGTGGCCAGGCCCCAATCTTCTTTGGAGGCGCCTAGCTTTCGCCATTATCATAAACAAGCTCATTCTAACCTTCAACAATATTCATATGAACCGAACAACAAAGCACACGATGTAATTAGGCCATGTCATGACATTTCTCTCCCACAGCCACACACCTTCATATTTACAGAGAACAAAAATATAAGCACTTACAGTGTAGAATTCAGATGACATATGGAAATACGAGATAGGTTCCTCCGTTTCTGTGCTGGATGAACATCATATTCAAAATCAATACAGAGCGTAATAAATATCACTTATGAAAGTTGAAAGATGTCGCCTTATGCAACGGACCTACCGGAGTTTCAGTGGTGAGGGATTGAACAGCCTCAGCGCTGTGCCAAAAATAAGAGTTCCTATCTGGAATGTACGCTTGTGACGGTTTGTAAGTATGTTTGTCTGCCTCTAGCGTCAAAGGTAAACTGCCATTTAAAAAGAAAAATGGCTTTCAACTTGAACACGGACCACCTCAGGTGAGTACACGGCCATGCTTGGGGCGTGTTCGTAATGGCATAACAATAAGAGAAACGAAAACTGTGCAACACAGCTCCAGAAATGAGCAGGTTGTCACATACCAACCCCCCCCCCCCCCCGAGAATTTCCGAAGTAGTAAGGGAAAACTAATTTTATTCGCCTTAATTGTTGGTCACTTTTTCAAGTAGAGGTTGTATTTACAAAGCTAAATATAAGTTAGAAATAGATTTATTTTTCCAATCGTTCAGAAGTAGTGAACCCAGGGAAATCTTCTTCATCACTTTATTCATTGATTATTTCCAGGATTCTTTGGCGCTGTGCTTTGTCCACTTCTTCGGCTGTGGGGTAACACGGTTTCATCTGTGAAATATGAACCACACGAAGATCTTCACCAGTGTCTTCCAACACTATTTCATAATTTACAGGGCCAGTCTTCCTGATATGCGATAGGGTCCCTTCCATCGTGGCGCAAGTTTGGCAGTAAATGATTTGTCTGCTTTAGACAGGGGGTGAGAGCGTATCCATACTCTATCTTTTTCCAAAAAGCTGCCATCTCTTCTTCGACGATCGTAGTTTTGTTTTTGTCTTTGTTTAGCTTTTTTCTGAATAACATCCGCAAACTGACAAAGTTTAACGATCTGTTTTGCAGTGGTGTAGATGGAAGTGTCAGGATCACAGAGTTGAATGGAGTTCTGCATCCAAAGGTCCTTTAAGTACGCGTCCTAGATTTAACTCAGCAGGGGTCACGCCTGTAGATTCATGAACTGCTGAGTTCAGAGCGAATCGAAATTCTAGTAAGTATTTATCCCAATTTTTATGTTTGTCACTGACATAGGAAGAAATCGTAACTTTGATGTTACGATTGACTCTTTCCGTCAGGTTGGTTTGTGGATGGTATGCAGATGTTTTCTTAGGTGTGAGATTCCATTTTTTGCAGGTTTCATTAAAAATGGAGGAAACGAATTGTGGACCCTGGTCAGAAAGTATGTATTGTGGTACACCCCATCGTGTCAATATTTCTTTGATCAAGTAATGAGAGACTGTTTCTGCAGAAGCTTTGCGGAGGGGAAACATTTCGACCCACCGGGAGAAATAATCTACAAAAACCAGGAGGTAGATGTTGCCACTGCTACTCCATGGAAAAGGTTCCATGAGATCCACACCTAACAATTCCCATGGTAGACTCACTTCTGTTTGTTGTAATTTTCCAGGAGCTTTCCCGACTTCAGGTTTATATAGTTGACAGATTTGGCAGTTCCTCACGTAGTCTCGAACATCAATGCTCATCCTTGGCCAATACACCAAGGTTTTATAACGCCCGAAGTGTCCAGATAGGGGGTCATCATGATGGTGATGCAACAACTGCTGACGTAGTGCAGGGGGTACATAAACCTGATAGAGGGTTTTATGTGGTAACGTGACAACTCTGTAGATTTTGTTTTCTATCATGGTATACTGAACGGGTGGTGATTCTTGTACTGGCCCTTTTTCTGTGATTTTATTGGTACAGATCTTGTGCAAATGGATCTTCTTGCTGGGCTTTCCAGATATTTTCCATCTGAAATTTGTAGTTGACGAGAGGTGTCTTGCATGGACCGTAGTACAACTGCACAGGTAAGTGGAGAATGGTTAGAAGTGTCAATCGGGGCTCGTGACAGAGCATCTGGAACTGTGTTATACTTTCCTTTTCGATATTCTACACTAAAAGAGAATTCCTGTAGTCGAAGAGCCCATCTAATCAAACGAGTACTAGGCTTTTGAGTTTTAAACACCCAGACCAAAGACAAATGATCTGTTACAACTGTGAAATGTCGTCCTTCCAGGTAACAGATCCATTTTTCAATGGCCCATACCACAGCAAGACATTCTTGTTCAGTTGTAGAATAATTTCTTTCCGCGGTGTTAAGAGTCTGGCTGGAGAAAGCGATGATCTGCTCTGAGCCCAGCCCAGTTGGTTGAGTTAACACAGCGCCCAACCCCACATCACTGGCATCTGTGTAAACAATGAAGGGTAACTTAAAGTCTGGATGACCAAGGATAGGTGGTGAAGTCAGACGTTTTTTCAGGGTTTCGAATGAGGTTTGACATGATGGTGTCCAAATGAATTTTGCCCCTTTCCGCTTCAAAGCGTTCAGATGGTCTGCTAAGGCTGAGAAATCAGGCACAAAACGGTGGTACCACCCAGCCATGCCTAGAAATCTCTGAAGTTGTTTGAGATTCTGTGGGACAGAAAATTCCTGAACAGCCTTAACTTTGTCTGGGTCCACTGCAATTCCATTTGCAGAAACAACATGTCCTAGAAATTTTACGGTAGAGCAAAAAAACGGACTTTTTTTCATATTTATGGTAAGGTTGGCTTCACGAAGTTTATCCAGGACTGTTTGGATGTCTATACTGTGTTGTTCATAAGTGGGAGAGTAAATGATAATATCATCCAGATATACCAAACAGCTTTTTCCACGGAGCTCACCTAACACCAATTCCATTAACCTTTGGAAGGTGGCGGGTGCATTTTTTAATCCAAAAGGCATGACTTTGAACTGAAAAAGCCCATGGGGACACACAAAAGCAGTTTTTTCCCGGCTTTCTCGGTCCATGCGGACTTGCCAGTAGCCGCTATTTAAATCTAGAGTGGTAAAAACCACGGCTCCAGAAAGGGATTCTAAGATTTCCTGAAGGTTTGGTAATGGATATGCATCTGTGTGGGTGTTTGCATTAAGTTTCCTGTAGTCGACACAAAAACAATGTTTGGGGTCATTTCTTTTGGGCACCAAAACAACTGGAGCAGCATATGGTGATGTGGATGGTTCAACGATGTCCTTCTCCAACATTTCATTTATATGTTCGTTAATGAGCTGTAGTTTAGCAGGTGAAACTCGATATGGTTTCTGTTTGATCGGCACATCGTGTGAAAGGTAAATCTGGTGGGTGAGTACATTTGTACATCCCAGTCTGGTGGTACATACGTCTCAATTTTTACGCAGTTGGCACAACAGTGACTGCTTTCCAAAATTATCCAAATGTGCATTGTTGACTGCCTTTTGGAAAAACTCTTCATTTATCCCCAGTGTAGCCAGATCAGCAGGAGCAATCGCTGAGAAACAAGCCAACTGATTGATGAATTTCATTAGACCATGATGCAAATTCATGTAGAAAATTGTATTGTTGTTTTCTGTTGACTTTGAACCAGTAACGTTTTCCAGAAACATCAAGCTGTAGACCAGAAAGGGAAATGAAATCAAGGCCAACAACTGGAAGATGAGGTGTTGAGCAGACAGGATAACACAAGGTAAGTTTATGGACTGACTTTGTAATGTAATGGTAATTTCACTCCATCCCAAAGGTTGTCGTCCTTCTTCATCTGCTAAATATAAAGGTCCTCTTGTCCAGGGTTTGATTACTCCATTCAGTTCATTCCAAACTTTCTCATTTATCAGGGTGTAAGAGGAACCTGTGTCCAAAATTGCAGCTCCTTTCCAGGAGTTTATGCTAATGGGAATTAACAACTGACTCGGTAGGGCGTTTGCTGAAGAAATAGATAGATAGATAGATAGATAGATAGATAGATAGATAGATAGATAGATAGATAGATACTTTATTAATCCCAATTTGGGAAATTGTTTTGTTGCAGCAGCATACAGTAAAGATATGAAAACAATTAAAATAGTAAAAACAAGCAAGTAGAATAGAATAAAATAAATAAATATAAAATAAAATAAAATAAAAATAGTAAATATAAACATTCGCTATGTACAAATCTACAGTATTTTTATATATATATATATATATATATATATATATATTTTTTTAGGAGAGACTTCAAGCCTATTGAGCTTGAAGTTCTCTTCCAGCCAGAGGGGAGGTGTTGTATATGGTGATGGCTGCTGGTAGGAAGGATTTCCTGAATCGGTCCTTGTGACAGCGGAGCTGGATGAGCCTGTTGGAAAAGGAGCTCCGCTGTCCAACCAGCAGCTGGTGGAGAGGATGGGTGGGGTTATCCATGATGGATAACAGTTTGTTCAGTGTCCTCCTCTCCGCCACCGATTCAAATGAATCCAGTTTGCAGCCGATGACAGAACCAGTGTAGAGCAGAGTTCACTGGTAAATCCAGTGTTAGTGAGAGAACCAAGCATTGCTGGGCCTGAAGCTGATGGGGTGTGTGATAGACTGCTCGTCGGGTGAGGAGAGTTTGAAGATGAGGGGGGCCTAGTGGTTTCAGCCCGTGGACAGGTTGCAGGTGAATGATTGTCTTTACAACATCAACAGAATGGTTGAGATGGACGATTGTGATTCTGGTTGTAATTTATTTGTCTTGGCCGTACTGTGTTGTCGTGGTGAGGAGGAGGTCTATGTTCAACAGATCTAGGTGGTCATTTTGCTTGTTTCTTGTGTTCATACTGTCGTTGATTGTCTCGATCTCTCTCCAGCTGCTGTCCCAGACGAACAAGCACATTATCAGTGATGTATCATCAAGTACAGCAGCTTTAGAGGTATCTTTAGAACCTGATTTGTATTTAGACAGCTTCTGTCCAGTTGATCTCTCTGAACTAACAACAGCAATAGTCTCTTCTAAACCATCAACTTGTGTTTTAGACCCAATCCCAACCAGACTGTTCAAGGAGGTTTTCCCATTAATTGACACTTCCATATTGGATTTGATCAATCTGTCTTTGTTGACAGGATATGTACCTCAGACTTTTAAGGTTGCTGTAATTAAACCTTTACTTAAAAAACCTACTCTTGATTCAGAAGTGTTGGCTCATTATAGACCTATATCCAATCTCCCTTTTATGTCTAAAGTTCTTGAAAAAATTGTTGCAGCTCAGCTTTGTGATCATTTACACAGAAATAATCTGTTTGAAGAGTTTCAGTCAGGATTCAGAGTGCATCATAGCACAGAAACTGCACTGCTGAAAGTTACCAATGATCTCCTCTCAGCCTCTGATAGCGGACTTGTGTCTGTGCTTGTCCTGTTGGATCTCAGTGCTGCATTTGATACGGTCGATCACAGTATCTTATTACACAGACTTGAACATGTTATTGGGATTAAAGGAACTGCATTAGGCTGGTTTAAGTCATATTTATCTGATAGATTTCAGTTTGTTCTTCTAAATGAAGAATCTTCCTCACACACCAGAGTAAGTCATGGAGTTCCCCAGGGTTCTGTGCTTGGACCGATTCTTTTCACTTTATACATGCTTCCATTATGTAACATTATTAGACAGCATGGCCTAAATTTCCATTGCTATGCTGATGATACTCAGCTGTACTTATCTATAAAACCAGATGAACCCAATAGGTTGGTCAGACTACAAGCATGTCTTAAAGACATAAAGACCTGGATGACTCAGAACTGTCTGCTTCTAAATTCAGACAAAACTGAAGTCGTTATCTTTGGACCTGAGCGCTTCAGGGAGAAATTGTCTAGCTATATAGTTACTCTAGATGGTATTTTCTTGGCTTCTAGTTCTACAGTGAGGAACCTTGGAGTTATTTTTGACCAGAATTTATCATTTGACTCGCATATAAAACAGGTTTCTAGGACTGCCTTCTTTCATCTTCGTAATATTGTTAAAATCAGGAACATCTTGTCTCAGAGTGATGCAGAAAAACTGCTCCATGCATTTGTTACTTTAGGATTGGACTGCTGTAATTCTTTATTATTGGGCTGTCCCACATATTCTCTGAAAAGCCTTCAGTTGATCCAAAATGCTGCAGCCAGAGTTTTGATGAGAACTAACAGGAGAGATCATATTTCTCCAGTTTTAGCTTCTCTTCATTGGCTCCCTGTTAAATTCAGAATAGAATTTAAGATTCTTCTCCTTACATATAAAGCTCTTAATGACCGAGCTCCATCATATCTTAAAGATCTCATTGTAAGATATTTTCCTAACAGAGCACTTCGTTCCCAAACTGCAGGTTTACTTGAGGTTCCCAGAGTTTCTAAAAGTAGAATGGGAGGCAGAGCCTTCAGTTATCAGGCCCCTCTCTTGTGGAATAAACTGCCAGTAAATGTCCGGGAAGCAGACACCGTTTCCACTTTTAAGACCAGGCTTAAAACTTTCCTTTTTGATAAAGCTTATAGTTAGGGATGGCTCAGGTGATCCTGAAACATCCCATAGTTAAGCTGCTATAGGCCTAGACTGCTGGGGGGCCTCATCTGTCACACCTTTCCTCACTTTACTCTCTTTACGTACATGTGACATTATTGTGGTCATTAACTCGTGTTTCCCTGTTCCAACAGATATCCTTTGAATGGTGTTACAGTACAAAGTTTATACGCAGCATAGCTGAGTTTTACTGCAGAATTAGCAGGCTAAACTGATAGCGCCGGACCGGCAGTTTTTCTGGCCAGGAGGTGGCGATATAGAGTAAAATCAACCTCCGTTCAACCCCAGGCAGTAGAAGAAATCGCTGGTCTGGCGCTTTCACACTCTGGCTCATGCTTGTGTGACAATGGGGCTGGCAACTATTCCCACTCGGACTGAGATTGTTGAACCTGGACCAGACTCTGGAATTGTTCTGAAGGAACAACACGGCCTCCTGATCACCAACTACCGGTTGCACACCCAGAAGGTGTTTGTCCGGTTCAGTCCCGATGTGGTGTGCAAAAGAAACGTGCCTAGCACCGCCAAACTGACTTCCTGGGCAGGCACTCGCTGAAACAGAGAAGTCGTGACCCACGCTGAGGTAGACATCACCCATATATTGCAACAGTTCCAGAAGTTCACCACCACTCAGTCAGAATTGAGTGGTGCGAACAAAAGAGACAAACATTTCATTGGGGGACTACTGACAGCCACATCTGGATTTGGCTCCCTGTTCAGTTTGGGGGTGTCAGCTGTAAATATTGCCGCAATAAAGCGTCACGTGAATGAGTTGCAAAGTGAAATTCCGGGCATCCAACAGCAACTAGATTTGCAGAGAGGACAGCAAGGAACAGTAGCCAAAACTGTGGAGGGCACAGTCTTGGTGTTGAACTCCCATGTGAAACTTTGATGAAGACGGTCGCAGCAGAAAACACACTGCTGTCGGTCTTAAAGGTTGACTATGCTCACACACAGCTGGTAACTATGCTCATGTCAGACCTGATGTTAGCTCTTTCGTAGATACTCTAGCTATGGGCAAAATTCCTCCATACTTAGTGTCGGTAGCCTTAGTACAGGACATTCTGTCCATGGCCACTAGAGAAATCGTTAACCCCTTGCAAGCCCATCTAGCTTATACGCTAGGCAGCGCGGTTCCCATCTACGTAAACCCTGAAGACCGTGAAATGGCCTTCATCTCCAATCTTCCCATAGTTACCGCCGACAACATCTACCGGCTAAAAGACATTATCAATGTTGGGATCCGGAAAGGTGAAACCCACGTTAAAGAGCACACACCAGCGGTGGTATCATATCATGATAGCTCGACTTATACCTCGTGCCCAATTTACGAATGTGCACCCTTACTAGGGACATTCATTATCTCTGCCCCAGTAAACCATTTGTGAGAGACAACACAGGGGGCCTCTGTGGACTCAAGCTTCTCACGGAAGATTCCCAGTGCCCAACAACTCTCACACCAAAATACCAAGTAACCACCACCCAAGCGGAGATTGTGGGAAATCGCTGGTTGGTTAACACTCCAGCGAAAGTAGCCACCATTAGTTACGATCAGCACGATACGTCCACTAAAATTGAACTCCCGAACTGCACGTTGTGGGTCACAGTCCCTGAAGGAGCAATCCTCCACCTAGGAGACCTGGCCCTTTATCATCTTAACCCTTACCAATACGAAGGGGAAGTAGAAATCTCTGATTTCTATTCAAAACAATCCCTGGAGCTTGATGCAACTCAACTCCAATATGAACGTTTTAAAACCATCGACGTTAGCCCAGTAGAGAACGTGTTGAAAGAAATAGCCTCATACAACAAACCTTCCCGTCCGACTTTATCCTACTCATGATCAGGCCCAGACACAGTAAATGCGGCCATGGTTGCCCTAGGCTACCTCCTCACCTTTGGGGTAACATATCTCTATTTTTGACGTGCTAAAGCCCTCCAGTTACAAATTAACAAGTGGACGATGCGACTAAATAAACGTAGGAAGCCGTATCAGACTCACAACACGAAGGATCTAGTAAACCTTGATGAGGAGACAGAATTGGGAGAACAAAAGGTTAGATATTCCCTGCAGTCCTTGAACTAGTGAGCGACTACTAAAGCTTAATAATAAAATATAATTAATCATACCTCTTAACTGCCCTTGCGCTTGCGTTAATGGCTCGAGACGTTTATGCTTCATTTTGCTTTGTCGGCGGTTGCGTGTGCTGCGTGGCGATTCACCGCCAGGACAGTAGGTGGAGCAGCGGGTTTTTTCAATGACGACCTTAGAGAAGCCTACTACGTTGACATCTGTGGGCGTGGCAGTTTGCTTGTTTATTTACCGACACACTTGTTCTGTACACACACATTGTGAACCATGCCAAGCACAGGAGACAAACGTTTGAGGCTGATGCAGATGTTGCTAATTGAAGAGGAGATTATAATATTGCGAAGGAGAATACGAAGACTGCAAGAACAAGATAAAAGACAGAGGTGGTCTGTACGTCCACTGAATCAATCAAGGCCGAGCACGGGCGAATATGCATATCTTGTACTCCCTCTGAGGCAGATGGATGAAGACATGCACTTCAGATACTTCAGAATGTCGGCTGGCAGATTCGATGACCTGGTTCGTCGTCTTCAGCCACACATACAGCATCGGGGCACACAAGCAGGCGCGTCATTTCCGCCGGGGACGCGTCCCCGGCACTTTGTCTGACGAGCAGATTTGTCCCCACCACTTTAAAAAAGTAGAGAAAGTGCAAACGCCGCTTTTTCTAAAAACTATCATTTTATATCATGGCATTCTCCTAACCAAAGACTATTTGATCCGCTCTGCTTTCACTCTCCTTGTATGAATGCGCTTGCGATCAGCCCCCATTGCTGAATAGCAACTATGTTGAATCCGCTCCGCTCCCACCAGGCACGGACTGAGCAGTCACGGTCGGTCATCACCCTCCCTCGTCACCCTAAAAAGTTCTTTATTACTGACGTTTCAATGGCACCTTTTCGCTATATATACCACTGAAATCGCTACACGTTACACACTGACGGTGCGACCTTGATGATGTGTTTTATTATGGTTCATTTACATTACATTATTTTATTTTATCTGAATATATCTTCGTATGATGTAAGAATATTTAAAATAAAATAAATGTATATCTATCTATATTTTGTATGTGTTTGAGACAACTGGAGTAAAGCACTGCCTTGTGGGAATTTCATTTACCCGGCTCCCGCCAAAAAAAAAAAAAATTGAACGTAGAAGATTCAACATTCTGTAGCTTGTTGGTAAAAGTAAGAGATAAACGGGGACGGTAGATGTCGCGGATGGATTACTTACAACAATTTAAAAAAATGAATCGAGGACCAGGAGGAGGTATTAAACGACAGAAGGGGGGAGCGGAGAAAAAGAGGGACAAATTGAACAGATTTGTCTCTGCAATCGCCAAGAAATACGTTCACAATGGGATAGCAACTACACAAATATGGATATTAACAAGATGTGTTGCACAGACGCTACGAACAAGACAAGGTAGGGGCCGAAGGATTTCCACTAATCATTGTGTCTGCTGTGGCACTATTTTTTTTTATATTTCATCTCATCTCCTTCACGTAGGGTCTGTCTGTATTGTCACTCACTTTTCTAAATCAGTGTGTAGCCTACTGTCATAAGCTAGTCTGTGGCTAGTCTGGCTAACCTAAAGAGTAATACAAGGCACACTTTTCACGATGTGTAAACCTGTTTAGCTTGTGGTAACTGCCTGGTAATCTATGGCAGGGCTGTTGTAGTTGTTCTTATTCCTATCTTCATGACTTGGTAATGGGTTCTCGATTTAACGGCTTGTCTAGCTGACAATTTTACAGTATCTCCATGTTGCTTTGTATTTAGATCTGGACTGGTTAGCATATAAGTTGGACTACCATAACTGTCTTGTCATGAAGTATTAGCTGGGTCTCTCTCGAGTGGACAGCGATCTAAAGAAGGGACTTTTGCATATAAACACAGGGTGCAGGAGCGAAGTGGACATAAAAAAACAAGTGGACGAATGTGTGTGTGTGTGTCTGTCTGTCTTTCTGTCTGTCTGTCTGTGCGTGCGTGCAAGTTTGATGCCCGGTGCCTGTTTTTTCTAGTTTGAAGCTTAATTTCGGTTTCTGAAACTTGAGTTTTGGATGTTGATGTGGTGCGCTGTCACCATTTTTCTATATGTCTGTGTGTTGCAGTGTGTGGGAGCCAGTCCGTCACTGGCTCCCACACACTGCGCTGGCGGTCTGCAGTCTGTTACAGTGTAACGAGCGATAAAAGACGTCGCTGGTGTTGCAGGTGCAGATTCGTCAGTGTTTATGATGCATATCAGGCGAGATAGACAATGAATGAAAACTTATTTCACAGAGGCGTTGCTGCTCGTTCACTCTTGCCCGTCGTTTCATAGCCTGGCAATGTTTGAAAACTTTGTCAGGGCGAGGGCTGTTTGTAGCCAGGCTACGTCTCCTGATGCGCTCTTGCTTGGTCGAGGTTTGTCTGAGATTTGTTGGTGTGTCAAGGGCTGTGCAATAACCGAACAGGATGTTTCCGACAGCCTAAACAAGACCGCGCAGATGGCTTTTAACTTTTAATATGGGGACAATATCGCGTCAATACGCATCATCTAATGCAATGCCTATTATTTATCATGAAACCTCAATTCGGAAGTAATGGGCCTAGCTTGTAATTGTCCCCAGCACTTTTCAAACCTTATTCAGGTTTATAGTAATTGTCCCCAGCACTTCTGAAATCAAACTGACGCCCATGCACACACGGAATGCCTATCAATGTTGCACAGAGAGTGGCTGTGACATTACGCATTTTGGCCTCTGGTGGAAGCCAACAGGCTGTAGCGGCGTGCTACAAACTCGCGTCCTGCCCGGTGTCTGGTATCGTGAATGAAGTCTGTAGGGCGTTGTGGACAGCTCTACAACCCGAGTACCTGCCCTGTCCTTCGACCAGCCAGTGGGCAGCGGTGGCAGCGGATTTTTGGAGGATCTGGAACTTCCCTAACTGCGTTGGAAGCCTTGACGGGAAGCATGTCAATATCAAGGCACCACCTCGTGCCGGGAGTGACTTCTTCAATTACAAAGGCACTCACTCCATTGCGCTGATGGCGACTTGCGATGCCAGATATCGCTTCACATACGTGGATGTCGGAGGATATGGACGGGAGAGTGACGGCGGTATTTTTAAGCAGAGCACATTTGGGTCACAGCTGCTCGACCACAAGCTTAACCTGCCGCCGCCTTCGTTTCTTCCCGGGACCAGGAACGCTGCTCCCCATGTGATCGTTGCAGATGCTGCCTTCCCTCTGCATAACAACATTATGCGACCATTTCCAGGTATGTCGCAAACCCTGTATTAATAATAATTGTAACAACAACAATAATAATAATAATGATAATACCATGTCCTATCATTAACACTTGTTTTCTTTCTTTGTTTCATTATCAGGGGCCAATCTGAACAGGGAAAAACTCATTTTCAATTACAGACTCTCAAGAGCAAGGAGGGTAATTGAAAATGCCTTTGGCATTTTGGCAGCATGTTGGCGAATCCTAGGCAGGGCAATGGAGTTTCACCCACACAAAGCTGAGGATGTTGTCGAGGCCAGTGTAGTTCTCCATAACTACCTGGCCTACTGTGATGAGGCAAATCCTGGTGGGAGCCGCTACATCCCACCAAGATTCTGTGATGCACACTCTGGAGGAACAGTTCAGCCTGGTGAGTGGCGCAGAGAGGTGGAAGGCGACTCCAGTCTAGGACCTGTTATGCCAGCAGAGATGTACAGTACCAGGAGCCGTTCCACCAGAGCTGCTGTGGGTGTCAGGAATAACTTCATGCAGTTCTTTCTGACACCAGAAGGAGAGGTGCCATGGCAGAACGAAACTGTGTCTCGCGGCACACTTGACCCCAGATGACCCGATAACGGCCTGATGAGCAAACTTTTAGCAATGTAAATTGACTTGTGTAAATAAACCCAAAACTGTTTCTAGACCTATTTGGTGTCTTACCGTCTTGACTTTACAAACACAAACCATTCAAATACTATTTACATAGTATGAAGCTGGCTGTATGAACACCTGTTGACCAACAGAGCTGCTACTGGTGTGATAAATGAATTGATGCAATGTGACCCCAGATGAGCCATTAACAGCCTGATGAGCACATTCATAGCAATATAAAGACTTGCAAATAATTCCTAAACTGTTTCTAGACCTATTGTTGCTAGACTTTGTGCCTTTTCCCAGAGAATTGCATCAATCAGGGAGTGGTACCAGGGCAGACAATGACGGCCTGATGATCTTACTTGGTTGCTATGCTGATATTTAGCAATGTAAATAGAATTGGAAAAAGAACCCCAGCTGTTTCAAATGCTATTTTAATAAACAAGAACAGTACAAATGGTGCAAAAAAAGGAAAACAACAGTGCAAACACTCCAAACAAAATAGAACAATAAAGAACAAAATATACAGAACCATTCCCAGATGTGTGTAATTTAGATGTGTGTAGTTCTGTGTCTTGCGCCGTTTCAGGTCGTGGATCATGGTGTGCACAGTGTGGAAGGTGTCGTTAATGTCCTCTGTAGGAAAAGTCCTCAACAGGTCAACCATAGTGTCACCAAATCGTGTGTACATGTCCGAATCCAACTGCCTCTCCATCCTTGAGAAGCACCCATTCAGCTCCAAAATCCTCAATTCATCCCGCTCATTCTCCTCCCTCCGCCTTTTCTTCTGGCTTGAGCGGGACCGAGGAGATGGCCGCACACTGGAAGTAGGGGTAGAAGGGGTGGACAGAGCAAATGCCTCGGATGAGGATGCCTCGGATGAGGAGGTGGATGGCACAGGGGAGGCCACAGGCATGAAGGTTGATGGTGAAGGACTGGCCACAGGCATGGAGATGGATGGTGACGGTCCTTTGTCCTTGCTGCATGGGGAGGGCTGCTCAAGACAATAGAAAGAACAGATAGTTGGTTAACAATCTGCAAATCACATATTCAATTCAATTCATTTTTATTTATATAGCGCCAAATACAACAAATGTCATCTCAAGGCACTTAGATAGTAAGTCCAATTCAAGCCAATTGGAATTCAATTAATTAATAATAATCATAATTCATAAAATAATCCAATTCGTTCATATAGAGCCAATTCAAAAACAATTTCTTAGCTAAGAAAACCAACAGATTACACTGAAAACTTTTTGTTTTTCGGTCCAATCTCCCGGCCTGAGCGTGCCTGAGGCGACTGTGGAGAGAAACGACTCCCTTTTAACAGGAAGAAACCTCTGGCAGAACCAGACTCAGGAAGGGTGGCCATCCGCCTCGACCAGCTGGGGTTTGAGAAGACAGAAAGGGGGGGGGGGGCGCACTGTAACACCATTCAAAGGATATCTGTTGGAACAGGGAAACACGAGTTAATGACCACAATAATATCACATATACATAAAGAGAGTAAAGTGAGGAAAGGTGTGTCAGATGAGGCCCCCCAGCAGTCTAGGCCTATAGCAGCTTAACTATGGGATGTTTCAGGATTACCTGAGCCATCCCTATTCAAGGTAAACACAAGAAATTTGTGCTAACGAAAAAAAAAAAAAAAAATAAATAAATAAAGGACCAGACTCAGTGAGTAATTCCCTATACTCCCTATATAGATCTGCTCCTCACACCACAACAACCATCTTTTTACAGCCACAAGCTACCTCAGCCTCTCACCAACTGCACACCATATGGCTTGGTTATGGACTTGGTTATGGACTAGATTACAAATGGCAACAACGACATAGAAAACATATAGGTAACAATCGATATTGCTCGTGTGCCAACTCGTCCACAGATTTTCTTTAGCGATAGTCTTGGTTATGGACTAGATTACTAATGGCAACAACGACATAGAAAACATATAGGTAGCGATAGGAAAACCTCTACAAAGGAAAAGGTTTCAGGCAATTGTTCACATCTACAGGGCTGGCTCATTTACCACCCTTTAACCCCGTTAGCGATATGTCAACATGTCTATTTGCAGTGGGCTCTCCCACTCTGATTGCACTGCTACCGTGCTAGCTCAAACCAAAGAGGATGTATATCATAACTGTGAATTAGATCTTTATATTTACCTTGTCATAGTTCGACGACGTCTGTCGGTGTTTTATGTGATGTCCCAGCCACGACAGTTGAAGGAAGAAAGCAGGAACTTTCTGCCCCCCTGCATCACCACTACTGCCCTTCATGATCTTCTGTCGAACATACTTGTCCCGGATTTTCCGCCACAGCTTCAAACAGTCTGGGACCGGCATGTCGAGGTTGCCGGAGATCTCGGTCCACGAATTGGCAATCATCTGAACGCCCTTGTATTCTGCCAAGGACGGGTTGTAAAGATGTTCGTACCTGCGGACCTCTTCGGCAAGTCTCTCTTCGAGTGGATTCATGCTTCTTCTTCTTCTTTGCTTTCTACCTTGGCGTTTGAAAACAGTGGTCTTTTATTAGGGGATGAAACCAGAAGATGAACACGCCGCCGGATGTGATGTAGATAGTGGCTTGCGCTCGCGTCTTGCGTGAAGTTTAGAAAATTGAGGTGACACACGCAAGCACGCAAGGGGGGGCTTGCAACCGCGCAAGGGCTTGCGTTGCGTCTTGTGTTGCGTCTTGCGTCACCGACCATAAATTGACTTTAACTCTACGCCAACCCTTTGTCACCTCTCCTTTTAGTTACTTACCCTCCATTTAACCCTTAGTAAGAAATCAGCTAGAAGATAGGTTAGATATTAGACTCTGACTAATATCGAAAACTTAGCGCCCTTAAGCCTGAGATATAGGCTTAAGGGGCTCTCATTCCCGTATTTCGTTGTAAAGCCTGCAAATTATTCCTGTGTGTTATTGTATCTTCATCAACTGTTTGAATGCAACTTTGAAGTGCTGTTTAAATAAATATTCTTATAATGATCAGAGCGTTATACTATTCTTAAGTGTCGGATATCAATTCAGATAGAACTCATTCTAAGTGAAGATTATTTTTTTTTATAACGTTAACAGTTTTCCTCTCAAAACTCTAAATCCGGGGAGGTGGTGCCCTACATATGAGGTTAAATAAGGTTTATTGAGACAAGTGAGAAATTCTGGTAAATCCTTATATTTTAACAAGTAACGCACAGTTAGCTCAACAATGTCTTTGAGGAGCATGAGAATTTCAGAAGCGTTTTCACCCTCAGGAACACAGTGACCAGTAAGAAATGGAAGGAGCCTTATGAGACACCAGTTCTTATGAGCATTTCCGCCAATGCTCCCTTTGGTGGAAAACCCCTTTCCAATCACCTGAGGTCGATCTGTTTTGTCAGTAAATGTGTAGTTAAAGTGCCTGATGGCCTGATTGAGCATATCTAGCGTGAAATACCTCTTGCCTATCAAGTCTGTAAGACACGGGGACAATTCAGTTGGAACAAGCAGCAAGATTATCAGCTGCAACATACAAGACTGTACCTTTCACACTTACACCTAATTTCTTCACATAAACACCATTTTGCTCTAATAACTTTAGTTCATAGATCAAAGGTTGAAGAACTTTTGCATAACCACACTCTTTGACTGTGGAGGTATTGCAAAACAGAGCGAGCGGGATAGAATTGAGGGTTGACCTGTATTTTGCAGGTATGTTGGCAATACTCCAGTACACTGCCCACATTTTGAATTTCAGTTTTTGATGTCCCAAGAGGATTTGCTACTTAAAGTTGTCAATGTAAAGGCCAAGATCAATTGTAAACTCATCTTTTGTGAATTTTCAGTAAAGTACTGCCCATCTGCATATGATCTGTATGTTTGTGGGACATGGAGTTTCCCGGACATCGCTTTGTCTAAAACATCAGAATTGTTAAGTAACTTCTGTAGCATGGGAACAGTGGGAACGTGTGCAAGAAGTTGTTTGCCCTTTTCCACAACATATTCTATTGGGTTTACCAGTGGAAACTCTCTTGCACAGAACTCTCTGGTATGTGCAAAACAGTTTGCATCTTTAGCAGAAGAGATGCTACATTGTGCTCAAGCTGCTTTTTTAAGTCATGAAGATCACAGTCACTGGTTACTTCACTTTCCTCAACATCATCATCTGTGTCTGACATTTGCTCTTGTGCAACATCCTTGTCTCAGCTTTCAAAATCATCACCAATGATTTCTGATTTAAACATTGTCCAGTTCTGTAGCTTGTGTATTTTACTCCTTGTGTGCTCTGAACGTGGAGTAAACACTTAATCAAATAATTTTTCAACAGCTACTAGTTTATTCAGGTTTTGCATTTTGGCTCCTTCACATTCAAAATGACCCACACTGAAACAGCTTCTGTGGACAGCAGGGATAATCTGGACTGTACCTAGATTATAGACAAAAAAAGTAGTAGTGTGTGTGAAGTGGGAAGTATTTGAGCTGAAGGAAACTCTTTAGGAACAGTGGAGACTATTATTAACTTTATATGAGTAATCGCCTTATTGCCAAGCAGATTCTGGGTTTGTGTTAAAATCCATGACTGAGGTGGAGGGTGACATTATGGAGGTGTTCCAAGATGGCCGTTTGTGGGGCTTGTGGAGTTTTGTCATGTTGTTGGTGTCATGTCCAGAATTGCCAATGAAATATGGACTCTTAAACATAACCCGACGCAGGCTGTTAAAACTGGTTTATTGGTGTAGTCATTATTATTATTATTATTATCATTATTGCTTTGGTTTCTGTTCGATGCTCTGGTTTAATTATTCTTAGTGCCTTGGTTTAGTCTCTGTTCTGTGTTTTGATTCTGTTCTGGTATTTTGTTTGAGCCCTATTCTTAGTTTCTTTATGAGTGCCAATGCCGAAGGCATAAAGGCCCTCATATTACTGTTATGCATACTTATTCCACTTCTTCTTTTTCTTCTTCCATTTCCATCACAAATTTTGGCACGTAACTAGTCCCGCACGGTTGCTCCGACCTGGACAAAAAATATATTCCCGCGATCAGGAATAGTGTGCAATGACTTTTCTCTCTCATTACAAGAACAGTTTTCCAGAAATTGGAAATGAATTGATCTTTATTTGTAATGGGACAAACTAGGCCCACTTTGAAGCCCTATAACTCAGTCATATTTTATCTTAGAGACAGCATTCGAAGTTTAAAAGGGTCAGGAAAGAATAGACTTTTAATGAGTTAAAGGGTTTTATGATATCTTTAATATTATACAGTTTAAGTTTTATAAAAATGTATGCTCTGACAGGGCTCCTCTCACTGCTGTCCTGAGGTCCACCACTCTGTTTTCACAGGCTCCAGAGTAATCAGAAAAAACTATAGACAAATTATACATCCGGCTCGAAGGATGTGATGTTTTGCGGCGGCCGTGGCTCAATGATTAGAGTGGGTCGTGCAATAACCGGAAGGTTGGCGATTCTGGATGGGTGTCAGTCCACCTCCTTGTTACGGCCGAGGTGCCCTTGAGCAAGGCACCGTACTCCCATGCTCCCGGGCGCTGTGAATGGCTGCCCACCACTCAAGTGTATGGCATCTGTCTCCATGAGTGTGACCCTGTGCCTGTGCATGTGCGTGTCAGCAGGTGCCAACCTGGATGGGTTTAAAAGAGGAGATATTTCATGTATGACAATAAATCTGATTTTAATCTTAATCAAAACGTAGGTATTTTTGTCATCTTTCATCCAATATAATCGTCATTGTGCTGGGCCTCACGGTTTTCTCTCAAATTGCCTTTCTTGATCGCCTTCAAAACTCAAAATGAGGGGTGATTTTTAAAATGCCATAAAAACTATACCGTACATAGAAGCAGCATATGCCATCCCTTCTGCCGCCCCCTGTTCAAGAATTTTTCAGATATGACATAGTGTTTGAACAGCGACTGTTTGTTTGAGGCAAAGTGTTGCGGCAGTCTGTATAACTGGACACACTAGTTCAGACACAAACCAAAAGGCTCAGAGGTGGTGGTGATAAACCGGTTTATTTATATATTTATATTTTAAGGCACAAGTAACAGGTGGGAAGGCACAGGACAATGGAGATGAACCAATAACCAGTTGGTGGGGAATCCAGGGGAAAACAGAGACAGATCTGCTGTGAGGGAGGCTGGCAGCTTGGTGGAGTAGAAAAAGGATTCCAGGAAGACCACGGCGGAGCAGGGGAGTAGCTGGGACCAGGAGCTGAAGACAGGGAGCACAATGAGACACCAGGCACAATACCACTGAAGGTAAGCAGATGATCTGGCGACGAGTGGAGGACTGAACCAGGACTTTATGGGTGAAGTGAGTAGGTGTAGACGAGGCTCCATTGATTGCAGGTGTGCAGGTAATTGGTAGCCTGGGTGCCAGCCGAACTTAGCCCCGCCCATAAAAGTTCGGTCTGGCTCTGCTCAGTTGGGAAATCATTATGCCCGACATCGAATCAGTCGACCCAATCAGATTGCCAGGGCGGGCTTTATACGATGATGGACAGATGATCAACAGGGACATTATCGACTACGTCACTAAGAGCGCTTGGTGTGACTTCGTTTGAAACAAACATGGCTGCCGCTGGAGAGCTAGGGTGTGTAGATTCTGCCATCGAGTCTGTTCTACAGGCTCTCCACATTGCATTCATTTTGAAAGACGAACAGAGGAAAGCGATAAAGCTTTTATCGATAGAAAAGATGTTTTTGCCGTCCTTCCTACAACAAGTGTGTGTCGCTTAATCTACGTCACATACTACATTGCTCTGATTGGTTGTAGGTCTGTCCAATTGAGCGAAGAGGCATTTTTCTCCTGGTTCGGTTGAAACACGCCCCATACTCAAAACTCTATTGAGCGGTATCAGACTCACATTCTGACTAGAATCGTGAGTATGACGTAGTCAGGCTAGGTAATTGGTTCCAGCTCCAGACCAACCTCCAGTCAGGACACACAGGGAATCCTGACACAAAGTGTTCAGTATTGAACAGCAAGTCCACTCTATCTGTTGGAGCAAAAGTGTGTGCTCCCTCTTCCCCTCTCCTCTTAAACAAGCAGCCGTCTCCATAGCAACTAATGACACAGCAGATCCTCCTTCTTTACTGCAGTTTTCATGTTATAAGGGGACAGCCAAGGTGGTTTGAAGGCAACCACTCTGTTATGTGTACTCCCAATACAATATGACTATGACATGACAGCCTCTGAGGATTTAACCTTTTGGACTTGGACTGTTTGCCTGCGAGTTGTGCATTTGGATCCTCATCCTACCCAAGCTCCGCCTCATCCCTGACACCATGAATGCATTGGGATGTCTTTGTGGCCTGGCAACAACTGAACTAATGACCTAACAGGATCAGCAGTAGTGCATGGTAAGTTATACACTGCTTTCAGAGAAACACATGTGAACTCTCTCACTGATAAGGTGTGAGTGTCTCAACAACAGTTTATAAGCTTTTAGCCTTCCAGATTAAACTTAAAGGGTTTATTATAAATATAAATGAAAAGCGCAGCCACGCTGGAATACCATGAAACTAAACTTGTACAAACAAAACACCTAAGAATGAACAAACCAGGCTGGAACAAGAACTGATGAGAATGACCATGGGAACAACAATCGAAAAATCATGGGAAGTAGACGGGACAGTTTGATGGAGGATCTGACGAACACTGAAAGGAACTAGGAGACTAAATACTGTGGGGAGAGTGATTAGTGAATGGGAATACCTGAGGATGATTGATACAGGTGAAGGGAGTGGAGCTGATGACCGGCAGGAGGGAACTGAGGAAAGGTGAGGAAATGGGAAGGCTAGACTTAAGGCCGGCGCACACCTTTACGATGTCATCGTTGCATCGTTTGTCGGGTGATCGGCATAACAATTCAGACCGTATTTGACACGCTCGCACGTCCACCGCACACACTTGCGAACCTACGAGTTTTTTGACCGAATGTTATCACATGACCGAAATAGGAAGCCACAAATCACGTGACTTTCAAACTGGAGGCAGCCATGTTTGTGTCGTAGTCGGCCAACGTGACTAAGTGCGCTATTCCCATTGGCTGTTTAAATAATCCTGCGCGATGGCATCGGAACAGAGACCGCACACACATACGATTGTATTCGGCACAAGGAAAATCCGTACGGAAATATCAAACATGTTTGATTTGATTTCAATGAAACGACAAACGACAAAATCGTCTGTCGGCTGCTACCGCACACCTTTACGATTCCCATGCAAAGTCATCGGGCCGACAAAATCGTACACTAATCGTAAAGGTGTGTGCCGGCCTTAAGAAAACTAAACAGACAAACCAGAAAAACACACAAAAATAACATGGATCATGACAAAGCCTGGTGTAATTTAAAAGATTTCTAATTTGAATGAACCTTTACAATTTCTTTCAAAGAAAAACACAATCAGGGCTCATACATTGTGATTTCATCACTAAGTGCTGTCTTATTTATGTTAATAAGGCTGTGTTGGAGAAGTTACAAGGTGCATTTGTTACTCTCAGTGAAGCCGCCGGTGCCATCCTCGAAAACCCTCTCTCTGCTTGAGCTTTGAGTGTGTAAATAAACTAATTTAACTTGAAACAAAGTATTTTCCAAAATGTTGGTATGTTTCTTCAAACAACAAAATGTGCTAATTGCTCAGTTGGATAATGTTGTTAGCATGTACTTGTGCAACCAAAGGCTGAACATTTATCTACGGTATTTCAATGCCTAGAAAGATTTATCATAGCTTAAATTGTCTTCATGAGAACATCCAATCAATTTCATGAATGATATTACTTTCTTTTCATTTGTTCAATTGTTCGACTTTAATTTAATTGAAAGGATACAAATAAAATGTGTTTGCTGTCCTTCAAGCAGATAAACAGAAAACGTTGATTTCATAAAAAGACAAAGAATGAGGAGGAGAAGAAAGTGAGAGATGAAGGTGGTTACCAAGAGCATATTGTGGTTTCCCTTACCGTTAAAATCAGCTTCCTGTTTGTTATTTCTGCCTCAACCCCTACATCTCCCTCTCTTCCACTTCCTGTCCTCCTCCTTCTCTTTCTCTTGTTCTATTAATTACCTTGCAGTCTATTTTCTTCCTTCTCTTCCTCCTAATACTTTTTTTCTTGTCCTGACTTTTGTCTCCTCTGTTTTTTTCTTCTTCCCACTCTTTGTTTTCATCTCCTGCTGTCACTGACTGTATGAGCTGGAGCCCCATACTTGAATGGTCCACCTCTAACACTTACCTACATTTTTACTTTAACCAGTAGTTTCAGTTTCACCAGAAATTGTGATGAATTGACAATAGAGAGCTCAGAAAAGGAAGTGCATTAAACACAATTTGTTAAACATTTTATACATGTGTTTTATTTATATAGCGCCAAATACAACAAATGTCATCTCAAGGCACTTAAATAGTATAGTCCAATTCAATTCATTGTAATAATAATTATTTTCAAAATAATCCAATTCATTCATATAGAGCCAATTCAAGATTGTGGATGGCATGTGTACAGAAGAATTTTGACCTCTGTTCTTTCAGGCTGCTGCTCCACATTTACAGTAGCCGATAATGTAAAACAACCTACTGGCTGAAGTATTTGCATTAAGTTCATCATCTCCCTCAGGCTTCCCTAATGTTATCAGTGCACTACACTGTACCCATGTACGCATCCAAGGCAAGGCAATTTGTAGAGCACAATTCGTACACAAGGCAATTCAAAGTGCTTTACAGCTACATAAAATCACAAGAAGGCAATAAAATCATTCCAAAAAAAAGAAAATCATTAATTAATTAATTTAAAAGTGAAGAGTGCAGATAAAATACTTTCAGGTGTCATATGCACATCTAAATAGAACTGTTTTCAGTCTGGATTTAAACATTGTCACATTGTCCAGGCCCCTGCTGGACCCGTGGAGGCTGACTATGTAAACCGAACATTTTTCCATATCCTAAATGTTCAGGTACACTTGGGGATAATTGTCCATAGACTCTGAACTGGATTTCTCATGTTGAAAAACACCACATCAACCCCTTTGAGTAACGCTGAGCAATGTTACATTTATGCCCTGTGAAAGCTCATCATTGACTCCTATCCTCCATGCATACAGATGATCTGTGATGGAGGTCATTTCATTTCCAACATTGAGGCTAAATGGCCGGGATCAGTTCATGATTCTAGGATGTTCCGAGCATCCTCACTGGCACAGAGGTTTGCACAAGGTGCAAGAATTTTAATAACCCGAAGGAGTGTACTTTTGAAGTAAGGTGTAGCATAGGCAGAATTTTGGTAATGTAATGAGAGGTCAAGTGTAGAGGTCATCTTAAGGAATTTAAAGTGCTCGTCATACGTTATTATAGATAGCCATATAAGGCACATATTGCATCAAATTGTCTAAAGTCTTAACACATGTATATCCATCCAACATTTCTCTTATTCTGCAGGAGACTTCAATGGTGTCCTGCTTGGGGACAGAGGCTATGCATGCTGGCCGTACCTCCTCACGCCATGTCCTGATCCAGGAACAAGGGCATGCACATGCACATGCACATGCACATGCACATGCACATGCTACAACAAGGGCATGGATAGAAATGACCTTTGGCCAAAATAAATACAGGTTCATTGCTTAAAGTTCTCAGGCACCATGGGTGACTTCTGACAGAGCCATCTTAAATTAATAGTATACTTCATATTTTATACATTTTGTCTTGTGGACAACTTTTCAGGCTCAAGTCTTTTCTTGCTTGAGTCCCTGCAGGTTCCAGTGCCTGAAAGGACTCAGTTTCTCCTGACACAGTGAGGGACCTATACAGGGACACATATTTCCATTGATTCTTATTGTTGTGACCTTTGAGTTAGAACTTCTTTTCATAATTTATCATTGACACAGTAGCAGTTTAAGTCAGAGCAAGTGTAAGAAGGCTAAATGGACAGAGATGATTTATAACTTTCCACACGTTAGGTCATGGCACCCCACTGTGAATATAAATGTAAAAACACATTTCTAACACTTTGCATGAACCGTACAATAATGTCAAGTTTGAGTTCAAGTTGTGTTGAATTGTTTAATTGTTATTCATGTTTCTCAAGCTGTGGAGAGAAAACAGAATTAAATACAGTTCACAACACGAAATTCTCCTTTATCTGAATTTATACTAATATCCCTCTCCAGTTTCATAATCTCTAGCTTGATCTTTTTTATTTTCAGTTTCTTGTGTTCCATATCTAGTTTGGTGCTCTCTTTATTGGACAAACACATTTCTTCAAAGGCTACTTACCACTCTGAAATATGTTCCTGTACTTCACCTTCACCTCCTGCCAGGTACGCTTTTGGCTGTTAAGATTGCTCCTGTAGAGATGTAACAGTGAAGAATTAATATGTGGGTCACACACTCACGATAATATAGTCACTACAGTATGATGATGCGTGTCGATTATTGGGTTATTAATAAACTGAGCAGGGCCAGTATATTTGTGCTGTACATCTCATACAGAGACAATTCAGCATGCTTTATGTAAACACATTATAACACAAAGAGGAGAGCATAAATACATGAGGACAGTAAAATAAATGTCTAACAATTGAAACTTTCATAACTTACGCGTTTAGTCTGTCTGCAGTTGTTAGCCATGCCGTTTCTTTGCTTTATTGATCGCAGCTGTATTACCATTTCTGGTGATGACACTTTTAAAATCCTCATACAGCTCCATCAGCATTATTTGTTCAGCTGCCGAAAAAATAACAGCGTTTGTCTTGCTCTCCTTTTCTGCCATCTCCGTTTTTCCACCATCCATTCATCAGGGCTTCTTACGTTCCTCGTGCACTCGCACTTAGCCAGGCTATGTAAGCCTCGCTTGAATTAGCCTTGCTGAGATGCAGCTAAAATGTCTTCGTGGAACGACTTGAGGCTTAATTGGGAGATGCCGCAAGTTCAAGCGAGGCTTTCCGGCTATAGCCTGGCTTTCTTTAGCTACTTTCGTGGAACACCCCTCTGGTTTCCAAGAAGTCTGGGGCGGAGTCTGGATTGTTCCTGCCTTCACACCTGTTCCTCGTTTGTCCTCATCAAGATCCAATTTTACGGAGCTGCAGGAGCAACCAGCCTTCGCCAGATTATCTCACTTCACCAGTGGTAATTAGGCTGAGTCCTGTGTTCCATGGAGTTATTTTGTAGTACTAACCTTACCATCTTGTTTTTCTTCAGTGGCGCTTCTGTCGGCGAATCTCCTCACTCTGGATTCCCATGCTAAGGACTGTAATGGTAAATTCAATGTCTGAACAATAATTGTGTTTAACCATTAAGAGACATCTTAATTAACACCCAGACACAATAATTGTTTTAAACTATTTCAATTCAATTCAATTCATTTTTATTTATATAGCGCCAAATACAACAAATGTCATCAAGGCACTTAGATAATAAAGTCCCATTCAAGCCAATTGGAATTCAATTAATTGTAATCATAATTATTCATAAAATAATCCAATTTGTTCATATAGAGCCAATTCAAAAACAGTTTCCTAGCTAAGGAAACCAACAGATTGCACTGAAACTTTGTTTTCGGTCCAATCTCCCGTCCTGAGGCGACTGTGGAGAGAAACGACTCCCTTTTAACAGGAAGAAACCTCTGGCAGAACCAGAACCAGGAAGGGTGGCCATCCGCCTCCACCAGCTGGGGTTTGAGAAGACAGAAAGGGGGGGGGGGGGCGCACTGTAACACCATTCAAAGGATATCTGTTGGAACAGGGAAACACGAGTTAATGACCACAATAATATCACATATACATAAAGAGAGTTAAGTGAGGAAAGGTGTGACAGATGAGGCCCCCCAGCAGTCTAGGCCTATAGCAGCTTAACTATGGGATGTTTCAGGATCACCTGAGCCATCCCTATTCAAGGTAAACACAAGAAACTTGTGCTAACGAAAAAATAAATAAATAAATAAATAAATAAATAAAGGACCAGACTCAGTGAGTAATTCCCTATACTCCCTATATAGATCTGCTCCTCACACCACAACAACCATCTTTTTACAGCCACAAGCTACCTCAGCCTAACTATGGGATGTTTCAGGATCACCTGAGCCATCCCTAACTATAAGCTTTATAAAAAAGGAAAGTTTTAAGCCTGGTCTTAAAAGTAGAAAGGGTGTCTGCTTCCCGGACATTTACTGGCAGTTTATTCCACAAGAGAGGGGCCTGATAACTGAAGGCTCTGCCTCCCAAACTGGCAGCTGGTTCCACAAGAGAGGGGCCTGATAACTGAAGGCTCTGCCTCCCAAACTGGCAGCTGGTTCCACAAGAGAGGGGCCTGATAACTGAAGGCTCTGCCTCCCAAACTGACAGCTGGTTCCACAGAGAGGGGCCTGATGACTGAAGGCTCTGCCTCCCAAACTGGCAGCTGGTTCCACAAGAGAGGGGCCTGATAACTGAAGGCTCTGCCTCCCAAACTGGCGGCTGGTTCCACAGAGAGGGGCCTGATAACTGAAGGCTCTGCCTCCCAAATTGGCAGCTGGTTCCACAAGAGAGGGGCCTGATAACTGAAGGCTCTGCCTCCCAAACTGACAGCTGGTTCCACAGAGAGGGGCCTGATAACTGAAGGCTCTGCCTCCCAAACTGGCAGCTGGTTCCACAGAGAGGGGCCTGATAACTGAAGGCTCTGCCTCCCAAACTGGCAGCTGGTTCCACAGAGAGGGGCCTGATAACTGAGGGCTCTGCCTCCGATTCTACTTTTAGAAACTCTGGGAACCTATTTGTCTTTTAATTATCAACGAGACCACATCCTGCATCTGTCCCAGTAACCTGACAAGCAGGAATTTGATGTGTAAATTTAGCCTTTTGTCTAATCTCAACCCCAGAACATGTCAAAGTCAGACTATCTGATGTGACACCAAGTTTTTCACACTCCTTTGTCTACCACACCTCGAACACTGGAACTCATAATTGGTGGAACTGATAGCTGGAGGGGTGTGAGTACACCTCCTTGTCACGGCCGAGGTGCCCTTGAGCAAGGCACCATACCCCCATGCTCCCCGGGCGCTGTGAACAGCTGCCCACCGCTCCAGGTTGGTGTCTGTCTCTGAGTGTGTGACCCTGTGCATGTGCATGTGTGTGTCAACAGGTGCCAACCTGGATGGGTTAAAAGCGGAGGACAAATTTCGTGTGTATGCATGACAATAAATCAGATCTTAATTCTGCTTTGCAATCAACTTCAATAGGCAGGGCTACACATTCACACGTCTGTGCCAAGGATATTGTGAAAGTACCACCATTTGCAATGAAGCTCTCAGACAGTCTTGAATTGTTTGTTCTCTCTCCAGACACTGCTTTGTTATAATACGCTGATGACCTCAAGATTTGCATACCATTCTGAAGATCTATTCTGATTAGGGCTGGGGAACGATTAAAATTTTTAATCTAATTAATCTCATGATTTCCCTGATTAATCACGATTAATTGCATTTGTACGCAAAATCCAAAAATGAATTCAAAAGTAGTGTATAGCTTTTAGCATTTAGCTTTATTTTAAATGTGCTGCCATATGAATGAAAGTGCCATAACATTTGTTGTGCAAACACACTTTTAACATCAGCATCTTTCTGTAGTTTTTATGTAGAAGCCTCGCTCCACTGTCTGTTTCCTTGAATGACTTGCTGCTATCAGTTGTGTGTTTTGCCTTTAAGTGATATTTTAGACTGGAACTACTACGCTGAGAAGACAATTCAACTTGGCTGTAAATGCAGGAATTTTTTTTTAAATTTATTTTGAAATACGTGCCTTTTTGTTACATTACATTACATTACATTACGGTCATTTTGCAGACGCTTTTATCCAAAGCGATTTACAATAAGTGAAACAAGTAAAACAGGAAGTAGCGCCGGTTAGCTCCGTGAGCTTCACAGAGAGACCGAGGAGCACCTGTAGCGGTGATGTTACCTGCTAGTTTATTTTTATTTTATTACTCCATGCTTCGTGGTGTTTGCTGTAACTGTGAATGTGATGCAGAGGAGAAGTGGAAGTTAAAGCTGCAGTCTGCAACTCTTTTTCAAGCATAATGCCTGGAACTGTCCGGGGATTCTGAAAGTAGTACATTAAATACCCCAATACAAAAAAAAAAAGAGTTCTCTAGGTCCCCTATATGTCCCGCTAGGTCCCTCCAAAGCCAGCAGGTTTGTTTACAAAATTGCAGACCGGACCGGTAAAAGGTAACCAATCAGGTTTACGAGCTGGGCTCTGTTGCCTGTCAATCACAGATTGTGCACGCGCGATACAAGGTGGGCTCGTCCCCACGCTTATTTATCTAGACTATTGAACTTCATTACGGGCTAGTCTACTTACTGTGTCTTCCATGATCGCAAATGACAGGTGAGTTGATGAATGAGGAGTCGTGTAGGCGCATCTGGCGTGCACGTCTACGTGCACGAGTTCTCATGTGTTTTGAAGGGGCGGGACAGGAAGTTGAATAACTTTTTATTTTTCGGTTAAAAAATAAGCATTTCTTGCATTTTGCGACTACGGAGGTCACCGTTTTCAACTTCAAGCGTTCTGATAGATCATGTAAACTCTTAAAATGCCAAAAATTAGGACTTTACGTATGACAACAACAAATCTTGCAGACTGCAGCTTTAAAGAATCCTAGTTTTGACCATGAAGATTGCCTCTGGGGAATGACTCCACCATTGGTTGAGAAGCAGGCTAAAGTAGCCAGTATTACTTTGATTATTTATTGGTAACAGCTGAGAATGCTATTTCTTTAATAATTACAACAAATAATGTTGTCTTTTACTTTGTTTACTTGAACATTTAGTTCTACGATGTTGATGTGGCGTTAATAAACATCTGTGAAAAGAACCGGAGTCTCGCATCCAATCAATTGGCGGCATATTGGCAGTGTTTACAGATGACTTTGGTTCTGTCGAGTCCACCGTCTGGAAGAACTTTAAAATGAAAATGGCCGAGAAAAAGTTCTGTACCCTTCTCCATGTTTGCTGGATCTGCCGATTACTTTCTTTTCCTGTTCCACAGCAGACAGCAACAGACTTTTTTTACAAAATAAAAGCCTGTGAGCAACAGATTTTTACAATAATAAAATAAATAATAAAACCTGTGTTAATGTGCGATAAAATATTTATCGCTGTTAAATAATTAACAAGTTAACGCGATAATAACGAGTTAACTCCCCCAGCCCTAATTCTGATGTAACTCTGCTGGTTCCAGATCTGTGTCCATGATTTTATTTGAACAAAACACTTCTCACCTCTCCACAGCATGATGGCTACAATACAACACAATGCTTTTAGAAATATCTAACATCACTATCAAAAGATGCACTGTTTTAAACCCTGCCACTCTCCTCCCCACATCAGACGATGGAGAACAACACAACTGTGTAGCTGACCTCCAACAGGTTTGCTCCCCAAGACCGGATCTACTAGAAACACCATTAACAGACCCTGATTTGATTCTCCTTGTAGATGAATCTGCTTCATGCAACCCACAAAGTGGTTGCAACAAAGTTGGTTCTGTTGTCACTAACTACAAAACTCTTGTCTCTAGTTCACTCCCCTCTCACTTTCTACACAAGTGGCAGAACTTATAGCCCTGACAGAGGCATACAGACTGGCAAACAACAACACAGTAACTATCTACACTAACTCTAGATACGCATTTGTGTTGTGCATGATTTTGGCACTCTGTGGAAACAGACTATTCCTAAAATCCGACGGCAAACCCATTTTCCATCATGACAAAGTCGCAGCTCTATGTCATTTTGCTCCCAACGTCAATTGCTGTTGTCACACCGCGGTGAGGTCAAGTGGGTTTTTGTCTCGTCTTATGTCATGTTTCGTCATTTCCTGCTTTATTTTGAAAGGTTAACTCTCCTCTCGTTTCAGGTCACTTGCCCTTCCTCTCGTGCTCCAGTCTGATTGTCCTATGAATGATTCCACCTGTTCCCTATTATCCCGGTGTGCTTAAGAGTCTGCGTCTCCCCCGTCTTGTTCCAGTGTGTCGTATCTGTCCGATTGATGTGCATCACTCTCGCCTTTGTTCCAAGCCTAACCACAGCCACGTTTTCAAGTATTGCCTTTTGGTATTAGATTATTAGAAGAAAGATTTTTTGTTTTTCGATTAAGTTTGATAAATTAGTCCTGTTAAAGTAACAGAGTAAGTTTATTTTCATAGCATTCTTGTTTTTCCTCCCAGCTGGAGTGATTTCTGTTTTTGTAAATTTTCATAGTGTAGTTCCTCCGTTTTTTAGGAGAGGTGATTTGTTTTTTCCTCCGTAGCAGGAGTGACTTTTAGTTAAAGATAAAGTTTAATAGACCCTTTGGTTTGTTCCTCCGCATAGTGGAGTGATTTTGATTTCCTTGATAATTTTCATAGATATACTTCTCTATTTTGGAGAAGTGTATAACTATATATATATATATAATTCTATAGCCTGTTTTGTTTCTCTCTCTGGAGAGACGACAATAAAAGCTTTGGATATAACGTCTCCTGCTCCTGTGTCCTCCATTCCCTGGGTGTGACAGCTGTTTCTAAATGGCTTGCTCACACTAACAACACCTGTCTCTCTAGGAAATACAAGAGCGGATGCCGCTGCAAATAAAAGCTACACTTCAACCCACTACCACTGATCTTATGTGGTTTGTATCAATTCCCGTCCCTATTCCCACCTTCCTCGCAGCACTACAGGAAAAGACGTTGTAGCGATTCGATAATAAACCTTGCCTGCTTAAACATTTCTTTCCTCACTTTGAAAAATTGACACATGGGTTGGACCATGTGTCAAAAGGGGGAATGATGGATGCCATAACACAACACTGGTTCACCAAAGGATTTTCAGTTCATCCAGCAGAAGTTCTGTCAATTGTGTATGGTTTGTGCAACGAATAACGCAGGTAAAACCAAAACAATCACACATGCTGCTCACCCACCACAGAGAGACCATTTGAACCCTTAATGATAGATTTCATAGAACTGTCGCCAGCAGAAGGGAAAAATGCTGCTTAGTAATAGTTGACATGTAGACGAAATGATTGAAGTATTCCTAGCAAAACACCAAAGCAGCCAAGTGATAGCAAAGGCTCTGCTAACAGAGATTATTCCCAGATGAGGAATAACAACTAAACTGAGAAGTGATAATGGCTCTCACTTTGTCAATTCTGCAATAACCCAAATCAGATAATTTATTGCTATTAACCTCAGACAACATTGTGTATAACACCCTGCCAGTGGAGGTGCCGTGAACGAGAAAATGGCAAAATCAAAATTGTCCAAGTGTTGTGTAACGGGACTGCCATGGACAAAAGCTTTGCCTATTGTTCTTATGCATACGAGGAAAAGATCCAGAGTAAACATGAGTCCCTTTGAAATTCTTTTAGGAGTAGAGCCTGTAACCAGGCCACTCCCCTCCACTTGCCTATGTGAGGATGACATGCTACAATATTGCAAAAACTTATCCTCCTCTCTCAGTAGGTGAAATCAGCCCTTCCACCATCAGCTTCCACATCACTCCACGACTTCCAGCCTGACGACTGGGTGGTGATAAAAGACATAAGAAGGAAGCACTGGCATTCCAAACGGTGGTGAGGTTCATTCCAGGTGCTTCTGACAACGCATACCGCTGTGAAGATTTCCAATAGAACAACGTGGGTTCACGCCAGCCACTGCAGGAAGATGCAGGCACATATTGGTGTGGAATTGAATATCCAAGCTCTGATATGTAGAGACAACTCGCAGTCATAGTCAATGGGCCACCAGACCCATATGAAGCCCCACTTAACATGATGTCAGATGTTAAGACTGTCTCGTTGACCTCTTTAATGGAAGACAACCACTCCAGCGGCTTCAACGTCGCAGATCCCGAAGATGACACAGCTCAGCAAGCCCACGGACAATGTAATGACAACACTGCGTGCGCTCTAGCTCTTTTACACAAAAAGGAGCTGAAAATTCCTGGTGACTGTTGGGTGTGCCATGCTTTAACAGCGAGATGGCAAGCAAAACCTCTGACAGCAAATGTTGTGTTACAAGGTCATGTGAAAGAATCTAGGGGCAGAGATGATCATGGTAAATACACTGTTGCCCTGGGAATGATGATGTTACTAATTGCCGGCCAACAAATCCGAAATAATGTCCCGGTTGCTCCACATCCCAATATTACCTGTGCTGACTCCCATTCAACCCCAACTAACATGGCATTTGAAGTTCCTCTACAGCATGCAGAGACTTGTGTTTGTTCAACATCATCATCAGGTCCTTATCTAGGCCAATCAAGTTGTCAAACTAGAATATTTGTGAATACTACAACACCAACCAATTGTTCTCACAGATGGACTAATAACACCCTGACAAGATTTGCCTGTCCCTTTAGACCAGGGGTCATCAACCAGGGGTCCGCAGAGGTACTGCAGGGGGTCTGCCAATTCTTGTCATAGTAATAAAAAAAACATAATAATTATTTTGAGTAAACTTCAAACATTAATATTCAACAATAAGAAACCTTTACAAAAAAAATTTACAAATTAAATGATTCCAATGATGCAGTATTACATGACGTGACCGGCCGCTATCAGAGGGAAAAGAAAAAAAAAGCCGCAAAAGGTGTTCGCTACTAAATTAACGCTAGCTACTTGCTTGAACGAAGTGAATTGAAGCAAAGCAAAATGGATAAATTTATCATCGTAAAGAGGCCTCGAGTTCAAGATCCTGCAGCTACTCCATCCACCTCTGCTGAGGCCACAGGTGCTGGTCCCAAGGCTGCCTCCTCAGCAGCGCCTGCCCCAGGGGCAGTGTAAAAGCACAAGAGAGAGAAGAGTCAAAAATATTCAGAAATGTATTTGAAATCTGGATTTTCGTTCAAAGAAACCAATGGAGTGGAATTGCCGGTGTGTCTTGTCTGTGCCGCGACGCTATCAAATGAAAGCATGAAGCCATCGAAGCTGCCGCGACACTTTGAGACAAATAGAAAAATAAATTAGAATAGCTCGATGTGGAAAACGTTGGCAGCTAATATATAGAATAGAAATAGAATACAAAAATACTTTTATTTATCCCCCAATGGGGGAAATTCAAATTCGTCAAGTAGCTCAACATTTTTTTAAATATTTACAATGATTGAATTAACAACAATAATAATACTACTACTAACTAAATAATAATAAATGACTAAATGGCAAAATGAGAAGAACTCAGCAGTCACTGTTATAAAGCCTTATGGCTGTGGGAACAAAGGACGTTCTGAAGCTCTCAGTCCTGCAGCGCAGAGAGATGAGCCTCTCACTGCAGCTGCTCCTCTGTCCTGCAGGATGCTGTGGAGAGGATGTTTATTATTCTCCATCACAGAATGTAACTTCCTCCTCATCCGTTTCTCCACCACAGCACTGAGAGGGTCCAGCCTTCTGCCTACAACAGAACCAGCCTTCTTCACCAGTTTGTCCAGGCGCCTACAGTTTGTGTCTGTAGTGCAACTCCCCCAGCAGACAGCAGCATAGAACAGTGCACTCTCAATGATAGTGTGATAAAACATGCACTAGTGCTGGGCGGTATACCGGTTCACACCGAATACCGGTTTATAATTTCGTTATGATATGAATTTTTAATATACCGCCATACCGGTGTATTTGTTTACACAACGGGGGGAACGCTGCGTCGCGCGACATTGTTTGAGACGGGACCCTTTTCAGTGTTGCGCTTCTAAACACACATGTTTACTGTCTATGGGTGCGAGGTGGTAATAAGCACTTGCGTTACGCGAAGGTGAAGGTGGATAGGATAGACATGGAAAGTTCCGAAATCGAAGCTGCAGAACTAGTAGAACATGCTGACACAGAAGAACTTGTGCCAAAAAAAGGAGCCGGTGTTCTGTCGATTTCTCCTACTTGTCGAGAATTGCTACTTTGTGGTTTTGCGCATGCGCCAAGCCGATTTTCTAAATTTCGTTTTCACGCCCATAATGTTTTGCTACCCTGCGTCTTGGTGTGTAACTGTAACATCCTCAAAATCCTGATTATTTTATCTTTTGGAAGACATGCAAAGTAATAAAACACTTATCGTATTAACAAGCAGTTAGCTTAACATGCACAAATGGGGTGTCTGAAATACATTACATTACATTACGGTCATTTTGCAGACGCTTTTAACCAAAGCGACTTACAATAAGTGCGTTCAACATCGGTAGGCAAAAGAACTTCAGGTCACAAGAAATCATAAGTGCATTTCCTTCCAATACCAAACAGCTAAGAGCAAAACTAGTGCTAGAGTAAGTGCGATAAGTCAGGTACCTCAGCCTCTCACCAACTGCACACCAGTCACAGCGGGGTGGGGATGCAAACCCTGGTTCGGGTAGGGGAAGAAATAAAAGAGGTAAGAAAAGCAGGAATGGGATGCAAACCCTGGTTCGGGTAGGGGAAGAAATAAAAGAGGTAAGAAAAGCAGGAATGGGATTCAAACCCTGGTTCGGGTAGGGGGTAATGAAAATATAGAGGGTGCCAGTGGTGGAGGAAACAATAAGTGCGTAAGGAACTAGGACGGATCAGGGTAGTTTTTCCTGAAGAGGTGGGTTTTCAGCCTGCGGCAAAAGATGGGCAGCGACTCAGCTGTCCTGATATCAGTTGGGAGATCGTTCCACCATCGGGGTGCCAGAACAGAGAAAAGCCGTGACCGTGTCGATCGTGCGCAGGGACCCCTGAGTGACGGGGCAGCCAGGCGCCTGGTGGCCGCAGAGCGAAGTGGTCGGGCGGGGGTGTAGGGCTTGACCATAGCCTGGAGGTATGAAGGAGCTGCTCCTTCCACTGCCCTGTAGGCCAGCACCAGAGTCTTAAACTGGATGCGAGCAGCTACAGGGAGCCAGTGTAGAGAGCGGAGAAGGGGAGTGGTGTGGGAGAACTTGGGGAGGTTGAACACCAGACGAGCAGCAGCTTTCTGAACCAGCTCCAGAGGTCTGATGGCAGAAGCCGGGGCGCCAGCAAGGAGGGAGTTGCAGTAGTCCAGGCGGGAGATGACAAGAGCCTGGATGAGCACCTGTGCTGCCTTGTCGGTGAGGAAGGGGCGAATCCTCCGGATGTTGTAGAGGAGGAATTGGCAGGAACGGGTCACTGATGCGATGTTTGGCGAGAACGACAGTTGGTCGTCCAGGGTCACACCCAGATTCCTCGCGGTCCGGGTTGACAACACCACAGAGTCATCCATGGTGATGGCCAGGTCTCTGAATGGGCAGCCCTTCCCCGGGAGAAACACCAGCTTAGTCTTGTCCAGGTTGAGCTTAAGGTGGTGCATATTTGAGCATGTTGAATAAGTGGAAGGCGCCTATGAAAGTTACGTTATCCATGAGGCAGCGGCTTTTCTCTCTCACAATAAATACACAATTTTTCTCTTCTATATAAAAACATTAATTAATAACAGCGATGCTGTTTTTAGGAATGGAAGAAAACTGGACTACAGTTCACAAGTACCTTTCTGAGGGACACTTCTGTCTCTATTTAGGTGACTCTGCTCCATCACTGTCATGAATGCATTGAGAACAGGGGGAGCATTATTTGACAGGGTGTTATTGGATTATCAAAATGTGCTACCCTCTTAAATATTGATTAGAAAATGTTATGAACATGCTGCCATTCATCCTACAGTGGCAGTGAGGTGATAAGTCGTTTTACAAGAATGCATTGAGAAGGGGAATCATTATTTAACAGGGTGTTATTGGACTATCAAAATATGCTACCCTCTTAAATAAATCAATTTCATTACACTTTTTATAATTACACACATGAGAGACAAAAAAAACTTACTTTATGACTTTATTTGATATACAGAGATAGAAAACCATAAAGTAGCATTTTTTGATAGGGTAGCACAAATCGATAGACAAGCCTATCGTTTTTTGCGGCGGTAGCATTTCTCGATGAAGTAGCACAAATCGACAGAACACCGTGTCTATAGTTTGGAAGTTTTTTTGGTTTAAAAAAATCCGACGTCGACCAAACAACCATTTTATGCAATTGTTGTCGGGCTACAGTTGTCGCTGGAGGTGGCAACACGAGCAATTTGCTCCATCACCTTAGCCGTAAGCATGTCTTAGAATATCAAGAATCCATGAAGTTAAGGTCAGCACCCGCCACATCAGCAGGTAACACGGGGAAAGCAAAAGAAAAGTCGAGCCAAATGTCACTTCAAGACGCACAGTAAAAGTTCTGTATTTTGACTGCAATTGTGTTTGCATTCCGATTCCTCACTTCATTAGAATCATGAGTAGCACTTCTTTGTAAACAGCATCATTTTGTGGGGCGTTATTCTATGACGGTAAAATAGACCATCCTAAGTTAATCTACTGCAGTAATTCTGTTCTCAATCTCTAGAAAATGCTGTGAACACCTAATTATGTATGAAAAAGAAATACCGTGAAACCGTGATACCGTGAAAAAATACCGTGATATGTATTTTTGGTCATACCGCCCAGCACTAACATGCACATCATATCACTGCAGACATTGAAGGACCTGAGCCGTCTCAGGAAAAAGAGACGGCTCTGGCCCCTCCTGTACACTGCGTCTATGTTGGCAGACCACTCCAGTTTATTATCCAGCACCACCCCCAGGTATCTGCAGGTCTGAACAGTCTCTATCTCCCCTCCATCAATGCAGACTGACTGGTATGGGGTTTTAGATCTCCTGAAGTCTACCACTAGCTCTTTGGTCTTGGTGGTGTTCAGGAGCAAACAGTTCTTTTTGGTCCAGTCAGTAAAGGCCTCCACAAGGTCCCTGTACTCCTTCTCCTGTCCACTGCGCACACATGCCACAACAGCCGTATCATCAGAATACTTCTGCATGTGGCAGGACTCTGAGTTGTACCTGAAGTCCGATGTGTACCACTGCATGAAAAGAGGGATTTGTGGATGTATGTGGCCCCTTACATGTCCGCATACGTTAAGCCCCTGCATTTGCGGTGGTAAAAGTGAAAACTTGGCCCAAGTTGTCGCAAATTGACGTGGTAACTGCTCCCCCATGCCCCCCTCCCCTCCCCTACTTAGGAGAGCCTTTAATATGTAAATGCCAGTGATAAGGTCAGGAGCTGCCACAGTCATTTTCAAGTGGGGTGGGGTGAGGTGAGGTGGGGGGTGGGCAGGCCTGTTTCTACACGTTCATCACTATCACCTCCAACTCCAGCCAAGTTTGTTGCTGTGTTGTCTTGAAAAAGAAGAGGTGCACGCTGTCTGCTGGTGACAGGTGATGCATATCTGTTTTTTTTTCTCCCAAACACCTCTTTTGTAATACCGCTTTTTGTGGGCAAAATTCAAGGATTCAAAGGTTTATTGTCATATGTGCAGTTAGAAACGTGTTTCCCTGAACAATGAAATTATTTTCTTTGTTGCCCGCACTGGATGTCCAAATGTATAATAATAAAGATAAGATAAAGATAAAATAAGCATGCAACAGCAATATTCTAAAAGGTTTCTTAAATAAAATAGAAATATAGAAATAAAAATATAGAAATCTGGCCTGTATACATAATGTGCAGTAGTGCGCTCAGTGTTTTATTGTGTATGGCTTAATTCGGTGTCACAATGGTCACAATATCGCCGAGGTCTTTTCTTTGTCCTTGCAGAGTCCATTTTTGTGTCAAAACAGTGCAAATTGCCAGCTGTGGTCAGACAACATTAAATAGCAAAAGGACGGGAGGTTGTCTCGCGAGTATTCCGTGTAATGACGTATACGCATATGATTGGTGGAGCTTAACGGCTCGCATAAGCTCTCGTTCAATCACGTATGAGAAACATTGTGTCGTGCAGTGTAAACAAAAAGTTTAAGGAGCAGATCTGGCGGCAACAAGGCAGACAGAAATCGCTGAGGTCCCGTGCTGTGAAAACTGCCCTGGTTTGCGGAATACAATGGGCTGGAAGACTACTAGCTTTCAACTCCCCAGCAACTCTCTGCGGGTCTACAGGTTTGTGTGTTTTTTTCTACTTGCACATGACCATTTGATTGTTTAATTTTAGTCTTGTTGACACTGTACAGCACTTGGGACAGTTCTCGCTGATTTTAAATGTGCTGTATATTAAACTTACTTACTCACTTGCTTACAGGCAGATAAAATGAAAGTCCTGTTGAATGCTATGACCGGAATGTCTCGTATGGTGGCCAGCACTGTGGATACGGTCGTGGAGAGGGTTCTGGAGGGAATCGACCAGAGATTCGCTAGGTTGGAGGCAAGATGGCCGTCGAGAATGGACTGGAGTTACATTCCAGAGAAGGTGAAGAGCGCACCCCCAAGAGAAGGCGGATACAGAATCCGAAAATCGCGGTAAGAGTAGGTTATTGACTGTGGCTTTAGGCTAAACTCAACTTAATTGTGTCCATCACGTGAAAACCAGTGTGAGTTGCTTTATTTAAAAAAATGAATTTCGTGTTTTTAATTTATAGGAAGCAGTTCGCCGCCTGCATAACTCACCGTGGCATTATAATCCAGATCAAGGGTAAGAATAAGTGAATGTTCTCCCAATATCTAGTTGAGTTGGACCTGATGTTACGTTACGTCAATGCAGTTTTTTTTTTATTAACCATAGGCCTATTGTTTTTACAGGCTACTGTCACCTCACAATATGGATGTAACGAGTCGCTTGAAGGAGGCGGTGTCAAACAGTCCGAACTTCAGAGAGGCAGACGGGGACACTATCGAGGGTGAGCGGCGCTGACTTTTACCACGGTTGGCACTGACACTTTTAAGCACTGGTCATTTTATTCATTCCTCTTGTTTGTTTTTTTTAGCAGCGTGACGGACCTGTGTGCTGTGCTACAGGCACGTCTTGAAGCCAACCCGAAATACTCACAGTCTCACCACAGAAGAGTGAAAGAGAGTAAGAACATATACGCTGTCAACATGACTTTCGTTACTTTATAGACAAGTTGTCAATATGCTGTGCATGGATAGACTATGTTTTGATTATTTATTGGTTATTCCAACAGCTCCCAGAAGCCAGCTTCTGATCCAGGATGAGGACGTCTGACAACTCCCGCAGACCCTGCAGGGACCGGAGTAATGCGGATTCCAAACGGCGGCGTTTAGGCTTATTGTGTATATTGTAGGCTACAGCAGTGTGTGTGTATATAGTTTTCAATTCTTTATTATCAATATGGTTCTTATTACAATGTAAGCTATGTACATTGTGTGGTGTGGCAATAAAAGCGCTTTAAAAAAAAAAAGTTTCCTTTTTCATTTCCTCAATAGATTCACGTCATTCATGCCTGCATTAGCCTAGTCATAGTGCAGCTTATAAGAATGACGTGAATATATGAAGTACACAAACATCCCAGGAATATTAGTAATCATAATCACAATTATTAATCATAATTGCTGAGTGATATGCCCATATAAAGTATGCATATATTAACCTTATTGGCCAATGGGCGGTCAGCTTTACAGGAGCTTTTTTATGTAATCACGTGCCTTTTTTGTCCAATACCAGCGAGGCCAGTGAGAGGTCCAGGCACTCTCACAGCAGGGTGCTAATCGCTGGGCCATTAGCACCCCGCTGTGAGAGCCCGCCGCGAGTCGGGTTCGTTTCCGACGATTTTCTCGCTCAACAAACTTAAAGTTTGTCTGCCTGCAAGCGCCCAGGTGCGTCCGAAAATTAGGCAAATTCGCGGATGTTCACTGCCGTCCACAGTGACACAAATCCCTCTTTTCGTGCAGTGTACAGGGTGAAAAGAAAAGGAGCCAAAACAGTACCCTGCGGAGCCCCAGTACTGCAATCCAGTGTTCCAGAAACACATTTCCCCATCCTGACATACTGTGGTCTGGCAGACAGATAGTCTATAATCCATTATGTCAGGGAGGGGGCCACACCCATACCGAGCAGCTTGTCTTTCAGTATGGGAGGCCGTATGGTGTTGAAGGCACTGGAGAAGTCAAAGAACATGACTCTCACATATGAACCAGGCACATTCAGATAAGCATATGCCCGATGCAACATGTACAGAATCGCGTCTTCCACTCCTTTGTGTTTCTGGTAGGCAAACTGGAGGGGGTCAAGAGCCTCAGCAACCTGCAATCTCATGCGACGAACAAGAAGTCTCTCCAAGGTCTTCATGATATGAGATGTCAAAGCCACCGGTCTGTAGTCATTCAGCTCCACCGGTTGCCCTAATTTGGGCACCGGTATGAGACAAGAAGTTTTCCACAGCACCGGGACTTTTTCCATGTGAATGCTCATATTAAAGAGCCTCTGAAGAGGGACTGCTAGTTGACCAGCACAGTCCCTCAGAAGCCTTGGACAGACTCCATCTGGGCCTGCAGCCCTCCCTGACTTAAGTCTCCTGAGCTCAGCTCCAACCTCCTCTATAGTTAGACACAGAGGTTGTAGTGGAGGGATGGCGACAGGAGTGATGTTGCTATCAACCATAGAGATGGGGGTGGGGGTGCAGCTGGACAGAGGAGGGCTAGTGGTGGGAGTTGCTGCAGAGGTGGAGGAGCAGCTGGACCGAGGAGGCCAGGCGGTGGGAGCAGCCACAGAGGTGGATGTGCAGCTGGGCTCTGGACCTGGTGGTGGAAGCTGCCGTAGAGGTGGATGTGCAGCTGGGCTCTGGATGCCTGGTGGTGGAAGCTTCCGCAGAGGTGGATGTGCAGCTGGGCTCTGGATGCCTGGTGGTGGGAGCTGCCGCAGAGGTGGAGGTGTGGCTTGGCTCAGGAGACCAGGCGGTGGAAGTTGCTGCAGAGGTGGAGGTACAGCTGGACAGAAGAAGCTTGTTGGTGACAGCAGAGGTAGAGGTGCAGTCAGGCGGAGGAGGAGGCTTGGCGATGCAGGTTGCCATTGAGGTGGAAGTACAGCAGGGCAGTGGAAGCCGTATAGAGGAAGCAGCTGGTGGGGGTGGAGGGAGCAGCAGCAGAGGAGGGAAAAGCCACACTGTCAAACCTGTTGTAATAATGGTTGAAAGTGTTGGCTCTGTCCACATCACCTTCTACAGACTGAGGCTACGGCTACACGAAAACGAAACGAGGTTTTTTTTGAAAACGGGTTCGAAAATTCTTGCGACCACACGGAAACGCGCTGCTGGTCCAGACGAAAACGATGACACGAGGCAGTACACACGCCGCTGTGTCACGCCACGCAGTGAGACAATAGAGAAGTGTTAAAATTGGCTCCCAGCGTCAACGTGTGACTGACGCAAAAACGTTTTAGCTGTAACAATGGAAACGAAACGAGGCCGTTTTCAAACTTTCCCACTCTGGAACCCGTTTTCAAAAACTATCGTTTTGGGGTAGTGGGAACGCCGGCTCCGTGTGGCCGCGACAGCGAAACGATAAGAAAAAGTATCGTTTACAGTGAAAAACGTTTCCGTGTAGCCGCAGCCCAAGAGTTCTTCAGTCTGTATCCAGTGATGGTCCTCATGCCCCTCCACACCTTCTTGGTGTTATTGTTCTCCAGCTGTCTCTCCACCTTTTTCTTGTACTCCACCTTAGCTCGACGTAATGTCTTTTTAAGCTCCTGCTGTACACTCCTCCGCCTTTCTCTATCCCCATTCTGGAACGCCCTCTTTTTCTGGTTCAGGAGGTCTTTGATGTCACTGGTGATCCATGGTTTGTTATTTGGATAGCACCTTACAGTCCTGACTGGAATCACAGTGTCCCTACAGAAGTTAATGTAGTCTGTGATGGTGCTGACCCTCCTGTCCATGTCAATGTCCATTTCTTCTTCCTCCAGCAGTACAGCCCAGTCTGTGACATCAAAGCAGTCTCTCAATGCATCACTCGCCTCTGGTGACCACTTCCTGAAAGATCTGGTAGTAACAGGAAGTCTTTGTACACACGGTCTGTATGTGGGTTGTAGATAGACCATGCTGTGATCAGATCTACCCAGTGGTGGAAGAGACACTGTCCTGTAAGCCTCCTTCACATTAGCATAGAACAGATCTAATGTCTTTTCTCCACCTGTTGGACAGTCCACATTAGGGCTGACGGCAAATAATCGATTGGTCGTTGGTCGACCAAAAAAATTACCAGTCGACTAAATTCCATTGGTTGATTGGTCGCAGGAAAAAAAAAAAGCCGCGTCTCGTCAAAGGGCTCCCGGGACTTTTAATTTGAAGGGCTTGACAAAGGAAGACGTCAAACAAATCAAAACGGTAATTTCGTGTCACAAGAACAGAACGATCAGTTAGCGCGTAACCCGTCCTGGGGTAATGTCCAAGGAGTTCGTTGCGCAGGGCACACTTTGCAGCGGTGCATCAATGCGGCTCTTAAAAAAGATCCCATTTGCCGTGTCATAGCAGCTACCAGACGTCTTGTTGGACATTTTAAGAAAAGTGCCAAGGCTACAGCGGCTCTCACTGAAAAACAAATACAACAGAACGTTGTTGAACACAAACTCATCCAGGATGTCTCCACGAGATGGAACTCCACTGCATGTTGGAGCGCCTTCTGGAACAGAGGTGGCCGGTCAGCGCTGTACTTTCTGACCCCGTTACCACACACAGATCACGGCCGCGCTGTCATCCTCGCGCAGCAACAGGTTTATTTATTTTATTTTGGTGACGTCTTTTCACGTTTATGAGCATGGGCAGCGTGGCAGAGAGATGCATTAACATCTTGTGAAAGCAACTCGGTAAGTGTGACCATCGGCTTCAGCACCGACACTGTCTGTTATCCTCCATTGGACCGTGGTGAGATCCAAATCGCGGTCAGAATGTTCAAACTCCGCCTGTCTTTCTGATTATTTTTTGTGACACATTCAGAATGTCAAAATCTGAAATAATTTGCCCGTGTAAAGAGAGGGCAGACTTGAAGCACCCGGCTTGTGCGCTGGTAAAATTCTGCTTGTCAGCCAATGGTCACTAACGTCGGGTTTTTTCTCACTCTCAGACAGAAGAACTGAGCAGTCAATTGATTTTTGTGTAGGCTATAGGCCTAGTGTTTAGACGAACCAGGAAACATTTTGGTAAATGCGCATAGATGCGGCAGCCGGGCATTAAAGGGAAATGTTGTTTAAAAAAAAAAAAAAAAAAAAAAAAATCAATTTTTTTTTAAATTTTAAAAAAAATTTTTTTTTTGGGGGGGGGGGTCGATTAGTCGATTAATCGGAGTAAATGACGACCACTGGTCGACCAACAAAATCCTTGGTCGTGGACAGCCCTAGTCCACATACTGTACAAAGCCAGTCAGGCAGGAGGATAGAGAGACGTGGTTGAAATCTCCTGTGATTGCAATGAATGCCTCAGGATGCTGGGTCTGTATCCTAGCAACGGCGTCATGGATGACGTCACACGCCGTTGTAGGTGCCGCCCTCGGTGGAATGTAAACAACGATGACGATTGTGTATGGGAACTCTCTGGGCGCATAGAATGCACGGAAACCAACTGACAGCAGTTCAATGTCTGGACAACAAACCCTCTCCTTAACGGTCACATTGCGGGGGTTTACCCATCTCTGATTAAAGAACAGTATAACACCCCCTGTTCGGCTTTGTGGTTTATCCCCGCCGAAGAGGGTACCGGAAGAGCAAGATGACGCTGTTATAACTCAAGTTTCCAATGTGTTTTATTTTCTTTGGTTGATTTCACATTTGAGCACCTGCAGGTTATAAACCTGTGGAATAAACACCAAGTTGTGCTATACATTAGATGCCATAATTCACATATACTGTACATAATAAGCAAATCCATATAAATACACAGAAAAGCATTTCGTCCTGCGTGATCCAGGCTTTTCTTCTTGCTCGTAAGAGGGTTGAAGCAACGCCTTCATGATTTTCTCCATGGGCTTCGTTGACCAGTAAGGATGCGAGCCATGACTGGTATGGTATCAGTGGTACAGACACTTTGTCTGCGTCCAAAGACTGGATTCTCCCCCCACAGACAAGTAGACCCGTGGTTGGTTCTTTTTGAATCACTAGGCGGTCAAGCGTGGTGTCCTGAAATTTAACACCATCTTGGGCCTCAAGGGCCAAGAAGTTGAAAGCACCAGCTCTTTCTTTGGCTGAGAGGTATATTTTTGCCTCCCACTTTAAGGCTCCTGGGGTCTGGGTGTGTCTACTCAGCCAGATGTTCACTGCTCTCTTCAGCCAGCCGACAGCCCCACATAGGCGTGTCAGAGAGCTGAATTTCTTGGGTTCGATCAGTTTCACGAGAGCTATGATGTTTGGGGCTGGCCATTCCCAGGGCTGAGCTGCAGCTGACATGACTGTTGCTGAGAATGCCTTCCTTTGAAGTGCTGCAATATCTCCAGTGACAGAGGAGATGACTTCTCCGGCAGTTTTCACGGGCCAGTCTTCAAATGGGAGCTTTAGGAATCCAGGGCCTTCCTGCCATGCTGAACCTTCTGCCAAGTCCTCAGGAAGGGCTCCCTTTGTGATGAGGTCAGCAATGTTTGCTTTCCCTTCTACCCATCTCCAGCTGTCGACAGGTCCGGCCTTTTGGATCTCTCCTACCCGATTGGCAAAGAAGGACTGATAGCCATAGCTATCCTTTTGGATGGCTCCTAGAATTGTCTGGCTATCAACTAGGTGGACCCACTTGTCGACTTGGATGCGGCAGTGCTTTTCGAAGTAGGACCTCAGGCGTGTTGCGAACACAGCCCCGCACAGCTCTGCTTTGATGGCATCACCTTTTTGGTCTAATGGGGTGAATTTGGCCTTGGATTCGACTAATTTTACAACAACTCCTTCCGCCGTCTCCCAGCGGAGGTACAGAACGGCTCCGTATGAAGCTTCACTGCCGTCAGAGAAGGTGATGCCCGTTGGACGGCCTACGGCTCCAGGGGGAGTAAGGCTCCTGTCGAACCTCACCTGGCCAAGTCGCACACACTGCTCGAAGAGGGTTATTGCAGCCTCCCGGAGATGTGGTGAGAGGGGGTCGTCCCAGGTGTCTTTAGCAGGACGGTCTTTTCCTGCCTCCTGAAAGGACTCTCTCACGAGCATCACACCCTTTTGCTTGACAGGTGAAGCTAGGCCAATAGGGTCATAAAACCCGGCAATTTGACTTAGCAGCACTCGGCGGGCGAGAGGGTCAGGGGTATTTGCACGAACCTCTTCCTCTTGCAGGTCCAGCCCGGTTCTTATCTTTCCCCGCCGCTTTGAGAAGTTCACTGATGTCAGTAGACGGAGTTTATCTGATTCTGGCTCATAGCCTAGTCCGAGTGCCTTATTGTCTTCGTCCCGCATCTGATTTGGGGGCATTAGGGTCTTGGGCTCTATTGCTCTGTCATTACTGGAACTGTTGGATTCTTCACCCCTCCCACTTTGACCGGTCAGGACCCAGGGTTCGAGTGAGAAGCCTCCTGCTTTTAGGACCTTTTCGACTCCTTCAGTCATCCTAAGTAAAGCTTGGAGGTCATTGTGGGAGGTTAATATGTCATCGACATAGCAGTCCTCTGTCAAGATGCGGCGCTCTGCGATCATAGATGTAAACTGGGGCAGGTTAGCAGTCTCCCTCATGGCCACTTGGGCAATGCAACCGGCAGGCTTGTCACCGATGTTGACCCTGACAACAGCATACTCGCTGATCTCCTCTTTGGGGTCATCCCTCCAGAGCAATCGGTGGAGGTGTACTTCCTCATCTTTAAGCCACACCGAGTTGTACATTTTCTTGACGTCGCCGAGGGCTGCGTACAACCCACTCCTGAATCTCAGGAGGACACCTCGGATGGAGTTGAGAATGTCAGGGCCTTTATGGAGCAGGTTTTTCAGGCTCATCCCCTTGAACTCCTGGCTACTGTTCCAGACTATCCTCACTGGCGTGGAGCTGGAGTGAGGATTGGGAGCGACCAGGTGGCTGATATATCACACTGGCCCGTTCCAGTCCTTGATCTGCTCCCTGGTAAACTTGACAGCAGCTCCTCTTGACACCATGTCATGGATCTGCTCTCCATATGCCGCCTTCCACATCGGTTCTTTTGCCAGCCGCGCCTCAGTGTTCCGGAAGGTTGTTGGGTTGGCCTTCCAGGGGTAAGCTGAATCCCAGTGTGGAGCATCACTGTGCTTATCTGCCAGGACATACGAGAGACAGCCTTTTATTTTTTCTAGGTCCCTTTCTTCTCCAAGGGTCATTTCTTGGCCACCTGGAGAACATTTGCCGCACTTGCAGCTCCCGTATTTTGGGTTGCATGCTGCCCCGATACTGTCCCACTTGAACCATTCAAGAACCTCTTTGTTTGTGGCAGTGGTGTAACTGGGAATGACTGTCTGAGCCAAGTCCTCAGCCGGGCTCACAAGAACCTCTCTGTAGAGCCTAGAAACGGTCCTCATTGTCCGAGCAAAGTGGGTTTCAGACTGGTGGAGTGTCAAGGCCACAGACTCGAAGAGGTCGGGGTGGGTGCCACCAATCGTTTTGCCAAGGGGTCCATCCCAGAGGACGAGATCGCCCTCCCTCTTCAACGGCTGTGGAACCAGACGACCCTCCCTGTGACTTATTAGGAGGTCGATGGTCTCAGGCCGGGCCAGCTCTACTGCAGCAACATCTGGGAATATTTTCTGGAGCTGCTGTGGGGTGACCGGGTGGCTGACATCGGCAATGCTTTCCAGCCCATAACAGAGCAACTTGTGTTCTGCTACCGTTCCCTTGGTGGTCTTCACTCTCAGGCGAAGAGAGTACCTTTTGGTTCTGACCGTCTTAGTCATTCCTCCGACACCATGCACCATCAATTGAATGCTCTCACCGTTCAATCCGAGCCTCTGGGCAGCACAATGGGTGATGTAGTTGGTGTCGGAGGCGAGGTCTATCAACGTATCAATGAGTTGACCAGAGTTGGTGGTTACTTCGAGAAGCATCATCACCACTGGGTACTCTACTGGCCCTTTCCCAGCAGAGCAGGTTATGGCGGAGGTCTTGTTCGAAAAGGCCTTCCTAAATTCTTCCCGGAGCTCAGGGGAAATTTTTTCCAGAAGCTCCTCCTGCTGACTGGTGAGGCCGAGGCCTTTGCCATTTGCCTTTCTTCTGGTACTTTCCAGAGGCATAGACCTGGGGCACAGCAAGTAGTTGTGGAGATCTTCATTTCGCCAGTCTGCCTTAGTGCAGACGAACTTTTTGTTGCTGCAAACACTCTGTGAATGGGAGCCAAGGCACTGCGAGCACAGCCTGTTTGAGAGGAGATGGCCTTTCTTAAGGCTAAGATCCATCCCTCGGAAAGTGGTGCAAGCGAAAAGTCTACCTGCGTGAGCTGTATCAGAGCAGGCCGTGCAAGCGCTAGCCTGTGACCTTGGCTGGGACCACTTTTGGCTTGAGGTGGCCTTGGAAAATGCCTTTTTGGCTGACTTATCCACCAATGACTTTGCCGGGGGGTTTCCTTCTCTGAGACTCTCATCTAACTGGTCCAGCTCCTCCAGCAAGGTCTCCTGTTTCTGGAGGGAGAGCAGCAGGCAGTCAAAGTGGGTTTGTGGACTGAATCCATTTAGAGGTTCTGCTTTAAACTCGATCCACTTCTCCTTTAGTGAGCTCGGCAGCTTTCGCTCCAACGATTGGGCGACAAGCCGGTTCTTTAAAACGTCCTCCTCTCCGAGTATCACCAGATTGCTAAGGGCTCTTTCCACGGCCTGGATTAATTCAATTGCCTTCCGGGGATTATTTCCCTTCACGGGAGTTAGGCTTTCAACATCCTCAGCAATCTTTAGAACAATCCTTGCCTTGTTCCCAAAGCGATTGTCAAGGCGCTTGAACATCTCATCTGGTGTTGAACAGCTGGGAAGGACCAGGTCCTTTTTCACTCTCTCGCTCAGGCTAGCCAGCAGGTGGAAACGGGTTATTCCGGCAGTCCTTGTCGGGTTTCCTAGACTCTCCAACTCCGCCCACTCGGCCTTCCAACAATAATAATCAGTCATGTCTCCAGAAAAGACAGGCAGTCGTGTTCTTTCAAGACTGATCTTTGGCTTTGAGATGGTAGGTGATGGAGAGGCCTACGAGACGCTGGGTTGGTTCATTGTTTGCTGCGCACCAGTTACAACAGGTTCCGACTTGGGCATGCGACTTAGTCCTCTCCAGTTCAGCTCCCAGTCCCGTGCCCTGCACCTAAGTTTGTAAATAGCCTGCTTATGAGCGGAGACCTTGTCGGAGCTAGCACCTTTCCCAAGCTAGGACCTTTTGCTCCAGCTCGTGGATCCCTTCCCGAAGGCCATCACGCAGGGCTTCAAACCCATGCTCTGGCAAGTCAGCTACGTTTTGTTTTCCATCTCCTTGCATTTCTCCTCTGTCCCCTCAATGTGGAGCAGAATCTCAGGTTTTGCGAACTTGGTGTACAGGATTTCTCTAGCGAGTTGGAGGGTGTCCCTGTAGTTGGCGAGACACTGCTCTACTTTTGGTTTTGTCTTCATTGCCTCATCTTCACTGCCCTCCACGTCTTCCAGGGCCTCCAAGAGAGCTAGCGCAGTGTCATGCATCCTGCTGAAATCCGCACTTAGTGCACGCATCTCCTCTGTAAGGGCGCCTTTCTCCATGATGTCAGCAGTGAGAGATAGCCTGTTGGCTCTTCTGGTGAATGCAGCCTGTGCAGAGGACTTCTTTCCTTTTAGATCTGAAATTGCAGTGGAATCCATTTTTTTTTGGTTTGTTTTGGTGTTTTCTGATGTTTGTTGAGGTGAGGGTTATTGAGGTTTTTCCTCTTCTTTCTTGATGGCACCTCGGTTTATAACTGTTCGGCTTTGTGGTTTATCCCCGCCGAAGAGGGTACCGGAAGAGCAAGATGACGCTGTTATAACTCAAGTTTCCAATGTTCCAATTTTATTTTCTTTGGTTGATTTCACATTTGAGCACCTGCAGGTTATAAACCTGTGGAATAAACACCAAGTTGTGCTATACATTAGATGCCATAATTCACATATACTGTACATGAATAACAAGTGCAAATTCACTGCAATATAAATAAGCAAATCCATATAAATACAGAGAAAAGCATCCATAAAGCTATAGACTCTTATTTAAATATGCACCAAAAAACATCAGTAATTAGTATATAAATATCTGCAACTTGTATAAATAATTCATATAAATCAATTTGTAAAGCATAACCAACTAAACCCACAAATATGCACAACAGTTAATTTATCTAAGCAACAACAGACATCACATATCATCCATTGCATTACAGACAACACCAGAGCTATCACCACAAACAGTGTTGGGTAAGTTACTTTAAAAATGTAATCCGTTACAGTTACAAGTTACCTTGTTTAAAATGTAATTGTAGTGTAACTTTTTGGATTACTTTAAAAAAAGTAATGTAACTAATTACTTTTGGATTACTTTTACCTATTTATGGTATAGGATAATCTGTATATTATCTGTATGATTCCATCTGTATTTATCACAGTTATTTATACCATGCTATTTTTCTTTTCATTGTACTGCCATAACTACATTATACATTCTCTGCACATACATGCATTTCCCTAGGTAATTTATCTATTCTGCACATATCTATTAACCATCTTTCCTTACACTAGCTGTAAATAACTGCATTTTATCTCTAAATACTGCATGTTGTACAATTGATTAATAATAAATTAATAAATCAATCAATAATTAAATAAATAAAAGGGGCCAAAGACCAGAGGGGAACCCTCAGAGCCTTCTACGCCTTCAGAGAAGGCCTTAAAAAATTCAGAACAAAAACATATTAGTATTAAATAATAATATATGTATACATAAAAAAACTCAATCACTCTCATTTAATTTAATACAATACATTTAATACTACATTCTCGCTAATCCAGACATCCCAAGTCTCCCGGAAGTTCCGGGAGTCTCCCTGATATTGATAGTTAATCACGGATGCCCGCGAGTCGGATAAAATATCCCGGATTTTAGACTATTCGAGGGAGTGTTTTTTTTTGTTTGTTTTTCAATGCGAGTGAGAGCGTGCAGGCAACACAATAACTCGTGCACCATGCGCGTTTGGACTGCGCAGGCACGAGAGAGAGAGAGAGCGAGAGAGAGGGGTGTGAGAGGTTGCTTGTGAAACCTGTGCGTATCTGTTCAATGCGATGCTCTGTTCAACGAGCGTTCAGGGCGACTGCTTGTCAGAGGGCGCGCTGATTGGTTTAGTCAGCAAAATAAGCCAATAACGTTCGGTGTGGGAGGGCTTTGATTTACTCTCTGACAGTCACCTAAGTTACCGCTCAAAACTGTGCATCCTGCCAAATGGCAGAGGGTGAATCCTCGAGTAAAAACCGAAAATATAAGACTCATTTTACAGCAGAATATACTAAAGTATATCCATGTCTAGTGAAGGTGAAGAATGATGACACCGTGGCGAGGTGCACTGTATGCAACAGTGACTTCAGTATTGCCCACCGCGGACTTAATGACTGTAAAACATGTGGAGGTAGGCTAAGTTGAACGCACCATCATCTGCATTTTATTTCTGTAGGTTAAATGCTGTTATAAAATAAAGCAAAACGTATCAAACTCTTATTTAAAGTATCAATACACATTTAGTTACTAAATTGTGTAGTCCTATATCTAACTAGCCATTTTTCAAGCCTTTTGAAAAATCCCCAATTTAATATCTTGATAATAAATAGGATAGATAAATATGCAAAATAAATTAAGCGTAAATTAATTAAATAAAATATGTGGGGGTGTGGGGGTGTGGGGGGTGTGGGGGGGGGGGGGGGGGGGGGGGTTCGATAAGCATCTCCCTGAAATGAAATTTTGGAACTTGGGATGTCTGCTAATCTATGTTCCAAAGTTAAGTTTACTGTCAAATTCACATCGGCAATGAAAGGGTTACTGTCCTGAAATCAGACTATCCAATCAGAATCGTCCATCTCTATCGAAGCAAGATTAACCAGCTCATTAATTGGTTAGGACTTCACGCATCTCGGGGAAGGCCAAGCTATGTGTTTTGGTTTGGAGAGTGATGGGAAAATTGACCAATCACGGTTTGATTTGAAGTGGGCGGGACAAAAAAAAAAGATCGTAGGCCTTCATGAAGTCCAAAAAGCGTGCAGAGTGGAGCGGTTGAGAGACAGTGCACAATATGGCGACCGTTGACGTTCAAACTTTTGTGTGTGCGCCAGTACTTCCGGTGAAAACTTCCGGTGATTTGACAGCTAGATGATAATATAATGTAGCTAAAAAGACTAGCTTTCTTCAGTAGCCTAATGCTTACCGATTTAGCAAGCCTAGCAGCCTAGTTGCTAATGCTAGCCGCAACCATACCCGACGTCAAGGAGTTGGCTGAGCAGGGGCAAGATTATGGAGGGGCTGGCAGAGTTAACTTCATAATGGGTGAGTGCAGGTTTCATTCACTTGTTTTCATTCTTTCACAGGATTGATTCACTTCATTGGTTTATACGATTGCTGGCCGCCGAGCCATTATGTGTCTGGGTTTGTGTAGGTTACTGATCATGGTTGTTAGCAGTCGATAGTCAGGTTGTGTGATGTGTGGGTGAGTGTGTATTTTTTCTATGGATGCGTGCCATTGACTGTATGAGCGGTCTGTGCTCGTTTTTTTATTTATTTAATTAGATTGGAGATACTTTATTAATCCCGAAGGAAATTAAATTTTGACGGAAGACGAGACCAATGTTGTGGCTAGCTTGATAGCCTTTTTTCCCGCAATGATTTTTTTTCTTCAGCAATCGAGGGCTGAGGTGAAGGCCCAGCCGTAGTGCTCACGGTTTGCTGCCAAAGACGCAACCTCGCACAAATTGTAATCCTGTTAAGTAACCCCCATTCTCACTGAATGTAACTGTAATCTGAGTACATCGTTTTTGCTTGTACTGTAACGGATTACAGTTACTTTTATTTTGTATCCTTTTACCGTAACGCCGTTACATGTAATCCGTTACTCCCCAACCCTGACCACAAATAGCACAAATAGCAGCAACGGGACCCTTTTACCAATGCCAAGTGAGTAAACCACATCACCCATCATGCACCACCGGAAACAATAGACTATGGCCCGACTACAACACCCAGGATGCACCGCGAATCAGGAAGTAGGCTCGTAGTGGTAAACGCGCTTCGTTTCAAAATGTTTGTACCGTCAAATCAGACCAATAACTTAACCAGTAATCAGCGGATAAAAACAATGCACTCGCCAAGCGACCACAGTGAAAATGTTATAAAACATCCGACCAGTTAAAAGACTGGCAGCAGCCGATCAAGCAGTTAAAACAACCAGCGAGAGAATATTAAAACCCAGCACCTTACCGGTGACGTGCGTTGCTCTTCAGGCATGCAATCAGATTCTGTGTTTCTCTGTGCGTGCACGCTCCCGCTTATCTACGTGTCATTTGGATTATTAGCAGCATTTACAACCAACGGCAAGCCAGTACTCCAAAACCAGGTAAGTGCCCCCTCCCACCTTATCAGCTGTACTGCATTTTGTCTGATCACCCGTGAGTTCACGTTGTTTACCCACCACCAGTGACAGTGCGCGCAACACCCCCGCCTTTCCGCCGCTCGTACTCAGGTCTCGATCTGCTCGTACGGCTGTGAAGCCGGGTATGTCCACAGATTCTATAATACTACCAGATTCGCAACTCACGGTGCATTTCCGGTTTCCAACGAGGCGATTTTGGTTGCAGTTCCACCCTCTTTCCACGTGGGGCGCTCAATTTTTGGAGACCAGAATGAATGGAGTCCTATGGAGCTATACGCCCTAGCGTGCCCTTATCTCAAGATATAATTTTTTCTCTAGTAATTCGAATGTTGTGTTCGAAAGAGGATGTTTAGAAAATACCCATGGCTGAGTTTTAGATTTTTAGAGCCACTCATTTGCTTAAAAAAAGGATTTTAAGTGTATATGACGTCATACATAGCTTATGACCGGAGATGCCGCTTTACGGCAACAATCCTGCTTGTTGTTGGTCTCAAAGGCAGCAGCGTTTTCAAGGAAGAGCTGTAGTAAGAGAGAATCTGTGGTAACATAAGCGGAAAAAGTCCATCTTAATTCTGTTGTCGCTTGGTATGGAGCCAGACGTCAAGCGGTGCCTCTGGTCGTAATTCATTCTTTCGCCGGTCGACCAGCTGTCATTAGCACAATGCTAGCGCGTTGTGGACAACAAGAAGCCAACCTGTAAGAAATCAAAGGGATATATGTACTCGTTCAGTAGATTTTTGACTTGAAACCCATGTTGAGCGCTCTTGAGGAGACTTAGGTGAAACCGACCATTTGTAGCATCTAGCTCTATTGGGCCCAATTCATACTGGTCTCCACCGACGCGCCCAGTGGAATTCTGGTGGAACTGCAGCCAAAAAGCCGGTACAATGAGGCTTAATAGTAAGTGGCAAGGCTGTTAGATAGATAGGCTGTGGTATGTCCACACATGAGTCCGGTGTGTTGTCGTTCAGCCAGGACTCAGACAGACAGATCAAACTGCTCTCCTTATACAGCCGTTGGTTCCGCCTCTAACTCATCACACTTGTTTGGCAGTGAGTTAGCGTTTCCCATGATCACCGAGGGCAGAAAAGGTTTGTACCTCCACCTCCTGTTGTGCCTCTTTGCCTTTAGTTTTGCTTCAGCTCTGCATCCACGGTACAGCTTTTTAAGCTCGGTCGGAATTGGATGTTTAATTCCGCGTCCAATCCTTGACAGTGCCAACAGTTCTTCTCTTGTGTTCACTGCTTTAGTAGTAGTGCACAATGTCAAAAAATTAATTAAAACAAAAAAGCAGATCAATAAAAATAACTAAAATTGTTTAGATAGAAACTAAAAAATTAAAAATGACAAATAATCATATAAACGATGAGAAAAATTGAGAGCTACACAGACTTGCTGCCAATAAGGTCGGCGCATACAACGAAATATTATATATTCAAGGAGAAGAATGTAAAAAAAAAAATGTAAAAAAAAAGTGGCTGTACACTGTATGGCACAGTGACAGGAAGTCAATCTGAACAAGACTTTTGTTGAGGCAGAAGCAAAAGATTGAGTGTACATCTCAAAATTTAAAAAAAAATGAAAATAAGGAAAAAAGAGAGACAGGATCTGCGACTAAGGACAAACTTAGTGCTGTTGTAGAACACATTTCTCCAACATGTGAGCAAGTCCTGAAATCGGTGAGGATGTATGTAGCCTGGCTAAATGGGCTCAGGACGCAAAAATCTTATTTCGGGGTCTTTATTCTGAACAGAAAAATTGGTGTTCAGTTTACGTGAAAAATAAAAAATAAAAATACAACTCAAAGTTGTTTACAAGTACCTCTGGTACAATCCTTCCAAAAGAAGGCAAAACAAAATAAACCACGTTCAGAGGGCTCTCCTCTATACACTTGCTTTTTGGCAAAGCAAAGGTTTCTCAGAACACATGTTCTGACAGTATACAAGTATAAACAAAATATAATAAGAGTGCAGAATAACTACAATGACTAATCACTGTAAAAACGAACAGTGCACAAATTCACAGTTAAACATCTTACATTCACAGACATTAACAAACCCTCAGTGAATGTGTGAATATACTGACGTGGTTATCCGTCCACAACACAAGACACGGCAGACACGAGGCTCTACGCCATTACGGGAAACAGACTCGGTCCCATGAATCCGCTATGCATCAGCAAAATACAAAGGCATCAGTACAAATTACTTAACAAAACATGGTCATGAGTTATTTCTAACAGTCTTACAGTTATTATTTCATGCCACTTATTGCACTTTGAAACACATTTTACCTTAAACAACAGTCGACTTTATCCTGAGTCAAACCCACATGTCCGTGTAGCTGTAAACAATATGGCGTCTCACATCCGGGTATTCTTATTCTTGGACCACTAACCAAACACCACACCCAAAGGTGTGACTCCCTAATTGAGACAGCGCCATCCGGTGGCTTAAACGTACAGTCCCCTTTTTCCACCTGGCTACATTCTCCCCTGCAAAAAAAGGCACCGTCCTCGGTGACTTAATTCCCACACTTAACTTCATTTACTGCCTCTCTAAAGAACACAGCACCCATACTAGTCAACAACTGCGACAGTGCATCAGGACTCAGCGTGATTGCATTACAAGCTGACCTGGGTAGGTTCTATGGGTTTGAATGTACCCCCACATTCGTTCTCAGGCTCCGACGAGGAGCTGGGATGGGTGCTGGAACCTGAACATCCATAGCAGATCTGCTGCGAGTCACAGGGCCAGGCAGCTCTGGCTGTGGCTCTGGTACACTGACAGGCGGCACAGCGTCATCAATACCTACAGGCTCTGAAACCACACTGTCTCTGACAATTACTTCACCTCGCTCACTCCCTTGTCTCTGGTCCAAGCTTGTATATGTGGTCTCTTCCAGTACCACATATTCAGGCTCCTCCTCTGCATGTTCTTTCTCCACTTCAGTAGGAGGGGCTACCACAACCAGGGGAATACTACCCTTCTGTTTCCTGGGTGCAGGAACTGGACCCTTACAAGGCCTAAGGTTAGCTCTGTGAACCCTTTTGGTCGGGCCACCCTCCACTGGTTCTACTGTATGTGTGCTGCCTTGAACCTCCACAACTCTGTAGATGATAGGACTAAAGGCATCTTGGATTTTGTTTCTTCCCTTAGGCCAGTGGCGCAAGTAAACTAGCTGACCTACTTCCACAGGAGGACAGTACACTTTGTCCTTCTCAAGTTCAAGTCTCTCCGCAGCTTTTTGTTCAGCATACTGCCTTGTTCTACTGTGAGCCTCGTTCAAGCGCTCCTGGTGAACCACAAGCCAGTTGTGTCTCTTATCAAGCAGCTGTTCCTGACCCAGCAAAGCATCCACAGGAAGGTGTGGATGCACCCCAAACATGAGGTAGTATGGTGAGTGACCTGTAGTGGCATGCGGAGTTACATTATATGCATAAACTAACTCTGGCAAAAACTCAGGCCACCGACGTTTCTTCTCTGCTGGCAGGCTGCGCAAAAGATCATGAAGTGTGCGGTTAAACCGCTCGCACTGTGCATTACCCTGGGGATGAGGTGTGGTGCGGGTTTTTTTTACTCCGTACAACTTGCACAGCTCCTGAATGACCTCACTCTCAAAATTTCTCCCCTGGTCAGAATGCAATCTCTCTGGCACACCACATTTCATAAACCACTCCCTGAGAAGTACCTTGGCAGTCGTATCAGCTTTTTGGTCACGTGTTGGAAATGCCTGTGTAAATTTAGTGAACACATCTGTAACAACCAACACATTCTCTCTGCCATCAGAGGCGGTCTCTAACACAGTGAAATCAACTGCAACTACTTCAAGAGGCCGTGAGGCTAGAAAGGGTTTCATAGGGGCTCGTATCTTGGGTTGTGGCAACTTGGTGAGTACACATCTCTGACACTGTTTTACCCACTGTTCGACATCTTCATGCATCCCAACCCAGAAGCATCTTTGTCTCAACAACTTCTGTGTGCGTTCTATGCCCTGATGCCCCATCTGATCATGAACACTTTCAAGAACAGCTTCTTTTAAACATGCCGGCAAAATGAGCTGCTGGCACTCCCCCAGGTGTCCTTCATCAATGACACGGTAAAGCAATCCATCAACTTCCTTAACCCTAGGCCACTGTCTGAGAAGGGAGATTACAGGCTTGATCAAACTTTTCCTCTGCTGAAAAGTGGGTCTCTTCCCCTGATCCCAGAAATGCCGAAAGGACTTCAGAATAGGATCAGTATTCTGAAACCGTCTCAACTCATCCTTAGAGTAACCAGGCAGAGTTGGTGTATTACCCTGAGAATCAGTGACCTCCGTATCCTGCTCCACCACAGTAACACACCTAACCTGCCTAACCTGACAACACTTCACACCTGCACTGACCAAATCTTGTAAGGCTGTTCCTTTCCAGATCACATTGCAGATGGATACACACTCGTCAAACTCCTCATCTCCATTAGGCTGGGGCTCCCCTGCTAACGGCTGCCTAGACAGAGTGTCTGCTGCTGTGTTACACCTACCGGGTCTGTACTGGACTTCAAAATCGAAAGGAGCCAATTGGGCTACCCAACGTTGTTCAATAGCTCCTAGCTTTGCTGAGTTCAAATGACACAGAGGGTTGTTATCGGTTATCACAGTGAATTTTGACCCCAACAGGTACCCTCTGAATTTTTCAGACACAGCCCATTTTAGAGCTAGAAGCTCTAGTTTCATGCTGCTGTAGTTTCTGTCATTTTTCTCTGCATTTCTTAGCCGCCTGCTGGCATATGCAATGACACATTTCTTCCCCTCTTGCAACTGGGAGAGGACTGCCCCTAAACCTAAGCTGCTGGCATCTGTCTCTACAGTGAATGGACGAGAAAAATCAGCATAACCCAGAAGTGGAGCACTAGTGAGTCTGTTTTTCAGTAACTCAAATGACTCCTGACATGCCTGTGTCCACCAGCTATTCAGCAGGATTTTGGACCGAGCAGAGCTGCTTTCTTTGATGCACGCATTAACTACATCATGTAACGGTCCTGCCAGTTGGGAAAAACCTTGCATAAACTTCCGGTAATAGCTGCAAAACCCCAAAAATGATCTTAACTCCTTAACCGTGGTGGGAGCTGGCCACTGTTTCACTGCAGCAACTTTGTCTGGGTCCGTGCCTATGCCCTCAGCCGAGATCTGATGACCAAGAAAACGCACACTGGGCTGGAGAAAATTACACTTTTCTACCTTCACCTTCAATCCTGTCTCCCTGAGTCTCTGAAGCACAGTCTGAAGACGCACCAAGTGATCCTCAAAAGTCGGTGAGAAGACCAAAATGTCATCTAAGTACACCAACATGATCTGGAACACTAAGTCACTCATGGTTGCCTGCATGAGTCTCTGGAATGTTGCAGGCCCATTGCAAACACCAAAAGGCAGTCTCGTGTACTCAAACAACCCAAAAGGTGTTGTGAAGGCTGTCTTGTGCCTGTCTCTCTCCTGCACTGCTACCTGATGATAGCCACTGGCAAGATCAATGGTTGAGAAAAACCTTGCGCCGTGCAGGGCATCAAAACACTCGTCGAAACGTGGCAAAGGAAATGCATCACGTCTGGTTTTGGCATTGAGACGCCTGTAGTCTACACAAAGCCTCAAGCTGTTATCTGCCTTCCTCACAAGTACAATGGGTGACGCGTAGGCACTAGTGCTCTCTTTACTGACACCCTTCTTTAGAAGTTGGGTTATGTGCTCTCTCACCTCTTTGTACTGTGTTGGAGGTACACGGCGGTAAGGCTGGGTGACGGGGACATCATCAACTAAATGTATTTCATGTTGGACTTTATCAGTGTGGCCTAAATCCTCATCACTGAAGGCGAATACATCAACATATTGAGCCAGAAGCACAGCTAACTTAGCCTGTTCATCTGACGAGCCACCTATTTTCAGGCGTCCCAACATCGACTGCAGTTCTTTGTCTGAAGCCTTAGCTTCTTTGCTGTTCACTGAAACTTCCTCATGGTCAGCAGAGACACGATTAAAATGCACCTCTGTTGCCTCCTCAACACACTGAACCTCACTGAGCACACCAAGCCTGGTCCTGGCTGCCAGCCAGATATCTTCCTGTGAGAAGTTCACCACTTGAACTGGAAAAACATGCTTGCTAGACTCCACTAGGGTGGGGACCACAACAAGGCCATTTGGCAGGGGAGAGTTGATAGGCTCTAGCATTAAGGTCTCACCTGGGGGAAGCTGCTTGAGCCCTCTCGCGTACACTGTGGCAACTGAAGCTGCTGGCACATGCAGTGTCCCTGCCTGCTATCCTGGCTGTAGATGTCCTCACCAAAGCTTCACATGTTTGCACTCTCTGAAAGGCTTCCCTCCAGGCTGTGTCTAACTGTTCTCCAAGGGTTGAATGATAACTGGCAATAGCCAACTCCCTGCATCGTTTTATCACATTCATTCCAATGAGTACTGGGAGAGACCCTTCAGTTGTCAGACTGTTATCCTTGCTCTGCTGTCCTGTTTCTTTCCCTTCTGTCTTAGATTGATTTGAATCTAGCTCTAGATCTTCAGATCCTCTCTGTTTTCTAACAGGATCCTTGACTACCAAAAACCCACACTCAGGTACAGTTAACCCCATTGCTTGCACGTCCAACTCAATGTAACCTATGTAAGGTATTGGCAGTGAGTTAGCCGCAGTATACTTGAGCCAGTTGGCTGTAGAGGTTATGTCTTCATTTCTGCCTAGTAAATGCTGTCGGAAAAATGTCTCAGAGATGGTGCTAACCTGACTCCCAGTATCCAAAAGAGACCTGGCCAAAACTCCGCCCACCTCAATATCAACTTCCGGACACACACCTACCGCTCGCTCAAAAACTCTCACGTGTAAGGGTTTGGGAGCCTTTGATCTCACCTCGGATTGCCCGGCTCTTGGCAACCGAGGGAGCTAGTTTCCCTGAGAAGGTGAATTACCGGCAGCAGACACACCCTCCTGTTGGCGTTGTCTGCATTCCCTCGCAATGTGTCCAACTCCTTTGCACTTAAGACAGACAGGCTTTCCATCATCTGTGAACTGGAGCTTCGGTCTAGGTTTCCCACCTTTGTATGACTTTCCCTTGAAAGCCACTCCTTCCTTCATCACACTGACTAGCTCCCCAATAACTTTTCCTTGCTCAGAAACTACTTTGAGGATTTCTTCTAGTGTGGCAGATGACTTGTCTTGTGCACTACCAGAAGACTGGCATCTAATATCCCTATCACTTGAAATGTTCCTGCTCTTCACAACTTTAATGTTATTAGGTCCGTCTTCCTGAGACCAAGCAACTGCCTCCTGACGCACGTCAAAAAGTGAGGACTCTGCATTTTCCCTAACCATTTTGCGAAGCTCCCTCCTAAGAGTGGGATCTTTCACCCCCTCCACAAACTGGTCTCTGACAGCCATTTTCGAGTCAGATACTGCATCTGGCTTTTGCTTAAGGACAGAGCGAAGGATCTGAGATAGGGCGTGTGAGTACTCAAAAAAATCTTCACCCTCCAGCTGGTGACGACCGTAGAAGGTCTGTAGTAGCTGGGCCACACTACGCTTCTCTCTATAAGCCTCTCTGAGAACTGTAAAGATTTCATCAGGTTCCTTTACTTCATCATCTGTACATAACTTTACCTCTTCAAGTGCTGAGGCTCTAAGGAGAGAAAGAATGAAGTCAGCCTGATCCTCTTTTCCCAAACCCCGAGCTCTGATCGCCCGCTGTACTTCATCAAGAAACTCATCAATAGAACGACCATCCACAATAGTATCCCCACTAAAAGGTTGTATAGGAAGTTCCCTTGGTAAGTACACATATGAACGGTTAGCCCCACCACTTAGAGCAGTTATTTTGGCCACAGCTTCTTCATGCTTATTGCTCAGCTCTGTAAATTTGGCTTGAAGCTCTGCTACAGGATCCATCTCTGGGTCTCCCTCTGAGCCCTGTTCATCATCATTGTTATCCTGCAACATGATGTCTACGCGGTTTTTAGTGAATGCCAGGATACATAAAGTCTCTTAGAAGCCTCTTGAGTTGGGGTGCGCTGATAGCCTCCTTTCCGGTCTTCCACCCACGGAGCTCTCGTTCACTGGTCTGCAGTCCCTGCCTGCACCTCCAGGAAAGCCACGTCGTCGATCTCCTCCAACACCAGGCACCAAAAGTCCCTGCCACTATAGTTATTCTGCACTCAGGTACCCTTATTCTGTCTATGTAACAAACAAAAAACTGCAGTAAAAAAAATTCAGAACCACCAATTTTGCAGAACCCCACTCCTGGTACCAAAATATGTAGCCTGGCTAAATGGGCTCAGGACACAAAAATCTTATTTCGGGGTCTTTATTCTGAACAGAAAAATTGGTGTTCAGTTTACGTGAAAAAGAAAGAATGAAAATACAACTCAAAGTTGTTTACAAGTACCTCTGGTACAATCCTTCCAAAAGAAGGCAAAACAAAATAAACCACGTTCAGAGGGCTCTCCTCTATACACTTGCTTTTTGGCAAAGCAAAGGTTTCTCAGAACACATGTTCTGACAGTATACAAGTATAAACAAAATATAATAAGAGTGCAGAATAACTACAATGACTAATCACTGTAAAAACAAACAGCGCACAAATTCACAGTTAAACATCTTACATTCACAGACATTAACAAACCCTCAGTGAATGTGTGAATATACTGACGTGGTTATCCATCCACAACACAAGACACGGCAGACACGAGGCTCTACGCCATTACGGGAAACAGACTCGGTCCCATGAATCCGCTATGCATCAGCAAAATACAAAGGCATCAGTACAAATTACTTAACAAAACATGGTCATGAGTTATTTCTAACAGTCTTACAGTTATTATTTCATGCCACTTATTGCACTTTGAAACACATTTTACCTTAAACAACAGTCGACTTTATCCTGAGTCAAACCCACATGTCCGTGTAGCTGTAAACAATATGGCGTCTCACATCCGGGTATTCTTATTCTTGGACCACTAACCAAACACCACACCCAAAGGTGTGACTCCCTAATTGAGACAGCGCCATCCGGTGGCTTAAACGTATAGTCCCCTTTTTCCACCTGGCTACATGTACATATTACTTTGTGTGGAGACAGACTGGATTGTGGGAGGGAGGTTCAGCATAATACAGAGGATCTAGTTAGTAAAGATGAGGAATAAACATTGGAAAATTGAGAAAAAGTTAGAAAAAACACATGAAGACACAACGGTTAATGCTCAAGCCAGTGGAGACAAGCCAGTGGCTGAGTGCATTCAGACTGACAGCATTGTATGTCCTGATGATACCTTAATTTGTACTTTTAAACAACCTAACAATCCCAACGAACCATAGGCCCAGTGCAACCTCTGCCATGACTGGTTTCATCCTGTTTGTGTGGGATTCCAAAGTATTGAACACATCACTGCCATATCCCCATGGCACTGTTCTTCATGTACCAGAGATACCCAAAAATATACAGTCTGGACATAAGGACCAGGTGAAGAGGAGGTTATCCTTTGGACAAGAAATTCCATCCCGTCCCCAGGAGTTTATAGTAGGCCTAACAAGGACTGATTGGGCTGCGATTCAGCCAGCTAAAAGAAAAGGATACAGAGTCTTGAAGAAAGGCTGGACGGATCTTCTGAGCCGCAAAATAGGATGTGTAAATTTTGCGTTCTTTCCTTTAAGTCTAACAAAATAAGATGCGGTCAAAGTCAAAAAAATAAAAGTGCATTTTGGAGGGGTAAGGCTGTATGCACGTTTTCTAGTTTCACAACTTACTTCCTATCTTTGGAGGAAGATCCTAATGATGTTGAAGACGATTCACCTGCTAAGGTAAAAGCCCAGGGAAAAATTCATCACAGTTGCCATGAACAGCATAGCCGACACTGCCGCCAACCTGAGCGCTACACACTCAGAGGACAACTTGGCGAATGTTCTCCCATGTTAGTCCACACAAAACAACTGGCATCCACGGATGAAGAGAAAATTCTTGCAGGAAATCTTTGATGTTAAGTGTGTCCCAGTCTTGCAAAAGATATCAAGTGAAAAAAATCTTGATAATCGTTTAGATAGTGATGCTTTCATGTAGTGTTTTAAAATTCAGCAAAAGCAGGATGTGGAAAAACCAAGCTCCAAGTTAAAACACATGTATGTTGCAACAATATGTTGCAACGTCTCCCTTTGTAGTTCAGTTATTCAGAATCCCAGTGCATATTCTCCATGAACAACAGAAGAAGAATGATTGTCTGTTATATATGGATGCAACTGGCAGTGTAGTTGCAAAATCTCACCCCTCCAGCCAGTCAGTACTATATTATGCACTTTGCACACCATGCCAGTCCACAACCCAAACTGTGGTTCCAGTAGCAGAAACTCTGACTTCAGACCAAACCACTGCAACAATTCTACAGTGGTTTACTTTCCTGCGTCGGGATGTTCCTGAAAGACTTGAGGCCACAAAAAATTGAAACCGATTTCAGTTTGGCCATAATCCACGCAGTTGTTCAGGTATTCAACAATGTCAGCATTCAGCAGTACTTACAACTTTGTTTTCAGGTGTGCCAAGAGCAGCAGACAGTGCAAATGGCTGTGATCCACCTCTGTGCTGCTCACATGCTTAAGCTGATAAGCATGAAACTGAGCAAGGTGCAGTGCAAAAAAGAAACAAAAAATCTTTCCCTGTACAGCTTTGCCCTTCTCCAAAATTCCACAGATTTGTGTGATCTTGTCAATTATAAAGTCCCTCGTGTTTGTGTCATCAAGGACTGAGACAAAAACGTGTCAGGAACATCTGTCAACACTGCAGGAAGCCATTCAGACACAGAGGACAGACAAGAAATGTCACACCGCGGTGAGGTCAAGCTGGGTTTTTGTCTCGTCTCATGTATTGTTTTGTCATTTCCTGTTTTATTTTGAAATTTTAACTTCCCTCTCGTTTCAGGTCACTTGCCCTTCCTCTCGTGCTCCAGTCTGATTGTCGTATGAATGATTCCACCTGTTTCCCATTAACCCGGTTTGCTTAAGAGTCTGCGTCTCCCCCTGTCCTGTGCCAGTGTGTTGTATCTGTCCGACTGTAGTGCATCACTCTCACCTTTGTCCAAGCCTGCTTTGTTTTTCCTCCGCAGCAGGAGTGATCTTTAGTTACCCGTAACGTTTCATAGTTCTTTGTTTGTTCCTCCGTTTTAGTGAGATTTTGAGTTTTGATCATTTTTATATAGATATACTTTTCCATTTTGGAAAAGTATATTATTAGAATAATATTCTATAGCCTGATTAGTTCTCAGGAGGAGTTTGTTAAACATCTGTCCTCATAATAAAAGCTTTGGAATTACTCCCCCTGCTCCTGTGTCCTGCATTCAGAGCGACCGCCTTACTCGGCAGGAGGAGCAGATGGCTACTCTCGGCCAGGGGGTCGACAACCTCGCCCAGAGCCAGCTGACCTTTCAGGCTACCGTCTCCAGCCAAATGGGACAACTTGCCCACCAGCTAGAGCAAGTCCCGGGACGACTCGATAAGGATGCACCTGCAGCGGCCCCAGCTGGACCCACGTCTGTGAATTGCATTTTTCAATAAACCCACATGAATTCTCCACAGACGTCTCCAAGATCGGCTACATGATCACGCACCTAACCGGGAGAGCGTGGGCCAGGGCAGAGTGGGACAGAGGCTCCCCACTTTTCAGCTCCCACCGGGTTTTTAAAGAGGCTCTACGCAAGATATTTGACCCAGTCACATCGGAGCGACAGAAGGCGACAGAGTTAAGCGGACTCAAACAGGGTCGGGAGTCAGTTTGTGACTTCGCCATCTGTTTCCGGACCCTGGCAGTGGAGAGTGGCTGGAACAATCGGGCGCTTTATGATGTCTTCCTGAAGGGACTGGCTGTCCCTATTCAAGAGCTGCTACTCCCGTTGGACCTGCCTGTGGATTTGGATTCGCTCATCTCCCTCGCTGTTCGGACGGACAACCGACTGCGGGAGTTAAAGGTTCATTGGGGAGAACACCAACGATTGCCCAGATTTCTTCAATCCTCTCGCCCTTCCCCACGGTCACCCACACACGGATCTCCACCCGTTCATCCTCGCACTCCGCCTCCTGCCGGAGGAGAGGAACCCATGCAGCTGGGCAGAGCTCAGCTCACACCGGCGGAGAGACAACGCCGCTTCAGAGAAGGGAGGTGTTTTTACTGTGGGGAGACCGGACACCTTGTCACCGCATGCCCAATCCGACCATCCCAGGTAAAGAGAGACTCTGTGGTTACAAGCTCCACGCCACGCAAACCGTTCATTGTCAAGGTAACACACAGAGACACCACTCTTAACCTAGAGATTTTAATTGACTCCGGGGCTGATGAAAGCCTCATGGACTGGGACGTAGCTAAAAAACTGGGGCTAAAAACTGAATTGCTCACGCAGCCCATAAATGCCAACGCCTTGAATGGAAAATCTCTCTTTTCCATAACTCACGTCACAGAACCGGTAACCATGGTCACAGATAAACATCAGGAAAACATTCAATTTTATCTGTTCAACTCTCCTGCTCACACTCTGGTTTTGGGTCACCCATGGCTCAACAGACATAATCCACACATTGACTGGCCTTCGGGCAAAATATTGGGATGGGGAGGAGCATGTGAGGGAAGGTGTTTGCAGACCAAGTCTGGAAAACCGGCTCACGCTGCTGTAAAAACTATTTCTGTTCCTGTCACAGAATTCCAGATTCCAGACTTAACCTCGATCCCCACCTGCTACCACCATGTCAAAGACGTCTTCAGCAAGGACAAAGCCACGTCTCTCCCCCCACATCGGCCCTACGACTGCGCCATTGACCTCATCCCAGGATCTACTATTCCCAAGGACTCTACTCTCTATCACGGCCAGAGCAACAGTCCATGAAGGACTACATTGAGTCATCGCTCAAGGCGGGACTCATCCGCCCTTCTTCATCCCCTGCTGGGGCAGGATTCTTCTTCGTTGACAAGAAAGACGGTTCACTAAGACCCTGCATCGACTACAGCCCGTTAAATGACATTGCAATAAAAAACCACTATCCACTTCCTTTAATGTCTTCAGTATTCGATCAACTTCAACAGGCTGCCGTCTTCACAAAACTGGACTTACGCAACGCTTACCACCTCGTCCGCATAAGAGAGGGGGACGAGTGGAAAACCGGATTTAACACCCCTAGTGGCCACTACGAATACCTCGTCGTGCCTTTCGGTCTCACCAACGCCCCCGCAGTTTTCCAGGCCATGATAAATGACGTTCTTAGAGACTTTCTTGATCGCTTTGTTTATGTTTATTTAAATGATATTCTGATTTATTCTCCAGATCTGGTCACGCACAAAATTCATGTCAACCAAGTTCTTAAACGTCTGCTTGATAACCACTTATATGTAAAAGCTGAAAAGAGTGAATTTCATGTAACCACCACCACCTTTTTAGGTTTTATCATCTCTCCCGGTAAGGTCCAGATGGACCCCCCCCAAGATCAGTGTTGTGGCCGACTCCAGAAAACCGCAAGAAGGTCCAACAGTTCCTGGGTTTCGCAAACTTCTACAGGCGATTCATCAGAGGCTTCAGCGCCATCGCTGCCCCGCTTCATGCCCTCACCTCACCGTTGGTTCGTTTCCACTGGGGGCCGACGCAACGCAAGAAGAAGCATTCCAGCGCCTCAAACATCTCTTCACCACCGCACCCATCCTCACCTTGCCTGATCCACAGCGCCAGTTCGTTGTGGGGGTGGACGCTTCCAGCGTTACGGCCCAGAGGAGAGACAATGGGTCCCGAAGAGTTAGATTGCCGACCCCTCCCTCATTGCCGACTTTTATAAGGACCACCCGGAGTCGGTCCTAGAAGGGGGGGCTCTGTCACACCGCGGTGAGGTCAAGCTGGGTTTTTGTCTCGTCTCATGTATTGTTTTGTCATTTCCTGTTTTATTTTGAAATATTAACTTCCCTCTCGTTTCAGGTCACTTGCCCTTCCTCTCGTGCTCCAGTCTGATTGTCGTATGAATGATTCCACCTGTTTCCCATTACCCCGGTGTGCTTAAGAGTCTGCGTCTCCCCCTGTCCTGTGCCAGTGTGTTGTATCTGTCCGACTGTAGTGCATCACTCTCACCTTTGTCCAAGCCTCGTTTTCCAAGTTTACCAGTTGGTATTAATCCTCGAAAGAGTTTTACTTTTCATGTTAAATTTGATAATTAAATCCTGTAAGAGATACAGTGATAGCTTTGTTTATAGCCTTCTTGTTTTTTTCAACCTAGTTGGAGTGATTTTTGTTTGTAATTTTCTCATAGTGTAGTTCCTCTGTTTTTATAGGAGAGGTGTTTTGTTTTTCCTCCGCAGCAGGAGTGATCTTTAGTTACCCGTAATGTTTCATAGTTCTTTGTTTGTTCCTCCGTTTTAGTGGAGAGATTTTGAGTTTTGATCATTTTTATATAGATATACTTTTCCATTTTGGAAAAGTATATTATTAGAATAATATTCTATAGCCTGATTAGTTCTCAGGAGGAGCTTGTTAAACATCTGTCCTCATAATAAAAGCTTTTGAATTACATCCCCTGCTCCTGTGTCCTGCATTCTCTGGGTGTGACAAGAAAAACATCAAAAATGCTGATGATGAACCAAGTCTCTCTGAAGACCTGCATAAATCAATCAGAAAGTCATCACCTTTCTTTGCTCCCATCGAAGCGTGGTAAAGGAAACAAATGATAAAGCAAGAAAGGAAGATGAAGCAGAGGGTGCAGCACAAAAAAATAATACCCATTTCTGTGAGTCTGCGTTGGGAATTCTTTTGAGACACTAATGCCATAGTAGAAAATTGGTTCCGCACAACAAAAAATGTGGTTCTGATATCAAAGCTGCACAGAAGAGCAGGAGATTTTCTGCAGCTCCAGCAAGAGTTTGTTGTGGGAAGAATCAAAGGAATGTTACTGAAAAAGCAGGTACCACAGACAAAATAGCCTTTATCAGACAATGATGATGGAGAGGAAATTGATGGACCAGACTCTCTTCCCCTATCGCAAGAAGAGCCGGGGGGCTTCAGAGGAGTTAAAGCAAACTTGGTTTATTTGAGCTGGATGACGAAACTAGACTGTGGAACATGACATGGCGTGGCATGAAAGTAAGGACATCACAAACTGAAAGGGGAAACCTGGAAACTAAATACTGAACAGGGTGATTTGATAAATGAGTGCAGCTGAGAAACGATGGACTGGTGAAGTGCATGAAACTAATAACCAGAACATGGGGACTGAGGGAAAAACAATGGCAAAACTAAAACATGGACTTAAAAACCAAGACATGATTAACACGTGATAAAACACCAAACTAAAAACATGGGGAAAACCCCATGAACGTGACACATACAGACCATTCTCTTGAATGCACTTACACAGCTCTCCTGCCTAGTTGTCGATTGAGTCCGATATTTTCATAGTTTTAAAATATTTAATGTTGTCTAACTTTTATCTTAACAGAGGTCTGTGCTAATCTATGTTAAAGTTCTGTAATATCTGACCCAACGGGAGCATATACAAGTTAAACAGAAGAGGTCCAAGAATTGACCCCTGGGGGACTCCACAAGTCATGGCCACTTGCTCAGATTCATAGCTGCCAATTGTAACAAAATAACTCCGGCCTTCTAAGTAGGACCTGAACCAGTTAAGGTCCGCTCCAGAAAGTCCAGCCCAGTTTTCCAGCCTGTGCAACAGGATTCTGTGATCTACAGTATCAAACGCAGCGCTGAGGTCCAACAGAACCAGGACTGAAACATTACCAGAATCAGTATTCAACCTGATGTCGTTTAACACTTTGACCAGAGCTGTTTCAGTGCTGTGATGACGTCTGAAGCCTGATTGAAAGTTATCAAGACTTCCACTTTCATTCAGAAAGTCGTTGAGCTGGTTAAATACAACTTTCTCAATAATCTTGGATATAAAAGAGAGATTAGAGACAGGTCTGTAGTTGTTCATCATAGAAGCGTCTAGAGTTCTCTTCTTTAGGAGTGGCTTAATGGCAGCTGTCTTTAGTGACTTGGGAAAAATGCCTGATGCCAGTGAGCTGTTAACTATTCGTAGGAGATCACTTTCTACTGAGGTAAAAACAGTTTTTAAAAAGTCGGATGGTATTATGTCCAGAGAACAAGTTGTTGATTTCAGATGCCGAACTGTTTCCTCTAGGATTTTTAAATCAACAATATTAAATTGTGACAACGTCAGAGTTATTTCTAGGTTTTAGACACAGATTAGTTTTCTTGTTTGTCTGTGTTGCGTGAATGTTTTGTCTAATCGTTTTGATTTTTTGGCTAAAAAAGTTGGCAAATTCGTTGCATTTCTCAGTGGAGAGGAGGTCTGGGTTTGACTGTTTAGGAGGATTTGTGAGTTTTTCAACCATAGCAAACAGAGTTCGAGAATTGTTGACATTCTTATTAATGATTTCAGATAAATGCAGCTGTCTGGCCTTGCACAGCTCATTGTTATAACTATGGAGGCTTTGTTTGTACAGCTCATAGTGAATCTGAAGCTTTGTTTTCCTCCATTTACATTCAGCTTTCCTGCATTCTCTTTTCAGGTTTTTGACCGTAGTGGTGTTTCTCCATGGTGTTTTCTGTTTGATCAAGGTGCTCTTGATTCTTATCGGTGCAACAGCTTCCATTATGTTAAAAAATTTTAAGTTGGGGCGGTCGGTGGCGTGGTGGGTTAAGCAGCCGCCCAATGTACAGAAGCTACAGTCCTCGCTGCAGCTGGCCCCGGTTCGAGTCCTGCACCGGACAGCCCTTTGCTGCATATCTTCCCCCTCTCTCTGCACCCTGCTTCCTGTCTCTCTCCAGCTGTCCTGTCCATTAAAGGCATAAAAAGCCCCAAAAAATATATTTAAAAAAAAGTTTTTAGTTGAAATGATCCAGCAGTCCTTCAACAGACTCTGCGCTCATTGTTGGTAACATAGCTATGGCCTCCCTAAACTGAGCACTTGTGTTCTCATTGATGTACCTCTTCTTAACTGAGAAGCTGGTTGTTTGAACATTCTGAGTGATATGTAAATCAAATAAAATACAAAAATGGTCAGACAAGGCCAAATCAATAACCACAACAGAAGAAATATCAACACCTTCAGAAATGAGCAGGTCCAGAATGTGACCTCGAAGGTGGGTAGGTTCTGTTACATGTTGCCACAAACCAAACATGTCCAGCACAGAAGAAAATTCTTTGGCAGTACCATCCGTCATATTATCTATGTGAATGTTAAAATCCCCGGTCAAGATAAAATGGTTAAAATCAGTTGAAATAACAGACAATCATTCAGAGAAATCATCAATAAAACTTGCACAGTATCCTGGAGATCTGTAAATGATTAAGAACAGGATTTTAGGAACACCCTTTAAAATAAAACCAAGATATTCAAAAGAAGTGAAATCACCAAATGAGATCTCTTTACACTGGAATGTATCTTTAAATAAGGCAGCCCCCCCCACCTTTCCTCCCATTTCGGCATTTATCCATAAAACTAAAGTTTGGGGGAGCTGCTTCATTAAGAACAGTAGCACTTGTTCTCTCTGTTAACCATGTTTCTGTCAGAAAAAGAAAATCTAATTTGTGTGAAATTATGAAGTCATTAACTAACAGTGACTTATTGGACAGAGATCTAATATTAAGTAAGGCTAGCTTTGTGGAGTTTACACTGGTCTCTGTTGTATTCTGAGTTGTACGTGGTACCGTTAACAGATTAGATAGATTCACCCAGCAGGTTGACTGTTTTCGATTCCTTCTTTTACTAACTAATACAGGAATCCTATTGGGTCCCAGCTTGTTATCAGAACAGCTGTCAGTAGTAGGACTACTATACCAGGGACCCTGAATGCATCATGTTAATGTTAGCCCAACTTGGATGTTGTAATAATAAGCACTTTGTAAATGTATTGAGGGGACAGATGTCAGATGATCATGTCTGACTGTAATCCATGTGTTACACATATATGGCATGTTTTGCTATGTTTTTTGTTTTTTTTACTATTATTAGTATTTTATTATGGTTCCATACACACTGTGAGCCAAAACATGGTGCTCCAGTCACACACTTCATGCTGTGAAGTCTCAGTGTAAATGACTAACTGCACTGGATTGTAAGAACTGTTTACTCCTGCATTTCAGAGCTTTTACTGAGAAAATAAAATATTTGTTAATGCAAGACTTGTCTTCATTGAAGTATGTGGTTGTTTTAAATCTAGAACATTATCTCTATTGTAGAGCTTACAGTAAATTAAATGCACTTGAATTGAGATGTGCATTGAATTGAGATGAATTGTCTTATTATGATACAAAAGCACTTCTTAATGAGTAAGAAAATGCATAATTTTTTATCCTTAAATATCCTAAATAATCACTTTTTAATCTTATTTCAAGTTGGTGGTGGTCTAAAATCTAGGACAATGACTATTTAGAACTTAAAATGAGTTACATACACTTGAAATAAGGGGGATGAAGAACGGTGAAAAAACAAAAAGCTACTTTTGAGTGAAAAAATGCTACTTTTTTGCTTATTTCAAGTAAAAACGTCTTGTATTTGTTCATCCATCCATTTTCTATACCCGCTAAATCCGTCGGTCGGGTCACAGGGGGGCTGGAGCCTCCCAGCGGCACCCTGGACAGGCTGCCAGTCCATCACAGGGCCACACAGAGACAACTGACCACACACGCTCACACTCACTCCTGTACTTTCATTACCCCCTACCCGAACCAGGGTTTGAATCCCATTCCCGCTTATCTTACCTCTTTTATTTCTCCCCCTACCCGAACCAGGGTTTGCATCCCCACCCCGCTGTGACTGGTGTGCAGTTGGTGAGAGGCTGAGGTAGCTTGTGGCTGTAAAAAGATGGTTGTTGTGGTGTGAGGAGCAGATCTATATAGGGAGTATAGGGAATTACTCACTGAGTCTGGTCCTTTATTTTATTATTTATTTTTTCGTTAGCACAAGTTTCTTGTGTTTACCTTGAATAGGGATGGCTCAGGTAATCCTGAAACATCCCATAGTTAAGCTGCTATAGGCCTAGACTGCTGGGGGGCCTCATCTGTCACACCTTTCCTCACTTTACTCTCTTTATGTATATGTGATATTATTGTGGTCATTAACTCGTGTTTCCCTGTTCCAACAGATATCCTTTGAATGGTGTTACAGTGCCGCCGCCGCAGACCCCTCCCCCCCCCCCCCACCCCTTTCTGTCTTCTCAAACCCCAGCTGGTCGAGGCGGATGGCCACCCTTCCTGAGTCTGGTTCTGCCAGAGGTTTCGCCTCAGGCACGCTCAGGACGGGAGATTGGACCGAAAAACAAAAAGTTTTCAGTGCAATCTGTTGGTTTCCTTAGCTAGGAAATTGTTTTTGAATTGGCTCTATATGAACGAATTGGATTATTTTATGAATTATGATTATTATTAATTAATTGAATTCCAATTGGCTTGAATTGGACTTACTATCTAAGTGCCTTGAGATGACATTTGTTGTATTTGGCGCTATATAAATTAGCCTGGGTGCCAGCCGAACTTAGTCCCGCCCATAAAAGTTTTGGTCAGGAAGTTCGGTCTGGCTCTGCTCAGTTGGGAAATCATTATGCCCGACCAAGAATCGGTCGACCCAATCAGATTGCCAGGGCGGGCTTTATACGATGATGGACAGATTGTCAGGATCTGGAAATGTCTGCTTGTTGTGGTGTTTTTGCCTGCTGCTTTCTTCTGCTTCCGACAGGTGGCGTCGGTATCTGGTGGTGCTTCTACAGGTGTTCTGCATCAGGAGCTCATTAAGTGGGAGCATAAAGGGAGTTGGCTGCCAGCACCTCTTTGTCAGAGTGTTACACAAGTTGGTACGAGTGTTACCTCCTGGCTCCTTCATGCTCATAGCTCATGCTACCTCGTCTTGTTCCTATTGGATTTATGCTCATGCTTCTTGTCTGGTTCTTAAGAAGATACTCACGTACCTTGTTTTGTTTCCAGGATTACCTGCTATCAAGTTACCAGGTTCCAAGCTCCACGATTCAAGTTTACTGCGTTGATGTCAAGTTCTGGTCGAACACCACGCTGGCAGCTCCTCTGATCGCTCCCACTGAGACCGAACCCTGCTTACCCTCCAACATACCAGACTACCGCTTCCACGCCACCTACGTTCGGATTCAGCCACTAACAAGCAGTACGGCTCAAGATCTGGCTCACCTCTCTCTGGCAAGGAACCACAAGATCAAGAAGTAAGCTACACTGAAATCTACTGCAGATATTACTTTCCAAAGACTCAAGTCACTAACCTCATCTGTCTCTGTCCAGTGGATGTGCCGGCTCCCGGGTTCCCGATCCAGTTCCTCGTCAGTTTAACAGTTTTCATAAGAATAAAGACTTTAAAACTTACCTCGTTCTCCTGAGTGTGTTCTGCATGTGGGCTAGACACCTGGCTAAAAACATGACACAGATGATCAACAGGGACATTATCGACTACGTCACTAAAGAGCTGAACATGGCTGCCGCTGGAGAGCTAGGGTGTGTAGATTCTGCCATCGAGTCTGTTCTACAGGATCTCCACATTGCATTCATTTGAAAGACGAACAGAGGAACGCGATAAAGGCTTTTATCGATAGAAAATGTTTTTGCCGTCCTTCCTACAACAAGTGTGTGTCGCTTAATCTACGTCACACTACTACGTTGCTCTGATTGGTTGTAGGTCTATCCAATTGAGCGAAGAGGCATTTTTTCTCCTGGTTCGGTTGAAACACGCCCCATACTCAAATCTCTATTGAGCGGTATCAGACTCACATTCTGACTAGAATCGTGAGTATGACGTAGTCAGGCTATATATAAATAAAAATGAATTGAAGACAATTTTTAGAGTGACCAGTTAACCTAACATGCATGTTTTTGGACAGTGGGAGGAAGCCGGAGAGAACATGCAAACTCCCCACAGAAAGGCCCCAGCCGGGAGTTGAACCTGGAACCTTTTTGCTGTGAGGCGACAGTGCTAACCACCACACCACCGTGCAGCCTCTTGTATTTGTTGTTTTTTTAATTATTTCTGGAGCGGCATTTTTTCCAGTGTGGTCTGTTTTTTCCTTAGCAAATCAAACTGAAGCCGCTCTCACTTTGATGAACACTGAAATGTTTGCAATTAGAACAGCAGTTATCCAACAAAGACTTGCTCTTGATATCATTCTAGCTGAGAATGGAGGTATTTGCAAAATACTTAACGTCTCTTGTTGTTTTTATGTCCCAGATTAATACGAAAACATTACCAACATCATCAAACATATGCAAGATGCCATTCAACCCATTCACCAGTAGTAAATGACTCATGGCTCTCTTGGCTAAAATCTTGGGGCCAAGGATGGCCAGCATGGTTTTTAACAATGATAATCCCATATATATATATAGGGAATTTCTTTTTGCTCTGCATCTGAATTCCATATGTGTTGAAATGGCTGTACTCATGAAAAAGATGATTCATTCCTCCACATATGAACGCCAATAATGCTGATCAAAATTCAACTTCTCTTCACATTTCTGACCCCTATCATTACTCCAGCTCAGACTCTGACATAGACATTGATGATGACATTTTGTAAATGTTTCTTTTTTAAATAAAAAAAATAAAAAATTTGTGTTGTTTTTCATTATTATTGCTATTATTTTCACTCCTCTAAACAACTGCCACGATGATACATTTTGAAATTTTAGTGAATTAGCATATCAGATACTTAAGTTTTTCTTTTTTTTCCTTTAATTTTTTTTTGTTTGTTTTCTGTTTGTGATAAATTAATAATCAAAAGGTTGAATTGTAATGGTAAATTCAATGTCTGCACAATAATTGTGTCTAACCATTTGTCTCTTAACACCCAGACACAATCATTATTTTAAACTATTTGTCTTTTAATTATCAACGAGACCACATCCTGCATCCTGCTCCAAAGTGTGAGACGCCCAAAGAACAAAGCCCCTTCCTCAGGTATAAATGTTTTAGCTTCCTTTTTTCCTGGGTCTTTCTTCACCATATCCGCTGAGTGGTGTTGATTGACCTCTTTTGTAGAAGAAAATAAAAAGTTGGCTGGCCGGCAGAAAAAGAGAAGTCTCTATTTTCATTTCTCATCAGAGGTAATAGGAAGGGAAGGAAAACTTCCACGGCAGGACTTAGCATTCATTGTTGGATTCCTGTTTTCCCTACCTGCCTGCTCGCACTGCTGCCGACTCAGAACCACAGCCAGTATCCTCCCCTTCCATTCTGGATTCCCAACTAAACCTAGTAAGAACTGATCATTACCATTGACTGGACAAATGACCTTATTGGCTCCTGACTAACCGTCTCCCTCCCTTCTCAGATTTACACGTTTACCCGGATCCTCCCTCTGGCTTCCAACACCACTCACCTGTAAATAAACTCTGTTCTAATTCTCCCAGTGTTCTGCGTCTGCTCTTGGGTCAGTTTCTTGAATTGGCTAGGCACCTAGGCATGACACGTGATGCTTTGAGGTTGTATGCTTGAGATAAAAGGACTTCCTGTTTAATGGGAAGTCAATAAAATTCTCCACGGATATGTTTGGCGAAAATTCTAAATTTGTAAAAGGTTACATCATAAAAGCATAACCCTTCCCTCACAGTTTTAAGTTTAAGGAGTAAACCTTTAAGGAGTTGTAAACTATCACCTCCTGTTGACAGTGGGCAGGGCTAGATCTGTTCAGGGTGCCAACGAGATTACACCCTGTAAATTTGGTGCTGCTAAGATTAGTGATTTATGATTTTGTTAATGTTAATCTGAAGAGATGCTGAGTGTGATGTTGCACTGTGGATGTAAAATGTGGCAGATATGTCAACTTCCTGTTTCATGCGAAACATCAAAGTTTGGGATGCTGCCAGACCCAGTGGTTTAAAAACAAAGCTTTTAATCACATATGGACCAATTTTCAGGCCTCTGTGATTAAATCTCTTGGAGGAGTTTGTCAAAATATAATGTTTGTAAAACGCCAAAATGACGTCTTTGAAACAAAATGGTCGATTTCCTTTTGGGTTTGGGATAGAATAGAAAAATACTTTATTCATCCCCCAAAGGGGGATATTTCAAATTAGTCAAGTAGCTCAAAAAATGATAAATGTTTACAATGTTTGTATATTAACAGCAATAATAATTAAAGCTGCAAGCAGCCTTGAGAGGGTCCGAGCCTGTGCACACGTTGGGTCAGGCGCTCGACGCCGTAGTCGCGCATCTCTGCCCGCACGCACGATACCCTCTGCATACGTATGAGCACATGCGCACGTCTGGGCAGGTGTGGAAGCCGGAGCCACGCAGCTCTGCCCGCACGCACGATACCCTTTACATACGTACGAGGTCGTCAGGGTGGACGTGTGTGCCAAGTTTCATGACCTTGCGATGATGATAAGGCTTTCAAATCACAAACGCCATCACATGATTTTCACCGCCTGGCCACGCCCACACCGTTCAGAGTTTGGAAAATTTTCTCAAGATTTTTTTCTCCCCATGTCTTAAGAGTAACCTGACCAAGCTGGCAAACCTTTCATCCAAAATAGTTGCCTTCCTGTGGACGTAGGACCATGGCGGCAAGAGACTTTTTTGTGCGTCTGGGCATGATGAATGAGTGTACCGAATTTTGTTGTCCCACACGAAACTAACCCCAATGCGGGGGCCATTTTGAAATATCGTAGGGGGCGCTACAGAGTCAATGAGCAACCCCCCCCCCATAAAAAGTCCAGATTTGCCATGTTGTTGACTGGCAGGTGGTCTCTGCCGAATTTCATGCTTTTTCGAGCACCTTTTGCAAAGAATAATAATAACTCCTTGCAGTTTCACTGCTCGGTCCCTAATAATACTAATAAAAAATACTACTAATAATAATAAATGACTAAATAAATAAATTTGAGAAGAACATGTCAGCAGTCCCTGTTAAAAAGCCTTCTGGCTGTGGGGACAAAGGACCTCCTGAAGCTCTCAGTCCTGCAGCCTCTCACTGCAGCTGCTCCTCTGTCCTGCAGGATGCTGTGGAGAGGATGTTTATTATTCTCCAAAACAGAATCTAACTTCCTCCTCATCCGTTGCTCCACCACAGCACTGAGAGCCGGACTACTTTTGCCAACGCCAAAACGAGGCTGGAACTCGGCTCACAGTACGTAGCAGGGTAAGAAAATATTCATAAATGATATTACTCGTATGGGATGTCATACAGCTTCATGTATTTCATGAAAATTCAGCTGCTGCAGTTACGGAGAAAGATGGTGCTGTGGAGTCATTTTTCTCCAAAAATTCACCAGACCCCAAAAGTACGTATATTTATGCATTTCCTTGGGGATGTACACAAAGTTTTTGAGCATGTTCAGACCCCCAAAAAGCAGTAAATTTAGGAATGGAAAAAGGAGAACAACAAGAAGAAAAATAATAAACGCTACAGATACAATAGGACTTTGCAGCACCTTCAGTGCTGGGGCCTAATTGGATTCAAATTAAACAATGTTTATGACATATAACAGTCTCAGTTTTAAGTTATAACAAGATTAAGTTTATCTTGTTTTTTTTCAAGTTCTATTTGAAGCTCATTTTGATGGTAGCTATCTTTTGAGTCCACAGCAACTTATTTGACCAAGTGGTAGCCCTGGACAAAACTGTTTTAGTAACTGTTAGTAACACGACCAGTGTCAAGTTCCTTGGAAATAGTAATTAGTTACTGATTACTTAATCAAGTTACTCCACTAATTACTTATTTTCAAAAGTAATTAGTTACTTTACTGAATTACTTTTCAAAAACATGATGCACAACCTGTGTACACTATAAAGCATTAGACCTTTCAGCCTAATTCTATTCTTTCTGCATATTTCATCAAATAGAATTGACATAATAGCTTAATAATAAGCATAATAACCATTAAGTCGTACAGGGCTCTCAAGTTTTAAATGCAGGCAAGAGTGACATCCCCCTGTTGGACGGGTCGCAGGAATGGGGGTCTTTCATATTATTAGTGTTGTTATTAAGAACTGCTCTGCTCAGACTCATGGGAGACGTGCTTGTTTCCTGCCGTTTCCATAGCGATAGCAGCGCGCCAGAGAAATTTACATTATTTTTTTTTTTCAGCGTGAGACATACAATGTGTGGCGGGAGTAGATAACAAAAGACCGAAAAGCGTGACTGTCACGCTCAATGCGTGAGACCGCATGTCGTCTTCTCTCTCAAGATATTTGGTCTGTATTTTTTCTATGATGTGTCAGAATGATTCAGTCTACAGTGGAAATGGACAATATGTCCTCGACAATATAGACAGCGACTAGCTTCTTCAGATCAGCGGCACTAAGTCCTATCGCTCTTGAGTCTATTTTCACCTGTTTATCAGGAGAGGGGCTGTTGGAGGTTTGACCGGTGGAATTGGATGTGGTAGCCGCAGCTGTCATGTCAGTGGGAGGGTTTAGGGTTAACCCTACTGTTTTTGCAATTGTAATCCCTTACTTTACTTGTAAAAATAATCAGATTACAATAACGCGTTACTTCTAACATCTAATCGAGATGAGACTAAACTAGTGATTAAATGATCACTACTATCAAATCATCTTTTGATAGTAGACACAGCTCTTGACACAGTCTGATCCCATTTCAAATGAGTTTTTAAACCTTTTAGACTGCTTGGATTTCACACATGTTTTACAGCCAACTCACACAGAGGAATCACTATTGCATATTTTTTAATATCACCAGTTTTACCCATCAGGAGGCCCCAGTGAGAACGGTGAGGAAACGTTACCTTCCTTCTGAAGTGGCTGCAAATTTTATTGAGTCTTTTGACAAAGATTTTCCAAGATTTGTGATTTTACTGTCGATGATTTTAACAGTAAACTGAAGTCAAGCCTTGACTCAGTAGCTCCACTGATAACAAAAACAGTTAAACATAAACCCACACCCCCATGGAGGAATGACAAAATAAAACAGCTGAAAAGAAAATGCAGGAGTGCAGAAAGGAAATGGCGGAGCTCAAACTTGACAGTCCATTTTCAAATATTTTGTGAAAGATCCACTTCCATCGTTATTTCATTTACAAATATACATATTACTGTGGTCACCACTATGATTGAATGCATTCTGCATCGTTTCTGTCAAAAATATCGTCCTTGTCTCCTTGTTTCAAGCTGTTTTGTGTGAGCAAGAATTGGCCTGTGTGGCAAAAGATCTGGCTTTTCCGGGTTTCCTCAAGAATATCCGTGACGTGACAATAAGGCACCTCTGATTGGTTTCTAAAAAAAAAAAAACGTCACGGGGCACACCCCCTAGACCTCCACCTGAGCTGTGCCACTGCCAGCCCGCAGCGCGCTATGTTTGAACTGTGCCCGGAGTTTCTTGGTGCACTGCAACGATTGGCAATCATTGCTGTGAATTTGTGAAAGTTGGCGGATAAAATCATGTCTTCGAAGACACAACCCTACATTTACGACCCTGAATCGAACGAGGACGAAGAAGACGACGAGCAACAACAACAAATGTCTCCTCGTTTGTCAATGACCGTATCCCAATGGTAATTAATTGATCTCTCCCTAAACTCTCCATCATTATCATGCATGAAATTGCAATTAACGTTGACAAAGATATTAGCAATGATCCTATCTTTATGCTGTCAGTCACTGTAGTCTGGCAGATTGCTGAATTAGCATTATAATGCGAATTCATAGGGTTAACATTCAGCTAAATATGTGTCCACCAACCGTGCATAGACTACTAATCTCATTGTCATCAGTCAGATAACGTTAATTTATCTTTCACACACCGCGCTCTTCCTTATTGTTGGTGCGTCTCTGAAGTAATCAAACAAGTAGGGAATGGATCCCACTCAAGTTTCTTGTCTCTTTTCTTTTTTATTCACTCATTGCAGGGTCAGACAGACGTCCGTCTGACCCTGTGAGTGAATAAAAAGATAACGTTAACTTACCATCATTATAAGACCATCCGTCATAGTATTCCAAAGACCAATAGGCCTAATACACCGTTCCACTAGTGGCACACTCTCAATAGTGAAAAGACTTTGCTACCATAGTACTACACCACTATAACCCAACACAGGGCTTAGTAATACATTACGGCCTTGCTGTTCTGGTAACAGCACATTTATAGCAAGGGTGATGTCTTAACAGGTTAAACCAACATGTGTCTACCTACATTTTCTAGGTGCACCTGTGGAAACTGCCAACAGATGCCAACAGAAGAGGAACATGTGTGCTGTCAGGAGATTCCCCAGGTAAGCTTGTTGACAAGCTAAATTGTTGACAAAGTTCACACCTTTTATTCATAGCTTGATATTCTAATTTAAACACACAAACGTTTGGTGTGCAAGGGAACTTATCTACAATGACATGGACTTCTTTTATTGACCAGTGTATTTACATTTACTTCTGACTATTCAGGTGATTACAAGAATGAAAGACACCCCCACTCCTGTGTCCTGCATGTCACATCACCCAGGACTGGAGCCAGTCTGCCTAAACATATACATACTTCAACGTGCTCTTAATTCATATCAAGCTGAATATGGGCGTCTGCGGGTCACAGGATATCAAAGGTAAGAAAAACCATCAAAGTCCACAAGTTTCCATGTGCATAAGCCTACAGCAATAAGTGCACGTGTGAGGCAGCTCAATTTAAATTTTTTTTTTTTTTTTAAAGATAGAACAAAAACATCACTCTAAGCAATAACAAGATTATCAGTATGTGGGGTTCTATGCTTATTTGCTGAAAGAAACTAGTGTTAATGTTAATGATGACACTCGGTAATATACAACACTGTGCACTACTTTGTAGGAAAAAAGTCCAATGGAAATTTTGTCATAAATTACAACTAAACAATGGGAAAAAAAAAAATACTATATACATTGAACCAAACTATATACATTCGTGTAGAAAGCAGTCAAACAATTTTAAAAAAAGTAACATAATATATATACAAATAATTTACAATAATGTATTTTTCAGGCGTAGCAGGCATCTGGCCTACAGATCTTTTGTTAGTTGGTGCTGGGGGTACTTGGGAAGGAAAGTCCGAGTGGTCATCCCGTCCTGTGTTACCCAGAGACAGAGGGCCAATATGTCGGCTTCAGGGCTGCCCTGTCTTGAACCTGGACTGGTATGCTGCCACAGCTTCTGTCACTGAGGGATGGTGGAATGCAGCAGACAGGTGGTCAGGAACGGGGATCTTTCTGAGCTCCTCCTGGTAAGGCTGGGGGCTTGGGATCACCTCCTCAAAGACAAGAGTGATAAGCTCTTGGACATAACCTACAAAAGATATTTAATTGTAAATACTGTACATGTGTGTTCTTGTTTTGTTACATTTGTTTTGTATTTATATAATAAATAGGTGGTTGAGTTACATACCCTGTGTTGCTTTTGACTTCATTGTAGAGTCCTGCACTGGAGCCCTAGGCCCGACAGCCCGAGGGCCGGGCTTCGGGCCGACGACCGTATAATTACCTCGGACACGGGCCGGGCTCGGGCACTTTTATTTTTCAATTTAATTATAAAAGAAAAAATTCAATTGAATTATTAAAAAAACAAAAAACCTGCTAATTAAAGAACTGTGTTGTGTTTAAATGAAAACAATTGAACGCAGCAGCAGCTACTCTGCCCCGCGCCAGCACCTCCCTTATATGGGCATACGGACTCACACAGTCCTCCGACATGCCTTAAACACAGATGAGCTGGCTGAAGTAGTCCCAGTAGCAACAACAAAGCAAGGCTGCTCAATTTCTCCATTGATAAAATAAATTCACAACTCTACAACATAAACATTCATGTAGAATATAGCATATACTTTGTTGTCTACAGTAGTAGATCAACCCTCATCTTACTTTGAAGCTCCCAGCTCCCAGAAGTGACGTCAACGCAGCTTTAGCAGCAGAGAAGCTATCAGGCTTGTGTTGATAATAATAAACTCCTGGACTATGTACAAACTTCCAAATGCATCGTTTTGTGAGTACAGACCATATTTGTACTACTGTAGAAGTTTGGTGTCATGGCGCGCACGATTGCGTGATGTCTCCCCAGATGGTCTGTGCCTACGAGTTCTCAAGCTGCTGATCGAAACATGAGCCCCTATTTTAACCTGCTCTTTTATGTCCATTTTTATCTGTCAGAAACAGTTTGCTTATTCACAGAAAAATAGAATGCTGTTTTTTTCTAACTGCAGAGCGTTATCCCATTTTCAGAGCGGCAGATTGAATTTACGAACGCACTCAATGAATATAGCGTTCTATCGCTAAAACATTGTTATGGGAGGTTAAAAAAAAAAAAAAAAAAGTCGGGCCAGGTTCGGGCATGAGAATTCTGATAACCTGTCGGACCGGGCCGGGCTGGGGCTCCACCCCCTCGGGCCAGGGCCGGGCTCTGGCCCAGATAATAGGCCCATGCAGGGCACTACTTCATTGGTTTCACTGTGTACCCTCCCTTTTTCGCCTTTGGGAAATGAATGCTGTACCTCAGGGTCCGGGCAGTTGTTCTTGCCTGGGTGCGATTTGAATTTTCATTGAAATGGAGTGCGGCCAGATATTGTCTGAAATAAGTGAAAGATTGTAATGACAAGTCACTATTCAACCCTTATTAGTCACAACCAAAGCAAAGTTATGATGTTTGGTAAAATAACAGAGCAGAACAACCAATTTTCTCTTTTGGATGTAGCATTGTCACAGCTTTCAACATGGTGTTAAATACAGATACAGACCAAAACATACCTGCACAGTATTCCAATGAAAGGGAAGACAACATTTTTGGGCGTGAAGCGCAAGATGACGCTGTGAAATGCCTCCAGCGTTGATGTCTGGTACCGGGAGCTTAGTTTCTCCACATCACCGATAACCCTCTTGTTGACAAGAACCTTCTCCATTTTTAAGAGGGCCTTGGAACCTTAGAAGATGAAGCAAAAGGTAAATGGCTGTGCTGTCATTACATTGTCACAATACACAGTGAGTGCAATACACCATAACAAACCTGGTTAAAGCCACTTTTTTTTAGCTCTGCTGTCGCGTACAGGATGCAGACATTTCGGGAAGTCAGGGTTGTCATGAACATGTATATTTTGCATGTGGTTAACTAGGGATGTCCACTTGGCCACTTTCTCGGAGCCCGAGGATGAGGATGTTGCACACCAGTACACATGGTTGCCGATTCCTCGCTGCCACTTTTTGATCACCTCACAGTCTTTCTCCTTAGCCACCTTGCTAACTTTCTTGGATAGACCTGGTGGTTAAAAAATATTTTGAGTTTCAATAAAAAAATAGCAAGTTTTGTGCATCCAATCATTCAGTCCAAATATATATATATATATATAAATGTGGCCAGTACTGTTATTGTTCCATTTTAATCAACTCAAGACACTTACCTTTTTCCAAATGCCAGACATCAAAGTAGTGCGTTATTTTCTGATCCCGCAAGAACTTCTGGATCTGGGGGTGTCGATCAGTGACGATGTAATCAACAGTCATGCCCTTGGAGTCCATCAGCTGCAAGCCTCTTATAAGTCCTTCTTTCTCCATGCCGTGGCTCCCGCCAACCTCATTGCTCTGTAAACAAAATGCAAAGGAAATACAACTTTCATTTCACAACCTGAAATTTTATGAAAGTTTTGTGTACAGGTAAGATTAAATGGTAATACTCCAAAAAATTGATAACCCTCACCTGAACCAGTTGAAGATCGATGATTTTGTTGCTTTCCAGATTCATCAAGCTGTATGTCCCATATTTTGCAGAGTGTCCTTTAAAAATGAAATGGTGGTACAATTACAACAAAGTTATAATTAAAATTAGTAGGCTATTGCTTTATTTTACAACACAACTGGATACAGCTACATGTAAGAGTCTTACCTGGTGAATCTGCCCTCATGTCCCCCCCAAGCTTGAGTTTTTGATGGCTTAGGGACTCCAATTCAGCGTCTTGATACTGGTGCCATTTGTGTATTACAGCTGGTTCAATGTAGTGGGTTGCATGTCTACGGAATGCAGAGTAGCTGATATTTTTCAGATCCATGGCTTTAAAGACCTAAAAAGGACAAAAGGAAAGCATATGAGTACTTCATATAAAAGAATATCAGGTGTTTTTTGGCCAAGTTCTAGCAAGCATTCACATGTAGTGTTACCACACTTCAAAAGGAAACAATCAGCATGGGGATGTTTTTGGCACTTAATCACACCAGGAAATTCAGAAATGTGCCTGTGACAGTAACGGAAAATCCCAAGTGTGCAAGCACAGAATGAGGGGGCAGTAGGAGGTGGGGGGAGAAGTAGCCCAGCAACAACTTAGGGGCAGGCCGGAAAATCTCCTAAGTCAGTGATTTTCAAACTGTGGGCCGGGGCCCACTGATGGGCCTTGAGGCCTTGAAGGTATTCCATGTGGGCCGTGAAATCATTTTCTACAAATCAAAATAATATTTGTGTGTGTGTTGCTGTAGACTATTTACTTGAGTTGTGTCGGTTAGTGAGTCAGAGGTGGGTCCTGAAAATTAGTGACAATTTCAAGTGGGCCCCAACTTGGAAAGGGTTGGGAACCCCCGCTCAAAGTGTACAAATCAGAGAGTGGAGCTGTAGAGGGAGGGGTGTGTAGCGTTATTGGTTATCAAATATAAGGATTTATCTTAAACCTCGAATTTAGGGCACCACCTACCTACATTTTAACTTTACGTTACAGTCAGGTAGGAAACTGTTAAATATTACGATCCTGGTATGTTAAATTAATAATCAGTTAATAATCAGTCTCATATCTCGCTACTTTCGTGAAGTTCTCGTTTGGTTGGACAGACATTACGTAAAGAAAGCATACGACACAATCTGTGATTATAACATATATATAGATATATGAACTATTTATTAAAATGATATGACCAAAACATGAACCTTTAAAACAAACAGGAGATGCATTGAATATGGGTGATTATATAAAACACTTAGTGAACGGAAAATAAAATATGGGGAATGGGGAGATACTAGATGTATTCAAATAGTTGAGGTTGGCTGACTATTTGACGCTAAATACTGACATTTCGGATTAATGTATCATTCTGTGAAAGCCTCGAGACATCCATCAAACCCACTTTAAGGTGAAAACGGGTCGGTCTTACTGTGCTGAAGTTCTGCTTAGTCAGCTCGGAACACGGCAGCGGCCACGCGGGGTCCGAGGGGATTTCTCTTCCGCTCTCTGGGCCTTCCTGGTTGTGGTGGCTGACTTTAGCGGACTTCTCAGTTGCTTCTTTCACTGGGAAACGGGAACGATGGTGCCGAGGGCTGTGGTTAGATGATCGAATCTTCTGAGTGTCAGTGGGTCCGTTGCTTCTCTGATGAAGTGAACTTAAGTTCACAGAAGATTAATAAAAGGTTGTTTGGAGTTGGCTTTCTGGGTAGGAAAACTTCATTCTGTTCTTATCTTTGTTCGGGTCTTTCTTTCTCGTCTCCGGGGTCTCACTGGGTTCTGGAGGGCTTCCTCCGGTCGTCCGCTGCATCGTTATCCTCACGTCCTTCCGCTCTCTCCTGAGATTATGGGAAAACTCCCAAACTCTGGTGAGCTCTTCTCTTCTGCTCAAACCATCTCCAAAACTCTCTGAGCAGCTGTTCTCTGCTCAAATCTCCTTCTGAAACTCTGGGTTGGAACTCTTCTGGAACAAGTGGCATGAAGCCAGAAACAAGACGCCTGAAGCGAGAGCCAGAAAACGAGAGAACTAGAGAGCGAGTGTTTTTCGCGGGCTCCGGGTTTTGACTCTCGGAGGCGGGGCATGACGTAAGCTTACACTACTTTTTCAGCCAATGATATGCTTGAACTGTGTGCATGTCTGCCTGGGTGTCTGTGTAAGATGATCTGTGCTATATGGGGATTTCTGGATTAGACAAAGAAACGCTTATTTCTCCATTACTCTGTCTCATAGAACATTTGTCTCGGTGATTCTGAAAACACCACATCTTGTTAAGATATGCAGATTAAAGATATAACATAGACTTGTAATATAAAGACATCAAAATAACACACAACGTAATTGATGATTATGACTTTCAAAATTCAGATGAATATCTATGAAATCGTGACATATGAATAGTGAACCACACAATGTTAATTTTCTGTGTTAACAATGGGGATACCAAACAAATACCAAATAGATACCGAAGGAACATCGTTAGAAGTTAATAGTTGCATTTATCTTGTCCATTTTACTGAGTCCTCTGGGACTTAAATGTTCAACTAATCAACACTGCAGACCACTAGGGGGCAATGTGGTTCCATCAGGCAGGTTGGGCATTTTCCACCAAAATCAGTTCTTTGTCAATATTTAAGCCAGAATCGTACAAATTGTCTCTATATGCGTCTTGTGATCAAGCTGGAAACCTGAAAGAAATTGTATACGGTTATCAAACACATTTAATATAGTTTTAAGATTCGACTAAAAGTGAGTCTTAGTGAAGTCTTCTCAGTTCGTATGTAGCCATCTGGTCTCTTTCTCTGGGGGAGAGGGTGTTAACATGTCAATTCGATTCATGGTGAAGATAAGATAGTGAGGTCTCCAACATCTCCAACAGAAAGGTCCTTTGTTCATTCGAGTTTTCCAATTTTTATGGCAAGTGTCTGTTGCTTATTTTTCACTCCCAAAAGCTCTTAAGAGGGTAGAAGGTTAACGTAAATTAGGCAGTTTCTGTCTCTTTTTCCTTTGTGGAAAGAAAATGAAGATCTGATTTATATCCACATACGTAAACATCCCCCACAGGAATGTTGGTTTTGTCAAAGTTTGAAAACTCTTAATCCACACGGCACTGTGACTGCTACAGGTGACAGGTAGCCCATCAACGACCGGGGGATGGGTTGGCTGCTGACAGGCAGTGGAATAAACAAGAGAGGGCTCTAGGAATGTCCCCCGCCCCCCACCCCGATTAACAGTGATATGCACAATGCACTTTACCTTTTCCACTTGATTAAAAGATGATCCCGTTAAGTATACGGCAGATGACAATTGGAGGTTGCCGACAGGTGTGCTCCCAATCAGTGGCTGGCTTTCCCAGTGCTTGGTGAAATTGCAGTGGTGGCAGTTTTGGTCAACAGACAAAAAAGTTCCCCGTCTGTAGGTCTTCACCTCTGATGCACGGCCACAGTCTGGACATTTCTCAAACAGCTCCATGAGGTTCTTCTCAAACACAATGAACTTGGAATCGTTGTATCCAGGTGAAGATGTTAAAGATGTACCACTGGAAGACATTAATATGATAATTGGCATACTCATTAGTCGCCCAGTACAATTGCTATTACAAAGACATTTTCATGTACAGATGTGATGAAATAACAGGATGAAACACATACGAGAGTTGCGAGGATTCAGTTACAGTGGTCATCGACTGTGCTGGATCATAGATGGTGTCAAGGGGGTCAGCTGGTGTTGTGAGGCTATCCTCCTCTAACCTGGGTCTTTTACTTGGCCTTGGTTGAACTGTCTTGATGGGTGTTGTGATGGGTGTTGAGGTTGAAGGGGCCCATGGTGCATCTGTATTTATCATCACACTTCTCTTTGTGGAAATGTCACTGAAATGGCACTGGGTCTTATTAGTAGCTAGTGCCCTGCACAAAGTATTTCGTTGTGTCCTTGAGGTGGGGATGCCACCAATGTTGTGAAATGAGTGCTGTCACTTTTGAGCTAGCACAGTGACCTCTGCTGTGTGCTTCTTGACATAGCAAGTTCAGTAGTCCAGCCGGAGCTACGATTTTGCCTTCATGATTCCTCCAAAGTCCTGTGGAATCTTTTGTGGCTCCCTTTTCTTTCCATGCTTGTTTTTCAGAGGGAGCAGCTGCTCCCTGGAGCTCTCTGATGTTTTGTACACTTAGCTGTTGTTGCAATTTATCCTCTAATGTTTTGTGAAACATTTGGTTAAATGCAGTGTACCCTGCTATTGCTTTTGCTGCCATATCTGCCGCATGGTTGCCCCTTGTTATTTTACCCTCCCCTTTTTGATGTCCTCTGCACTTGACTATTGCAACTTGTTTTGGTTCAAGTAAAGCATGGTATAAGTCAAGCAATTGTTTCAGGTGTTTTACAGGGGTGCCTGCTGAGGTCACAAACCCCTTTCTTCTCCAGTGACACATATCTACATGCACAGACTGAACTGCGTAAGCTGAGTCTGTATAGATTGTTACCGTTTTGTCTTTTGCCAATAGGCATGCCTCTGTGATTGCAACCAGTTCTGCCATTTGAGCTGATGCTGGCTGAGGAATTACCTGTGCCTTTCGTGTCCGCAATCCATCGGATGCGTCTTCCACAACAGCATATGATGCTATCAATGTGCCGCCTGGTGCATGGTGACTATGCCCATCACAATATAAAGTCATTTCAGAGTTTTGGATGGGCTCGCTGTGCAGTGTAGAATGGAGCTGCATCTCTCTGTTTGTGTCTGCTACACAGTCATGATTCTGTGCAGTGTCCATTTGTGAGGCCATGTTTGTTCCCGCGTTTGAAAAATGGATATGAGGTTTGTCCAGTAGTTGTTGCAAACCGTGCACTCTCTGTTGTGACAATGTGAATGAGTTGGAGTCAAGGAATGCTTTTACTCCATGTGTAGTGTGAACTACAGTGTGATTACACATTGTGATATGGGATGTCTTCTGCACTGCCTTTCCTATAGCCGCCACATGTTTGACACATGTAGGGTGGCCTATTTCCACATTATCCAATTTAGAGCTGTAATACATTAACACTTTCCTGTCTGCCGTGGCACTGTCCCCCTTTTGAAATAGTACAGCATTGACAAACCCGTCCTTTTCATCAACATCAAGGTGAAATGGTTCTGAGTAGTTTGGAGCATGTAAAGCACAGGCCTCAGACAGGGCCGATTTCACATCCACAAACGCTTTCTCTGCTTCAACTGTCCACTGCAATGGAGATTTGTAATTTTTATACCCTGCCTGTGTTATTAGTGCTCTTAATGGTGCTACCAAACCGGAAAAATCAGGGACAAAATTTTTGCTGTACGTTACTAGCCCAAGAAATTGCATCATTGATTTCACTGTGGTTGGCTTGGAGTAACTCAAAATGTCTGTTTTTTGTTCATTTGTCATGTACAAGCTGGAGGACCAGATAACACGGCCCAAGAAAGTCACCTTAGGCCTCCCAATCTGGAGCTTGGATTTCGACACTTTAAATCCACACTCAGCAAGATGACGCAAAACTGTTTCAGTTGCTGTCATAATCGATTCTCCGTCCGGAGCGGCCACCAGGATATCATCCACATACTGAAGAAGGGAGACGCCCGGTGGTAGTGTCAACGTTTGTAGTTGTTGTCTTAAAACATGATTGAAGATGGAAGGTGAATCAATAAAGCCTTGTGGTAGGCGAGTGTAAGTGTATTGCTTACCCTCAAAAGTAAATGCAAACATTTTTTGTGATTCCTCATGAAGGGGCACACAAAAGAATGCATTAGCCAAGTCAATGCAAGAAAAGAAGCGCTGGTCTGGTGAAATGCCATTCAACATAGTGTATGGATTTGGCGTGTCATAATTAGTGGGGATGATGACCTTGTTAATTGGTCTGAGGTCATGTATCATTCGATAATCAGGTTTTCCAATTTTTGGGACAGGGTTTATGGGAGTGTTCCATAAAGATCTTGTCGGTTTGAGAACACCAGTGTGTAAAAATCCACTAATTGTGTTTCCAATACCCATAATTTGTACCTGCTTAAGTGGGTATTGGGCCCTATAAATAGGAACAATGTCATCTTTGAAAGGGATTGATACCGGAGGGATCTTTAAAAGACCCACGTCTGTGGGTCCAGTCGACCACATGGTATCAGGCAAGCTGTCTAGCAACACTTGCGTGTGTGGGTGATCAGTATTTTCCCTGCCATGTGTTCGGGACAAATAACATTTTTCTGGATGCAGTACAGTATGAGAGACATGAGCAATCATATAGGTCTGCGTAGAGGGTGAATAACGAAGATTTTTATTCTGCGTTGGAATCCAATCAGATGCCAGTAAACACCGTTTCACCATCGGACCCAAATTCTTCGCTTCTCCTCCATTCGCTATCTGCAGGGTGATGTGAGGGGCAGATGTGTCCGACAAAGCATACAATGTTTCCATTGAGGCCTGCACAGACACAGCTGCAGCCACACCCTCCTTTCCTACATAGATATCACATATCTCAACACACGGCTCTTCCCCAGTCTCCAAACATTGAAGTACAAAGCCGTCCCACAGCGCATCATAGTTCTCATCACCATATAGCTCATAATTAAATGTGCAGTGTGGTGGATCAACTGGATCGGTGTACAGATGCATGACAGAAATCCAAGGAAGCCAAGAGGAAAACGTGGCATGGAGTGAGGTGGAGTCAAACTCAGGAACACGCCCCCACCATATCTCAGCGTCCTCACTGCCTCTGGCAGAGGAATCAGCTGTTGCTTGCATCATTTGCCCACTTAACTGTTGTGACTTAGCACATCGCTGTACAGAGCCATTTGGGAAGGATATGTCCACATAATCCGGAGTCATAAACACAGATATGTTTTGTGAACACAAGATATCCCTGGCTAAAAGATTCACCGGACAAGAGGATGAAAGAAGAAATGAATGATCAAAAGCAATAGAGTTCCACACACATGACACAGGTGCTGACATAGGCCACTCTTCTGTTTTTCCCGAGAAACCAATGACGGGTACGGTATTCCGTGATAGAGGAAGTGGCGTATTAAGTGTTGAATACCTGGCCCCTGTATCGATCATACACGTGTGATCTCGGCCGTTAATTGATAATTCAACCAGCGGCTCAAGAAACAAGTCATCACAACACAGTGAGTCACCCGTCGTTGGTTCTGGGCACCCCTATTGTGGCATTTGATGGGAGCCCGGTGCATAATACCCAGAATCCTGTCGTGGGCCCTGTTGTGGGGCCTGTTGAGACGAAACTGCCCCCCCAGAAGCACTGTGGGGGTAGTTATTATACCCATATGGTCGCGTCCCATCTCCTGATTGCACCGGGTGGGGAACCTCGCGACAGTCAGCGGCCCAATGGCCATATCGTTTGCAGAGATAACACTTGTCATTTCTTCTACTAATGTTACGTCCCCTGAGTTTTCTTCTTTTATTAGTTCTGAACGGAACTCTGTTCTGTTCTGGGTATGACTCATACGAAGAAGCTGGATATTGTGGTTGTACAGTCTGAGGAGGAGTCTGCTGAAACATCTGTTTACTTTGAGCCTTATTTTGGTTTACCTGGTCCCTCATATCTTTAATCTGTGATTTTGCCACTTGTGCCTGAAGGGAAACTAACTCTGCTTTTTCTTGTTTTGTACTTTATTTTATTATTTATTTTTTCGTTAGCACAAGTTTCTTGTGTTTACCTTGAATAGGGATGGCTCATGTGATCCTGAAACATCCCATAGTTAAGCTGCTATAGGCCTAGACTGCTGGGGGGCCTCATCTGACACACCTTTCCTCACTTTACTCTCTTTATGTATATGTGATATTATTGTGGTCATTAACTCGTGTTTCCCTGTTCCAACAGATATCCTTTGAATGGTGTTACAGTGCCGCCGTCGCGGTGGCCCCCCCCCCCCCCCCCTTTTTCTGTCTTCTCAAACCCCAGCTGGTCGAGGCGGATGGCCACCCTTCCTGAGTCTGGTTCTGCCAGAGGTTTCTTCCTGTTAAAAGGGAGTCGTTTCTCTCCACAGTCGCCTCAGGCACGCCGCTCAGGCCGGGAGATTGGACCGAAAAACAAAAAGTTTTCAGTGCAATCTGTTGGTTTTCTTAGCTAGGAAATTGTTTTTGAATTGGCTCTATATGAACGAATTGGATTATTTTATGAATTATGATTATTATTAATTAATTGAATTCCAATTGGCTTGAATTGGACTTACTATCTAAGTGCCTTGAGATGACATTTGTTGTATTTGGCGCTATATAAATAAAAATGAATTGAATTGAAAAATTGTTCTCGTTCTTCGATTTCATTATCAATGTATTGAGTGACATGGGCCGACCACAATTCATACGTGAAGTTTGTAAGTCCAACAACTTTTCTTAACGTGTTTTGAATATTGAGAGATAACGAAGCTTCCACCGCTCCTCTAAATAGCATCTCAATGGTCTCACTGATGGCTGGATCTTCCCCAGTTCTCTCATGCCATAACTCTCTCACCCGCAATAAGTAAGCTGTGCCTTTCTCATTTTCATTAGGTGGAATTCGACATAATTCAGCTGATTTGATTTGTACAGGGAATTTCTCTCGTACCTGTGGCCATAATAAGTACACAAGATCCTCCAGGGGTGTACTGTCTTGAGCCGACTCTGTGTGGCATAGTAGTTCGATTTCTGTTAGCATGCCCAATGACGTACATGAGGCAAATACTCGTCTGAAATCACCCAAAGCTGGGGTTAATCCAGCACATGACTCCAAGAATGCTTTAATCCACGGAGCCCCGCCCTTATCAATGTCCGGCAAATTAGATTTAATCATCTTAGTGTCTTGTAGGGAGAATGGACTGTATGTGACAGTAATACGACCATTTACATTATTTGCTGATATCAATGGCATTTGATGACGCCCCCGACGGATGTCAGCGCATGCATGAATATTACCACTATTTTGCTGGCGGGGGAGATTGTAATTTCCTGATTGGTTAGTTTGATTCATTCCCTCACCAAGTGTTTGTCTGTCTAGCAAAGCTGTTAAATCACGCACTAATGGACCACCACCTGTTGCAGAGGGTGTTGCGTACGAACGGGTATTCAGTGATCCAAATGTATCATCTGAATATCTGGAGGCGGGTGCTGCTAATATAGTACTAGTGGTCAATTGACCACTGTTTTGCGCTGTTGCATTTAGGTATTCTGCTGCCTGGGTTTGGCTGTCTGAGTCTCCTGGAAAGGGTGCAGTTTGCAGTAAGCCATTTTGTATTACTACTACTTTGCTCCTTACACTAGCGTCACACAGACCGCCTGCAGCTGTGGGCGTTGTTTGAGGCATCTGATTTTGTGTGGCATCCAATAGCATGCGAGCTTCAGCATAAGGGGGAGGAGAATGCAGAAGCGAGTCGCTTCCCTGCTTCTCAGTCGGAGGAGCTGTGCTTGGAGGTGTTTTTTCCTCCTCATTCTCATGGCTCACTGGAGAAGATTTTTTCAGTGCAGAGGACCGTGTTTGAATTGAAAATTTTAATTCCCCGAGAAAACATTCACAATCTGCTAGAAAAATTGAGGCTTTTGTTAATTCTGTCTGCTCTGCCTCTCTGCATTATCCCCGCTCCCTGACATTGCTGTTCTGCCTGTCCTTTACTGATCTTCGCTTGCTTTGCAAAAACTGCCAACATTATAGACTTAGGCGGCACATCTGCCAGTGATCCAAACATTCCCCTAGTCTGCATCTCTGTGGCCCAATCCACAAACCTATCTGTTGCTCGTTTTTCATCACTCATCGACACCTTTTTCTTCCATCTTTCTAACGTGTCAACGAGCACCGACCCCAGCGAGCCGGATTTGCATTTTTTCCAGTCGTCAATCAATTTTTGTGACATCTTCAAAAGTTATACACGTGTTAATCAAAGTATATGGAAGACGTAATTGCCCAAATGCTGAAAGTAGTGAAGAAACTTCTACGCAGAACGCTGTGTTCTGTGCGCTCCACCTCTAGGGGTTACCCCACTTTTCAAAGCATCCGTTTATTCCAAAACTTTGGGTCACACCATAAAAATACTGATTTCCCCGAACAAAGCGACCCGTATAGCACGTACAGTCACTCGTTTTCCCCCCTTTTTATCTATGCCAACCCCAATATTGAACAGAAACCACTCGAGATCTGCTGGCGCAGTCAAATATCTTCGAGCGGCGAACCCCCTTCCACAGTTGCATGAAAATTAAAAAATCTGACCCTGTGTCCTTCAAGTATAAATTGACTCTTGTCAACCCGACTATATTTCGGTTTTACAGACTTCTTCGACCCCCGGAATTCTCAATCCCACGTTCTAACCCTCGTCAGAGGAGAGACTTTCCCGTTCGGAATTCTAATTAGTTGACCCATTCAAGATGGGCTTTTATAAACTACTTCGTATCACTTACAAACAGTGCACGGACAAAAAAATTTTGAAGACAAGCTCCACAACTGGGATATTCATTTATAAAATGAATTTAACTTGTCTTAATTTCCGAATTGACTTGACAGGACACTTATTTACTTTCCCTGTGTGTATGTGTTTTTATACTGGACGTGTCACCATTCAATGCAAACAGACAGACAGTACATTTACACTCGAATCATCATGACCAGAGGACAACTTAATTCAGACAACTTCATTTAGGTTCTTCAATATGCAGCAATTTTACATTTAGACATTAATTGGTGTTCTGCTCACCTTTTTTCTGGCGCCTGATTGTCTGAAAAAAGCTGTCCCTCCTATCACCTCGCGGCGTCCTCCCTCGGACGGGGTCGGTCACACGACACGGTGGTCCTTTAGCCTTCCAACCTCGTGTCACGGCACCATTTATTAGATTCGGTTCTTTTAGTAGGAGGCTTAAGAACGGACCGAAGTAATTCAAGTGAAAATTAAGTGTTTATTGATATGGCAACAAGTGCAGTATTTCAGCGCTGGTCTCAGTATGACAAAACTCTCGCAGGAATCCGTCAGACCGAGCTCCCCATTTCCGGTTACAATTTGTATATATGTCTCCTAGTTTCACACGGTGGATCCCTTGTTGATCCAATTTGATTGGATCTCCATACTAACCCAAATACTGTCTCTGAGTAATCCAAATAATGTGTGTGTGAATTTGCACCTGCTTTCCCAGGCTTTCTTAATTGTTATGTCTTTCTACTCCTGGATCACTTTAGGTCATAATTGAATAGTACTGAGACTTATTTCATTCATAATGTCTAAGAACAAAGCCAATTTTAACAGTCTCTACAACAAAATAATGTGTTACAGACAAGTCAGAGTAGAGTACAGAAGAGTAGAGTAGCATTTATTAATCCAGAGGGAAATTAAGGTGTCCAGTAGCATAAATACAAAATACACAAGACATTACACACATCATTGCACATATATTAACCATAAAGCACACACATTTAGCCAAAGTCAGATTACACACACACACACACACACACACACACACAGCTGTGGTTAGTGAGAAGAATAAGAGTGGTTCATCACATGTGCCATAACTGATTGAAGACATAGGCCTACAGAACATTCTGTTGAACACAACTGAACAATGGGGAAAATCACTCAGCTACCAAATAAGGCACACACAGTTCTCAGGAATATGTATGCTATTGGTAATGCAACTTCACAAGCACATAACATGTCTCATACCACAAGAACAGGTACGTTATTGATACATTACTAACCTTTGCTCCTATAGTGATATCTACGTAATGTCCACTCAGACAGCTGTGTATACCGAGATGATCTTCTGGCGGGTGGTGGAGGTGGGTCTGTTTGGGTGCTGGCATGGAGCGAGGGGCGTGACACCGACGCCTGTGATGTACTCTGAAAGACAAAAACGACACGACACATGAAGCAACGACACATGAAGCAACATAAACAGAATTACACCGAAGTGAGCTAAACTCATGTCTAAAACCGTCCACTTCCATTGAGAAGACGGAGGCATTGATCGCAACGTTTTGAGTAAACGGCAAAACTGACCAAACAGATCCTCGTATGACATCCTATCCTATATCCTCCTTATAATGAGAGGCGAATTCTCCCTAAAGTCCGAAAGGGCGATGTCAGCGAGAGCTAAGCAAAGACAGTCCTTGCAATGCCTACGGTATGAAAACAGCTGACAACGATGTCTCGTCGTCTTGTTTGAACGGGACAAACGCTGGGTTGTCTCAGAGCCATTGTCTAGTATGCGTGCTCTTGACTTGAAGTTGCAAAACAAATTGTTCATATTGTTGTCTAAGACTTAGCTTAGCTCGCCTCCGAGTCAACTGCTAGCAGCTGGTGAAATCACAGACACGACTAGCCCACAATGCATGTTACAGCTATAAATTTGTATCAAGAAACCTTTAGATTGTAAAGATCACATTTCACTTACCGCTTGTGAAGTGGTGGTTGATCTTACAGACGGTGATGATCCAGACTTTATCAACAGCTTCAAAGCAAAACCACTGTTGTAAGCACCCAGATTGGCGAAGTCGCTGTCCTGGAAATGTTTGGCACACACAACTAATGACCTGGGGTATGAGGCTGGTTGTGACCCAAAGATAAATCCCAGCCATTTCTTCTTCAGGTCTTCATCCTTGGGCAAGTGGTACATCGAAGATGTTTTACCTCCACAAATAAAACACGAGCGTGCTTGTTCTGCCATGTTTTCTTCTTCGCTAAGTTGTTAGCCTCTGGTAGCTAGAAATCTCGCACCTTGCTTTCTCAAGTTCTTGTTGGCCGTTGTGGGCGGGTATGGTATGGGCTATGGGCGAGGCTTACGACCGAGTGACGTAGGAAAGTTTCGCCTTCTCTCACGCGCTCATTTGTCTGTGTCTCTAAGTGCGGTGACCCTTCAATGACCAGTGCAGCCCAAGTAGATCGAATTACACTTTGGCGTAGCGCATACTCAAATGACTTGTTTTGACCTACCACATTTTAAAATGAGTGACAAAAAGTGGTTTCCAGCGAAAGTTGGCCTTGAACAACTCAAAATCTACAATAACGCCGTTACACAGGCTAAAACATCCCACTTTACGAAACTCATTACAGATCACAAAAACAACCCCAGATGTTAGACAGTCCTCTAGAGTTCCAAAAGTCTCTCAATGTGAGGACTTTGCAGACCATTTCAGAAGTAAGATCGATTTTATCAGATCCAATCTTTTATCCCAACAGAAAACAGTGAGTGACACATCTGAACCTTTCTTTTTACCTGAGGGAACACTGGAGCATTTCGTCCTGGTTGATGCGGGATGCTTGGGAGAGTTTTCTCCCAAGTCAACCCAACAACCTGCCGAGACCCGATTTCCACATCACTTTTTAAAACATTTTATGGATTTTTTGAGGACGAGCTATTAAGCATTGTCAACTTCTCTCTCCAGACAGGTGTTTTCCCTGCTGCCTTCAAAAAGGCAGTGACACAGAATAGTACATCCCTTTCGTCAAACTTAATTAGTTAATTGGATGTGACAGGTGAACTCTAGTTGACCCCTGGTCATGAGGTGTGGGGGAGGGGGAGGGGCTAGAGGGGGAAGGGGGAGGAGGGGTTAGGGGGAGTGGTGTTAGGGGAGGAGTTTAGGGGGGAGTGGTTATGGGATGGATTAAGTCTAAATATTTATTGAGTGTATAAATGAAAGATTGTTTAATTACAGAATAGGGAAAGTTTAAGTTTTAGGAGCAAAGCTGACAACATTTTAAGTATCCTATGAGTCGGGACTATGAGTTACGAAAAAATAGCTGTTTGGCAGCTTTGCAGATCCTCTCCCTGTAGGGGAAATAGAATAAAGTAATTAGGTAATGTATAACCCGTGACTTTGAGAACCAATAAGATGACAGAAGGGAGGGGTTTTGGTAATGGAAAAAACTGACAACATTTTAAGTATCCTATGAGTCGGCGGGGGTTTTGGGTTTCAGAACAATAGTTGATTGACAACTTCGCAGATCCTCTCCCTGTAGGGCAAATAGAATAAAAGTTGGTTATTTTCAGAATAGAAAGAAAAAAAAATGACCCAAGGGTAATAAGGATATCCTGTGAGTGGCCAATATGATGAGGGAGAGGGTTATGCACCACTCTCCACTAATCAACTAACTAATCAAGTTAGTTGATTAGGAGGGGGCTGCAGCTACGGCAGTTGGGGAAATAACTAAATGATTAGTGTATAAATGAATGAATGGTTAATTTCAGAATAGAAAAAGGTTTGTTTAGGGAATAAGTTGCTAACATTTGACAACTTCAGAGATTTTCTACCAGTAATGTGACGCTGTGTTACTGATCTGGTTAAAAAAAAAAAAAGTCTAGGGAAACCTCTTCTGAGTTTGGGCTCGATTCATATAGTGAGGCTGTGAACAGGGTTTCAAGAGAATGCTCCATTGTTTTTACCACATGACCATCAAACATGAATGATGTGTAGTTAATTTTAGGAGGGGTGGGAGTAAGGCTGGAGAGAAAGAAACAATGTATGGTGATGGCATTCGCGTGTCCAGCTTTGCGTTGACCCTCATACTTTGTTACTTTGCTTCTGAAAGCTTATTTCTCTTCAGTTGAGCAGTGGAAAGAACATTTTCAGGAACTATCTGTCTCATCCTTGTAACTTTGAACACTTAGTCCAAGGATCCCCAGAGAGAAGGCTTGGACCAAGGACTCTGGTACGCAGAACCTTCATTTAAATCATATACGTTGAAAATAGAGTCGGTTGAGAAAATACGTTGTTTTTCTAGGAAATGTGACAAGAGCTCAAATCCACAGACCTCCGTCCAACGATTATGATGACATATTCGATTTGCTCAGCAGTAAGTACTCAATCTTTATAGTGAACATATATGTATGTATATATGTATGTATATATTTACTCAGTCATATTTCTAACTTACCTTCAGAACCAACAGCTGACGAGTTAGAAGATTTCGTTTTAAAGCAATCGGATTACGGTAAGCTTGTTTAAAATTTTAATAACCTTTAACTTGTGAAATAAAAGGTATCATCCACTGTGCTGCAACAGCAATGGTAGGAATTTTCCTGAGTGACTATGACTGTTGTACAACAACCCAGAAGTTGATCTCCTAGGGGTGTTTAGAGTTGATATTAAGAGTTATTTAAGTTTAAAAAAATTAAATTAAAAAATTTAAAATTTAAAAAAAAAAAGGATATAAAAACCTCCTAACAACATGCAAAGAAATAAACTACAGTCAAAATAAAGTTTTCAAACAGAGTGCTACATGTTCCTAAAGCACCTGAGCACCAAGTTACCCACAAAGTGATCAGAACTGATCAGAAGTGTAAAGAGATAGATGTTCCCTTGTGATTAAATTAAAGTCAACATTTAATAAACTTCAGAATTTTATTTTCCACAGAGGGAAAATGATCACCATCACCTGCATGAATGAACAGTTTAGTCACAGAGGCACTAAGTATGTTCTCATGAGAACAGAGTACAACCAAGTGATCTGGCAACTACAGGCTTAGAAAAAAATTGATTTGGAGATATTGGTAAGTCACTTTTCCAGCAGGGTCAGGTTCTCAGCGGTCACCCTGAGAACTACGAATGTCTGATTCCATCTTTTATTCTGAGATCTCGTGAATTTCCAGTTAAACATTTATATTAGATACGTGTAACAGTTTAAGTTAGATGTACAAGTCATATCCTGCATTTGCTGTTACTGGTGAGCTGTTAACTCAAATGTGAACTAAATTTTCATGGCAGCAAAAGACTCCAGCGCACACACACACACAGAAATGTAGTCAAGAGTTATCTTTCCACAAAACCTTTTAGGCGTGCAGTGCAATTGTCCAACCAGGAACTGTAGAAAATAAGCCAACTTTCTGATGAATCACACTGAAGCCACTGTAAAGTTGTTGTTTTTTTTACAAGCATAATGCTGCACTGTATAAAACATGTTTAGTGCGATAAGTCAAAGGTGAAAGTGGATAACATTAGAGTCTGCTCTTAAAAGCTTCAATAAACCAGTTCACATATATTCCTGATAAAATAATGTTAATATTGCAACATTGCAAAATATTGGACCTGAATCTGACTTAATGTCTGATTGTAGTTAAGCTGTTAACTGGCAAACAAGGCCTGAGTTTATTCAGCCTTAAAGACTTCAGACTCTGCTCAATCCATCCTTTATTTGAAATCAAAACACAATAACCTGGCTTTGTGGTAAGATTCAAATATGAACAGTTGTTCGATCTGATGAGTAAACACACGAACAAGTGAGCATGCAAAGAAAATATACTGATCTCCTGGAGACTCAGGATTAAATATAATAAAAATGATCAAAGTCTCATCTTTCTTGAACTGTTTAAGACATCTTGGTTACTGCCTCAGCTCCGTTTTGTGTTATTTTTCTGATAGTTTATGCGCCACGAAAGATTTGATTAAGCTGAAATTAAAACTCCATGCTTTAGGTCTGCATACAGACCTTATAAATTGTAAACTTTGCGCCCACCAAACTCTTTTATGCTCTTAGATTTTACATGAATGTAACCTTAAAACCACTGCTAATATTATTCTTAAGCTTGATTCGTAAAAGATTTTGAACATGAACAACTTTCTTGATCTTATGTGCTAATGATTTGTAAATCTTAAATCAACTTAAGCTGAAGGCGTTAGCCAGATTCTTTAACCTCATTTCCCCACCTAGGTTTATTTAAGACAACTACGTATTTATCTTAAACAGAATACCGGCACACAATCGGTTCTTGTCTGGAATAGCTACGGACAAAAGAAGAAAAATAAATAAATTGGCAGACAAAATCTTGGTGATGGGTGAGGACAATGAAGACAGGCAATATTTTGCAGACACTGAAAACCAAAAATATATACGTAGCCTAGGTGTCTCATGCAACTGCAGTAAAGGTGATATTTAAAAAACGAAACGTTATTTAATTTAACTAAAAGAGGGCAGAAGGTCTAAACTAGCCGCACAATATTAAATATTCCGCATCTAATGATTAATTTCTCACATCTTTGAATTACTACTCGTGCAGAGTTCAACACATGCATGGTGGATAGTGCGATGGTAATAATGGTTCTACTGAAACAGAACATTTCATGACACAGAAAATGTATCCTAAATTGTATATCCAACCAGCATGAAAATTCCATCCACTGCAGATGATGGCAGCATTATCCAGTGTTTCAATCTTATTCTGCTTTTTTTTTATTACCATTGTCATTATTTTTTAACCAAAGACAAACTATGCCTTTCAACAAATTTAAAAACTAGATTGGATACAAATTAGCACGTTCACCAATTGCAGTCTAAAACAGCAATTAAAGGGATGATAGATTCATTTCAGAAGTTGGGTATAGGGAGACTTTCCAATAAAGAATATCAATTTGCTATCTGGAGGGACCAACAATGGATATAAATCAGTTAATTTACGTGTTGAAGGTCGACTAAGATAAAAGAATCCTAGTTTTCCCCCATTGTTCTTAATATCTGACCATCCCACACCTGGACTAAACATAGTGTGACATGATGTGGGAAGTTTGAAATGCAATGAAATTACACACAAACTGTTAGACTGGTCTTACAATTATAGCATAGCTATGATACGACAAGTGAAGTAACACATTACAACTCTGCATCTCTTGTTTCGTGTGCGTCCCTGTGTGTCATCCTGTTCAGGGATGGTACCATATCTTGTTCTTTAACCCTAAACTCGACATTTTACATATAGTGTTAATAATGTAAGAGGATACAAAGCAAAACGTGCAGAAATTAAATAGTGGTATGCTAATTAAATGTCATGTCAAGAGAAATTTAAAGAAATCAAGAATCTATCAGGAAGAGACATATATATATATTAGGGCTGTGACTCGATTAAAATTTTTAATCGCGTTAACTACAGGCTTTGAAATTAATTAATCGAAATTAATCGCATTTTAATCGCATATACTTTATCCTTTAGAAAATTAACATTTTCAACAATATTTCAACAAACACAGAACATATCCCTATTTGAAATCTGAATGTAGCATGCATGAAAACACAGTATACAGATTGCGCATCAACGCAACAACGTTACTGACCCATTACTCCACCGTCTGCATGCAGCCTTGCATAGTGTAATGTAGCCTTGCATATTGTAAACTTTAAGTTATCAGCGGAGCTTACTGCTCACAAGCAGACAGATGTCGCACTGTGCGTTGTGGTGGAACAGCTGCATAGGGTTAGGGTTAGCCCGTGTCCGTGCCCAGCCCGTGTACGCAACCACACACGCACACACAGGCATACCTGTCCATCTCATTCATTCATAGCCCGTTCACTAAGGATAAAATAGCCAATCCACAAAGGCTACTTTGCCCACTGTGTTCCTCAAATAAGTTTTGATCAACTTCATCTTGGAAAAAAAGAGCTGGGAGTGAATGAGCTACAGTGCGGACTTTCTATTTCATCTCATCTGACGCACAACAGTTGTAGGCGACAACTTTCAAGAGATAGTTCTACCCGGCGGGCTTCCAACAGTAGCCTCGTACAGTGCTAAATCACACAGGCACAACATTACATTCAAACTTGTTGCTCACACCAGTCTGTCCGCTGCCACAGCGGACACATAGCCGACTCAAGCCAATCTACTCGCATCACATTATGGCAGAGGAAGCACGCTGGCAACCTAACATAAAGTAAAAAGTGTGTCCGTTATTTTCAAAAGATGGTGCTAACTGCACTGACACTAGGCTACTTAGCAAGTAGCTCTAGATGGACTGCACGCACCTAGAGTCGACTAACAAACCAAGTCACAAGAAGACTATTTGATAATAGTGTTTCGGCGAGCATATGAAAAACAACTGGGATTTCCTACCTTATTTGTGTTACTTGAAGAAGGACATTCTCAAAATCGCCATATTCCAGTTAGAATCGCCAAATATCCATTTAGAATTGCAGTTTAGCTATGTTATGAGTGAATGGGTGCTAAAATGAGAGGAAAACTGTAACATATGACTATTCAAAAACGAATTAAACTGAGAATACAATTAAATAGGGTTTCTATTTATCTCATAAATCTGCTTTATGGAAATATTATTTTAGACCTCCGATTTCCCCGGGTAATTTAGAACAGACGTGATTGGCTGACTGTAGAATGACATCACCATAGCTACTGTAGCTCTAGGAACAATGTGGATAGCCGTTTCACCAGTAAAGCTGGTGTTTTATACCTTTCCATATGTATATTTATCAGCTAAAGAACGAAAAACGGGGATAGGCTACCACGCAGCAACATACGTGATTCTTTACTTCTTAATATTGTTGTCGTTGTTGCACTGCACTTCTGTTCTTTGTGAGCAGTAAACCTGCCTCTAGCCCCAAAGTTGGGGTAGCTATGGGGTTGCTGAGCACATTCTTGGGGTTGCTATAGCAACCGCAAGCAGCCCCTTAGCGCCGCCTCTGGGCTTGATACGCTGCGGTGATACGCGAATTCCTTGTTGCATAATCTGCACACAACCACGCTCTTGTCGACGCTTCCATCCGTCTGTATTTAAAAAAAAATAAATCAATAAATATATATATATATAGTGTGCGATTAAAATGCATTATTTTTTTTAACGCGCTAATATGTGTGTAGTTAATTAATCGAAATTAACGCGCTAAAGTCCCAGCCCTAATATATATATACATTTGACTAACGCAAACAATCAGTGCTCCTCACACTCCTACTGCTGGGGGGCTCAGGACGGGAGATTGGACCGAAAAAGAAAAAGTTTTCAGTGCAATCTGTTGGTTTCCTTAGCTAGGAAATTGTTTTTGAATTGGCTCTATATGAACGAATTGGATTATTTTATGAATAATTATGATTACAATGAATTGAATTCCAATTGGCTTGAATTGGACTTTATTATAAGTGCCTTGAGATGACATTTGTTGTATTTGGCGCTATATAAATAAAAATGAAATGAATTGAATTGAATTTATATTCCTCAACCACCTCCACTTCTTTTCCCATGATGGAAACAGGGTTTGATCTGACCCTGTTTCTCCTGAAATCTACAATCATCTCCTTTGTTTTGTTAACATTCAAGATGAGATGATTGTTCCCACACCATGCCACAACGCGGTCCACCAGCTCTCTGTACTCAGCTTCTTGTCCATCTCTGATACACCCGAAAACTGCAGAGTCATCTGAATATTTCTGTAGATGACAGGAGTCTGACTTGTACTGGAAGTCTGAAGTGTACAGAGTGAAAAGGAATGGTGAGAGTACAGTCCCCTGTGGTGCTCCTGTGCTGCTGACCACCTGGTGTTGTGGAGAAAATAGGAGACGAATCACGCGTCGGTCAGCAGTCCATTGGGGAGTTTATTGAACAAACTGTCACAGCAAATATGCATACAGGATGTTACAAAATGTCCGCCAGGTTCATCTTGCGAACCAACTTTATACCGGTCTAAATCATAACATGCATGCGTCATCCGGGCCACAATCTTCCTCGGCGGCGCCGAGCTTCTGCTGTAATCAAAAACACGCATTCTACCCTTTACCCATATTCATATGAGCCGCACAATAAGGCACACGATGTAATTAGGCCATGTCATGACCTGGTCACGCTCCCACATAGTCCCCCCTGAAATCACTTATCAGTGATTTAATAAAGAACTAATCTAAAATGAAAGAAAATCATCCCACATAGTTAATTAATAATTAATTAACATAATCAACACTAAATTATTCTAATAATCCTACAATCTCAATTAACGGGAACATTTTTGAATAAATGAAAAAAAATATATATACACACCCGAATCACATTCAACGATTAAATGAATTCAACAATAACCCAAATTTAAACATTGCCATCACACCTGTCCACTGTTCGCAGTGCATAGGAGCGAAAAACCCACCGACTGCTACTTTCGTAACTCATGTTCTTATCTTGGGAAAACTCTCCTACGGCCCCACCCCACTTGGCGACCGACCACTTTACCAAAGGTCGCACTCCGAACAGTTGACTAACACAACTGGCAATGGACATTAGTGATCAGTTCTGATTGATAATACACATAGAATGAATACACCACCATCCAACCAATTAATCACAGTTTTGTACCAAGTACAATACATAAAATTATGGATTATCACACAACAAAAGTAATAAAAAGCAATGTAATGCAGCTCTTCCAGTCCCGTCCCATCTCCCGTACTCTGGGGTCGTCTGCTCCTGGCCGAACATCCGTCCGGCTGGGTCTGGAACTGCTAAGCTAACTCTGGGAGGAGAGGTCGCCAGTACGTCACTCCCAATCAAAGAGATCTTCAGCATCTCTTCTCCCTATCAGACTAAACTTGGTTCCACATTCAAGGAAAGAATCATGTGAACCGTCCGTTGGTAACCTTCATTCGTTGACCCGCTCTCCCATGCGTTGGTCCTCAGACCTGGTCTCACATGGTCATCTGCCTACTGGTTTGTTCCATACTCTGTTTGAACATCACTTGCAGCAACCACCTTCTCAGAATGGGTATAATGCAACACACCAATAGGGCGACCATTATGAATATTGACAATATAGCTATTCCCACCTTCACTGCCATTGCTCCCCAATCTCCCAAAATCCCATCCAGACCAGTCCACCACCCTTCACTGCCACCAGCATTACTCTTCAGCTCCTCTTTCAGCTCCCTGATCTTCTTTATGGCCGTTGTAAACGTACCATCAGCTGCAGTGTTCCCGGGTATAAATGTACAACATTTTTCCCCAACCATCTGGCACACGCCACCTTTCTCCGCTAATATCCAATCCAAAGGCTGTCTGTTCTGCCAAGCCATCCTACTCGTCTCATGTAGTTGTTCTCCAAAGGCTGCAAACCCTTCACTCGTGTAGTTAAGAATTCTCTGTTGGTTGTAGTATATGTAATTAATCCACTCCACATTTTTTTTAATCGTGATCCACGGCAAAATAGACTCAAATCCAGCCGCAATCTCACTGCATGCTTTGAACTCAAAAGGAATCCCTCTCGGCTGCCCTATTGCATCCAAGTAAACGTGCTTATCCATGATGTAGTCACCACTAGACCTTTTAACTCTCCCATTTTCCACATCCAACCCCAGTAACTCGTTTACCTTGTCATACACTAACACAACCGATGTTTTCATCCTCACAAGTGCACACAGACCTATCCACCTGTTGGGTAACACATTTAACAAAACATCATCTCCACACATCCAGTAGCTATCAGCTATTGGATGTGTCTGATCCCCAAACAGGTAGAGAGTCGGAATTGTCATTTCTATATCTTCACATTTTTGATCCAAAGGAACCGGATTTTCATACCACACAGGTGTCCTGATAAATATTGGTTTCATATTTGCGTGTGGAAACCAAGACAACACCCATGTGACATTGCATTTAAAGACATGGTTGGTAATCCTGTTCAGAAACACATTTTGTAATACTGGGTGAAATGGTCCGTCTATCCTGAGAGAAATCTATACAAGATGTATTTAGAAAAAGGGACGAAAATAATCAGACCTCTGTGGCAGCTGCAGGACTGAGAAAAAGCTGACCAATCCGAGATCAGCGTCCTGCTGATCTCGGATTGGTCGCCTACAAAAAACCAATCAGATGCCTCTGCTTTCTGCCTACGCCCCCCTCTGCTGGCTCCCTGCTCCATGTGCGCACAGACATAATATATTATGTCTATGCATGTGCGCACGCGGTTCTACCGGCTTTGGATGAAGCACTGACGGAATGGGGAGGGGGGGGTGGAGCTTAGAGGAGGGGACACTTTCGAATCTTGCTAGCTCTCTTGCTAGCTCTCTAGGATTACCTACCATAGCTTTAACGGTAGTGTTACCTACGTGAGTTCCACTGTCATTAGTAAATCCACCACTCGTAAAGCATTCAAACTCACCATCGTAATCTACTCTGTAATCAGTCGGAGGCCCATCCTGTGTTGTACTAAGATTAAATTCAGCACAGGACGACTCCAATTTGTGGCCCCTCCCTTTTTTGAAAAAGTCCTGTAATTTATTTGCCCCAAACATCAATCTGCACTTAATCCCACACATAGGAAGCTTAAACAATAACCATTTATCCTTCTGAGGTGTAAACCTACCTTCTCTGCATTCCCGTTGCTGGACCACTGCACAGTCCCTGAAGGTGTGTGGCCCTGGAACAACAACAGGCAATGCCCCTGGAGCGTCTGCGCATATGAGACACTCCGTCGCTGTCAGTTCTCTCGTAGTGTACCATGCCCATCTATACCACATATTCTGTGCTGCCTTCCCCCACAAACCATCTTCCACCGTTACACTGTTCCCCTGTCTCTTCATGTGCATGTACCCTCCATATGTTCTTGGATTAACATGATTATTCCGTCCTGTCGTGCTAATGGTATCAAGTCCCCCTAGACTTTCACGAGAAATCTTTCTATTCTTACCACCATTGTGAACAACTCCTTTCTGGCCCGAGGACGACCTAATCTCTTCCGATTGCCCCTTCGTCGTGGCGTCCGGAGGCGGTGATTTGGTCATCTCCTCCACCGGACCCATGATCCACACTTCCTCACCATCCTTTATTCCAACGTACTTAAATTCAAGCTTAACATCTGCCTCTTCACGACTAGCTCTAGTGTGTATTGCTGGCAAAGTTTGTGGTGCAGCATGGTCTGAGTGGGTGTGTATTGTTGCATCATACTCATCTGACCCAGGCTGGCTACTTCCCCTGCGGGGTGGTTTCATCACGGGACCCCTTCCCGCCTCCCCTGGATGCGGGATCCCGTCCCACATCTCCAGGCCTTGCTCTCCTGAGCCCATGCCTTCGGCCAGCACCCACACCTGGATGCTCATCAGTGTCAGAAATCTTAACATCTTCCTTTTGTTCATCCTTTCCCTCGGACTTAACTCCGTCTGTGCCTTTAGCCCGAACCTTAGTGCAGTGATTCAAATGGTACCATGTGTTGCTACCGTCCACTTGAACTGCTGTTGGCGTTGCTCGCACCACTGCGTACGGTCCTTCTCGTCTTGACTCGTGCCACTTCCTTCGGAATACTTTGATGTACACCTGGTCGCCTGGCACCACTGGTCTCTCAACCGGCTGTTCGAGACTCACGTCTCTGGACTTTTCCTGTAGATAGATTGTTCTATGGATCGCAGTCAGTTGCCTCATGTAAGCTTTCAACTCTGTTTGCAACTGCTCAAGTGGGGGCCCTTTAAATGGACCTCTCAACTGAGGTGCCGGGATGGGTCGACCCGTTAGCATTTCATGCGGTGTTAGGTGCATGACTCTATGAGTCTGCATACGATAGCTCATTAGTGCAAGCGGCAAAGCATCTACCCAGTTTAGCTTAGTTGAAGCACAGATTTTATTCAATTTCACTTTCAAAGTTCCATTGATCCTCTCAACCATCCCTTGACTTTGTGGGTGATAAACGGCCCCACAGCGCTGCTTAATTCGCAGCTGCTGCAGAATGCCTTTCGCAACCTTCTGAACAAACGCTGAGCCGTTATCTGAGCTAATCTCTGCTGGAATGCCAAACCGAGGAATCACCTCTCTTACCAAAAACTTCACGACCGTCTCTGCTCCCAAATCCTTGGATGGAGTTGCTTCGACCCATCGGCTGAAACGATCAATCACCACTAGCATGTACCTTTTACCTTGTACTGTTTTAATCATGTCCACATAGTCGATGACCAATGACTTAATGGGTCCCTCCGGCACCGGAATGTGTCCCACTGGTGTCTTCACACCCTTTCACACATTGTTCTGTGCACAGATTTCACATTGACCCAACACTTCATCAACCATTGCATGCATGTATGGTGACCAATATCCTTGTTGTTTTACCTTTTTCACTACCTCTCCCCTGGCACAGTGATGCACACTGTGAACATCCGAGATCAGCATTGTCAGCAGAGCCACCGGTGCCACCAGGAGACCATCATGCGATCTCCACAATCCCTTCTCGTTCTTTGTGGCACCTCTCTGCATCCAGACATTGTGCTCCCCCACCCCTGCTTCCTGTTGCATTAGAATGATGTCTTCTGGCATGACAACTGGCTCTAGTGACACCATTGGTGCCAAAACAGCCAGCTGGCATCCTGATGCTACTTTCGCTGCTTCATCAGCCGCGTTATTACCTTTACTGACCATTTCGTTACCTTTACGATGTGCCTGACACTTTATCACTGCCAGTCCTGCGGGGAGCATCATGGCTGCAATCAGCTCCCTTACTTGGACCTCGTGTCGCACTGGACTCCCGTCTGCCCTTCTGAACCCTCTCTGCTTCCAAACTGCTCCAAACAAATAGCAAATACCATGAGCATATGCAGAATCTGTGTACACATTTGCAACCTTACCTTTCGCCAGTCGACATGCTTCCGTTAATGCCTTCAGTTCAGCCAACTGTGCCGAACATGGCTGTTCACACTTCTCAGCCTTCACCGTCACAAAGTCTCCGCCTTCCTGCTTCACAACTGCAAAACCTGCATGATTACCCAAATGATCTCTGAAACATGAACCATCCACAAAATAGGTGACATCAGCCTGCCCAAGCGGAGTTGCTTCTAAATCAGGTCTCAATTTGGTATATCTCATAGTTTCTGCTACACACTCATGTGGTTCTCCTTCAAACTCGAGTGGAATGACATCTGCAGGATTCGATGTGGTACACTTCTGTATTCTCACATCCGGATGTGTCAACAGATGCATAAACTGCAAACACCTTGCCTGAGTCACAACATACTTTCCCTGATTTATTAGTTCTGAGATGTTATGGTGTGTTAGGATGTTGACTGGGTACCCCATTGTTATTGTGGATGCTTTCTCATAAGCATACTGTACTGCGGCCAACCCTTGATAACACGGTGGCCAGCCTTGTACAACATTATCCAATTTTGTACTGTAATAAGCAATGGCTTGTTTTCTTCGACCACTACACGTTTCCTGCATCAGCACTGCAGAAGCATACATGTTGTGAGACATATAAGAAAAATGGCTTCTCATAGTCCGGTGTTGCCAGTGTTGGTGCTTTCTGCAAATCCTGTTTCAAACTTTCGAAGGCTAACTTAGCCTCGCTGGTCCACACAAGTGGTCCTTTCAACCTTTGGTCTTTGGATTGTTTCATGATCCCTCTCAAGGGAGCACATTTGATTGCATAATCTTCTATCCAATCTGCACTGAATCCTGTCATCCCCAAAAAGATCATCATTTCCTCGATTGTTTTTGGACATGGTGCTTTACTTACTCCCTCCAAGTGTGTTGGGGAAATAGCAATAGTTCCTTGCGAGATTACCCTCCCCAGATAATCTACTTTAGGTTGGCAATACTGCAGTTTCGATTTAGAAACTTTGTACCCTCCCTCTGCCAGCCTCTCAAGGATCTTCATAGAGTCCTGATGACATGCCTCAAGTGTTGGTGAGCATAGCAAGAGATCATCAACATAGCGTAGTAGGGTACCGTTCAATGCGAGGCCCTCTAGGTCCTGTCCAAGGACCTGGTTAAACCCTTGAGGAAGTCTGGTGTAAGTGTACTTCTTACCTCTGTATGTGAATGCGAACAAATACTGGGATTCCTCAGCTAGAGGAACGCTGAAAAATGCAGAACATAAATCGATTACTGTGAAAAATTTTGCATCAGGAGGCACGTTGGTGAGGAGTGTGTATGGATTTGGCACTTCTGCTGGCCAATCTTCCACAATCGCGTTTATCATGCGCAAGTCATGTGCTAACCTGTATTTGGATTTGTCTGCCTTCAGTACTGGAAATATTGGAGTATTACACACACTGACTGTCTCGACCAACACTCCTTTTCCTACAAAACCTTCTACTGTCCCACTTACCCCCTCTTCTGCTTCTGGCTTGAGTGGATACTGAGGACGATTAGGAAGTTTAACATTAGGTCTCAATTCTACTTTCACTGGATTAGCAGATTTCACCAAACCAACATCGGCCTCATTCTTAGACCACACTTGGTTTGGGACATGAGCTATCATTTCTTTCAACAGATCATTCTCCACACTTTGTGTCTCACTTTGCTTTGCTGTCTGGACTGATTGGTTCGCCAATGCCATAACAGCCTGCGGTTTCGCCAATGCTGATACGCTGCATAGGATTTTAATCATTGTGGCATCCTGTGATTGGAAAATTAACGGATTCTCTGTTCGCTCCCACTTTACTCCTAAAGCTGTTTTCATCATGGGCCCCACATCCTTTGCTTTGAAATTCTCATTCACCAACAAAGTAACATGTGGAGCAGATTCTGGCACATTGTACCATTTTGAAATAAATGCATTTGATTCCACATTCATGGCTGCCCCTTGTTCTCCAATGATAATGTATTGAGTTGTCAAATTTATCTCAGAATGTTCTGTTTGTTTGTCCCATGGCTCTTCGAACTCTCTACTTTTTGAAACATCATAATACATTGTACAATGATAATCGAGCGTGGGTTTCCTTGCTTTAGGGCACTGGACTTGAATGTATTTTTCCCATTTGTTCAAAGCCACTGTTACTGGCTCAGAAATGTCTCCCAACCAATAGATTCTTGCTGTGTCTGCCTGTGTTGACTCTGGAAACTCCAAACCTTTTTTATCCAAGATTATGCCATGCGGGGAACACCAAATCTTAATTTTTAGTTTGCACAGAGCGTCCCTCCCCAGCAAGTTAAGGGGAGTCTGAAAAGATACCCCGATTGGAATCCTGATTTCATTTTCCCCTGTGGAGATGCGCACGGGGGCGGTCATTTGTACTAGCTGCTTAATTCCCGAGAATCCTATTGTCTCAATAAATTTATTTGACATGGGGAGGTGTGTGGCATAATGTTGACTTACACAAGTGTAGGTGGCTCCAGTGTCCACCAACATTGGAGTTGGCTCATCCTCAATTAGAACCTGCAGCATCGGTTCTTCATCAGCTCCGACTATTACGACTGGAAACTGACCCTCCCCTTTAGGACTCTGTGGGCACCCCTAATAACCAAAGTTTGGACTCACCCATGGGCCTGCCGGGCCACTTGATCCACCCCGCGGGGACTGGCCACGGTCCTGCCGCACATTCTGATTTCCTGGTGCTCGTGGACATCTGTCAGCAAAGTGTCCAACCTCGCCACAAGCCCAACATGCCCCTGAGGACTTTCTTCTTACGGCTGTGCCTCTCCCGAACCCTCGGTAAGGTCGATACTGGCCTTGTCCTCCTGCACGTTGTGTGTTTGGTGGTTGCGGGTAGGCATAAGGTGTGACGGGTTGAAAGGGTGCAGAGGGTGCAGAAGGTGTAGAGGGTGTAGAGGGTGCAAAGGGTGGAGGTACCTGTTCAGTGGTCCCCGGTGTCATCAGGGCCTGGCCTCCTACCTTTTGTCCTCCCAACTGCATCTGTGTGAGTTTCCTCTGCAAGTTCTTATCCTGCTCATTCCGTTTCCGTTCACTTTGCCTGTATTTGTCAATTGCATGCACCACATTATCCCGGAATGCCGCATGTGTCATTGCTTTCAATTCTACCACATCCTCCAGCCTTGCTCGAACTGAGTCGGGCAGAGCCTCTAGAATGGAGTCTCTGAACACAGAGTTGAGCATTGGGTTTTGTTCAATGTCTTGTTCCAGTTCTTGTTTCCATTTTTCCAACTGGCGTGCAACGTACGCCGCTGGATTATCTGTATCCAACAGTATGTCGCTCTTTAATGCTTTTGGATCCGTTTTCGTAGGATACTCAGCTCGCAGAGCTCCCCACAATGCAGGTCGATGTGCATTGAACCCAGTTCCATCTGCTCGATGGCTCACCATCCAGCCATTCATACTGTTTCTCAAAATGCCCTCCATGGTAGTAGTTCCAAAACACCTTGCCCACACTGCCTTAATGTCTCCCACAGCCAACAGTTTACCCACAGTTTCTTGTTCAAAAGCTCTTATCCATTTGCTTGCACCTGTGTGAATGTCCGGCAATCTAGCAACCAGCCCCGCTAGGTCGAGCATCTGCCACGGCACATACTGTCCCTGCATCCCATTTACCAAAATCGGATATTGACCTGCATCAGTATATCTCTGTGGTGGATGAATATTTGGTCGGAATCTTAAATCATAATCCCTGTCTCTGCCTTTTCCCTGCTGGCCTGGTGGTTTCTGTTCCTGAACCTGCTTCTCTGCTTGGTTTATCTCTTGCTATAAATCAACCATGGAACGATTATGCTCTATCCAATACGAATCTTCTGCAAGTTTCTCCTCATATTCTGCATAACAGTCTAAAACCTGGGGTGTCTTCCTGGCCGTACTACAATGTTTTTCTTGTAAATTCCTTTCCAGTACTATGGACTTTTCTACTAGGGGAGTGGTGGTACGATCCTGATTTGATGCTTTTTGGTGATCTGAGACCTGTGCCGTTGCTGAAGCTGAAGCTGTTGGACTCCTAGCTTCTACAAAAGATGATGGTTTTTGATAACCTGAGGCCTGTGCTGTTGTTGAAGCTGTTGGACTGTTCTGTTCAATACAAGGTGATAGTTGATCACATGATGGTCTTTGACCTGATGCTGCCTGATATTGTGGGGGGTCTCCCCTTGCACCCTGACCTGAACCACCGACAGCGCCTGGCTCAGGAGCTCCCTGACGGCTTGAAGTCGCTGTTTGTGGTTCAGGGCATACATACGGTACCTCCTGATTTTTCATTTCAAAATCTCCTTGAATGTTCATCACCCCTGACAGTGTTGGATATAGTCCTGCAGACTCATGCTGCTTGACCTTCTCCACTACCAGCTGTTCCCCCTTCAGTATGGCTATGCCCTCCTTCAAATTCCTTCTGTAACGAAGACCTTCAGTTTCAAAGAAGTGCAAAATTTCTAATTCAAGCTCCCTCTTTTTCTGTCTCTTTTTGATTTTGTTTTTTGATTTGTGATCTTTGATTCTTTGTTCCATAACTTCACAGACAGCTACATCGAAAGTGCCATCCTTTGGCCAGGGTGGGAACATATTTTTGGTTCTTTTTTCCCATTTTTGAGATACTTTTTGAATATCTTTGTAACGTTCTGGGTGCCTGGCGCTAACGGTTATTGTTGGTGTTACATCCATTGTTTCACCTAGTTAGTTCCCTTCTTTTGACTTTTTCTTTACTTATTTATTTTCCCTAATTTTATTTTTATTCTTATTATCCCCCTTTTTTTTTTTTTTTTTTTTTTTTTAAACAATTTTTGAAGGTCAATTTAAATTAAACTAACTCTAATCAATGCTAATTTAATGCTCGGCTAAATTTAGCTTAGATGCTGCTAATTATTGGATTGGATATTATCAATGCTACTGTTAAGCTAATTTAGCTCGTTGCTATTTTGATTCCTAGTTTGGAGTTAGGTACTTATTAGCTTATTGTTAATGCTATTGTTTGCTATCCAATGCCCATTGATGTTGGCTTCCTAGCCGTTATTAATGAATGCTAACTTATTGCCAATTAAGATTTAAACCAATATTTGCCTTATTGCTATTGCTAATCAATGCTAATTGTATTTCTGATCAATGCTAATTATGGCTACCGAAATGCTAACAAAAGCTAAAAAAATGCTAATAATGCTAACAAATGCTAACTATTGCTAAACAAGGCTACTTATTGCTAATCAATACTAGCTTCCTTGTTGACCAATGCTAATTGAATGCTAGTCAATGCTAGTTATTGCTAACCAATGCTAATCAATGTTAATTTATGCTAGTTATTGCTAATCAATCCTAGCTTTCTTGTTGACCTATGCTAATCGACGGCTAATTATGCTAGTGATTGCTAACCAATGTTAGTTATTGCTAATCAATACTAGCTGTATTACTAATGCTACCCAATGTTAATCGACAGCTCAGTTAATGCTTACTCTGTTTAAAGTGACTCAGGCTTGGCGCTGCCCCAACCCTTGCTCACATCCGGATGTTTCCGATCCAATCCACGCACAACGTCTCTACACCAATCCCGATGATACAATGCACGTCACAGCTACGTCAATTCTGACCAATGAAATCTGAACACACCTCTAAATCTACCTCCAATGAAACACGTCTGAGACACGTAACTTCTAACCAATAAAATATGAACACACCTCTAAATCTACCTCCAATGAAACACGTCTGAGACACGTAACTTCTAACCAATAAAATATGAACACACCTCTAAATCCACTTCCAATGAACCACGTGAATTCCTAACCAATCAAATATGAACACACCGCTAAGTCTACTTCCCAGGCTGTTATTAACTCCTCCCAATCATAACAATTTGAACCAGACATAACAATTGAACCACACCCCAACTCAAAATGGCGTTTGTCACACTTTTGTAACAAGTTAAGAGAGAAGAAAAAATACAATCTGTCCAACCACGGACAGGGAGAAATACCACCAAACAATACAGAAATAACAATTGCTTTACCTCAAAATGGCGTTCGTTAGGAAAGAGAAAGAAATACACTTTAACGCGCTGTGAACAGGCAGAAGATACAGAAACGATGCATAAGCGAAGAACCTTCTTTATCAGGAATATCAACAATGCCTTAGAGACAGAAACTCTTCTCTAAGATTTGCGAAACCCTCATTACTCGACTGATAACAACTCTGCAATTAGCACATTACCTAAAGAAAACTAATAATTATTACAGTTCAACCATAAATTGCCCCTGGAAGACACAAGGAAAGAAAATGTGATTACGCACGAACATCTGTGAGTGTAAAACCAGCACAAGAATGTCAAGGACAGAGCAGCGCGCCTCCACACAAGCAAATTATAACAATGAAGCAAATCTGAGTGTCTCTGCACTCCCTTAATTTTATTTAGCCTAAGATTATATGTAAGACGTTGTGTTAACTCTATGTGTTAACTCAAAATGACTAAAATACTCAAAAGTCAAGGGATGAGATGAGTTGGAACCTTGATTTCTCACACAAAATAACTTTTTCTTTTCTTCTTTTTTAGATTCACATAAAACAGCAGGATTTCACACACATTGACAGACAAACAAAGACCGGTCACACACACTCACACCAAGTCAGTCGATCAAAGTTTTGTGTCAGTCACCGTTCAAATCTTCAGTTTTAAATTATCAATTTCTTTCATTTAGACTTTTAATTTTCAGGAGATGTTGGCGTCGGCAATATATGGAATACAAAATGTGTTTTCCCTACAAGCCTTGTGATATGGTTTCTTGACCAATGCAACAAACGCTGACGTGTACTTTACCAGCCTTGCTGTGACCTCTTTATAATCATCTCCTGTGGCCAATTCATGAACGAATTTGATTTTTCTTCTAAAAAAAAAATGTCTTTATACTGAGGTCTCGGATAACTCCCAAGAGTTCTAAGCAGATATAAAATGATATAAACATATATATTTAAAATGTGCCCCTTCTAGAACTGGATTTTTTCATTTCAGAGTTTTTTGAAAGTCTTATTGATCCACCCGTCAAACTTTTATGTTCGCAAGTCAATCAATTATCAGTATTCGTCTACTCCTTGACTAGTGAAAATGATTTTCACGTATGTTTAATGAGTCTAGTGTACCCCGTACTCCCGTCAGTATTCCTCCCCCCAATGCATTGAAGGATGGCTGATAGTCGCAAGAAGTACTATTGGCGATTGCTCAACAACCTGTCCGCTTCTTTAAAGCTTATTCATTAATCCAGTTTGAATTCACCCGATTCACAATTTGCCGGAGCCGGCGACTAGCCCTTCTTAATTACCACAAAAAAATACAACAACACAAGCAAGACCAGCTGCTCACAGCTGTCTGCTTTACCAAACACGTCTCACACCAGCTGCTGTTTACCCAATTTTTATCTTAATTCAAACTGGCTCCTCTTGGCCCAAAATTTCCAAACAATTTCAGCAGCCCCCCTGCGCAGAGGTAAACAATGAAGTGCTTACCAAAACAGATCCGTCCTTCTCCTGTGTTCTTTTAAATTTGTGGAACTGTCGGAGGCCCGTCACCTAGACACCGCCGTTTTCAGAAAAAAAAGGAAAAAATATGTCGTACCTGCAGGCTTAACGACTGATCTCGGCTGTCGGCGCACAGAGGACGCGTCCCGTCGGGCTCCAGATGCCAAAATCTCACGCACTCGGGGTCACCATTATGTTGTGGAGAAAATAGGAGACGAATCACGCGTCGGTCAGCAGTCCATTGGGGAGTTTATTGAACAAACTGTCACAGCAAATATGCATACAGGATGTTACAAAATGTCCGCCAGGTTCATCTTGCGAACCAACTTTATACCAGTCTAAATCATAACATGCATGCGTCATCCGGGCCACAATCTTCCTCGGCGGCGCCGAGTTTCTGCTGTAATCAAAAACACGCATTCTACCCTTTACCCATATTCATATAAGGCACACGATGTAATTAGGCCATGTCATGACCTGGTCACGCTCCCACATATTTCTGTAGATGACAGGAGTCTGACTTGTACTGGAAGTCTGAAGTGTACAGAGTGAAAAGGAATGGTGAGAGTACAGTCCCCTGTGGTGCTCCTGTGCTGCTGACCACCTGGTTAGACACACAATTCTTTAGTCTGACAAACTGTGGTCTGTTTGTCAGGTAGTCATTAATCCAGGTGATTGTTGAGGCCTCCACCTGAGTCTTCTGGAGTTTCAGACAAAGCAGATCAGGCTGGATTGTGTTAAATGCACTGGAGAAATCAAAGAACATGATCCTCACAGTGCTGCCTGCTTTGTCCAGATGACAGTGGGTTTGTTGAAGCAGGTGTATGATAGCGTCTTCAACTCCAACTCCATGGCGATAAGCAAACTGCAGGGGGTCCTGATATGTGCTGGTTTGCTTACACAGGTGGGTCAACAGGAGTCTCTCCAGGACCTTCATGATGTGGGATGTCAGGGTCTGTAGTCATTGATGTCTGAAGGGTGAGTTTTCTTTGGTACCGGAACCAGACAGGATGTCTTCCACAACAGTGGTACCTTCTCTTGGGTCAAGCTAAGGTTGAAAAGGTGTTGCAGAATCCCACAGAGCTGCTCTGCACAAGCCTTCAGGACTCGGGGGCTGATACCATCTGGACCTGCAGCCTTGTTCCGATTCAGTCTCTCCAACTGCCTCTTCACCTGACTTCTAGAAACAGAAAAGTGGGAGGGGGAGGCAAAGGGGACAGCAGCATCTCCTGATTTGGTTGAAGACAAACTAGTGGAAGCAGAAGAATCCATGACTGAGGTGGAGGTGGAGATGTTACAGGAAAGCTGTGGGTCAGAGGAGGGTGGGATGTCTCTTTGGCTAGGAACAGGAGGGGAGGATGGTGAGCTTGTTCCTGAACTGAACCTGTTGAAGAATGTGTTCAGCTCATTTGCTCGGTCTCATTTGCTCTGAAGTTGTCAAATGTTAGCAACTTATTCCCTAAACAAACCTTTTTCTATTCTGAAATTAACCATTCATTCATTTATACACTCATCATTTATTTATTTCCCCAACTGCCGTAGCTGCAGCCCCCTCCTAATCAACTAACTTGATTAGTTAGTTGATTAGTGGAGAGTGGTGCATAACCCTCTCCCTCATCATATTGGCCACTCACAGGATATCCTTATTACCCTCAGGTCATTTTTTTTTTTATCTTTCTATTCTGAAAATAACCAACTTTTATTCTATTTGCCCTACAGGGAGAGGATCTGCGAAGTTGTCAATCAACTATTGTTCTGAAACCCAAAACCCCCGCCGACTCATAGGATACTTAAAATGTTGTCAGTTTTTTTCCATTACCAAAACCCCACCCTTCTGTCATCTCATTGGTTCTCAAAGTCACGGGTTATACATTACCTAATTACTTTATTCTATTTCCCCTACAGGGAGAGGATCTGCAAAGCTGCCAAACAGCTATTTTTTCGTAACTCATAGTCCCGACTCATAGGATACTTAAAATGTTGTCAGCTTTGCTCCTAAAACTTAAACTTTCCCTATTCTGTAATTAAACAATCTTTCATTTATACACTCAATAAATATTTAGACTTAATCCATCCCTTAACCACTCTCCCCAACCCCTCCTCCCCCTCCCCCACACCTCATGACCAGGGGTCAACTAGAGTTCACCTGTCACATCCAATTAACTAATTAAGTTTGACGAAAGGGATGTACTATTCTGTGTGCAGTGGTGAGGCCCTTTCTGTAAAAAAGTTACTCAGATCCCGACAATCTAAATAGCTACCGCCCCATAACCAACCTACCTTTTTTAAGCAAAATCTTAGAAAAACTAGTTTTTATCCAACTTAGTGAATTTTTAAATAAAAACTATATTTTAGAGAAGTATCAATCTGGTTTTAGAACGAACGACAGCACTGTTAAAAATTGTTAACGACATAAGGTGTAATTTGAACTCAGAAACTTTCACTCCTGGTGCTACTGGATCTCAGGGCTGCCTTTGATACAGTTGATCACCACACTCTGTTAAACAGACTAAAACACCTGGTGGGCCTCTCTGGCACTGTTTTAGACTGGTTCAACTGGTTCAATGACAGACAATTTTTCATAAATATTGATACATGTTACTCAAAAACCTATAAATTAAACTGTGGGGTCCCCCAAGGCTCGATTTTAGGTCCAATACTTTGTACATGCTTCCACTTGGCGACGTCATCAGGAGACACGGCATTAATTTCCATAGCTATGCTGATGATGAACAGCTCTATATTGCCGTGTCTCCTGAGGACACAAGGCCAGTTGATATTCTTCTTAACTGTATTTTAGATTTAAAATCATGGATGGCAGAGAATTTCCTGCAGCTCAACCAGGACAAAACAGAGGTTTTAATTATTGGTCCTGAAGCCAAAAGACAGAAACTTTTACTGAAACTATAATATTTTAAACCATCACAATGTGTTAAGAACACTTTTGACTTTAACCAAGATAGGTTTCTATCACCTTAGGAACATTGCCAGAATCCACCCGCGTCTCTCTTGGTCTAACATGGAGGTGGGCATGCTTTTATCTCCAGTCGCCAGTGTTGTGCGTGAACGAGTTCAAAAGAACGCGTTCATTGAACACGCTCATTTTTTCGCGAACGTTGAACTGAACGCAACACGTTTTTTAATAAAGAACTTGAACGTGAATGAGTTCACATTATGTGTCATGAACGGCAGACATCACTGTAAATGAACGTTGGAATTTGTTTTCCATTGAAAACTGAGTGACATCTGTTTTCTCTTTTGAAACGCAATGAGAGAAATTCCTCCCTCCTGTATTCTCGCTGGTGCCGCTTGAATCATGTATCACCAGACAGAAATGGTTTTGACATTGTGTGCGCAATGCATTGCGGGCAACGTAGTGTCCAGTTGAGAATAGTTGAATAACATACTGGCTTCCGAACGACGTTACCCGTGATGAATTGCGCGCGGAGGGCTGGAGGAGCGAGAGAGAGTGAAAGCGCTGCAATTAAAAAAAAAAGGCTAGTGGAAGTGATGGCACAGAGACAGACACCGATTCTCCTTATGAACATTTAAAACAATTTTACACTCTTGCAAACCAAGACCCCGACGGCAAAAATCTTACTTTTCTGTGTAAGATATGTCCACCTGCGCAGCAAAAACACGTTAGGACATCAACAACGTCCTTCTCGAATTTGAAACGGCACATTGAGTTAAAACATCCCATCCAGTGTGAATGCATATATGCACGCCCTCGAGGGTCATAAGGGAGGAAAGGGAAAAAAGACCCCCTGCCAACCCCAAACGCAAATGACACTGCCAACTGGTCTACCTTGTCTGTACTGCTGCAAGTTTCATCACCTGGTAAGAAACCCACAATTGCAGTGTCATGAGCAAATGTCTACAATGAGCAGTTTCAAAGAACATATAGTGATTTCTAGCTCGTAGTGTGAAAAAAAAGTATTTATTTGAATATCTCACGAAAAAAGTAAAATGAACTGAACTTTGAACTAGTTCAGAATTAAAATTGTGAACTTTGAACGTGAACTGTTCACTTTGAGCATGTATGAACTGAACTTGAACTAGTTCAGAAAAGCTGTGAACTGGCACAACACTGCCAGTCGCATAGAATACTGCAATGCCCTGCTTTCTGGTCTTCCCAAAAAGAGCATCTCAAATCTACAACTACTTCAAAACTCATCCGCACGTGTGCTGACGAGGACCAGAAGGCAGGAGCACATCACATCAGTTTTAAAATCACTGCATTGGCTCCCTGTGCGTTTCAGGATCAATTTTAAGGTTCTTTTATTAGTTTTTAAGTGTCTTAATGGTCTTGGGCCTTCTTATCTATCTGATCTGCTTTTAAATTACCAACCCTCGCGGACCCTGAGGTCCTCCGGCTCCGGCCTTTTAGTCATTCCAAATGTAAGAACAAAAACCCACGCTGAGGCATCCTTCCTTTACTATGGCCCAGGTCTGTGGAACGGCCTCAGGGCCGCAGAGACTGTCAATGGTTTTAAAAGCAGGCTCAAGACACACCTTTTTAACTTGGCTTTTAATTGATTTTAATTGATTTCCTTCTTATTCTTCTTATATCCCTTTTAACTACTTACACCGGGAGTTGAGCTGGGGCTGCCTGGGAGGGCGTTGCTCTGGGGGCTGTCCGGGATGGGCTGGAGGAGCGCTGCACGGTGGCATTATGGCCGCGGCGTGGGCTCCTCCATCCGTCCTGGTCGGGGTGGCCCCTGTGGCGGTGCCCCTTGGGGCTGTGGCCAGCGAGACTTCCTGGTGTGGATGGCTCCCCAAATTAACGCTTTCCTCACCTGGTTCCTCAGTGCCCAGCAATATCGCATTTTAAAGAGCCAATGTTTGCCACTGTATGTACATGTCTGAGTGAGTGAGTGAGTGTGGGTGTGTGTGGGGTGGGGGATTTGGGGGGTCGGGTATTTTAACTTTTTAACCTGTACAGCACTTTATGTTACATTATATATGAAAGGTGTTATATAAATAAAAATAAATAGAAAAAAACTTGCAGCCTCTACTGGACACACACTGATTATTAGACAACAATAACCTGTCCTTAATAAGCTAAAACAAAGTGCAGAACTTTGGTTCTAATTTTACTTAAAAGACTTGTATTTAAGAAAAGGTAATTGTTATCTAATATATCACTGAATAATCATGCAAGGCAAGGCAAGGGAATTTTATTTATAGAGCACAATTCATACACAGGGCAATTCAAAGTGCTTCACAGCTACATAAAATCACAAGAAGGCAATAAAATCATTAAAAAGAAATAAAAAATAAAATAAAAAATTTAATTTAACAAATTTTTTTAAAAACCCATTAAAATAATCATTAATTAATTAAAAAGTGAAGAGTTCAGATAAAATACTTTCAGGTGTCATATGCACAGCTAAATAGAACTGTTTTCAGCCTGGATTTAAACATTGTCAGAGTTGAGGCCTGTCTCACATCTTCTGGAAGACTGTTCCAGATTTTAGGAGCATAAAACTGAAACGCAGCCTCACCTTGTTTAGTCCTGACTCTGGGCACCAGCAGGAGACCCCTCCCTGAGGTTCTCAGAGCCCGAGTTGGTTCATATGGCTTTAACATGTCAGAGATGTACTTTGGCGCTTGACCATGAAGAGACTTGTACACAAGCAGAGCTGTTTTAAAGTCTATTCTCTGAGCGACAGGAAGCCAGTGCAGAGACCTGAGCACTGGACTAATATGGTCGTATTTCCTGGTTCTAGTCAGGACTCGAGCAGCAGCGTTCTGGATGTACTGCAGCTGTCTTACAGCCCGTTTAGAGCTCAGTGAGCAGGCCGTTACAGCAGTCTAACCTGCTGGAGACAAACGCATGGATCAGTCTCTCTAAGTCTGGTTTAGACACTATTCCTTTGATTCTGGCAATGTTTTTTAGATGGTAAAAAGCTGCTGATGTTACTGATTTAATGTGGCTGTTAAAGTTCAGGTCTGAGTCCAATATTACCCCGAGATTTCTAACTTGATAGTTAGGTTTTAGAGAGAGAGTCTCAAGGTGACTAATAACACTTTCTCTTTGTTTCTGTGGGCCACAGACAATGATTTCAGTTTTGTCTGAGTTTAGCTGGAGGAAATTGTTTTGCATCCACACACTGATCTGTTCGATGCAGTGACACAGTGTATCTACAGGCCCGTGTTCTCCTGCCGTCAGTGACACGTAGATCTGAGTGTCATCTGCATAGTGGTGGTAGGACACATAGCTGCGTATTAGCTGGCCTAATGGAAGCATGTACAGATTGAACAATACGGGTCCCAGGATTGACCCGTGGGGAACCCCACAGGTCATAGCCATTTGGTCTCAGACACAGTTACCAATTTCAATAAAATATTTCCTGTCCTCGAGATAGGACTTGAACCAGTTTAAAGCACGACCAGAGATTCCCACCCAGTCTTCTAACCTCTGTAATAAGATCGCATGGTCAACTGTGTCAAAGGCAGCACTCAGGTCCAGCAGAACTAAGACTGAGACTTTACTTGCATCTGTGTTCAGGCGGATGTCATTTGTCACCTTGATCAGAGCTGTCTCAGTGCTGTGGTGGGGCCTAAAGCCTGATTGGAAAGTATCAAAAGCATTGTTAGACAGGAGAAAGTCACTAAGCTGTTGGTATACAACTTTTTCTAGGACTTTGCCTAAGAATGGCAGGTTTGATATGGGCCGGTAGTTGTTCAGTACTGTGGCATCAAGTTTGCTCTTCTTTAGAAGGGGCTTAATGACAGCAGTTTTTAAGGCCTTTGGAAATGTTCCAGTCTGGAGTGAGATGTTGACTAGATGAGCGAGTTGTGGTAACAAACTGCTCAGCACAGACTTTAGGAATCTAGTGGGCAACTCATCAAGGCAGCACGTTGATGAACTCAGACTGCAGATGGTCTCTTCGAAATGTGTCAGCTCTAGGTGTCTAGCTGGCTGCAGAGTAGTTATTTGTGTTGTGGAAATGATTGTATTTTTAATGGCTTGAACTTTGTCATTAAAGAATATTGCAAACTCATTACACTTGGATGTAGAAATGAGTTCTAAAGGCAGTGAAACTGGAGGGTTTGTTAATCTGTTTACTGTAGCAAATAGGACACGAGAGTTGTTACTGCAGTTTTTGATGATTTCAGAAAAATAACTCTCCCTTGTTCTACGCAAAGTCTGGTTGAACACACATAGCTTTTCTTTGTAAGTCTCATAATGAACCTGGAGCTTTGACTTGCACCATTTCCGTTTGGCTCTCCGGCACTCCCTTTTCTGTGCCCTGACCGACTCTTCTTTCCTCCATGGCGCCCTTTGCCTACTTTTAACCATTCTAACCTTGACAGGAGCAATGGTATCCAAAACATTTAAGAGACTTGATGTGTAAGAGTTCAACAGATCATCAACATCAGAACACAGGATGTTCTCAAACCTAATCATTTCCATAAACTGTGTCCCTGTTCTGTCATTTATGAGTCTTTCCCGAACAACTGCAGACCCAGCTGCTGGTTTGGGTATAACAGACAGGTCGAAGAAAACACAGAAATGATCAGATAAAGCAACATCGACGACATTCACGTTTGAAATAACAACACCCCTTGAAATGAGCACATCTAGAGTGTGCCCTCTGTTGTGGGTGGGTTCAGTCACATGCTGAGTTAGACCAAACATTTCAAGGACAGCAGTGAGCTCTTTAGCTTGCTTGTTATGGGCTACATCCACGTGCACATTCAAGTCCCCTGTTATGACTAAACAGTCAAAAGCAGTGCACACAATTGAAAATAGTTCAGTAAAATCATCAATAAAACAATTCTGTGGTGGTTTATAAATGGTGATATAAAGTATGGAAGATTGTTTTATCTCCATTTTGAATGACACATACTCAAATGATGAAAAAACCCCAAATGACAACTTGTGGGTGGGTATATTGTCCCTGAAAATGGCACAAACACCCCCACCCCTCGTGTTTCAGACACAAAATTGAAGTGAGGTGGACTAGACTCAATCAGGACTGCATTTGCTGTGTTTTTGTCGAGCCATGTCTCAGTTAAAAACATAAAATCAAGATTGTGAGAGGAAATAAAACTATTTATCAGGAATGATTTGTTACTTAAAGATCTGACATTGAGTACTGCGTGTTTGAGATTATTTATAGTTGAACTGGATGCTGTGTTCTTGCAAGGGATATGGATAAGATTTCTCTGATTGGACAGTCTGATCCCTCTCTTCACTCCATCCTTGGACCTCTAGTTGAGATGGTGTTTACCAACACAGAGGCCCTTAGGGTCCTAGACAACAGCATTGACACTGTTGGAAATGACAGGTGTGGGCACCGGTGGTGGGGACCAAGCTGGGGGGGCTTTGGTCGATGGAGTAGGCTGGGGAGGGAGGGGGCTCGATGCTTCTTTGAGGATAGAATTCTTGATCTTGCCATGTTTGGCGGGAGAGGAACCATTTTAATCCCCGATTTCACCAAGCTTTCAAGGTGATCAGGAAATCTCCTGGGTGACGGTGGAGAAGAGAACGATGGTGAAACATCTCTGGAGGGTGTAGATGCAGCAGGTGGGCCCCAGGCCTGTGGTGGGGGCCGTGGTGAAGGCGATGGTGGAGCTGCTGAATCCTGTGTTCGGGATGCTGGAGGTGCTGCTGTGGCTGTTGTGGCTGAATCCTTTGGTGGGTCCTTGGGTGGCGAGGCAGGAGTTCTTCTCTGGCTCCTCTTCTCTCTCGGCGGCAGCACAGGACCTGGTCCTGGTCCTGGCCCTGGCCCCTTCTGATGCCTCAGAGCGTGGAGGAGATAATCTGTCAGTCGTCTCACTCCACCTCTGTTCAGGTGTGGGCCTTTTCTTTGAAACAGATCAAGTTCTCAATGAAATGCAGTCCTCTGGACTCACAGACTTTGGACAACCATGTGTTCAACTGAAGCAGCCGGCTGAATTTGTTGATCCTCCTGTCGATGTTTGGGAGAGGTCCACTTATGAATGTTGGTATCGTCACTTTATCAAGACTCTCAAACAGTTTCTCAAAGTCTTTTTTTAAGATTTCAGACTGATTCTCTCTGATGTCCATTCTACATTATTATGTAGGATAATGAGAGGTAGGTCATTACTAAAAATAGAGAAGAAGAGAGCACCTAAGCAGCTACTTTGGGGAACTCCACACTAATGGGGTCCTGTCCCTCAGTAGTAGGGCTGTCAAAATTGCTCAAAAATGACATTCGAATATTCGTTTGAAAAAAAATCACGAATTCGAACTATTCGAATATCTGGTTGCCCATTTTACGCATTTGCCGTGTAGCCCATTTACGGCAATAATGCGTCAAAAACATAGTTAAAATCAGATCATTAAATCATCATATATAGCCTATATAATATTACAATTCAATAACGCACACATATAATCATGAAAAAAGCTTATTTCCGATCACTGTAGCCCGGAGCCACAACTTTGTTTCGCTTGCATTTCACCACCACACCACCAAGCGCGCAAACCCTTGTAATCCGAAGAAGAAGATGTTACAAAGTAGCCTATGCTGCTACTGGTACTTCCTTGCTTTGACTACCCTTCGTAGAGAGAAAAAATGCATGCCTACGTTTTCCACTGTGCCAGCGAAAGGACCTGCGCGACGTTCACTGTTCGGATTCACCATGAAAAAAAAGCCTCGGACTTTGCCGTTATGCGCAGCTTTTATCAACCACAATAGCCTACTACAACTAGCTCCCCTGAGCTCTAATCTCGAATGCTTGCTTGGTTGAATAATATGGGCCTATAAGCGCGGCTCAAAAACAGTTGTGAAAAAGAATTAATAAATGTCCATGTCTGTTCATGGCAGTCTTGCACAGACAACCTCTCAAGTTAAACAAAAAGACAGGAACAAAGAATGATGCACACGTAGGATACAAGGGGATTTGTCATGTGCAACCGTGGCTAAGCTGGGTTATACTCAAGGGAAAAAAAAACTTTATAACCATCATCGCAAGCGGCACTGCTTTCCCTACATTTGCGGAATGGGAAAGGGGCTTTTTGGCTCGCAATGACACAGACGAGTTAACAAAGATGAACAAACTGCGCCCGCGGTGCCTCACTGCCTTGTTGATTGATCAGTGGCGTGTCGCCAGGATTTTTGTCCACAGAAGCCAAATAAATCGGTTTAGGGAATCTCATATACTTGCATAATTATGTCTACGATAGTCCTACTATCCGCTAGTTGAACCAGGAGAGCGTGGCTTGGTGCTTGGTTTATTTTTTTGTTTGTTTATTAGGTTTTTTGGAGAGGAGACCTATAATCACAGTTAGCCTATAATTCGAACCCAGGACAAAACAACCCAAAGATATATCATTGTTAATTTATTTAAGCACAATTTACAACGTTTACACAATAGTTTAGCCTATAACATTAACTTTCAATTTCTCTTGCTCCACCTATACTCTGTGCATTTTTAAACGACAAGAAGGAACGCTCAAGTGGACAAAACATGGCCTTAACAACTTGGCCTAAACTGTGTAAAGCATGAATCAACAGACATGTCATGCATCATGTAAATCATCCCACAAATGATGCTGCATAGGCTATAACGTTAACAAAATATTCGAACACAATTACAAAAAAATCACAAGTTTTTACAAACACGTTCTTATTCTTGATGATTTGATTGATGAACGAAACGAAAAAAAGAAAAAAAAATTACTGCAATTTAGCCTACTATAAGTGCATTGCCTCCTGCCTTACAGGTTATTCGCCAAAAAGACCAGATAGTCCACATTTGAAGGGGCCAAGGCTGCTCTCTTTTTGTGCACAATGTGCCCAGCGGAGGAAAAGACGCGTTCCGAGCGCACTGATGACCCGGGGACAGACAGGTATTTTTTGGCCATCTGGGCAATGTGAGGGTATCTGCCGCCCGACGTTTTCCACCACACGAGTGGATTGTCTTGAGGGGGTATGGGGGATTCCTGAACATACATGGCCATCTCTTTTTGGAGCAGCAGACTGATGTCCTGGTTTTGGGGGCGGGTGTCGCACATGCCTCCAAACAAACTCTCCATGGCCGACAAAGCCGATTTGGGTTGCTGCTCGCGTGGCCTTTCGGCAGCCTCATCCCCTCCTCCCACATTCGCCTCCTTCATCTCCTCCAACACTGCCAGATGCACCTGGCGTTTCTGATCCTCTTCCAAATGATGGAGTTGATGGAAACGAGGATCCAGATAACTGGCTTTGTTGAGTAGGATGTGTGGGCCCTGTTCCTCGCCATATCGCTTCCCGAGGTCTGCCGCAATTCTTGCCTTCATTTCTAGCAGCGCTGTCGGTTCTCCTTCGCTTGTTCGCTTGAGCTGTGCCAGCAGAACATGAATGATTGGCAAGACCGCCGACGCTGTTGGGTAGGCATCGGTAGACAGCGCTTCGGTCGCCACTTTGAAGGGCTTCAGGATCTCTTGCACCTGCAATGAACAAGTAAATAAAATGTATTGGTGTCATTAGAAAAATAAAAAGTAAATGATAATAATAATAATAGGCCTAATAATACGCAATGACAGCCTAATAGACCCTAATAGGCCTAATATAGGGCCTAATAAATAATAACAACAATAATAATAATAATAATAATTGTTATTATTAGGCCTATTATTTGATTATAATACATGTTTGGACACACTGGCATATAACAACAGCTTTGCATTCACAATGGGCATTTAAGAAGCTCACCTTCTCCATTAGGGACCATTCGCTGGTCGTCAGCTCTATTCGAGACAGCTTCCTCTCAAAGATGACCGCAGACACGGCCGCTTGCTGCGCTGATGCTCGGCACACCATGTCGTAAGTGCTGTTCCAGCGCGTTGGACAGTCATTGATCAGCTTCTCCGTCTTCAGTCCGAGGAGCTGTTGTTTCTGCTGAAGGAGGTAACTGTCTGCTGATGACTTACTGAAGTGCGAGGCCGCCACTTTAAGCCTAGCGATGGGAATTTCAATGGCTCTGACCCCGAGCCCTTTCCTCACAGCCAAATTAATTGTGTGTGCCACACATGGTATATTTACCATTTCAAGGTGTTTTTCGATGGCATTTACGTAATTGGAGGCATTGTCAGTTGTGACACTGATGACCGACTCCCTCTTTAGGCCATAAACGTCCAAGATGTCTGTAAGACATTGGCTCACATTCTCCGCTGTGTGGCTCACCTTGAGCTCTTTGGTTTGCAGAACGCTGTTGATGATCTCCCAGTCATCATTAATCCAGTGGGCCGTGGCGGTGACATACGATGCTGTTGTTAAAGATGTCCACCCGTGGTAAGAGCCACGTTTTTCCCCTGAATCGACAGCTTCAGTTGATCTGCGGTGCGGTTGTACAGGTCCGCTATCCTTTGTGTGACAGTCCCACGGCTGGGGACACGGTACCTGGGCTCCATCTCTCGGCAGAACTCTTTAAAACCTTCATCCTCCACAACACTTATCGGCCTCATGCCTTTACAGACAAATTTGACCAATTTTTGGGTGATGGCCTCCTGTCTTGGTGCTGCCAGTGAGCTTGTGGCAGTGGGCTTAAGGAAGGAGTCGAGCCGTGGCTGTTTAGCTGATGGTCCACCTTCTACACGGGCAAGGTCATCCGGGTGTGCCGTGGACAGATGTGCCCACATGTTGCTCGTAGTGGAGTGGTATGCCAACTCAACTTTACACACCTTGCATATCACCTTGTGTCTTGGCTCCAGAATTTTCCCCCGTTCGGCCCAAAACCCGAAAAATTTCCATACGGAGCTAGTAAGATTGCGGGGGGTTTTAATTTCCCTCCCCACGTCTGTCGCGTTGCATGCTGCATTTTCGGCCATCTTTCATCTGTCAACTTTGTTTCTTCATGTAACCTTATGTATCTAATATCATGACGTAGCTGTGTTTTGGTTTTTGCGCTGATGTGATTCGTTTACATTTCGCGGGCATGTGTACTGTACAGTACATCATTACGTAGCTATGTTCTGTGTTTGCGCTGCAGTGGTTTGTTGAAATTTCCCGCGCATATGCACGTACAGTAGTACAGTAGCCAATCAGATTACGCTGTAGTCTTACAGTATCAGATTACAGCAGAGACGGTATGAGCTTAAAGCGAGAGACATCGCGAACAGTCAGAGGCTCATTCACAAAGCAGATGGAGGCGCTTGTACCGCGGGAGTGTTTTTTTCACATTCAAATATTAATTTGTCGCTTGTACCGCGGGAGTGTTTTTTAACATTCGAATATTAATTTTCACGTTCGAATTCGCTTTTTGGGATACTATTCGAACTCGAATTCGAACTTCGAATATTCGTTGACAGCCCTACTCAGTAGAGCTTCATGTTACCCAACACTGCAGGTAAAATCATTCTAGAAATATCTCCATTTTGTGGCAACTCCAGGATGTAAGATTTTCTTTATTTTCAAAGATCTTTTAAAAAAAAAAGATTTTTTTTGGTTAACTTTCTGATAACGTTTTACTTATTTTCTCCCATTTTTGTTAGTTTTAGTGCTATACAGTTGAAACAAGGCATAATTTCCACTTCACAGCTGTGCATCACTGTTTTGAACATGCGACACAATAAAAACACTTGAAACAGAATAATATTTATAGAATAAAGGCAAGTTGTGGTCATGGTTGGGTTTAGGTTAAGTCTCCACAAAATGAATGTTAATCTATGAAATGGCGTGTGTGTGTGTGTGTGTGTGTGTGTGTGTGTGTGTGTGTGTGTGTGTGTGTGTGTGTGTGTGTGTGTGTACAGAGCAGCAGAAGGGGCTTAGAAGACAATAGATCTGACACTAACAGAAGAGATTAACAGAGGAGGGAAAAAATAAAAAGAATTAAATCGGCAACAAAATTTCACTTTACAGACCCCGGCCTGCTTCCACTGCACTTAGTATTTTTGATACAATTTTCATTCAGCATTATCCTTTATACATTACATTACTTTACCATGAATTAGAAGGTAGAGAGCATCTGCTGCAAGGGACAGCTAACCCAATGAGTCTATAGCCGCTTTCGGACTGTAGGAACCATTGGCAGTTCTAATAACCTTTTAATCCGCGGGGCCGTTTTCTCCCGTGTTCGGACATACAGGAACTCGGGGCTATCTCCCTTAGTTATAACCATTTAGCTCCTTCTCCGAGGTCGGGTCTTTTCATGGTTTCTATAGAACACATCTGACGGAGGTGTGTGGTGGTCGGTAGCTACGCCCCATGTCATGCTATCACGGCTGAAATGTTTCATCATACCACACAGACAGAACCGGCGGGTGTTTAATAAGTTAAACTTACACTGGTCTCATTTGTCTGCAGCGCTCTGCTCTCCTTCCTTACTTCATGAAATGAAAAAGTATCGTCTCCTGACTCTCTCTGTGAGCTCTTCCAGCCTCGATATTAGACGCCTGATGTGATCGTCCATGATTAATATCACCATCATGCAGAACCATGAACACGGTGGCCTCCCCGCTCTCCATGTTAGCTTCTTGGTGGTGTATTTCTTCTCTCCTTACTTTTACCTGGTTTTGTTTTGTTTTGTTGTTGAATGTGTCGCTAAACGGCTAACGTAACACGTCACTGACGCAGATGGCTGCGCGCGGCGCATCAGTCCCGACTCATGTGGGAATGCAGACTGAAACAGTTCCGCTGGGGAAGGACAGTTATCAGAACGAAATTCGAGTAGGACAGTTCTGATAACTGCGTCCTTAGAACGCAGCTAACCGAAAGCGGCTAATGTGTCCTCTAAATTTTCAAAGGAAAAAAAAGAAAAAAATCTAAATAATAAAATTAAAGTAGAATTTGTCTGAATTTTTTATTTTTTTTCTTTGCTCATGGTTTTGGCAGCTTTTGTTGTATAGTTGATAATTACTATGGGTACAGTGCTGAGGAAAGGTCCTGGGTTCCAGCTCGACACATCTTAGATGACCATCTTATTCGAGATTTCCATCGTTCTCATCCGGATCAGCCTCCCAGGACCTGCTAAAGACAGCCCGTCTGTTTGTTCTACAGCCCTGGGGAACACTGAAGAGGACCTGTTGTCCGACAAAGATGGTGCACTTCCACATACTGAGGAGAGGAGGTGGAAACAGATGATTAGTTCTGATTAGTTTTAGCCCTCGTCACGCCCGGGTCGGTTTTGGTCTTTTAGTTCTGGGGACGTCGGATGCCATCCCTTGAGGGGGGGTTCTGTCGCAGTACTTTTCTGAAGAGGTAGCCTGTCAGCTACCTCTTCAGCCTACTCAGCTCAACTGTGCATCATTAATCTTCCACAATTCAAAGCAAACTAGTATATAAGCTTCCCTAGTTCATTCACTCCTTGTAAGATTGTCTTTGCTGTGCCTATACAATACCTTCGTGCCTTTTTCCCTGGTTCGATCACCTGTTGCCAACTGTGCCTGTTTCAGATACATGTTTTAGGTAAAGCTACCTGCCTTCAGCCTCTGCCTCTGACTACGAGGATTGTATTGTGTACTTGTCTCAACATTTTTGGAGCTTCCGTAATTTTTTCTGCTGGCTTTCCTTCTTTGGCCTGTTTCCTGTGGCGATTTCTGCCTGCTTGGATTGTTAATCTGGTTAATCTTGTTTTCCTTCTCCCTTTAATCAGAACTGTTGTCGGCGATGAATTATATTGAGATCTGAGCCAGCTGAGCAGTGTGCTGCAATTGGGTCCTAACACCACCCGTTACAGTGAGATCCGTATACATGCTTCCATTAGGTAACATTATTAGACAGCATGGCATAAATGTCCATTGCTATGCTGATGATACTCAGCTGTACTTATCTATAAAACCAGATGAACCCAATAGGTTGGTCAGACTACAAGCATGTCTTAAAGACATAAAGACCTGGATGACTCAGAACTGTCTGCTTCTAAATTCAGACAAAACTGAAGTCGTTATCTTTGGACCTGAGCGCTTCAGGAAGAAATTGTCTAGCTATATAGTTACTCTAGATGGTATTTCCTTGGCTTCTAGTTCTACAGTGAGGAACCTTGGAGTTATTTTTGACCAGAATTTATCATTTGACTCGCATATAAAACAGGTTTCTAGGACTGCCTTCTTTCATCTTCGTAATATTGTTAAAATCAGGAACATCTTGTCTCAGAGTGATGCAGAAAAACTAGTCCATGCATTTGTTACTTCAGGATTGGACTACTGTAATTCTTTATTATTGGGCTGTCCCACATATTCTCTGAAAAGCCTTCAGCTGATCCAAAATGCTGCAGCCAGAGTTCTGATGAGAACTAACAGGAGAGATCATATTTCTCCAGTTTTAGCTTCTCTTCATTGGCTCCCTGTTAAATTCAGAATAGAATTTAAGATTCTTCTCCTAACATATAAAGCTCTTAATGACCGAGCTCCATCATATCTTAAAGATCTCATTGTAAGATATTTTCCTAACAGAGCACTTCGTTCCCAAACTGCAGGTTTACTTGAGGTTCCCAGAGTTTCTAAAAGTAGAATGGGAGGCAGAGCCTTCAGTTATCAGGCCCCTCTCTTGTGGAATAAGCTGCCAGTAAATGTCCGGGAAGCAGACACCCTTTCCACTTTTAAGACCAGGCTTAAAACTTTCCTTTTTGATAAAGCTTATAGTTAGGGATGGCTCAGGTGATCCTGAAACATCCCATAGTTAAGCTGCTATAGGCCTAGACTGCTGGGGGGCCTCATCTGTCACACCTTTCCTCACTTTACTCTCTTTATGTACATGTGACATTATTGTGGTCATTAACTCGTGTTTCCCTGTTCCAACAGATATCCTTTGAATGGTGTTACATAACGGCGAACATAACCAGGGTGATCGATGAAAAGCTGTTGCCATTATCCCAAACGGTACAGGCCCACGCAAAACAGCTGAAAAAGATCGAGGAGAGGACCACTGAGGCAGAGGATAGGATCGCTGCGATCGAACACACCTCAGAGACGGAGGAGGTGTGGGTCCGGAGGCTTGAAAAGCAAATACAAAGTATGGCCGAACACATCGACGACCTCGAGAACAGAGGTAGGAGAAAAAATGTACAGGTTATTGGTCTACCAGAACACGTTGAGGGGACTAACCCAACAAAGTTTTTTGCGAGCTGGATACCCGACCTGCTCGGGCTGGAGACGAAAGCCGGCCGCATCAAACTTGAAAGGGCTCACCGCACGCTAGCTCCAAAGCCGGGACCGAACCAGCGACCACGACCCGTCCTAATCAGGTTCCACAACTTTGTTGACAAACAGAGGGTGTTGGACGCTGCAAGACGCAAAGGGACCGTGAAGTACCAAGAATCCAGCATCATGTTTTTCCAGGATTTGTCAGCCTCGGTTCTGCGCAAACGAAAAGGATTTGAGGATGTGAAGAAACGGCTGCGGAACATCGGGGCTAAATACATGATGCTATACCCGGCTACGCTGAAAATAATCCACGGTGGGGAGAGCAGGAGCTTCGACTCTCCTGCTAAAGCCGCGGCTTTTGTTGACACTCTGAGATGAGCTACACGTGAGTCAACAGCTGATCTGTTCATGTTTGTGGGCAGGCTATCTGTCTGGACTAAAGGTTGTTTTGAACTTTGTTTATGAGCGGATCATACATCTATATGATGGCTCACAGGACTAAAACTGAATAATTTCAAATGACAACCTTTGCCCTACTATCTTATGTTTATGGTGATTATGGGTGGCTGATTAGATGGCGTATTCATTTATTTCCGGTTCTGCTCATCCTTGTTTAAGACTGGATATTAATATCATTCTGGTGGTGTTACGTGAGCTTGGAGCTGTAAGAGAAGTTAACCAAGTTAGTGTTTGGTGATGGAGGAGGTTATGGTAGTCCCCTGGTTATCACATGGGGAAGTTTCCACCCACAGTGCTGTTGGCACTTCTGTTATTTGTTATCTGTGTTGTTGTCTTTTTTTTGTGTGTCCAGCTGGGGTACAATCAGGTACAGTGAGGGGTGTAATACATCTGGAAGCTTAAATCTTTAAAAAAAAAAAATCTTATGTCTTGTGATATGTTGAGGCTGTGCACTTGGAATATTAGGGGAAGCCACTCACCCATCAAAAGGAAAAAAATATTGTTATCTTTAAAAAAGGAAAGGGTCGATATCGCTATGCTGCAGGAAACACACCTGAATGATGAGGAATATTTGAAGTTGCAGCAGTGCGGCTTTGATCAAGTCTTTTTCTCATCTTTCACCACCCAAAGCAGAGGGGTGGCAATAATCATTAGAAAAAATTTACCAGTTAGTGTCAAAGTGTATAAAAGATAAATACAGACGCTTTGTACTTATTTCAGCTTCCTTATATGGGGAAAACTTTGCTCTCTTAAATGTCTACTATCCCCCATGTCATCCTCTTGATTTTTTGGTGGTGTCACGCCATGGACTCATGTCTTGAGTTTTATGTTTTAGGTTACGTTTTGATGTTCAGTTTATGTCCAGGTTTTGCTTCTCAGTCTTGTCATTGTTTTTCCCCTCACTCAGGTCATTAGTTTCATTCACGTCACCTGCACTCATTTTCATCAGCTGCACTCATCAGTTCCCCACAGTATTTAAAGGGGCACTAGGTAGCATTTTCACCTAAAATTATAGCCTTCAGGAGTTTACCAAAGGTTAAACAAGTCAATGGTAAGCGAATGAAGCCTGTCTCGCTCCCAACAGGGGTCTGTATGCTGAAAATCCCATATGTAACTTCGGCAGGACCTGATTAGAATAAGAATAGCGTTTTGATCAGAACAAGAATTGTTATCTACACATGAAAATGGATTCATTTGTTCGGATTATGATTGTAATCGGAATAGTGTAGAGCTAGTCTGCGTTTATTGCGGCGTGTATGTTGGTAGTGCCTGCGCGCATCTGTCTAAGATGTAACTTTTGTAAGTGTCTGCTAATACAAAGGAATAACTCCACGAATACACCATGATGAGGGAAGAATCCCATTCAAGATCAGCAACAGTCCATCCATACATCCATTATCTTCCGCTTGTCCGGGGATCAGGTCGCGGCCGGGGGCAGCAGCCTGAGCAGAGAAACCCAGACGTCCCTGTCCCCGGCCACTTCCTCCAGCAACAGTATTATAGCATATTATCTTGAGTTCTCTCTTCAGAAAATCTCTGATTATAGTATCTTAGGTGGGCAGTTTACACTTGTGAATCAGATGACCTAACTGCACTGACTAAATAACACAACGGCAGCATTCGCCACGATGTTTGGTTAGTGGATGTGTATAATACAAAGGTGGGCATTTTTATGACAGTGTAGAAGCAAAGTTTTGCTTTGTTTTGTTTTGTTCTATTTTGTCATATTTGTTCTATGACATGAGTATGTAGCCTACAGCCCCGCTGCTTGCTGCGTTTGCTTGTTAATGTTGTTTGATATGTGTTTGTGCTCCATACCACGTATGTGGTCGTGAGAAAATAAAAAGTGAAGTGAAGTGAAGAGAATTTCAGGGTGACCAATAGAGATCGCTATACTGCTGCTAAACTACCTTGTATCCCTTTAAGTTCCCTGTTTGCTTTCAGTTTTTGTGAGATCCTTCCACGTCACCATCCATGCCACGCCACGCCACAGTTAAGTCTTTTTTCTATGCTATGCTAGTGTTTTGTTTTGTTAAATCATTTTTCCACAGTTCAGGTTTTTGAATCCGTCTCAGCCGTGCTTTCTGTTGTTACTTTGTTTTTGTATAATAAAGCTACTTTGCTTTTTTGAATATCCGCATCCGTGTCCTTTTCAAACCCACCATTACTGACAGAAGGATCTCACCACCATGGACGCGGCGGATTACTCAGCCTTCTGGGAACTGTTCGGGGATTTCTGGTGCCGCTCAGGATCGAGCAGCACCTCCTGGGAAAAACTGAACTGTGCTAATGGCGTCTTGGACTTCTTTTTGCAGAAGCAGATCCTCCAGCACATACCAGGGGTGTCAGCTATCTGGGAGGAGGTCAGGACTGTGCAGCGCACTGCCTCGCTGGAAATTTTCGGCTTGGAGCCAGAAGAGGTAGCTGCGCTGTACAGCTCCTCCTCCTCCTTACCTACACCACAGCCTCAGGACCCAGCTGCCTCAGAGCAGGCCCCTGCCACAATCCAGGCCCCTGGCACAATGCAGGCCCCTGCCACAGATCAGCCCACAGGCACAGCCTCAGATCAGCCCATAGCCACAGGCTCAGAGCAGCCCACAGCCACAGGCCAGAGTCCTGCAGCGGGTCGGGTACCCACGGGTACCCGCGGACACGGGTAAATAGATGCTGAAACGGGTGGGTTTTAAACATACGGAAATTTCACAGGTGGGTATGCGGGCGGGTAAGTTAAATACGGGTGGGTAGCACACCAAGAGGATTTCCCCAACCTGTCAACAATTGCGCGAGGTGTCCTCTCAATCCCCGCATCCAGCGCTGCCAGTGAGAGATTTTTCCTCCGCTGGATTTGTGATCCAAGAGCGCAGAACGCAGCTCAAACCTGGGACTGTGGACGATATATTGTTCCTGCACAGTAACCTAAGATAGATGGCCTTTCCTCTTGTACGAAATTTTAACCAAAAAAAATGTCTCATGTCAGCAGTAAATAGCTTGGCACTTATTTTCTATAGAAGCCTCGTTGGTGCCACGTTGTTTTTTTTTTGTTCTGCGCAAATGTTCTGGCGTTTACCATCTACTTTTACTATACGATATTTTGAAACAAAAAAAAAATGTCTCATGTTATCAGTTAATCGCTTGACACTTATTTCCTATAGAAGCCTCTTTGGCGCCACGTTTCTGTTGTTTTTTCAGAGGCGCATTTAACGGGTCCGGGCGGGTACGGATTTAACTTTGAAATAACCACGGATTCGTGGGTGGGTGCTGTACTCTGTGGATATGGGTGGGTGCGGGTCTCAAAAAACGGACCCGTGCAGGACTCTGCCACAGGCTCAGAGCAGCCCACAGCCACAGGCTCAGAGCAGCCCCACAGCCACAGGCTCAGAGCAGACCACAGGCTCAGAGCAGAGCACAGCAACAGGCTCAGAGCAGACCACAGCCACAGGCTCAGAGCAGACCACAGCCACAGGCTCAGAGCAGACCACAGCCACAGGCTCAGAGCAGACCACAGCCACAGGCGCCACAGGGCCAGACCAAGCCACAGACCCCATGGGGCCCTGGCCCATGGACTCCTGTTTTCGAGCCCCTCCCTCCCACCCCCAGATATTGGGGATGTCTGGGATCCATCCCTTAAGGGGGGGGCTCCCCCCTCGCCGTCGGAGGTCTGGGCGCCCACCAGACCACCGCCTTCTCCTGCCACGTCGCCGGATGTCCGGCCGCCTGCCGGACCGTATCCGGCTTCTGCCGCCATGTCGTCGGAGGTCTGGGTGCCAGCCAGACCACCGCCTCCTGCTGCCACGTCGTCGGGGGTCTGGGTGCCAGCCAGACCACCACCTCCTGCTGCCACGTCGTTGGGGGTCTGGGTGCCCGCCAGACTACCGTCTCCTGCCGCCACGCCGACGGAAGTCTGGGCGTCCACCAGACCACCGCCTCTTCCTGCCACGCCGTCAGAGGTCTGGGCGTCCGCCAGACCACCGTCTCCTGCCGCCCAAGGCCGGTGCTCTTGCCGCGTGCCTGGTCGGCCGCTGCAGCCACGCCACCGGGGTTCTGGTCCCCTGTCTGACTGGCTTCGAGCCCCTCCCTCCCACCCTCTGACTTTTTAGGGGCATCTGGGATCCGCCCCTTGAGGGGGGGGCTCTGTCACGCCATGGACTCATGTCTTGAGTTTTATGTTTTAGGTTACGTTTTGATGTTCAGTTTATGTCCAGGTTTTGCTTTTCAGTCTTGTCATTGTTTTTCCCCCTCACTCAGGTCATTAGTTTCATTCACGTCACCTGCACTCATTTTCATCAGCTGCACTCATCAGTTCCCCACAGTATTTAAGTTCCCTGTTTGCTTTCAGTTTTTGTGAGATCCTTCCCCGTCACCATCCATGCCACGCTATGCAAGTGTTTTGTTTTGTTAAATCATTTTTCCATAGTTCAGGTTTTTGAATCCGGCTCAGCCGCGCTTTCTGTTGTTACTTTGTTTTTGTATAATAAATCTACTTTGCTTTTTTGAATATCCGCATCCGTGTCCTTTTCAAACCCACGATTACAGGTGGAGGCATTTGCCAAATTATCTGATCTTGCGGTGGAAAGTACTGTTGTAGGAGGTGAATTTAATTGTCTCATGAATCCTTTGATGGACAGGTTCCCTTTAGGTGCTTTATCCCTATCAAAACAAATAATTGAGGACTTTGGATATACAGATGTTTGGAGGACGCTTCACCCTGCAGACAAAGAATTCACTTTCTTTTTTCTAGTCCACACAAATGCTACACAAGAATTGACTACTTCTTTGCCCCAAAACAGTTTATAGAATCTGCTGTCTCCTGTTCAATTGGGAACATTCAATTCAATTCAATTAATTTTTATTTATATAGCGCCAAATACAACAAATGTCATCTCAAGGCACTTAGATAGTAAGTCCAATTCAAGCCAATTGGAATTCAATTAATTAATAATAATCATAATTCATAAAATAATCCAATTCGTTCATATAGAGCCAATTCAAAAACAATTTCCTAGCTAAGAAAACCAACAGATTGCACTGAAAACTTTTTGTTTTTCGGTCCAATCTCCCGGCCTGAGCGTGCCTGAGGCGACTGTGGAGAGAAACGACTCCCTTTTAACAGGAAGAAACCTCTGGCAGAACCAGACTCAGGAAGGGTGGCCATCCGCCTCCACCAGCTGGGGTTTGAGAAGACAGAAAGGGGGGGGGGCGGCACTGTAACACCATTCAAAGGATATCTGTTGGAACAGGGAAACACGAGTTAATGACCACAATAATGTCACATATACATAAAGAGAGTAAAGTGAGGAAAGGTGTGACAGATGAGGCCCCCCAGCAGTCTAGGCCGATAGCAGCTTAACTATGGGATGTTTCAGGATCACCTGAGCCATCCCTATTCAAGGTAAACACAAGAAACTTGTGCTAACGAAAATAAATAAATAAATTAAATAAATAAATAAATAAAGGACCAGACTCAGTGAGTAATTCCCTATACTCCCTATATAGATCCATATATAGAACCATCTTTTACAGCCACAAGCTACCTCAGCCTCTCACCAACTGCACACCAGTCACAGCGGGGTGGGGATGCAAACCCTGGTTCGGGTAGGGGTAGAAATAAAAGAGGTAAGATAGGCGGGAATGGGATTCAAACCCTGGTTCGGGTAGGGGGTAATGAAAGTATAGAGGGTGCCAGAGGTGGAGGCAGGACAAGACACACTAGCAGACACACTATCAGATTCAACAGACCTAACTATAAGCTTTATAAAAAAGGAAAGTTTTAAGCCTGGTCTTAAAAGTGGAAAGGGTGTCTGCTTCCCGGACATTTACTGGCAGCTTATTCCACAAGAGAGGGGCCTGATAACTGAAGGCTCTGCCTCCCATTCTACTTTTAGAAACTCTGGGAACCTCAAGTAAACCTGCAGTTTGGGAACGAAGTGCTCTGTTAGGAAAATATCTTACAATGAGATCTTTAAGATATGATGGAGCTCGGTCATTAAGAGCTTTATATGTAAGGAGAAGAATCTTAAATCCTATTCTGAATTTAACAGGGAGCCAATGAAGAGAAGCTAAAACTGGAGAAATATGATCTCTCCTGTTAGTTCTCATCAGAACTCTGGCTGCAGCATTTTGGATCAGCTGGAGGCTTTTCAGAGAATATGTGGGACAGCCCAATAATAAAGAATTACAGTAGTCCAATCTTGAAGTAACAAATGCATGGAGCAGTTTTTCTGCATCACTCTGAGACAAGATGTTCCTGATTTTAACAATATTACGAAGATGAAAGAAGGCAGTCCTAGAAACCTGTTTTATATGCGAGTCAAATGATAAGTTCTGGTCAAAAATAACTCCAAGGTTCCTCACTGTAGAACTAGAAGCCAAGGAAATACCATCTAGAGTAACTATATAGCTAGACAATTTCTCCCTGAAACGCTCAGGTCCAAAGATAACGACTTCAGTTTTGTCTGAATTTAGAAGCAGACAGTTCTGAGTCATCCAGGTCTTTATGTCTTTAAGACATGCTTGTAGTCTGACCAACCTATTGGGTTCATCTGGTTTTATAGATAAGTACAGCTGAGTATCATCAGCATAGCAATGGAAATTTATGCCATGCTGTCTAATAATGTTACCCAATGGAAGCATGTATAAAGTGAAAAGAATCGGTCCAAGCACAGAACCCTGAGGAACTCCATGACTTACTCTGGTGTGTGAGGAAGATTCTTCATTTTAACATTATAATATTGGATCATGCAGCAGTGTATATGAATGTTGCATTTAAGAGATTCTCTAAGAAACCCGCAAATTGGAGAATGGACACCTTAATTCTAAAAGATCACGAATTCATATTATATTTCACCACAGAATTTAGGGATTTCCTCGCCACTAACTCCCCCTCTGTTAATAATCCATCTCTGCTCTGGGAGACCTCCAAGGCCTATGCCAGAGGGTTGATCATATCATATACTGCTACTAAAAGACGTAAAAATATGGAACAGCAAACTATACTTGAAGGAAGGTTAAGTAGATCGGAGAGGGAATATGTCAAGAAACCTACAGCAGCTAAATTGAAAGAAATTATTGCTATTCGCTCTACATTAGACTCTTTACTAACAAAAAAGGCGGGGGGAAAATTAGGGTATGCAAAACAAAGATTATTTGAACATGGGGACAAGCCAGGGAGATTTCTAGCCAATTTGACAAAAAAGCGAAGGGCCTCTCAAATTATTGAGTCAATTTTAGATGGGACGGGGACTTGCTCCTCTTACTCTAAACTTATTAATGAAACTTTTAGAAATTTCTATACGAAACTGTATCAGTCGGAACAGGTTTCCGATGCTAAAACATTAATGGAAACTTTTTTCTCCAAACTGGATCTCCCAACTATATCACAAGATCAAAAGTCTGAATTAAATGCCCCTATCTCTGCGGTTGAACTGCGTAAGGCCGTTCAATCCCTTCAAACAGGCAAAGCACCAGGCAGTGATGGTCTTAGTAGCGAGTTCTACAAAGAATTATAAAGTCTTTTATCAGAGCCTATGATTAATATGTTTAATCACTCCTTCGAATGTGGCACCCTTCCACCATCATTACGGGAGGCAAATATCTCACTGATTCTTAAAAAAGGAAAATGCCCTGAAGACTGCGCCTCGTACAGGCCAATCTCGCTTTTGAATGTGGATTTAAAAATTCTTTCTAAAGTTTTAGCTAGACGCTTAGAAGGTCTTTTACCAATTATAGTAAAGGAGGATCAAACCGGCTTCATTAAGGGCCGTAATTCCTATAACAACATTAGGAGATTGCTAAATGACATTCAGCTATCTGAACGGCATGATATAGATGGTCTTGTGATTTCCCTAGATGCGGAAAAAGCCTTCGACCGAGTCGAATGGTCTTATTTATTTTCTACACTTGATCAGTTCGGCTTAGGTGATGGCTTTGTTAAATGGGTGAAGGTTCTCTATACTCAACCAATGGCTGCAGTTTTAACTAATGGACTTAGGTCCACAAATTTTGTGATCCAGAGGGGTACCAGACAGGGCTGCCCCTTGTCGCCACTTCTGTTCGCATTGGCGATCGAGCCTTTAGCGGAAGCTATTAGGCAAGACCCTTTAATGGCTGGATTGAACGTAGGTGAAAAATCACATAAAATAACATTATATGCGGACGACGTGCTGCTGTTCATGCTAAACCCCTCTGTATCAGTTCCTCGTCTTATCCAGATTATTGACCGATTTGCTGCCTTTTCTGGTTACAAAGTTAATTTTTCCAAATCAGAGGCAATGCCTCTGGGTAACTTACAGCACCCACCAGATAATCCCAACCCCTTCCCATTCAAGTGGTCCACTGCTGGTTTCATATATTTGGGTATATGTATCACACCAACTTTAGCCCACTATTTGATAAGATTAAACAAGATATGGAGAGATGGCATAATCTTCCAATATCATGGCTGGGCCAAATCTCACTTTTGAAAATTAATATTCTCCCACGCTTGCTCTATCCCATACACATGCTTCCCATCTTATTCAATCAGAAAATAGTGAAAAAATTGTATGGTTGGTTTAGTTCTTTTATCTGGAGTAAACGTCGGCCACGGATCAGGATGTCAGTGTTGCAGTTACCAAGCACTATGGGTGGACTGGATCTCCCAGATATCAAGAAATATCAATTAAGTGCCCATCTAAGATATATAGCTGATTGGATTAAAGATGAGGCTTCATCAATTTGGCTTGACCTCGAGAAGTCCTTATCCAAATGCCCTCTGAAAAATCTACTATTCATTGACAAACTGAAGTGTATTAAAAAGCTTTGCAGCAACCCAGTTGTATTGAGTTTACATTACTTGACTATACAGTTTCTGAGAAGAAATTTACGTATAGAAGGTGTCTATCAGAGGATGTTGTAACCAGATTTAAAGAATTAATTCTATCATCCTTTTCTTCACTGCCATGTGCAGATATGACAGAGGATGACTACCTAAACTTTACTCCAGCAACACTTGACTCTCTTGTTGACAGCACTATAGTTTCAATGCGTACAGCACTGGACAACGTTGCCCCTCTGAAAAGGAAGGTAATCAGTCAGAAGAGGTTGGCTCCTTGGTATAATTCACAGCTGCGTGCTTTAAAGCAGACTGCAAGAAAGCTGGAGAGACAGTGGCGTTCCTCTAATTTAGAAGAGTCTCAATTAGTCTGGAAAGATAGTTTGATAATGTATAAGAAAGCCCTTCGTAAAGCTAGAACTGCTTATTATTCATCATTGATTGAAGAGAATAAGAATAATCCAGGTTTCTTTTCAGCACTGTAGCCAGTCTGACAAAGAGTCCGAGCTCTGCTGAGCCAGGTATTCCTTTAACTCTCAGCAGTGATGATTTCATGAGCTTCTTTATTAATAAAATTGTTTCTATCAGAGAGAAGATTGATGGAGTCCTTCCCACTATTATCAGTGATGTATCATCAAGTACAGCAGCTTTAGAAGTATCTTTAGAACCTGATTTGTATTCAGACGGCTTCTGCCCAGTTGATCTCTCTGAACTAACAACAGCAATAGTCTCTTCTAAACCATCAACTTGTGTTTTAGACCCAATCCCAACCAGACTGTTCAAGGAGGTTTTCCCATTAATTGACACTTCCATATTGGATTTGATCAATCTGTCTTTGTTGACAGGATATGTACCTCAGCCTTTTAAGGTTGCTGTAATTAAACCTTTACTTGACCGAAAATGAACGAATTGGATTATTTTATGAATAATTATGATTACAATTAATTGAATTCCAATTGGCTTGAATTGGACTTTATTATCTAAGTGCCTTGAGATGACATTTGTTGTATTTGGCGCTATATAAATAAAAATGAATTGAATTGAATTGAATCCAATGAGCTGCTAAGAGAAGCCTAAAATGCCAAAAACTGATTTGCCTATTTTGAGGAAATAATTAAGTTAATCTAAGAGTTAATTCAATTTTCTGCAGTCAGGAAAATTCTGTAACTCTGACAGTGTGCAAAAAAATCTCAACAGAAGCCATTCTTCTTTTGACTTTTTGTCAGAATACAACTTCGAGCTTTGATCTAGGGACTTCTCAGGCCAATGAAACTGAAAATAATCCAGAAGCACACAGGTACAAATCACCCTACCAAAGCTAAGACCAACTAAAAATGTATTATGTTGGCCTTTTTTTTTTTTTGGTTTTGATTTAGAAGAGTGACAACATAATGGTAACTATTTTGTGTCTCAGCTGAGAAGTTTTTCTCTTGGTTAAAATTAGCTAAAAGATACCTACACAACAAAACATGCGTGACACTTTGGAATTAGTTTTAATGAAGGACTCCCAGAGGAGGGTGGATTTTAAAAGTTTCTGTTGACTCCGGGGATGCAAATGAGGCACACATGGAGCAGTCAGTCCTCTAAAAGTACAAGCAGCTAGTGTTTAATCGATCCTGCCATCAAATTAAACTGGGCAAAGATGTCTTAGTGCTTTTGGATGGCCAATTGATTCAGGACAGACCATACTACAGACAAAGTATTTTTTGCTGGATCTGAGTCTTTAGAAAACTCATCCATCTTTAAGTGTCACTACCTCATTGTTTTTACTCTTTCTGCCCTCCCTCCATAACCCCCCCCCCCCAACCACCCTGTGTGAATCCCCTGCTGGATTATCTGCAGCTGTAATCTGCAGTCATCTGTCGTTGTTTCTCTGGACGGGACATTTGCAATGAGGCCAGATTATCATCTCATACTGTGACCTGACCAGGGACAGGGAGGCAAAATACACCCACTCATATAGAGATGGACACACCTACACATGCACACACAGAACCTTTGCTCTATCATTCAGATCCCTATTCATCAACCTTAGGAGTTTTTCTGATTTGCTGTGATACATTCTATAATGTAAAGAGATATGTTTTTGTCAACCTACAATTAAAAGGTAGTTGGTGCATGCGTTCACTGCCTTTGGATTGAAGCCCACTTACCTTTTGAAGTCACATAATTAACTCAATTATGTCCACTTATGTGCAGTCTAAAACTCCAGCATGTCAAAAAAAACAAAGTGGCGGCATTAGTTTGTATGAAATAGAATTAGGAGCAAGGGTGTATATGAATGTTCACGTTTTCTGATTAGACTCATCTGGTACATCTTGTAATTGGAGGCTTAGGAAAAGGAAACAGAGTGTGAGACGGAAGCCCTTGTTTTCTTGATTTAAACTTAACTCGTCTTTCTAACATGGAAATCCATAAAAACACACAGTGGCAGGAGAAGTTTAACTTCTTAACCAAGCTAATGCCACTAAATGGATGCATGTTTCCATTTAGGAAGAATGATAGATACAGAAATTTCGGAAGAATAACCATCTTGATAAGGTTAACTCGGCCCTCAAGGGACAGGGGAAGGGCAGCCTTTCTGGCTTGCACTTGTCCAATAGTCGCTGCAAGTTCTTCTGAAAAAGTTCCCCGAAGGAGCTGGTAATAAACACTCCCAGATACCTGAATCCCTCTTAAGCCATTTTAAAAGGAAATGCAGATTGTGGAAGTGACCTTGCCAAGTCATTAACCAAAAATAGCTCACTTTTCTGAATATTCAATTTGTACCCTGACAGGAGCCCAAACTGAGGGGAGGGAGGCTGTGGGATTTGAAATAAATTAGAGGAGGTCATCAGCATATTATGAGAGCTTGTGGACTAGGCCGAAATGAGTAATGCCTTGAAATTCGTGCTGGTTTCTAAGCCAGATTGCTAACGGCTCAATGGCTATATTGAACAACAAGGGTGAGAGTGGACTGCCCAGCCTGGTCCCACGTTTGAGAGGGAAATACGGGGAATGGATGCCGTTAGTATTTACAGAAGGGGATGGGTTAGCATATAGAAGTTTAACCCAAGAAATTAAGTTTGAGTCAAAGCCGAATTTCTCTAAAATAAAGAATAGAGAGCCCCACTCCATATGGTCAAAGGCTTCAAGTGCCACAATGATTTCAGGAGTGTTGGATGAGGGTGAGGATATGATGTTCAGCAGCCTTCTGGTGTTGAAGAAGGAATGTCTCCCTAACTCGAAGCCTGTCTGTCTTTCCACAGGAAGTAGGATCCCTGTCTTTCTTCAGAATCAGAAAAAAAAGATGCCTCGTACAAGGTCACTGGCAGTCTGCCTTCATTGAAGGAATCATTGAACATCCTCACAAGTATGGGGGCTAGTAGCATTGAGTATGTTTTAAAAAACTCGATTGTAAAACCGTCAGGGCTGGGGGACTTCCTGTTTTGCATAGAGTTGATTGTTTCATGCACCTCTGACAAAGAGATATATCTACCCAGTTCTCTGGTGGTGTTTACATAAATTTGAGGAAACAATAACCAGTCCAAAGGATTAGGGGTCATAGCAGTAATTTGGGCACATTCCGAAGTATATAGTGTGGTATAAAAATCAGAGAAAGGCTTATTAATAACTACTGAGTCAGAAGTGAAGCTGCCACGAGATGGCTTGATTTGATAAATCAATTTGAAGGCAGTAGTCGCGCGGGCCTGCTCTGCCAAGAGTCTCCCTGCTTTATCTCCATGTTCAAAAAAGCTTTGTTTCGATTGTCGCAACTGTCTCTCCACTACGTGTGTCATTAACAGGTCATGTGCTGAATGTAGTACAAGCCGTTTATTATAGAAGGTGGGGGAAGGAGAAGTGGAATACTGTGGAGTCGTTTCTCTCCACAGTCGCCTCAGGCACGCTCAGGACGGGAGATTGGACCGAAAAAGAAAAAGTTTTCAGTGCAATCTGTTGGTTTCCTTAGCTAGGAAATAGTTTTTGAATTGGCTCTATATGAACGAATTGGATTATTTTATGAATAATTATGATTACAATTAATTGAATTCCAATTGGCTTGAATTGGACTTTATTATCTAAGTGCCTTGAGATGACATCTGTTGTAATTGACGCTATATAAATAAAAATGAATTGAATTGAATTGAATCTGTTCCAGGGACGTCCGAGCACTGTGTCTCTTCTTGTGAATACAGGTGTTTTCTAATTTCCTTTTGTAATTAATATACCATTACTCTGACAAAGATTACTCACTGACCCTTGTTCTTTGTACTGCAAGATGACCTGACAGACCTGTGTCATATCTGTGGGGAGCAAGAAGGGGACACTTTGTGGGTAAGAGTTTTACCTGAATTGGGCTTTGATTAATAAAAAAATGCCTAAACCCAAACATTACTTAAAGTTTAATCATACAAATGAAACATACAAAGATTATATATACATATATCACAAATTCCATCCATCCATCATCTTCCGCTTCTCCGGGGATCGGGTCGCGGGGGCAGCAGCCCTGGCCACTTCCTCCAGCTCTTCTGGGGGGACCCCGAGGCGTTCCCAGGCCAGCCGAGAAACATAGTCTCTCCAACGTGTCCTGGGTCTTCCCCGGGGTCTCCTCCCAGTGGGACGGGCCCGGAACACCTCACCGGGGAGGCGTCCAGGAGGCATCCTAACCAGATGCCCCAGGAGGCATCCTAACCAGATGCCCCAGGAGGCATCCTAACCAGATGCCCCAGGAGGCATCCTAACCAGATGCCCCAGGAGGCATCCTAACCAGATGCCCCAGGAGGCATCCTAACCAGATGCCCCAGGAGGCATCCTAACCAGATGCCCGAGCCACCTCATCTGACTCCTCTGGATGCGGAGGAGCAGCGGTTCTACTCCGAGCCCCTCCCGGATGACCGAGCTTCTCACCCTATCTCTAAGGGAGAGCCCAGACACCCTGCAGAGGAAACTCATTTCGGCCGCTTGTATTCGCGATCTCGTTCTTTCGGTCACTACCCACAGCTCGTGACCATAGGTGAGGGTAGGAACATAGAAACTACATAGGAATTCGAGGTGGACCATTCTTAGAACTGTGTTCTTAGAACTGCTCTGTCCGAATGCGGCTATTGATCAAATTCACTGTACTTGCACCTGGTGCCCTCCACTATCACTCCAGAAACTTCTGTGAATATCACCCCTTGCCATCCTGAGTTAGCTACAGGGTGCAGTCTGTCACTAACTCCAGAATGATATTGTTGTGAAAAATGTTTGACTATAGGCTCCAGGGTTTTTGTGCATCCTTGATAATTAGCACTAATTTCTCGTTATGTTATGTAATTGCTATTTAATATGACTTCAAAGCTTTTTGCTATAATTTATTTATCCTCATAAAATAATTAAAACTGAAATCATTTAAGTAGGCTATAGCTTTATTTATAGGTTAAAACATTACAAATTCACGTCACATGACAAATCATGATGTTTTTCATCTTGCAGCAGCAGCGACAACAACAGCAATAAAAGTAAACCATCAATACTCATCTCATGATTGTTTATTCAAAGACAAGTTGTACCCTATGACAGACCTAAGTACTCGCCTACTTTATGAAAACATCCGTGCGACGCATCCGCGCTGTTCTCTCTCCGTTACATATCCCATTGCTGCTGTGGAGAGATAGAGCAACACGCCGATGCGCGTTCCCGTCGGGGGCTGATGATAGTGAGAAGGGAGAGCATATCATCACCTCCGCCTGGGCTCAGGCTGCACCAGGTGCCAATGATGAGAAGGCAGTCCTCTGCTGCCTATGGAGGATAAGCAGGAGCCTCATGGCATATTTATCAAACACATATACAGACTGATATCACATAAACATATTATCATAATACAGGGAGTAAGGGCGTCATCAAATCCTAACACTTAACACAGTCCCAGAGTCAAACAAACCATCCTCTGTTCCATCCAGTGGGGGGAAAAAACAAAGTTAGTGAATCTTTTATTCTTCAGATCTGTGCTCATATGTGTCGCTGCCACAGCGAATAACAGCTGATCGCGCTTCAACATCAGCTGCCGTCACTTTGGTTTGTAAATACTGAAACACACTGAATCAGCACCCACCGGTGAACCCGCCTGGTTTTATTTTTTTATTTTTACGCACAGCATACAGCAGTAAGGAGTCAATAGTTTATTTTCATCAGCTGCAGACACAGCTGGAGCGCTGTTTATAGGACATTATAGTTCATAAATCTGGACGCTCACATCGTTATCTTTTAATAATAATTAACAATAGCCAACACGACAATGTGACGGCACCCATTTTGCATTCAGATGGCAGCCCCCCCTTACTGAAAATATCTTCCAGCTCGCCTGTACCTGTGTGCTCCATATTAAGTCCATCCATTCTTTAGAGAACCACCATAATCTCTGATGGATGTGTGAGACTCTGCAGTCATTTTTCACCTTCATAATTTGGATCAAGTGTTTTACAGTTCAAATATATGAGAAAACATTCAGTGGTTCAGAAAGAAAACAATCAAATAGCTTCTGTATGGTATCACATCGGTCTCACAAAAGCTAAATCCTCTGCAAAAATGTTTTTAAAAAGCATATTTCATTGAACTGATAAGATAAAGTGATAAAAAAAAAGAAATTTTTCATCATTAGTATGTAGAGTGTATTGTCTTATACTTATTTCTAACTTAAGTATGTACATAGACTGCTTTCATGTTATTGTGTGATGGAGACTGGCCTTAACCCTCACCACAGTGAGAAACTAGGAAAAGTGAAAGTGGGGGACTTACAACAAATTCAATTGGAGATGGTTAAAACAGGGGGTATGAGAGCAAAAAGCAAAATATATTAGAAAAATAGGATGTAATAAAGAAGAGGAAGGGAGGAGGGATGTGGAGAGGATTATGAAGCATTGTGAATCTGTGTTGTGGTATGTGGCACTTAGACGGAGGGAGGACAGAGAGCAGAGGTGGAAAACAGTAGCAAACCATAGAACGACAAAAAGACAGAAGACAAGTATTTTTTTCCAAGTATTTATTCCACTTTTATAGTTAAAGAGATTTCTTATGAAATCAGTAATATGGTTACTAAGGATTTTAAAATGCCTCGAGGAAAAGATGGAATCTGAAGCTGAAATAGATGCAGGTGGGTAAAGTGAGTGTGTGTATGTTTGTCTATGTGAACGTTGTATAGTGGTCATATGGGAGCATGCTCATAACATGATGGTGCGCAGATTTTGTGAACCCCCTTTTAACTCGTTGTTTTTACCAGAAGTCAGTCAGTGGGGTCACATGGCCCTGAAAGGATCGGATTATTGGCTAAATTACAATAAAACTGAGTTATTAAGTTCATGTAGACACATTAATCTGACTAAGAACTGGATCCGATCGGGTTACTCGCGATGGGATGGTAGATAACTGGGTTGAAAGTCATAAGCTCGTGGTGAATCAGACTTTGTGTTCTGCGCATGCTCCAGATGTTTTCCCGGGGTCGTGACCCGGAAGTCAAAGGAGACGATATTCCTGTTGTTGTCGCCGTCAGAAAGAAAGAAACAACGCGATGGAGAATGCTCCGTTGGGCATCGAGTTTGTGCAATAAGCAGCTCATCACAGACCAAATGTAGAGGGACGTAGCTTCATCTGGCTCTGCGTTCTCCATCTTTCTCCAATGCCTGAGTTTGTTGTTGTTGTTGGTGGTGAAGAGGTCAACAGGAAGTGGCTCTATTAGCAATAGTTGGAATGGGTACAGCGCCACCTATCATACCGGGGTATGACATGCTTTGTGCCAATGATTCGATTTATTCATATATCCAAGGAGAATTACCCTTGCTCAAATAAGGAGCAACTCAGTCTTATTGTAATTTAGCCAATAATCCGATCCTTTCAGTGCCATGTGACCCCACTGAGTGATGGCAAAGTTTCTCTGCTCTGCACTCAGCTCATATCTGGATTGAGTGTGTCAAGTGTGTCATCTCTCCATCAAGCCATCAAAAAGTTTGTTTTAACCTTCCCGACCCATGGCTGTTGTCTTATCTGAACCATCTGATCTCAGAGCAGCTGAGAGAAAATGGCACAAAACCAGTACCCCAGTTGGATTCAACAGCTCTCAATCACTCTAACCTTCCTTCACATCCAGCACGAGCACTGCCTAAACTGCATACAATAAGGTCAGCACCACCACAGCCACGGACAAATTATTTTCCACCTTCAAAACATCTCATCAAAACAAATCTTTCTCCACTTCCTCAAGTGACAAAATGTTTTCAAACAGGACTCAGAATGAGCTTTTTGATCTAAATGGGCTCTAAGAGTTGCAACTCTACTGTAAAAGCTCTGCTGTCTGTGACAGCTGGTCCTCATGTCTTCTCTTACTAAATCTTTAAGCATCTTGTGACATGATTTCAATAGTTTACTGTACCATGGTGTATCCCATGTCTACTGTCTGAGATGGTCATCTTAGGCAAAGTAAAATCTTAGAGGAATCTTAATCACTCCTCACAGGATGTTCTTTAAAGAAGTCATGGCACGGGAAAAAATACCCATCCAATTTCTGCTGCACAGGGGTGCCACAAAGCTCAGTGCTGAGACATCCTTTTGCAATATTCTCCACCTCCTTGGGTCCTGTCCAGGGTCTGGTGTTCTATGAACTAAAAATGATTCATGCTTCACTACTCACTGTGGCTCAAATCACTCCTGCATAGATAACTTATCTCAGTTGACCAAGACTAGACCTAGTTGCTTTGTTCATGCTCCAGTGTTCCATCTTTTAGTAAAACCAATAAATTGTAAGTGTATAGTAATCCAGCTGAATTCCCCATAAAGCTGCTCTCATTCACACATTGTCCTGTTTCATTTGTCAGACTGAAAATCAGCCCATTAAGACTACGAGTCAGCTCACTTAAAGCATTTCCAGACTGTCGCTCTGCTCTAATAAAATCCTGATTTTAGAACCACAGCCTCATCTGACAGAATCACCATTAAAGCAGCTTAAAGACAGCGTCTGTGCAGTGAATTCAGCTGGACTAACATGGACCATGATCTCCCACAGAGGAGGTTAGAGGCAGCAGGATGTCTGGAAGGTTTTCTCTCACAGTGCACAGCCTCAGACAGACTTCAGTCAGTAACTGCTGCTGTGCAGGTATAGTATACAGTAGTTTGACTCAATTGTGCGTGTAATCATGCTGAGTGTCATTAGTCTGAGTGGTTTGTTTAGACCAATGTTGTTCCAGAATATAGGCTCTTTCTGACACAATTTATCTCTGTACGTCTCTTATTGGCTCAGAGGTATATCAACTTTAATCCTCCCATTTCACCACTGTACTTGAAAACAAGACACTGATGCACAACAAAGCTATATCAGACCCATATAGAAGAAGCTAGTGTAGCGAAAGCATTTAGAGTAAAAAATAAAGGATTACAATGCTTGTTTGTAACAGATTGCTTACTCCTGAACATGTGAATGAGGAAGTATGTCTCTGTACTCTGGCCATTGAACTGTTAGTTGTGAGTTTGCATCTCAACTGTGCTATTTTACTACCACTATATATCTGTTCTACAGCTTTTGGTGCTGTATGACATCATAAGCTTAGTTGTTGCAAGGCTACAAATCCTAACACCCCAATGGATTTATGGAATCTGGGAATTTTATTTCTTACACTACCTTACAATGAAAAAAATTGAATAAGTCCAATTCAAGTCTGATTCAATTTAGTCCAATTTCTATCTAATTCATTTAAATTTAATTCACCACAGTTGGATTTATTATAGTAGCATTTATAAAATGCCAATTTATTTAAAGTTCTTTATCAAGAGAAACCAATGGATGACATAGAATATTTAGTTTGATTCAATACCCCGTCCTAAGCGTGCACAAGGCGACTGTGGAAAGAAAAAAACTCCCTTTTTAATAGGAAGAAACCTCCATCAGAACCAGAACCAAGAGGGCAGCCATCTACCTTAACCAGCTGGGGGCTGAGAGGACAGGAAAGAGGGGACAACAAACACTGTAACACCATTCAAAGGATACCTACTGCGAAAGTTAATGACAACAATGATGTCATATGTACATGGAGAGGAAGGAGAGCAGAGGGAGGAGAGGTGCATCATGGGAGCTCCCCCAGCAGTCTGGGCCTATAGCAGCTTAACTATGGGATGTTTCAGGGTCACCTGAGTCATCCCTAACTATAAGCTTTATCAAAGAGGAAAGTTTTAAGTCTTATCTTAAAGGTAGAGAGGGTGAACTGAAGGCTCTGCCTCCCATTCTACTTTTAGAAACCCTGGGAACCACAACTTCAAGAGCAGGGTTAACTAACTTCCTCATCCAAGATGGCTGCAAGCATTACATTGCATTACATTACGGTCATTTTGCAGACGCTTTTATCCAAAGCGACTTACAATCAGTGTGTTCCACATCGGTAGGCAAAAGAACTTCAGGTCACAAGAAATCATAAGTGCATTTCCTTCCAAAATCAAACAGCTAAGAGCAAAACTAGTGCAGAGTAAGTGTGGTAAGTTAGGTACCGAGACACATGGGAAGACAGTTTAGAAAACAAAGACAATTTAGGAAACAAATAAGTGCGTAAGAAGCTGGGAGGAAACAGGTGATGTCCTAAGAGGGCGGATCTAGCACACATCAGCGTTTATTTGTTTTGTTTTACTCTCTGTTTATGGTTGTTTTACAAGGGTTTTAAATTACTTTTTAAACGAAAAGATTGATTTATCAGTACGTTTTTTTTATAGTCCATTTAAAAATCTTTTTATTTTCTAAAGGTTCTTATAAATCCGACCACATTGCTAATCATCTGTTAGTAGACCCTGCGGCACCGTCGTGCTGCTGCCTGTTGAGCTATCGTGGAGCTAGGCTGCTGATGGCCGCTGGCAGATGAAACCCAGTGCCGGTCAGAGATCTGCTAAACCGGGGGAGCCTGCTAGCTGTTAGAGCCCTCTAGCCTGCTAGCCGCTGGGGCCCGGTAGCCATCAGTCGCCAAAGCAAAGCCGTTAGCTGTGCTGAATGTCTTCTTATTGTTCACTTTCCTCGTCAATAAAAACTGTAACAATGAAGCTCATTTTTACACTCTTCATTGTATTCTCATTTGCTCTGTGTGGGATGGAATCAAGAATGAAACGCAACAATATACAAATTCACGGCATACCCGAAGGAGCACAGAAAAATTACACTATAGGCTTCATAACGGAGCTGATCAAGAACAAAATTCAAAATGCAAGTGATATGGATTTACACATTGAGAGGGCACACCGCTCACTAGCAGCTAAACCCAAAGACAACACGACCCCTCCGAGAGTGATCATGGTGCGCTTTTTGGACTATAAAGTGAAGGAACAAGTGATAAGACAAGCCTGGAAACAAAAGACGACATACGAGGGACAAGTTATTTACTTCAACCAAGATTACACGACAGAGATTCAAAAGAAGAGGAAACAAGTGAGGGAAGTTAACAAGAAACTGAAAGAGAGAAATGTGAAGTCCCCCTACCCCGCCCAACTTAAAGTGTTTCTGGACACAGGTATTAAGATATTTGCTACACTGTCCGAAGCAGCGTCTTTGTTGAAAGATCTGGGGATCAATGGGGTGGAAGACAGTATAGGGAGGAAAAGTCAGCTCCTCATCACGGAGGAAGATATGAGAGCTCTTATGGAGTAAAGCCGGTTCACTTACGGGTACAGTACTGAAAACAAAATGTCTAATGTTCAGTGAAAATTAAATTCTATTCTGAACAAACTGTCACAGCAAATATGCATACAGAATGTACAAAATGTCCGACGAGCTCATCTTGTGACACCCTTTTATACCGTTTTATCATAACCAGTGTACGTGGCCCTCTCTGGAGGCGCCTAGCTTTCGCAGTTTATCATAAACACACTCATTCTAACTATCAACAATATTCATCTGAACCAGTCAACAAGGCCCAGGATGTAACTAGGCCAGAAGTCATGAGAATGTCATGACATCCTTCTCCCACATAGTCCCCCCTGAAATCACTTATCAGTGATTTAATAAAGAAATAATCTAAAATGAAAGAAAATCATCCCACATAGTTAATTAAGAATTAATTAACATAATCAACACTGAATCATCCTAATAATTCTACAATATCAATCAACGGGACCATTTTGAATAAATGAAAAGGAATATATATATGTGTACTCGAATCACATTAAATGATTAAATTAAATTAAACGATATTGAATTCAACAACACTATAAGTTTTACATTGCCATCACACTTGTCCACTGTTCGCAGTGCATAGGTGCGAAAAACCCACCGGCTGCTACTTTCGTAACTCATGTTCTTATCTTGGGAAAACTCACCTACGGCCCCACCCCACTGGCGACCGATCATTTTACCAAGGTCGCACTCCGAACAGTTGACTGACACAATTGGCAATGGACATTAGTGATCAGTTCTGATTGATAATACACATAGACTGAATACACCACCATCAAATCAGTTAATCACCGTTTTGTATCAAGTACAATACATAAAATTATGGATTATCACACAACAACAGTAATAAAATGCAATGTAATGCAGCTCCTCCAGTCCCGTCCCATCTCCTGTACTCTGGTGCCGTCTGCTTCTGGCCGAACATCCGTCCGGCTGGGTCTGGAACTGCTAAGCTAACTCTGGGAGGAGAGGTCCCCAGTACGTCACTCCCAATCAAAGAGATCTTCAGCATCTCTTCTCCCTGTCAGACTAAACTTGGTTCCACACCCGAGGAAAGAATCTTGTGAACCGTCCGTTGATAACCTTCATTCGTTGACCCGCTCTCCCATGCGTTGGTCCTCAGACCTGGTCTCACATGGTCATCTGCCTCCAGATTCCTTCCCCTGTTCGTTTGAACATCACTTGCAGCAAACACCTTCTCAGAATGGGTATAATGCAACACACCAATAGGGAGACCATCCTCACTATCAACAATATTGCTATTCCCGCCTTAACTGCCATCGCTCCCCACTCTCCCAAAATCCCAAACAGACCAGTCCACTACCATTCACCTCCACCAGCATCACACGTCAGCTCCTCTCTCCGTTCTCTGATCTTCTTCACGGCCGTTGTAAACGTTCTATCAGCTGCAGTGTTCCCGGGTATAAATGTACAACATTTTCCCCAACCATCTGGCACACACCATTTTCCCTTCTAATATACATTCTAAAACTTGTCTGTTCTACCAAGCCATCATACTCGTCTCATGTAGTTGTTCTCCAAAGCCTGCAAACCCTTCACTCGTATAGTTAAGAATTCTCTGTTGGTTGTAGTATATGTAATTAATCCACTCCACATTTTTGTTAATCGTGATCCACGGCAAAATAGACTCAAGTCCAGCTGCAATCTCCCTGCGTGCTTTGAACTCAAAAGGAATCCCTCTCGGCTGCCCTATTGCATCCAAGTAAACGTGCTTATCCATGATGTAGTCATCACTAGATCTTTTAACTCTCCCTTCTTCCACATCCAATCCTAGCATCCCGTTTACCTTGTCATACACTAACACAACTGATGTCTTCCTCCTCACCAGTGCCCAAAGACCTATCCACCTGTTGGGTACACATTTAACAAAACATCATCTCCACACATCCAGTAACTCTCAGCTACTGGGTGTGTCTGATCCCCAAAAAGATATAGCGTTAAAATGATCATTTCTATATTTTCACAATTTGATCCAAATAAATAAATCCCAATAAATATTGGTTTCATTTAACAGTAGTATTACCTACGCGAGTTCCAAAAGCATTCAACCTCACCATCGTAATCTACTCTATCATCAGTCGGAGGCCCATCCTGTGATGTACTCAGATTAAATTCAGCACAAAAAGACTCCAATTTGTGGCCCTTCCTTATTTTGAAAACAATTATGTAATTTATCTGGCCCAAACATCAATCTGCACTTAATACCCCACCTAGGAAACAATAACCATTTATCCTCTTCCGATGTGAACCTACCTTCTCTGCATTCCCGTTGCTGGACCACCGCACCGTCTCTGAAGGTGTGTGGCTCTGGAACAACAACAGGCAATGCTCCTGGAGCGTCTGCGCATATGAGACACTCCATCGCTGTCAGTTCTCTCGTAGTGTACCATGTCCATCTATACCACATATCCTGTGCCTTAAACCATCTTCCACAGTTACACTGTTTTCCTGACTTTACCTGTGCATGTACACACCGTCTGTTCTTGGGTTAACATGATTATTCTGTCCTGTAGTGCTAATGGTATCAAATCCCCCTAGACTTCCATGAGAAGTCTTTCTGTTCTTACAACTATTGTGAACAACTTCTTCTAACCCAATCTGACATGATCTTACCAGATTGCCCCTTTGTTGTGGCGTCCAGAGGCGGTGATTTGGTCGTCTCCTCCTCCGAACCCATGATCCACCCCTCCTCACACTTACCCCTACTTACTCATATTTACTCATCCTTCCTCACACTTCCTCACCCTTTATTCCCACGTACTTAAATTCAAGCTTAGCAGATGCCTCTTCACGACTAGCTCTAGTGTGTATTGCTGGCAAAGTTCGTGGCGTGGCATGGTCTGAGTGGGTGTGTATTGTTGCATCATACTCATCTGACCCAGGCTGGCTACTTCCCTGCGGGGTGGCTTCATCACGGGACCCTTCCAGCCTCTCCTGTCTGCGGGATCCCGTCCAACATCTCCAGGCTTCGTTCTCCTGAGCCCATGCTGTCGGCCAACACCCACACCTTCCACTTGAACTGCTGTTGACGTTGCTCGCACCATTGTGTACGGTCCTTTCCGTCTTGGCTCAAGCCACTTCCTCCGGAACACTTCGATGTGCACCTGGTCGCCTGGCACCACTGGTCTCTCAACCAGCTGTTCGAGACTCAAGTCTCTGAACTCCTCCTGTAGATAGATTGCTCTGTGGATTGCAGTTAGTTGCTTCATGTAAGCTGTCCACTCTGTTTGCACCTGCTCGAGTGGGGGCTGAGGTGCCGGCATGGGTCGACCCGTTAGCATTTTATGCGGTGTTAGTGCGTGACTCTATGAGTCTGCATACGAAAGCTCATTAGTGCAAGCGGCAAAGCATCTAGTTAGTTTAGTTGAAGCACAGATTCAATTCAATTTCACTTTCCAGGTTCCATTGATCCTCTCAACCATCCCTTGACTCTGTGGATGATAAACGGCCCCACAGCGCTGCTTGATTCGCAGCTGCTGCAGAATGCCTCTTGCACTTTTCTAACCAACCCTTAACCATTATTTGAGCTAATCTCTGATGGAATGATAAACAGATGAATCAATTCTCTTACCAAAAAAATTTTTACGACTATTTATCCAATATGTATGACCAATATCCTTGTGGTGGCGTGACATCTGGCTCCAGTAACACCATTGGTGCCAAGACAGCAAGCTGGCACTTTGATGCTACTTTCGCTGCTTCATCAACCGCGTTATTACCTTTACTGACCATTTCGTTACCTTTACGATTATTTGACACTTTGTCACCGCCAGCTTTGCGAGGAGCATCATGACTGCAATCAGCTCCTTCATTTGGACCTCATGTCGCACTGGACTTCCGTCTGCCCTCCTGAACCCTCTTTGCTTCAAAACTGCTTCAAACAAATAGCAAATATCATGAGCATATGTAGAATCTGTGTACACATTCGTAACCTTACCTTTCACCAGTAGACATGCTTCCGTTAATGCCTTCAGTTCAGCTAACTGTGCCGAACATGGCTGTTCACACTTCTCAGCTTTCACCGTCACAAAGTTCTCCACCTTCCTGTTTCACAACTGCAAAACCTCATGATCACCCAAATGATCTCACAACATGAACCATACACAACATAAGTGACATCAGCCTGCACAAGTGGAGTTGCTCCTAAGTCAGGTCTCAGTTTAATGTATCTCACAGCTTCTGCCACACGCTCATGTGGTTCTCCTTCAAACTCACGTGGAATGACATCCACAGATCCCGATGTAGTACACTTCTGTATTCTCACATCTGGACGTGTCAAAAGATGCACAACCTGCAAACATCCTGCCTGAGTCACAACATACCTACTCTGATTTATTAGTTCTGAAATCTTATGGTGTCTATTGGAGACATATAAGAAAAATGGCTTCTCATAGACTAATGTTGCCCGTTTCGGATGACTCTTGCTAATTCTGTTTCAAATTTCCAAAGGCTAACTTAGCCTCGGTTGTCCTCTCCAGTTGTGCTTTCAACCTTTGATCTTTCGATTTTTCATGATTCCTTCCAGAGGAAGCGCATTTTATTGCATAATCCTCCCAAAAGAAGATCATACTTGTTTTATTTTAATTTTACTTATTTATTCATTAGTTATTTCTTCATTTATTTTGGACATGGCGCTTTTCTTACTCCCTCCAAGTGGGATGGAGAGATATCAGTAACTCCCTATGGGCTAAATAGATACTCTAATTTAGGCTATCAATGCTAAAATTTAAATTAGAAACTTTGTTCCGTCCAAATTTTAGAACTTCGTAATAGTGGCACATTTAAATTTTAAATTCAGAAACTTTGTTTTGTTCTGTCCTAGTAACAGTGACCTATTTAAATTCAAGTTTTAGAAACTTAGTAGTCGTGACACATTTAACTTAAAAACTTCGTTTTGTTTTGTAATGATGACACACCTGAGGGCGGTTTTTAAACCCTTTGAGTACGTCTGGTGTAAGTGTACTTCTTACCTCTATATGTCAATGTAAACCAATACTGGGATTCCTCTGCCAGAGGAACGCCATGGACCTGCCGGGCCACTTGCTCCGCCCCGCAGGGACTGGCCACGGTCCTGCCGAACACTCGGGTTTCTCGGTGCTCTCGGACAGCTGTAAACAAAGTGTCCCCTCTCACCACAGGCCCAACATGCTCCCGAGGACCTTCGTCCTCCAGGTGCACCTCTTCTTGACCTTTGACAGGGTCGACGATGGACTTGCCCCTGTAATGGCTGTTCAGCGGCCCCCGCTGTCATGTCCTCATTTCGTACTTCTTGCTTCACTTGCAGTTCTTCTAACTGCAACCGTGCAAGTTCCCTTTGCATATCCTTCTCTTGCTCCTTCCGTTTCAGTTCTTTTCTGTATTTGTTTACTGCATGCACCACGTGGTCCTGGAATTGTCCATGTGACATTGAATTCAACCCCACCACATCCTCCAGCCTCCCCTGAACTGGGGCAGGCAGAGCCTCTTTGATGGAAACTCTGAACAATGTCACCCAAGCTGGGCTCTTCTCGATTTCTCCCTCAGACTCTTGTCTCCATTTCTTCAATTGTTGTGCAATGTACACAACCGGACTCTCTGTTCCTGACAGTGGCTCCCCCTTTAATGCTTCGAGGTCCACTCCTACAGGAAACTCAGCTCGTAACGCTCTCCAGAGTGCAGCTCGATATGCATTAAAGTCAGTTCCATCAGCTCGGTGGCTTAACATCCAGTCATTCTCACTGTGTCTCAAAATGCCCTCCATGGTAGAAGTTCCAAAACACAGTGCCCACACTGCCTTAATGTGTCCAACAGACAACAGTTTATGCACAGTTTCTTGTTCAAAAGCTCTTATCCATTTGCTTGCACCTGTGTGAATATCCGGCAATCGAGCAACCAGCCCCCCTAGGACGAGCGTCTGCCACGGCACATACTGTCCCTGCGTCATTTCCATCAAACTCGGTGCTGACGCTGTTGGACTCTTATGTTCTTCAGAAGATGCCTTTTGAACTGGAGGTGCCAGTTCTGGTGATTTTTGATATTGTGGGAGCTGTCCCCCTGCCTGATCTGAATTACAGACGGCGTCTGGCTCAGGAGCTCCATGACTGCTTGATGTAGCTATTTGTGGTTCTGGACGTTCATGAGATATTTTGTGATTTTTTTATTTCAGAATCTCCTTGTATGTTTACTGCTCCTGGCAGTGTTGGATATAGCTCTGCATTTTCAAAGAAATGTAAAACTTTTAATTCAAGCTCTCTCTTTTCCTGTCTCTTTTTGCTTTTGTCCTTTGGTTTGTAAGCTTTAATCCTTTGTTCCATTATCTTACAGGTAGTTACATTGAAAGTGCCACCTTTTGGCCAGGGTGAGACGTAATTTTTTGTTCGTTTTTCCCATTTTAGAGATATCTTTTTAATATCTTTGGAATGTTCAGGATGTTTGGCGCTGATGGTTATTGTTGGTGTTACATCCATTGTTTCACCTAATTAGTTCCCTTCTATTGACTTTTGACTTTTTCTTTTTATTTACTTATCTATTTTCTAAATTTTCCTTATTTATTATTCGTATTCCCCCTTTTTTTTTTGAAAGTCAATTTAAATTAACTAATTATTTAACTCTAATCAATGCTAATTTAATGCTCGGCTCAATTTAGCTTAGATGCAGCTAATTATTGGATTGGATATTGTCAATGCTACTGTTAAGGTTAGCCTATGTTAGCTTTGAAAGCTTATGCTCTAAGTTGTTTTTTTTTTTAAATTAAACCAATGTTAATTCAATGTTAGGCTAATTTAGCTTTTTGACTTCTAGTTTGGAGTTAGGTTACTATTATTGCTAATGTTAATGTTTGCTAACCAATGCCAATTGATGTTAGCTTCCTAGCTGTTGCTAATCAATGCTAACCTATTGCTAATTAAGATTTAAACCAATATTTGCGTTATTGCTGTTGCTAATCAATGCTAATTGTATTTCTGATCAATGCTAATTATGGCTAACGAAATGCTAACAAATGCTAATAATGCTAACCAATGCTACTTATTGCTAATCAATACTAGCTTCCTTGTTGACCAATGCTAATTGAATGCTAATTATGCTATTCAATGCTAGTTATTGCTAATCAATACTATTGATTGCTAATCAATACTTGCTGTATTACTAATGCTACCCAATGTTAATTTATAGCTAATCGAAAGCTCAGTTAATGCTTACTCTGTTTGAAGTGACTCAGGCTAAAGGCGTTGCCCCAACCTTTGCTCACATCCGGATGTTACCAATCCAATCCACACACAATGTCTCCCACCAATCCAGATGATCCAATGCACGTCACCGCTACGTCAATTCTGACCAATGAAATAAAAATATTTTTTGACCAATGAAATCTGAACACACCTCTAAATCTATCTCCAATGAAACACGTCTGAGACACGTAACTTCTAACCAATAAAATATGAACACACCTCTAAGCCCGCCTCCAATGAATCACGTGAATTCTAACCAATCAAATATGAACACATCACCACGTCTACTTCCCAGGCTGTTTTTAACTCCTCCCAAACATAACAATTGAACCACACCTTAACTCAAAATGGCGTTTGTCACACTTTTGTAACAAGTTAAGAAAGAGGAAGAAATACAATCTGTCCAGCCGTGGACAGGAAGAAATACAACCAAAAAAAAATACAGAAATAACAGTTGCACTATTCTTCCCCTCAAAATGGCATTTGTTAAGAAAGGGAAAGAAATACAATTTAACACGCTGTGGACAGGGAAAATACAAACCAAAAGATACAGAAACAATGCATAAGCGAAAACTTTCTTTATCAGGAATGTCACATTCACGTCGAACGACGTGATGAATCAATGGCCTAAGCACAGAAACTCTCCCTTAGGAATTGCGAAACCAACATTTACTCGACTGATAACAACTCCGCAATTAGCACATTACCTAAAGAAAACTAATAATTATTACAGTTCAACCATAAAGTGCCCCTGGAAGACACAAGGAAAGAAAACGTGATCACACACGAACATTTGAAGCAGCAGAAAAATGTCAAGGACAGACCACGCGCCTACACACCAACCGCGTGAGCGCGCAGCGCTCTCTGTCCCCGTGAAAGCCAAAACACCTACACTCGCCTGTTGAGAATAGAACTTTAGAAACTTAACACCAATCACAGCAGTATTCAATAATTCAATAATAACAAGATGCACTCAACGAAAATACAGAATCTTAAAGAAATAAACACACAGCGTTTAAAAATCACAGCACATTACTCCAACAACACCTTATCTCCCCAAGTTATTAATGTGGCAACTATAACAATTAAGCAAATTATAACAATGAAGCAAATTATAACAATGAAGCAAATCTGAGTGTAACTTAAAATACTACGACTACTCAAAAGTCAAGGGATGATATGAGTCAGAACCTTTTTTCTTTTCTTCTTTTTAGATTCACATAAAACAGCAGGATTTCACACACATTGACAGACAAACAGAGACCGGTCCCACACACTCACACCAAGTCAGTCGATCAAAGTTTTGTCAGTCACCGTTCAAATCTTCACAGTTTTAAATTATCAATTTCTTTCATTTAGACTTTTAATTTTTCAGGAGATGTTGGTGTCGGCAATATATGGAATACAAAATGTGTTTTCCCTACAAGCCTTGTGATATGGTTTCTTGACCAAAGCAACAGATGCTGACGTGTACTTATCAGCTTCCCTATGACCTCTTATAATAATCTCCTGTGGCCAATTTCATAAACGAATTTGAATTTTCTTCTCAAAATGTCTTTATACTGAGGTCTCGGATAACTCCAAAGAGTTCTAAGCAGATATATAAAATGATATAAACATATATACTTAAAATGTGCCCGTATAGAACTGGAATTGACTTTTTCGGAGTTTTCTTGAACTGCTCTTTTGATTCCACCTTCAAACTTTTATGTTCGCAAGTCAATCAATTACCAGCATTCGTCTACTCCTTGACTAGTGAAAATAATTTTCACATATATTAATGACTAATGCGAACCATAGTCCCACGGTATTCCTACCCCCCATGCATAAAAGGTCGGCCGTTGGCTCTATGACATCACTATGAACGAGTGATTTCCACTCTGCCCGCTCTAAAAGCGTATCCACTATTCCAGTTTAAACTCATCGATTTATTTCCTGCCCGAGCATGAGCGACTAGTCTTCCTTAATTACCACAAAAAAAATACAACAACACAAGCCAGACCAACTGCTCACAGCTGTCTGCTTTACAACTCTCACAAGCTGCTGTTTACCCAATTTTATCCCAATTCACACATATGGCACCTCTTGGCCCAAAATTTCAACAATTACAATTTCAGCAGCCCCCCTGCACAGAGATCACAATGAAATGCTTACCGAATGCAGAATCCGTCTCTCTCCTGTGTTCTTTTAAATTTGGGGAAGCCGGAAGAAACCTGTGATCTGTGCTCCACTAACAGACGCCAGTTGTAATGGTGGGAAATCCAACCAGCCGGCTCTCACAGCTGATGTCGGTTGTCGGGACACAGAGGACACGCTCCGCCGGGATCCAGATGCAAAATCTCACGAATTCGGGGTCACCATTATGTTGTGGAGAAATTAGAGTCGAATCCCGCGTTGGTCAGCCGTCCATTGGGGAGTTTATTGAACAAACTGTCACAGCAAATATGCATACAGAATGTACAAAATGTCCGACGAGCTCATCTTGTGACACCCTTTTATACCGTTTTATCATAACCAGTGTACGTGGCCCTCTCTGGAGGCGCCTAGCTTTCGCAGTTTATCATAAACACGCTCATACTAACTATCAACAATATTCATATGAACCAGTCAACAAGGCACAGGATGTAATTAGGCCAGAAGTCATGAGAATGTCATGACATCCTTCTCCCACAGGAGCCAATGAAGAGAAGCTAAACCTGGAGAAATATGATCTCTGCTGTTAGTTCTCATCAGGACTCTGGCTGCAGCATTTTGGATCAGCTGGAGGCTTTTCAGAGAATATGTGGGACAGCCCAATAATAAAGAATTACAGCAGTCCAATCCTGAAGTAACAAATGCATGGAGCAGTTTTTCTGCATCACTCTGAGACAAGATGTTCCTGATTTTAACAATATTACGAAGATGAAAGAAGGCAGTCCTAGAAACCTGTTTCTTATTTAAGGGCTTAATATATTTTAGTTTATTCAATTCTATTTAAAAAATGTTACTACTGCCAAACCAGAAAGCAAGACAAATAACGTGCAGTTAAAATACATCCAAAAGGAAAAACAAGACTGCTTATATCCAACTCTGCTCATCTTCTGCCAGGACCTGTGACCAAAGTTTGGGTAAGAACACCTGCAGAAGAAAACTTTAATGATAACTGAAACTGTGTGTTACAGGAGCCCTGTTGTGATGGCAGATTCCATGTCTTGGGTTACAAGAGGAAAGCTTTTGCTGTTTTGGATTGCCATAGTAGGTGAGAAGTTATTTTTATTTGTTTCTTTATAATCCAATTTCAGAAAAAGGTTAGGAAGATATAGAAAATGCTAAGACACAATGAAGAAAACAATGATTGATACATTTATTTCTATGTTTATTTCACTGTAGACTGTATGAACTCCAGAAATATTTTTTATTTTTCTCTTCATCTTTATTTCATTTGTTAGTGTACATCCATTTTTTACATTTCAGACCTGCAACACATTCCACAAAAAGTACAGGACAGAGAATCTTTTCCCACTCTGTAACGTTTCCTTCTCCCAACACGTTCTGACAGTGATGACACCAGGTGATGCAGAGTTCCAGCTGTTATTTTGTCCCATTCTTTCTGCTAACAGGTGTGCAGCAGCACGGGGGGGGGGGGTGTTTCAGAGTTTGGGGACAGGTCAGGACTGCAGGCAGGCCAGTCCAGCACCCGTACCCTCTTCTTCCTCAGCCTTTGGAACATGTGCAGAATGTGCTTTTCCATGGGCTGCTTGAACAGTGCTCGGACGTCCCTGGAACAGATTCAATTCAATTCATTTAATTTTTATTTATATAGCGCCAAATACAACAAATGTCATCTCAAGGCACTTAGATAATAAAGTCCAATTCAAGCCAATTGGAATTCAATTCATTGTAATCATAATTATTTATAAAATAATCCAATTCGTTCATATAGAGCCAATTCAAAAACAATTTCCTAGCTAAGGAAACCAACAGATTGCACTGAAAACTTTTTCTTTTTCGGTCCAATCTCCCGGCCTGAGCGTGCCTGAGGCGACTGTGGAGAGAAACGACTCCCTTTGAACAGGAAGAAACCTCTGGCAGAACCAGAACCAGGAAGGGTGGCCATCCGCCTCCACCAGCTGGGGTTTGAGAAGACAGAAAGGGGGGGGGGGGGGCACTGTAACACCATTCAAAGGATACCTGTTGGAACAGGAAACACGAGTTAAGGCCCATTTATGCCCTACGGAACTGGACGAAATTCGTCTGTCCGGTCCATACGTTGCTCCCGGAGCTTCTGTTTATGCCTCCGTCCGTATTGCGCACGTCCGTAAGAAATCCTCTTTAGGGCGGTATATATTGAGTCATTGTCGGCCGCGGGTTTGAGAAACATGGCGTCAATTGAGGAAGTTGCAGTCATACAAATGTATATACCCCCTGACCATCTCACAAATCCTCTCCTCCATTACCTGGCATTTTTAAATCTTAAAATTTTTTAATCTCCTACTCTTTGTTCTTCTTCTTCCTCCATAACTTCCGGAACCAACACGCTCCTGACTCTCTACTGCCCCCACGAATTCCTCTGGTATTGCTCCGTTTCGCCCGGAGCTCACCGGATTGCTAAGCTCTTGACCTACGGACAAACTGACGGATGAAACGACCCCCGGAACCGGGTGAAAGCGTCCGTTTCCGTATTTACCGTAGGGCATAAATGGGCCTTAAATGACCACAATAATGTCACATGTACATAAAGAGAGTAAAGTGAGGAAAGGTGTGACCGATGAGGCCCCCCAGCAGTCTGGGCCTATAGCAGCTTAACTATGGGATGTTTCAGGATTACCTGAACCATCCCTAACTATAAGCTTTATCAGAAAGGAAAGTTTTAAGCCTGGTCTTAAAAGTGGAAAGGGTGTCTGCTTCCCGGACATTTACTGGCAGCTTATTCCACAAGAGAGGGGCCTGATAACTGAAGGCTCTGCCTCCCATTCTACTTTTAGAAACTCTGGGAACCTCAAGTAAACCTGCAGTTTGGGAACGAAGTGCTCTGTTAGGAAAATATCTTACAATGAGATCTTTAAGATATGATGGAGCTCGGTCATTAAGAGCTTTATATGTGAGGAGAAGAATCTTAAATTCTATTCTGAATTTAACAGGGAGCCAATGAAGAGAAGCTAAAACTGGAGAAATATGATCTCTCCTGTTAGTTCTCATCAGAACTCTGGCTGCAGCATTTTGGATCAGCTGAAGGCTTTTCAGAGAATATGTGGGACAGCCCAATAATAAAGAATTACAGTAGTCCAATCTTGAAGTAACAAATGCATGAATTAGTTTTTCTGCATCACTCTGAGACAAGATGTTCCTGATTTTAACAATATTACGAAGATGAAAGAAGGCAGTCCTAGAAACCTGTTTTATATGCGAGTCAAATGATAAGTTCTGGTCAAAAATAACTCCAAGGTTCCTCACTGTAGAACTAGAAGCCAAGGAAATACCATCTAGAGTAACTATATAGCTAGACAATTTCTCCCTGAAGCGCTCAGGTCCAAAGATAACGACTTCAGTTTGTCTGAATTTAGAAGCAGACAGTTCTGAGTCTGTTCAGATGTGTTCCTGAAGGCAGCACATGTTGCTGTAAAACCTCAGAGAGCTTTTCTGCATTAATGCTGCCATCACAGAAGTTTTTACAGAAAGTTCTTTTTGATTCCTCATCTAAAAGAACAGCATGATTTATGTTCTTCCAATATGCCTCATTCTTTAAAGCTTCATTCAGACCTGTTCAGCTATCTAATTAATCTGGTGGGAGCAGTGAGTTAATGTGACATATGATCAGCTGTTCAGTGGAATCTGACAGGTGGTGATATGAAATAAATGAATAACAGCTCTATTCAAACTTTCTTCATATCAGAGCTCGTAGCTGCAAGCATGTTTGAACTCTAGATGAAGCTCCTGCTCTTTCTGAGAGGAACTGCTCCACTCACCACCGCTCAGTATAACACAGTGCTGTGTGTTTGTTAGCTTGATATGAATTTATGTTGTAAAAGAAAAGCTTTAAAGAGCTTTCAAAGTTTTGTGTTGTGCAGCTCCTCTCCTGACAAACAGCAGGGATGGTGGGGTGAAGTAAAGCATCACGTTTTCTGTGAGTTGATAACAACTATATCTGTACCACTATGAAATCCTCACAGTGTAACACTGACTGTGAGACCACAGCTTCTATTTCATACAACCACTCTGCACTGATATGAATTTTTCTGGTGACACAACATGTTGGAAGGAAACTATCACTCTATAATGACTATCAGATGAAAACACACTTCATGTACTGTTCAGTACCAAATTAATTGCAAATATTGTGTGCACGTGACTCCTAACATCACTTTCACAGGCTTGTCTAAATAATGGGTGAGGAATGTGAATGCAAAAGTGACCAGTGACTGAATGAGTGTGTGATGAAGACAATAAAGTTATGCACCTTATATGTGAAAAAAAGATTAAAACTTCTCCAAAACTCTTTCTTTTCTGCTTTTTCAATTATCTTAGTCCCTCCGTCCCTCTTGCAGCCTCCTCATCCTCTCACCCTGCCAGTCCAGATGTCAGTTATCCCTCCTCCCTGGCATTCCCTTCCTCTGTCCCAGGGGGAGCCAGGCCCTATTTTCTACAACTCCAGTCCATTCTCCTTCTCCCAGAGTGTTTTCATGCTGCCCCCGACCAGCATGTCCCCGAGACCTGGCCTGCAGGCTTCATTTGGCCCTTATTCTGTTACACAGGTAAAAGAAAAACAATTACTTCTGACAGGGATGACTAAAGATGTTTAAAAATCCATGCAAACCCTTGTATCTCTTTCCTCAGCTAACATCAGAGCCTTTCCCTCTGGCTTCTCCTACTGTGTACGCCTCCCTCCTGTCAGAAAATGTGGAGCGAGAGAGGGATGATGGAGGGCAGGTGAGGTTTAGGGTTAGGGCTCTGTTCCACATGCGAGGAGCGACCAGCACCCATGGGACCTGTATCATCCTGCATGCTTTCAAAGAGACAGAGCAGCAGAAGGCCTCCTGTATCACACAGGTGAGGATCAATTTCTCTGGTGTTTTTCCTCATTCATTCATTTCACAGTTTCCCCCTTCTTTCTTTTATCAGTTCATCCTGTTTCCCAGCCTCCTCTAGGGCTATGTGTGGTAACCCTGACGCTTCCCAGTGATTGGTTTAAGGATCAGGATCAACACACCAATCAATCACATCACAATCTGGACAGGTGGCATAAAAACATCCACCATCATCATAGGGTGCAGACCCGAGAGCGGCAGCGTGGCCAGCATCATCATGGAAACTTTTTCAACCGTCAGCATATGACTTCTCCTGCACTGAGGTAAAGAGAAAAAGTTATCATTCGTGGTTTAGTTTGAGTGAAATAGTTGATCTAATTTAGTTGAATTATGAGGGGTAAAATACATTTATATTCAGAAAACTTACAGCATAAACGCTTGGTGCATGCTGACTTCAAATCACATCCAAAAAAATGTAATCAATTCTGGACCTCCAGTAGCTGTCCTCAGTGGAGACAGAATGAATGTTTTAAGACTTTGCTTCTGGATGATGCATAGACATCAGTGAAAAACCTGTTAGCAGTTAGCAGGACTTTCCTGGATCTCAACGTTATGACCGGTATTACACATACACACAAATCAAATCTCTTACATAACATGACATGTTGGGACACATTTGGGGAAATGTAGGATTCATTATTTTGCCCAAGAGAACATGTAAATGGTGAATTTGTGGATCAATCCAAGTACCTTCTCATAAATAACAATATGGCAAACAGACTGTATTTTTGTAGCACTTTTGTAGTCCAGCGGAAAACCCACATTTTTTACACTACAAACCACTTTCACTCATTCATACACATAGTCATACTGCACATCTTAGTCTTCACAGTGTAACAGTAACTACACAGCATTTTTTCTCTATCACACACATTGACACACCAATGGACACATTACAAACAATGTGAAATGGGTTCAGTGACACGGGAAGCTAGGGATCAAATCATCTAGGCAAGGCAATTTTATTTATAGAGCACAATTCATAATTCAAAGTGCTTCACAGCTACATAAAATCACAATGTATGTTAATCTAAAATGAAAAAAAATCATCCCACATAGTTAATTAAGAATTAATTAACATAATCAACACTAAATTATCCTAATAATTCTACAATCTCAAACAAATGGAACATTTGTGAATAAATGAAAACGATTATATATACACACCCGATTCACATTAAATGATTAAATGAATTCACAATAACACAAATTTTAACATTGCCACCACACTTGTCCACTGTTCGCAGTGCATAGGTGCGAAAAACCCACCGGCTGCTACTTTTGTAACTCATGTTCTTATCTTGGGAAAACTCTCCTACGGCCCCACCCCACTGGCGACCGACCACTTTACCAAGGTCACACTCCGAACAGTTGACTAACACAACTGGCAATGGACATATCAGTGATCAATTTTGATTGATAATACACATAGAATGAATACACCACCATCAAACCAATTAATCACATAAATGTACCCAGTACAATACATAAAATTCTGGATTATCACACAACAAATAGTAATAAAATGCAATGTAATGCAGCTCTTCCAGTCCCGTCCCATCTCCTGTACTCTGGAGTCGTCTGCTTCTGGCCGAACATCCGTCCGGCTGGATCTGGAACTGCTAAGCTAACTCTGGGAGGAGAGGTCCCCAGTACGTCACTCCCAATCAAAGAGATCTTCAGCATCTCTTCTCCCTGTCAGACTAAACTTGGTTCCACACCCGAGGAAAGAATCTTGTGAACCGTCCGTTGATAACCTTCATTCGTTGACCCGCTCTCCCATGCGTTGGTCCTCAGACCTGGTCTCGCATGGTCATCTGCCTACTGATTCCTTCCACTGTTTGTTCATCACTTGCAGCAAACACCTTCTCAGAATGGGTATAATGCAACACCCCAATAGGGAAACCATTCTCACTATCAACAATATTGCTATTCCCGCTTTAACTGTCCTCGCTCCCCCTTCTCCCAGAATCCCAAACAGACCAGTCCACCACCGTTCACCTCCACCAGCATTACCCTTCAGCTCCTCTTCCAGTTCTCTGAACTTCTCCACGGCCGTTGTAAACATTCCATCAGCTGCAGTGTTCCCGGGTACAACATTTTCCCAACCATCTGGCAAACACCACCTTTCCCTTCGAATATCCATTCTAAAGCTTGTCTGTTCTACCAAGCCATCATACTCGTCTCATGTAGTTATCCTCCAAAGGCTGCAAACCCCTCACTCGTGTAGTTAAGAATTCTCTGTTGATTGTAGTATATGTAATTAATCCACCCCTCATTTTGTTAATTGTGATCCACGGCAAAATAGACTCAAATCCAGCTGCGATCTCACTGCGTGCTTTGAACTCGAAAGGAATCCCTCTCGGCTGCCCTATTGCATCCAAGTAAACGTGCTTATCCCTGATGTAGTTACCACTAGATCTTTTAACTCTCCCTTTTTCCACATCCAAACCCCAGCATCCCGTTTACCTTGTCATACACTAACACAACTGATGTCTTCCTCCTCACCAGTGCCCAAAGACCTATCCACCTGTTGGGTCACACATTTAACAAAACATTATCTCCACACATCCAGTAACTCTCAGCTACCGATTGTGTCTGATCCCCAAAAAGATATAGCGTTAAAATGATCATTTCTATATTTTCGCATTACTGGTCCAAATAAATAAATCCTAATAAATATTGGTTTCATTCAACAGTAGTATTACCTACGTGAGTTCCAAAAGCATTCAAACTCACCATCGTAATCTACTCTATAATCAGTCGGAGGCCCATCCTGTGTTGTACTAAGATTAAATTCCGCACAAGAAGACTCCAATTTGTGGCCCTTCCTTATTTTGAAAATAACTATGTAATTTATTTGGCCCAAACATCAATCTGCACTTAATACCACACATAGGAAGCTTAAACAATAACCATTTATCCTCTTCCGATGTGAACCTACCTTCTCTGCATTCCCGTTGCTGGACCACTGCACCGTCTCTGAAGGTGTGTGGCTCTGGAACAACAACAGGCAATGCTCCTGGAGCGTCTGCGCATATGAGACACTCCGTCGCTGTCAGTTCTCTCGTTGTGTACCATGTCCATCTATACCACATATCCTGTGCTGCCTTAACCCATCTTCCACAGTTCCACTGTTTTCCTGTCTCTACCTGTGCATGTACACTCCGTCTGTTCTTGGATTAACATGATTATTCTGTCCTGTAGTGCTAATGGTATCAAATCCCCCTAGCCTTCCACGAGAAGTCTTTCTATTCTTACAACCATTGTGAACAACTACTTCTGACCCGAGGACAACATGATCTTACCAGATTGCCCCTTTGTCGTGGCGTCCAGAGGCGGTGATTTGGTCGTCTCCTCCTCCGGACCCATGATCCACACTTCCTCAAATCGTTTATTCCCATGAACTTAAATTCAAGCTTAACCGATACCTCTTCCCGACCAGCTCTAGTGTGTATTGCTGGCAAAGTTCGTGGCGTGGCATGGTCTGAGTGGGTGTGTATTGTTGCATCATACTCATCTGACCCAGGCTGGCTACTTCCCTGCGGGGTGGCTTCATCACGGGACCCCTTCCCGCCTCTCCTGTTTGCGGGATCCCGTCCAACATCTCCAGGCCTTGCTTTCCTGAGCCCATGCTGTCGGCCAACACCCACACCTGGATGCTCATAAGTGTCAGAAATCTTAACCTCTTCCTTTTGTTCATCCTTTCCCTCGGACTTAACTCCGTCTGTGTCTTTAGTCCGAACCTTAGTGCAGTGATTCAAATGGTACCATGTGTTGCTACCTTCCATTCGAACTGCTGTTGGCGTTGCTCGCACCACTGCGTACGGTCCTTTTCACCTTGGCTCAAACGACTTTGATGTGCACCTGGTCGCCAGGCACCACTGGCCTCTCAACCAGCTGTACGAGACCTGAGTCTCTGGTCTCCTCCTGTAGATAGATTGTTCTGTGGATTGCAGTTAATTGCTTCATATAGACTGTCCACTCTGTTCTCAACTGCTCAAGTGGGGGCCCTTTAAAGGGACCTCTCACGTCGGGGTCACCATTATGTTGTGGAGAAAAGGAGTCGAATCACGCGTCGGTCAGCCGTCCATTGGGGAGTTTATTGGAACAAGCCGTCACAGCAAATATGCATACAGAATGTTACAAAATGTCCGACGAGCTCATCTTGTGACACCCCTTTTATACCGTTTTATCATAACAAGTGTACTTGGCCCTCTCTGGAGGCGCCTAGCTTTCGCAGTTTATCATAAACACGCTCATTCTAACTATGAACAATATTCATATGAACCAGTCAACAAGGCACACGATGTAATTCTGACATGTCAAGAGAATGTCATGACATTATTCTCCCACAAAGGCAATAAAATCATTAAAAAGAAATAAAAAATAAAATAAAGAAATTAAAAACCCATTAAAATAATCATTAATTAATTAAAAAGCAAAGAGTGCAGATAAAATACTTTCGGGTGTCATATGCACAGCTAAACAGAACTGTTTTCAGCCTGGATTTAAACATTGTCAGAGTTGAGGCCTGTCTCACATCTTCTGGAAGACTGTTCCAGATGTTAGGAGCATAAAACTGAAACGCAGCCTCACCTTGTTTAGTCCTGACTCTGGGCACCAGCAGGAGACCCCTCCCTGAGGTTCTCAGAGCCCGAGTTGGTTCATATGGCTTTAACATGTCAGAGATGTACTTTGGCGCTTGACCATGCAGAGACTTGTACACAAGCAGAGCTGTTTTAAAGTCTATTCTCTGAGCGACAGGAAGCCAGTGCAGAGACCTGAGCACTGGACTAATATGGTCGTATTTCTTGGTTCTAGTCAGGACTCGAGCAGCAGCGTTCTGGATGTACTGCAGCTGTCTTACAGCCCGTTTAGAGCCCAGCGAGCAGGCCGTTACAGTCTAACCTGCTGGAGACAAACGCATAGATCAGTCTTTCTAAGTCTGGTTTAGACACTATTCCTTTGTTTCTGGCAATGTTTTTTAGATGGTAAAAAGCTGCTGATGTTACTGATTTAATGTGGCTGTTAAAGTTCAGGTCTGAGTCCAATATTACCCCGAGATTTCTAACTTGATAGTTAGGTTTTAGAGAGAGTCTCAAGGTGACTGATAACACTTTCTCTTTGTTTCTGTGGGCCACAGACAATGATTTCAGTTTTGTCTGAGTTTAGCTGGAGGAAATTGTTTTGCATCCACACACTGATCTGTTCGATGCAGCGACACAATGTATCTACAGGCCCGTGTTCTCCTGCCGTCAGTGACACGTAGATCTGAGTGTCATCTGCATAGTTGTGGTAGGACACATTATAGCTGCGTATTAGCTGGCCTAATGGAAGCATGTACAGATTGCACAATAGGGGTCCCAGGATTGACCCCTGGGGAACCCCACAGGTCATAGCCATTTGGTCTCAGACACAGTTACCAATTTCAACAAAATATTTCCTGTCCTCCAGATAGGACTTGAACCAGTTTAAAGCACTCCCAGAGATTCCCACCCAGTCTTCTAACCTCTGTAATAAGATCGCATGGTCAACTGTGTCAAAGGCAGCACTCAGGTCCAGCAGAACTAAGACTGTGACTTTACTTGCATCTGTGTTCAGGCGGATGTCATTTGTCACCTTGATCAGAGCTGTCTCAGTGCTGTGGTGGGGCCTAAAGCCTGATTGGAAAGTATCAAAAGCATTGTTAGACAGGAGAAAGTCACTAAGCTGTTGGTATACAACTTTTTCTAGGACTTTGCCTAAGAATGGCAGGTTTGATATGGGCCGGTAGTTGTTCAGTACTGTGGCATCAAGATTGCTCTTCTTTAGAAGAGGCTTAATGACAGCGGTTTTTAAGGCCTTTGGAAATGTTCCAGTCTGGAGTGAGATGTTGACTAGATGAGCGAGTTGTGGTAACAAACTGCTCAGCACAGACTTTAGGAATCTAGTGGGCAACTCATCAAGGCAGCACGTTGATGAACTCAGACTGCAGATGGTCTCTTTGACTGTTTTGTCAGTAACAGGTGTGAAATGTGTCAGCTCTAGGTGTCCAGCTGGCTGCAGAGTAGTTATTTGTGTTGTGGAAATTATTGCATTTTTAATGCGTTGAACTTTGTCATTAAAGAATGTTGCAAACTCATTACACTTAGATGTAGAAACGAGTTCTAAAGGCAGTGAAACTGGAGGGTTTGTTAATCTCTTTACTGTAGCAAACAGGACACGAGAGTTGTTACTGCAGTTTTTGATGATTTCAGAAAAAAAAAAGAAAAAAAAACTACCTTTAATTGCCTCACAAACATAATCTTAATGATTTCATCTATAACATGGGTAACATGGTTCAGTTCTGCAGTTATATATCTATTTCAGCTGCAGAAAAACTTTACCTTAATTGATGAATGCTTACAAATGAAGTGTAAAGAGCAAACCTATGCAGTAGTGCAGGGGGAGTGATTACACTAATGAGCAAACCACTAAATATTCACCTATTAATGTACATGTGACATTCATTAGACTGAAACAAGTTGTTTCAAACTTTGAAACTATCCTATCGGTTTATTATTGATTTGCACAGTTTAATATTAGTTTGCACCAATCATATTGGTTTACAGTTTCATAAACCGATAGGATAGATGCAAACAGAGTAATGAAAGGTACAACTGTTTCAATCTGATGGTGGACGGTAAGAAAGACTTCTTAAATCGTTTATTCTGTGAATATGTATTTATTTATTATTATTATTATATTATGTTTATATCTCTTCGTCTTGTTCTCTATTTTTGTTGTCTATAGTATAACTTGGTATCTGTTTCGACCTCACTCTGACCGTCACTACGGTCTTAAAAAGGAATGATCACCTTCGTTCTGCCTATCACCGAAACCATATGTCAAAAACGTCACGCCCGTGACCTCCGGAAGCAGAACGACCTGCGTTAACAAATAGCAGGGATTGCTCCCGGTTCAGTCTCTCACCTTGATCGCCTCAAAACCGGACCAGGTAAGAAGCAGATATTTTTTGCATAGGCTACACAGTCACAGAATTCACTACCCGAGGGTAACAGGTGCCTTGTGTCCCTGTGAATTGGACTGTGCAGTTAAGCTAATATCACGTTGCCGTGAGCCTGCTTTAATTGCGTTCGCGCTCTGTTGCAGATCACCGTAGCGCTTCACTTATTTTGTTATTTATTGTTTGTTATACGTTGCGTGCCCTATACCGCTGTTCGCAGCCGTGGGGTTAGTGTGCGCCTGCTAGGTGCGTTCGCGCACTGGTGCAGGTTGCCAGAGGAAGATTATTAAGTGCTGTTGGTTACCACTAAGTGAGCCTTCTTAACGCGTTTGCATACGTACAGGCCACCCTAGCGCTACACTTGCATATATTTTGTATTGCCGGTAGCATATTGTTTTCTAAGGTAGTGTGTTGTTTAAGTTTCACATTACTCTACCGCTGTTGTAACTGGTTGTGTAAGCCAGTAGGTGAATGCGTGCACTGTTGCGGGTAAGCAAGTGCATTTGGGCATTTTTTGTTGTATAAAAAAAAAACAAAAAAAAAACACTCAGTTCTGCACCTGCATATTTGTTCGTTCTGTGTGTTACTTTGGCCACTGGAATTTTTCAGGTAAGTAGCCAGATAAGGTAAGGATTATTGTTATAAATAAATGAGTGTTGTTCAGGTAAGTACAGATTGGTGCTTACTGATTATTGTTTACTGTTTCAGTGGTGACATAAATAAATTAATTAATTAATTAATTAAGTGGTTTATCAAACAGCACCCTATAGCCGCTGTTCGCAGCCGTTGGGTTAAGTGTGTGCCGGTTAGGTGCGTTCGCGCGCTGTTGCCGGCCACCAGCTTTTTTCCTGCAACTCGCCATAATGGCCTCGCACCACTGCAGAGTCTGCATGGTTGCGATGAGCACCGCAGACGGGCACAGGGAGTGCCCTACTTGCCTTGGGGCCGCCCACGTGTTGGAGGACGTGGACAACCCCTGCAGTGCAGCAGTTGACCTGCTTAGGGGGGAACGACTTCGCCGTGCCAACCTGGTGTCTGGTCACATGCATGAAGGCAGGGCGGAAAGGCGACGCTCACCCCATCGGTCGGCCCGAAAACATGGGCATAAGCGTACGCGCAAATGCTCAAGGGACCGGCAGCGTGAGTCCCCCCATAGGTCTGACCAGGAAGGGGCCTCCAGAGCTGCGAAGCGCCCTGTTCCAGCTGAGGCAGCAGAGGGCGGCAGTGCGGGGTTAGCCCAAATCCTCTCAGCTCTTCAGGGGCTATCAAGGAGGATGGACAGGCTAGAAGGCCATCAAGGCCCGCCATCCCTACCGCCATCCCTACCGCCGGGCCAGGAGGGTCCCCCCTTACGCAGGCCTTAGAGCCATGGTGAGGAGGAGGACTGGGCCGATACAGACGTGCTGTCCCTCCACGCGTCACAGACCTCTGACGCCACAGGTGGAGGCAGCCGTGGTGGTGAACTACACACTGGCTCTAGAGGTGAGCCCACAGTCGTGGGGGAGATACCGGTAAGCCATCTGCTGTCAAGGGTATTGTGTGCCTCTAAAATTCTAGGCTTTCAGCCCCCCACACCAGACCCAGCTCCTTATGGGGGTGTTTGGGAGGGTGTATCTCACGCTAGCCCCCCACCTTCTATTCCCGTGGCGGAGGACTACACCAAGATGCTGAGGACCGCTTGGGGTAAGACCTTGCAGCGGCCCCAGTTTTAACCCAGGCTGCCGTCAGTTGGCAATGGCTGTATACCCTGCTGAAACAGGGCTGGGAGACATGCCACCAGTGGAGGCGTCAGTTGCCTCTTGGACGTCACTTGGGCCTGCGCGGGCATCCCCTAATCCACGTTGCCCGCGTAAGGAGTGTGCAAAGACAGACCGCCTGGTCAGTAGGTCTTTTAACGCTTCGGCACGAGCAGCCCGTATGGGCAATGCCCTTGCTATGACGCTGGCGGCTCTGCGTAAGACGCTAGACCCGGCAGACGGAGATGCCATGGCCCTGGTGGAGGCTGCGCTATCTGCTCACTCCCAGCTCACACGGGATGTAGGAGACTCGATGGCCTTGGCAGTGTTGTGCCGTCGTCAGGTGTGGCTTGCGCAAACCTGTCTGCCAGAGGCTATTAAAGCAGAGCTGATTAACCTCCCCGTGGCACCTGGGTGTGTTTTTCATCCAGGATCCAGGATTAGAGCAGCTCCCGGCGTCTACAGAGCAGCAGTGGGTAGGTTCAGGCAACGGCAGCCCGGCCGGCCTCCTCAGGCTAGTATCGCTCAGGGCCAGCGCTTTCAGGCAGTTACCCAGGGGCCAGCCCCACATCCCCAGTTCAGGGGGAGGCGGGGAGCAAAAACAAACAGGGGCAGAAACGCAGGCCGGGGCGGTGGCCCGGCGTAGCAGTCAGGGGCTGCCCGTCGGATGCCCTTCCCAGCTGTCTCGGATCTCCTGGGAGGGGATTGTGCCAGACCCTTGGGTCGTGACAATGGTTGCCCACGGGTACCGGCTACAATTTCGACGGCGGCCCCCAGTTTTTTCAGGGGTCAGAATAACAGCTGTAAGAGACCCAATTTTAAAGTCCGTACTCGACAACGAGGTTCGAGAACTACTTTTAAAAGGGGCTATCTCGGAGGTACCACCCAGCGCACAGCGAGCTGGGTTTTATTCCAAATATTTTATTGTGCCCAAAAAGGACGGCGGTCATCGGCCTGTCCTCGACCTCAGGCCCCTAAATCAATACCTCAAGGTGCTGCCATTCAAAATGGTTCACACCGCAGTGGTAATACGATCAATCCAGCAGGGGGAGTGGTTTACGTCTCTGGACCTGAAGGACGCATATTTTCATGTCCCAATCTGCCCAGAACACAGGCCATACCTCCGTTTCGCCTTTCGAGGCAGGGCGTTCCAGTTTCAGGTCCTTCCTTTCGGCCTCTCCCTGGCCCCAAGAGTTTTCAGTCGTGTGGTGTCCGCTGCACTAGCCCCCCTCCAGGCACAGGGTTTGAAGATACTACCGTACTTAGACGATTGGCTCGTTTGCGCCCATTCTCAAGAGCAAGTGGTGCGCGACACGGAGACACTGCTGGCCCACATCCAGTTCCTGGGCTTTGTGGTAAATTGGAAGAAATCCAATTTGCGGCCCCGCCAACAGGCAGAATTCCTGGGTATCCTCCTAGATTCAGCCCACATGAAAGCGTCTCTCACTGGCCGGAGAGTAGACAGCCTAATAGAGGCCCTGAAGTGCTTTCGGCTCGGCGGACTAGTTACCGCCCACAGAGTCCAAAGGTTGCTGGGCTTGATGGCTGCGGCAGCCGTCGTGGTTCCTCTTGGCCTGCTGAGGTCACGTCCCTTCCAATGCTGGTTCAATGCGTTCCGACTCCACCCGAGAGACGACAGGCAGGTCAGGCTGCGTGTTTCTCGGGCTTGCATCCGAGCCCTGCGTCCTTGGAGGACCAGGGAGTTCCTGCTCAGTGGCGTCCCCCTGGGGGGTCATCCTCACAGGAGACAGGTCATCTCGACGGATGCATCCCTAACGGGCTGGGGGGCTGTCTGGGAAGGACGTTCAGTGTGGGGCATTTGGCAACCTCCATGGACGTCGGAACATATCAATGTTCTCGAACTGAAGGCCATTCACCTTGCGCTACAGCGGTTCCTGCCAACATTGCAGCACAGCCATGTTCTGGTGAGATCGGACAGCACCTCTGCGGTGTATCACGTCAACCACCAGGGGGGGACAAAGTCCCAGAAATGCCTCCAAGTGGCGGAGGAGCTCCTAACATGGGCATGGCCACGACTGGCGTCACTGAGGGCTGTGCACGTCCCGGGCGTGGAGAACGGCGCGGCCGACATGCTCTCCAGGACTGGTCCACTCCCGGGAGAATGGAGACTGCACACAGATGTGGTCAACCAGATCTGGATGCGGTACAGGGTTGCGCAAGTGGACCTGTTTGCGTCAGCAGAAACGACCCACTGCCCAGAGTGGTACTCCCTCAGGGGGCAGGGGGGCAGTTTGGGCCTGGATGCTCTATCGAAAGAGTGGCCAATAGGCTTACTGTACGCTTTTCCTCCACTCCCTCTCATCCCTCAGGTTCTACAGAGGATCAAGGAGGGCCAACACACAGTCCTGCTGGTTGCCCCACGTTGGCCAGCGAGACCCTGGTTCTCGGACCTGCTCCAGTTACTGCAGGGTCAGCCATGGCGGTTGCCAAGCAGAGCAGATGGGAAGGTCTGGCATCCGAACCCAGCCGCCCTGCGCCTTTGGGTTTGGCCGTTGCAGAGCCGGTCGCTGATCGCTTAGGTGAGTCTGTACAGGAGACACTCAACAACGCCAGGGCCCCATCTACTCGAGCCAGTTATGCGCTCAGATGGGGAATTTTTTCTGACTGGTGCCGTAGTATGGATATTGAGCCAGCAGCAACTTGCCCTGTGCCTCATGTGTTATGCTTCTTGCAGTCCCAACTGGATCAAGGCAAGGCGGTTAGTACGGTGAAAGTCTATGCTTCAGCCATTTCCGCTTTCCACCAGGGGGCGAACAACGGGCCTCTCGGAAGGCATCCTTTGGTTGGCCAGTTCTTGAAAGGGGCGCGCCGGTTACGTCCAGTTCGTACCCTACGGGCACCAGGCTGGGACCTTCCGATGGTTTTAACTTCACTCACGGAGGCTCCGTACGAGCCCATTTCGGATTCCGATCCACGCTCTTTGTCTCTCAAGACTGCTTTCCTTCTGGCTCTCTGCTCAGCAAGACGAGTCGGGGAACTGTGTGCCCTCTCTGTCAGTGACGACTGCCTCAGATGGAGGGAAGGCGGCACTGGTGTGTCACTGTGGCCAAATCCAGCCTTTTTACCAAAGGTTATTAACAGGCAGTCCATCAACCATGTTCTGGAGGTGGATCAGTTTCAGCCTGCCTCTGCCTCACAGGCAGAGCAGGAGAAGTTACTCACCTTGTGCCCAGTGAGATCCTTGAGGGCTTATCTGGCCCTTACACAGCCACTGAGGAGAGCACACTCCCAACTGTTTGTCTGCTATGGGGCAGCAAAAAAGGGGTTGCCTCTTTCAAAGCAAAGGCTGTCCCATTGGCTAGTAGAGGTTATTTCCCATGCCTATAAGGCACGGGGGATGCAAGCCCCTCCTGGTATAAGAGCTCATTCTACCAGAAGTATGGCAACGTCCTGGGCTGCCCTCAGGGGAGTACCAGCAGACGATATCTGTGCAGCGGCCTCATGGTCTACGCCATGCACTTTTACTAGGTTTTATAGGGTGGATGTAACTCGCCCAGCTTCGGTCGGCGACGCCGCCCTCATGTCCGTGACCGAGCGAGGTTTTAATAATTAGCTTTTATGTTCTTCGCGACCATTTTGGTATTTGTCATCCCTTTTTAAGACCGTAGTGACGGTCAGAGTGAGGTCGAAACAGATCGTAAGTTACGAATGTAACTACGGATCTGTGAGACCGAGGGATGACCGTCACTATCTTTTGTCGCTCAGAACAGCCTGAGGCGCTCAAGGTAGGAGACTGAACCGGGAGCAATCCCTGCTATTTGTTAACGCAGGTCGTTCTGCTTCCGGAGGTCACGGGCGTGACGTTTTTGACATATGGTTTTGGTGATAGGCAGAACGAAGGTGATCATTCCTTTTTAAGACCGTAGTGACGGTCATCCCTCGGTCTCACAGATCCCTAGTTACATTCGTAACTTACGTTATGTGTACTTACTGTTTGCTGCTGCATCAAAATAATTTCCACTTGCGGGATTAATAAAGTACTTTGATTTGATTTGAATAAAAACATGAAAATGTTGTATTGAGCATCTTGTTTTGACAAGAGCAGCAGGTCTGGTTGAATGTGAAGGGATGTGCATGGATAGATGCGTTTGAAGCAGCACTTTTCTACAAAAGATAGATGATTTAGATGATTTCATCTGCTGTCTGTGTTTATGTCTCATTCAGATCCCAACCAAATTTAGATGATAACGCTCAGACAGATGTTCCACGGGCCCTCAGATACCAACAGGACCCGATGACAAACCAAATACAGCTGTATTACTCTTCCTTCAATAGAGTGGCTGACTTTAAGCTGACACAAGCAAGGTATGTTGAATTGTTTTCAAATGTAAAAACCAATATACCAATATATGTTACCAATATACTCGTTGCATTGACATGCAATCTGTATTCAGATAACTTGAATAGGAAAGGGAAACTATGTAGATTATCTGAATAATCTTCAAACCGATCATTAGTATCAAAATATATTGGATCAGCCTAACCATAGGTGGTCTGGCTCATAGATGTAAATTAGGTTTGCAGTGGCTTCCTTAGTTGAAATATTGCCTCACTCCACCTCTGCTAGTCAACTCAAGTGAGCCTGAGACACGTAGTAGCAGTTATAAACAGTGAAAAAAAAAAAATTCTTCAAACTTCATTTGAGGGGCTGCACGGTGGTGTGGTGGTCAGCACCGTCACCTCACAGCAAGAAGGTTCCAGGTTCAACTCCCGGCTGGGGCCTTCCTGTGTGGAGTCTGCATGTCCGTGTATGCGTGGGTTCTCTCCGGGTACTCCGGCTTCCTCCCACTTTCCAAAAACATGCATTTTAGGTTAATTAGTGTCTCTAAAATTGTCCTTAGGAGTGAGTGTGAGCGTGTGGTTGTTTGTCTCTGTGTGGCCCTGTGATGGACTGGCGGCCTGTCCAGGGTGTACCCCGCCTCTCGCCCATTGACTGCTGGGATAGGCTCCAGCCCCCCCGCGACCCGACCGACGGATTCAGCGGTATAGAAAATGGATGGATTGACTTCATTTGTTGAATCTCCACCTAATTAATTTTTATAATGAGATTGGATCAAAAGGGGGCCACAGTCAAGGATATGAAAAAAGACGCGTGGATCAGATGAATACAACTCATCCAGATTAATTTTTTTCAATTAATTTTTATTTATATAGTGCCAAATACAACAAATGTCATCTCAAGGCACTTAAATAATAAAGTCCAATTCAAGCCAATTGGAATTCAATTCATTGTAATCATAATTATTTATAAAATAATCCAATTCGTTCATAGAGAGCCAATTCAAAAACAATTTCCTAGCTAAGGAAACCAACAGATTACACTGAAAACTTTTTGTTTTTCGGTCCAATCTCCCGTCCTGAGCGTGCCTGAGGCGACTGTGGAGAGAAACGACTCCCTTTGAACAGGAAGAAACCTCTGGCAGAACCAGAACCAGGAAGGGTGGCCATCCGCCTCGACCAGCTGGGGTTTAAGAAGACAGAAAGAGAGAGGGGGGCGGCACTGTAACACCATTCAAAGGATATCTGTTGGAACAGGGAAACACGAGTTAATGACCACAATAATATCACATATACATAAAGAGAGTAAAGTGAGGAAAGGTGTGACCGATGAGGCCCCCCAGCAGTCTGGGCCTATAGCAGCTTAACTATGGGATGTTTCAGGATCACCTGAGCCATCCCTAACTATAAGCTTTATCAGAAAGGAAAGTTTTAAGCCTGGTCTTAAAAGTGGAAAGGGTGTCTGCTTCCCGGACATTTACTGGCAGCTTATTCCACAAGAGAGGGGCCTGATAACTGAAGGCTCTGCCTCCCAAACTGGCAGCTGGTTCCACAGAGAGGAGCCTGATAACTGAAGGCTCTGCCTCCCAAACTGGCAGCTGGTTCCACAGAGAGGGGCCTGATAACTGAAGGCTCTGCCTCCCATTCTACTTTTAGAAACTCTGGGAACCTCAAGTAAACCTGCAGTTTGGGAACGAAGTGCTCTGTTAGGAAAATATCTTACAATGAGATCTTTAAGATATGATGGAGCTTGGTCATTAAGAGCTTTATATGTGAGGAGAAGAATCTTAAATTCTATTCTGAATTTAACAGGGAGATACAACAGGCATGTTAATACCTAAAGACTAAATTAGTTAAGACTAAATAAGGCATCTGAGTTTGTTTTTTAATCAACAATCTACCCATCTCTCATTGTTCACCCTGTTAGATGTGTGGAGGAGAGTGTGTCTCAGTCCCAGAGGCAGCTGTTTATGATCAAAGCAGTGACTCTGAAGGAGCAGAAGGAGGACAAGGGAAGTAAGCAAGATGGGACTGAAAAAGAAGACTGTTTGAGTGGGCAGCAGGAGGAGGTGCTTAGTGTGGACTCTCATGTTGCGATTCGCTACCACAGGGGCCCAGTCCTGATAGGACAGCCAATCAGGGTGTCTATCAATCTGAGAGCCAACTTTACTGCTGATTTTGTTGTCATCCGGTAAGTAAATAGCATCAGTTCAACTGTTCATTTGTGTTCTTACAATGCTGATTTTTTTTTTATTCCTTTTTTACTTTTATCAGTGAACATCAACAAACTCATACAGTGATAATGTCTGTGTGTGTGTCTTCAGAATGAAGGTAAAGAAGGGGTTGGTGTCAATGATGGCCCAGAGAACTCTGACCTCTGACCTGTGGACAGTGAGCTTGGAGAGAAGCCAAGGCTTCAAATACGATGTGATGTCTATCTTCTGTCATAAGCAGATGATGCTGAAGCAAAATCACAAGTAGGTTGGATTCCACCCCAGCTCAATGTCTTGAGGAACTGTTGCAATGAAAACAAATTGATAAAGTGCAAGTTCTTTAAGCTTATCTTGTGATGACTGAGACTTGTAAGTCAAACCAAAGTCTCATGAAACCATTCAAGTACACATACAGGTGGGTGATGAATTACAATACAAACAGGAACCCCTGTGCCTTTGGCTTTGTCAATGTGAATGCAGGAATTTTTACAAATGCAGCTTTTCCCCACATGTTTTTGTCTTATTGTGCACACACTGAAAGTGAATCTTTTACAAAAAAATTGTTACAGTCAGAGACTGACTAAGAAAATAAAATCAGAAACTCACATCACAGAAGTTTTTGCAGAAGTTACACAATTATTAGATTAAATACACATGGTATTGACCTGTAAATTGTACTGTTCAGTTTTGTACTTTGCTTTTGTAGTTTTTATTTTCATCTTCCGTTTTCTTTTTGGTTGAAAACTGTGCTTTGACTGTGTTTACTGATCGACTATCTAGTAATAAACTTCTATTTTTAGACATTAACCTGTCCGGGTACTTAGCCTTGCATAAACTACAATTTCAGAGAGTTAAACCATTTTACAGATTTTGCTTTGTGAGATCTTTTGGCTTTGTGAATTTGAAAGTTATGATTTAAAACTAAAGTGTTAATAGGTACACAACAATGTCCTTCAGCTGCTGTAGCCAAAGCCGGAGAGAAGGAAAGAGGTGATATAATTTCCACAGACTGATGGTTGTTCTAAAAGTCTTTGTTTAGAATAAGAATCAGTTCACTTTGATAACCAATGAAATAATATTTTAACTTAAAATAAAGCTATATCTGACCAATAAGTGCCAAATATGTTTAAAGAACAGCTCACGCATGATTAAAAAGAATAGCATCCTTTTGATGTGGCACTGACAACAGGACAGAAGGGGTAGTTAAACTCCAATAACAGGTTGAAATGCACAGCTTTAGAATGGGACTTTCTTATTTAACCAAGGTGGCAGTGAGAACTGAAATCATCCTCTGTAGTAACTCTTGACAGTAAGGGCTCAGAGTAGTTTGAGAAAATGTTGTGAGCTGATGTACCAACAGCTCAGTCTCTAAACTCTGTTGGCCTGCAGTCTCTCTCTCCCCCAGCAGGTGGTTTGTCTATCAGTTGATGGCCTAAGGCGGAGCTTCGGTGTTGCCATGACAATTTCTGCTAACTGGTGGGTGGAGTACTCTGGGCATAGTAAACACTATGGGACAGCAGTGAGCATCTTCTCTTTTGCTGATCGGCACATCTTTGGCATTGTTCCCATCACAGAGGTGCTTCATTCTTACAAATATTTAAAGATCCATTAAATGAAATCCAATCATTTTGATTGTGTGTTTTCTGATCTTCATCTATCCTCAGAGTAACACAATTATCAACACAGCCGTATTGACCAACCAGCCGGTGTCCCTCCCTGTTACTGTGCTAGCCATAAGCCATGATGAGAAGGTGTCAGACGTCACCTCTGCAGTCACGTGTCACTCAACGAATGAGAACACTGTCAAGGTGCAAAACAGTCACCAATTAAGATCAAGTTCCATCCATCCATCCATCCATCCATCCATCCATTATATTCCGCTTTTCCGGGGATCGGGTCGCGGGGGCAGCAGCCTAAGCAGAGAAGCCCAGACATCCCTGTCCCCGGCCACTTCCTCCAGCTCTTCTGGGGGGACCCCAGATCAAGTTATTAAGATCCATAATTTTTTTTCACAAAACTTGAATATATTGATTGTCTTACACAGATTGAGAAGAATAATCTGCATGTTTAACTAATACAGTTTGTATGAAATGGAAATATTAAGTAGTATAATAATAATTCTTGAATTTTGCCCAAGTAGTCATAGAGATACTTTGGTTGTCATAACTTAAATGACATATGGAATTCCAGTCTTTTATTGCCTTATCTCCAAACAAGGGTGTGGATCCTGTGTGAACTAGCAACTGGCACTCAGTTGTACCTCAGATTAGCAAGTGGTACTTAAAAGCACTGGGAAAGTGCAAATCTCAGCTCATAAAAGAGAAAAACAAGGGGCAAAAATATTGCAAATAAATACAGTTCAACTGTAATCTTTCCCAGATGACAGAGGTTGTTTGACAACATATATATGTGGTATTTCAACAATGTAGCTTATTAAACCTGCTTAATTATTTTGCCTTTTGGAAGCAGCAGTTATCAACATATCGGAATACCAACTCTTGACAATTCACTTTGTTCACAAACTCGTCTCCAACTGCATTCCATTGCAGTTTGCTATTAAGCAAGTCAAGTGAAGTTTTTAGAGCTTTTTCTTTCAAATCTACTGCTGCTAGAAGTTAGGCTGATTAGAGTCCAAAGAGTAAAGCTGTTGTCTATTATTTCAATTCAATTCATTTTTATTTATATAGCGCCAAATACAACAAATGTCATCTCAAGGCACTTAGATAATAAAGTCCAATTCAAGCCAATTGGAATTCAATTCATTGTAATCATAATTATTTATAAAATAATCAAATTAATTCATAGAGAGCCAATTCAAAAACAATTTCCTAGCTAAGGAAACCAACAGATTGCACTGAAACTTGTCTTCAGTCCAATCTCCCGTCCTGAGCGTGCCTGAGGCGACTGTGGAGAGAAACGACTCCCTTTGAACAGGAAGAAACCTCTGGCAGAACCAGAACCAGGAAGGGTGGCCATCCGCCTCGACCAGCTGGGGTTTGAGAAGACAGAAAAGGGGAAGAAAAAAAACCACTGTAACACCATTCAAAGGATATCTGTTGGAACAGGGAAACACGAGTTAATGACCACAATAATATCACATGTACATAAAGAGAGTAAAGTGAGGAAAGGTGTGACAGATGAGGCGCCCCAGCAGTCTGGGCCCATAGCAGCTTAACTATGGGATGTTTCAGGATTACCTGAGCCATCCCTAACTATTCAATTCAATTAATTTTTATTTATATAGTGCCAAATACAACAAATGTCATCTCAAGGCACTTAGATAGTAAGTCCAATTCAAGCCAATTGGAATTCAATTAATTAATAATAATCATAATTCATAAAATAATCCAATTCGTTCATATAGAGCCAATTCAAAAACAATTTCCTAGCTAAGAAAACCAACAGATTGAACAGAACTATAAGCTTTATAAAAAAGGAAAGTTTTAAGCCTGGTCTTAAAAGTGGAAAGGGTGTCTGCTTCCCGGACATTTACTGGCAGCTTATTCCACAAGAGAGGGGCCTGATAACTGAAGGCTCTGCCTCCCAAACTGGCAGCTGGTTCCACAGAGAGGGGCCTGGTAACTGAAGGCTCTGCCTCCCAAACTGACAGCTGGTTCCACAGAGAGGGGCCTGATAACTGAAGGCTCTGCCTCCCAAACTGGCGGCTGGTTCCACAGAGAGGGGCCTGATAACTGAAGGCTCTGCCTCCCAAACTGGCAGCTGGTTCCACAGAGAGGGGCCTGATAACTGAAGGCTCTGCCTCCCAAACTGGCAGCTGGTTCCACAGAGAGGGGCCTGATAACTGAAGGCTCTGCCTCCCATTCTACTTTTAGAAACTCTGGGAACCTCAAGTAAACCTGCAGTTTGGGAACGAAGTGCTCTGTTAGGAAAATATCTTACAATGAGATCTTTAAGATATGATGGAGCAATTTTATTTGTAGAGCACAATTCGTACACAAGGCAATTCAAAGTGCTTCATAGCTACATAAAATCACAAGAAGGCAATAAAATCATTAAATAATAATAAATAATAATAATAATAATAATAATAATAATAAAAAATAAAAAAAAACATTAAAAATAATCATTAATTAATTAATTTTAAAGTGAAGAGTGCAGATAAAATACTTTCAGATGTCATATGCACAGCTAAATAGAACTGTTTTCAGCCTGGATTTAAACATTGTCAGAGTTGAGGCCTGTCTCACATCCTCTGAAAGACTGTTCCAGATTTTAGGAGCACAAAACTGAAATGCAGCCTCACCTTGTTTAGTCTTGACTCTGGGCACCAGCAGGAGACCCCTCCCTGTGGTTCTCAGGAGGTTCTTAAGAGCTTAAGAGCTTTATATGTGAGGAGAAGAATCTTAAATTCTATTCTGAATTTAACAGGGAGCCAATGAAGAGAAGCTAAAACTGGAGAAATATGATCTCTCCTGAAATACATAAGTTGTGAAGACTCAAGTTAATGAAACCAGTGGAATGTACACCAGTGTTAAAAGAATTAGAGTTACTTCTTCAAATTGTAATCATTAAAATAACCCAAGTATGTGACAATCTTTCCTACAGATTGCATCAGATAAGGCTGACACAAGTAAGTTATTATGTAACATGTCAACCTGGTCTCAGGGCAAAACATAAAATATTAACAAAACAAAATCATTGAATTAACGCCGATGGACACAAATTGGGCAAATCAAAATGATTTGCAGCATGTTTTGTGTCTTGTCTTTTTTACTTTTTACTGCATGATCTCAATCATAAACTTACTGCATGAGATCTGGAAATAGTCAAGCAGAAAGCGGAAAAAGGAGATTTGTATGCAGTAGAGTTTTTGAGATAGTTTGTTTTAAGGTCAGTCATGATGTATTCCTAAACTTAACCAACTAGTGTTTGATAACTAAACACAAACACTTACTTTCTAATGTCTGAACTACAGTGAAAGAGTGACTGAAAACAAAAGTGAAGTTAAAACTAAAGAGAGTGTTGTAAGTACTGGGTGGGATGGACAACAAACTTGGTCATGACATAGTCATATTGAATTTCACCATCAAACCCCTCCAGCAATCAACCAGTTTCTTTGGTCTGTAAAAGAGGGCAGTTTCACAAAACACCATGAGAGTCATTTTAATTTGCAGTAATTTTCATGTTGTGAAATACCTTGGTCAAGAACTTTCTTTAAACATTAGTATTCACACTGTATATCTTGGTCTTAAATTCACCAGTATAATCAGAGTTTCTTCCTCACAGGTCTCCAGTGATTGCTCCATTCTCTTTGTGGATGGAAGTGAATCAGGGTTAGGGAACACATGTGCAGTGGTGGAGTTTCAACTGGGCATGCTCAGTGGGTCTGTGTGTCTGGAAGTATGGGCTCCATCACTGCCCCTGCAAGTGTTGTTGGCAGATCCTGTTCTCAATGCCATTGATGGCTGGAACCTCTTCACAAAAGAAGGGTATGAAACCGAATCAGTGTTTCTTCATTCTGCTTTAACAAACATGTTACATTTTTGTGTCTGTCTTCCTCTATTTAACTATATAAATGGGAGCCCCATCTATTATCTAGAAAACCACTTTTACTGTACTGTTCACTAAGACACAGTATCAGCAAGAATGGTTGTTTAACACAGCAAATGAGTGTTCAAGGAGGGAGGGTTCAGTGATAACAGAAAGCTAACAGCTACCTTAACAAGTCACTAACAATCTCTTCTCAATTTTCATCTTCATTTCTGAAAGTTTCCAATACACAGGACAAGATGTTAATATGTTTTGTGTTTAAACAATGGAAATGTGGAAATCCTTTAGTTTTACTTGTGTCTTGTCTTCTCAGGTGTGTGCCAGTATATCAGCGCTCCTCACTTCAGATCCTGACTCAGTTCACAGCTAAGGACTCTCACGGCAGAACTATACAGCTCCTTCGTACATCAGACTGGTTTGTGGATGTGACAGAGCTAGTCCATAACTGGCTGAGAGTAGATGATCCCCAAGTAGCTTTACTTGGGCCCCAGAATACCCTAATTGGTTTGCAGCCAGGAAAAACATCATTGCATGTATGTGATAATGGTGCATTAGTTCACTTTTACATCTTCATGTTCTTGGCATCATCCTCATCTTGTCTCATTCTATCAGGTCATTTCTGAGCAGTGGGATGGCATGTTGGGGAGATGTGACATCATTGTGACCTCCGACACAGTCACCCTTGGTGACCTATCTGTACAGGTGGTGAGCGGCCTTGGCATGTCACTAACAACCAACTCTGCCCATCCCGCCATCATCACAGCAACAGTGACAGCCTCCAATATCTTATACAACCATCACCAGGTAAGATAGAGACAATTCACATAGAGAAACAGCACACATTCTCCAAGTTAAAGCAGATAATGATTTAATTGTAGAAGTGGGGACAAATGGCTGTACTACTAGTACAATGATACCATGATACCACTATGATATGCCACGTTGGTCCCCACTGAAGCTTGGCATTGCATTGTTATGATATTTTGCAAAAGTATTCATGTTCCCCTTAGAATTGATTAGGATGTATCGACTTCCGGGTATGACCGCGAGGTAGAAAGTCGAGTCCGACACCGCTCCTGACAAGAATCCTGAAAATTCCCTTTTAAAAATTACTGAACGCTACAACTACGGTAACTGTGTTTGATTTGGGCGAAACTATGCCAGGCCCTGGAAGACCGAACAAAGATAAGTCAAAAACAACTATGCAATCCAAGCTGAGGACTACGGAACACAAAACGTGGAACCTAGCACGAGCGAAGCTAGCAAGAAAGATAGCAAAGAGTCGAGCAGCAACAAGGGAGCCGTTGAAGAGCTAGCAGCTAACAGCGGCGAAATGAATAACTCATCCGGTGACAAAGCAGAGATACTTGGAGCAATAAAGAGCTTAAAGTCAGAGTTTTCTGGAAGGTTTGATGGTGTTATGACTGCCATAGAAGCAATGAGGAAAGAAGTGGGTGAGTGTGCAAAACGCTTGACGCATGCAGAGGAACGTTTGTCCACAATGGAAGACGAGCAAACGTCGCTAATTAACAAAGTTAAGAGCTTAGAGGAAACGAAGAAGCTAATAGAGGAAAAAGTGGTTGACATGGAAATGAGATCTCGCCTCAACAACCTCAGATTGGTGAATCTCCCTGAAGGAGCAGAAGGCTCTGATGTATGTGGATTTTTGGAAAGCTGGTTACCAGAAGTGTTGGATTTGCCTGCCATGAGAAACCCGCTGATTCTCGAAAGAGCCCACCGCGTCGGCCCGAAAAGAAACGCAGAAGCTCCCCCAAGAACCGTAATAATGCGGTTCCTTAACTATAAACAAAAGGAAACAGTATTCAGAGCAAGCAAGGAAAAAACGGATATCCTCTATAAAAACCAACGGGTGAAACTCTACAACGATGTCGCTACGGAGATACACAAACAGCGCAAGCAGTACGATGGAGTCCGCAAGCGCCTCCGCGAGCTCGGGCTGAGACATGGCATCATCCCTCCGGCTAAACTGATTCTAACGTACCAAGGGGAAACTTTCAGGTTCAGCACATCAGCCGAGGTCCAAACGTTCATCGATCGGATTCAGAGGGGACAGTTAAGTGCATCAGAGTGACTGAATAGATCCAATGCCGTTAGATTGTAGCGTAGGTGCATCTCTTTGTTACATTTACTTTTCTGTTAGAACATCGTTATGTTCACAATGTATAAAGTGAAGCTGGACTCTTTAAAAATACCTTATTATATATAACTCATACTTTTAAGTTCACTATTCTATTAGGAAGTTCAACCTTTGTTATACATACTAGAGATCACCTTAATTGTAAAGGGATAAATAGATTGTTGGAAACCCAGGAGAAGGTCGGGTACAATACATACATTTATTTTTACTTGGTGGTGGTGGTAAAAAATAAATTAGTTAACGAAAAAATAGATCATAAGGATCTATACATGCCAGTGGTTGGAAGTAAAATGTTGGGAGGGTCTGACCTTTTGGTTGGGAACCGGGTTTTGTTTGTTCATGTAATTCAGGGTTTATGGGTGTCTGTTAACTGTTCAGTTCTTTTTGTTGACCCTCTTGGACGCATCTGCAGAGTTATCGCATCAGTAGCATTTAGGTTGACATGATGCAGAGAACAGAAATTAAATGCACATCCTGGAACTGTAGAGGCTTACATAAAACAAAAAAAATCAAACAAGTCATGAACAAACTGAAAGATTTAAATTCTAAAATAGTATTTTTACAAGAAACCCATCTTTTGGAGGAAGAAAGTGTGAAGTTGCGTAGGAGGTGGCAGGGGGAAATATATACAGCTCCATTTACTTCAAGAGCCAGGGGAGTAATGATCCTAATTCATAATTCTGTTCCTTTTCAGGTCACAAATGTTATTAGAGATAAAATGGGGAGATATCTGATTATTCAGGGATCCATCTTACAAGAAACTCTGAACTTAGTAAATGTGTACGGTCCCAACTCTGATGATGATGTTTTCTATACTAATTTATTCCTTGCCCTTTCATCGCTGTCAGGAAAATACATTATAGGTGGTGATTGGAACTGTGTTCTGGACCCCACTCTGGACAGGGCTTCAGGAGCTGACCAAACACACACCAGAAGTAGGGAAACAATATATCATTTTATGAAAGAATTAAACTTGCTAGATATCTGGAGACACTTAAAACCTAATAAAAAAACCTACTCATGCCACTCAAGAACATTTGGAACGTACTCACGCATAGACTACTTTTTGATTTCAAGGGAATTACTCTCAAATATAACTGATTGTTGCTATGATAGCATACTTCTATCAGATCACGCTCCCTGTAATTTAATATACTTTAACAACAGCCTTATGAAAGACCCTCCTAGATGGTGTTTACATCAGAAATGGTTAAAAGATGAGAAATTTCTTAATTATGTTGGAGAAAAGATAGACGAATATTTCAGTATCAACACCACACAAACTTCAGCCTGTATAAAATGGGACGCTTTTAAGGCATGCTTAAGGGGTTATATAATTAGTTACACAGCTTCAAAATCTAAAGAGCAACGCAAAAGCAGACAGAATCTAAGATTAAATCACTAGAAACACAAGTTTTTAGAAATGACAACACAGAAACCGAAAAGGAATTGCTGTTATTAAAGGCGCAATATGAAAAAGAATCGGCAGAGAGAGCGGCCTCCAGCTTATTAAGATTAAATCAATCATTTTATGAACAAGGAGAAAAACAGGGGAAACTCTTGGCATGGCAAATAAAACAATTGGAAGTACAAAAAAACATAACCTCTATTATTAATAATAAAGGGGAAACTTTAGTAGATCCAATCAAAATAAATGAAGAGTTTAGAAAGTACTATGAAAGGCTGTATGATTCTCAAGACACCTCGGTTATACATGAACACGACTCATTTCTAAATAAGTTAATTATTCCCTCGATAGATGAAGGCTATAGAGATCAATTGGAAGCTGAAATTACAGGAGAAGAACTGGGAAAGGCTATTGACTCCATGAAGGCAGGGAAGAAAGCTGGGCCTGATGGGTTCCCTATAGACTTTTTTAAAAAATTTAAGAAACAACTAATAAATCCAATTTTAGAGATGTTACAGGAGGCATATCGCAATGGTGGCCTACCAAAATCTATGACAAACACTTTAATCTTTGTGTTACCCAAACCAGGGAAACCCAGCAATAAATGTGAGAATATGAGGCCAATAAGTTTGCTTAACGCTGACCTAAAAATACTCTGTAAAATATTAGTGATACGCTTACAAGACTCTCTTCCTTCAGTGATACACAGGGATCAAAATGGCTTTGTTTTGGGGCGGCAGGGTCTACATAATGTGAGGAGGCTTCTAAACGTTATTCATGACATAGATGTTAAATCAGGTGCTGCACTTCTTTCTCTAGATGCTGAGAAGGCGTTCGACCGAGTCGAATGGCCCTATCTATTCAACATTTTAAATCGTTTCGGTTATGGAAACAATTTTAAAAAATGGATACATCTATTATATTTAAATCCTACAGCAGTAATACTAACAAATAAAAACGTGTCTAAACCAATTGTTATCAAACGGGGATGTCGCCAAGGGTGTCCTTTATCCCCTTTATTATTTACTTTAGCATTGGAGCCTCTTGCCATAGCAATAAGGTCCCATAAAACTATAACGGGCATTACAGTTAGACAAATAGAACACAAACTTTCACTATATGCTGACGATATAATTCTGTTCATTTCAAACTTAAAGGAATCTATTTCAAGTTTGCTTAATTTATTAGAGGAATATGGTCACATTTCAGGGTACAATATAAATAAAACTAAATCTTCTTTATTACTATTGGATGAAAAAGAAATATTGCCAGAATTAAGTTCAGAATTTAAGGTAGTCAAAGAACTCACTTATTTAGGAATTCAAATATTTTCAAATCTAGATATGATTATTAAGAAAAACTACGAACGTGTAACAAAAGAAATCACTGAAAACATCAATAGATGGATGCCTCTTCCCTTATCACTGATTGGCAGGATCAACAGCTACAAAATGAATATACTCCCCAAAGTATTGTATGTTTTTCAAAATATCCCTCTGCTGCCTCCTGCAGGCTGGTTTGACAGTTTCAAAAAGTTGATTGTTGGGTTTTTATGGCAAAATAAGCGGCCGAGGGTTAGAATGTCGCTCTTGCACTTACCTCACAGTGAGGGAGGACTAGGGTGTCCGAACATTAAGTGGTATTATTGGGCAGCCCAATTTAGAACTATTAGATACTACTTTAATGCCGGGGACGTCCCCCAATGGACAGAAATGGAATCTGAGTCGGTAAGCCCACCTCTACCTCTGTATATGTTTTCTGATTCAGTCCCAAGATTGTTGGGAAAAACAGCAAATCCTATTGTTAAAAACATGATCAAAATATAGTATGACGTAAAAAAATTCACAAAAGAACCAGTTATGTTATCACAGTTTACTCCAATATGGGGAAACCAAGATTTTATTCCTGGAAGAGCAGATTATGTATTTAAACAATGGGCCACAAAGGGAATAGATAAAATTCAGGATTTGTATCAAGCAAATTCAATGTACATGATGTCTTTTGAAGAGCTCAGGCAGAAATTTAATATAACTAAAAAGTACTTCTTTAAATACCTTCAGCTCAGAAGCTACATTAGGACAAAAAATAAAGACTTAACCAAACCACCAAAGTCCCGGCTAGAAAAAATTGCATGCAAAGATAGCACAAGTAAAGGTGCGATTTCAGAATTCTAAAACTTTATAGTTTTGAATTCCCCAGAGAACTCAACACTGAAACTGGAAGCCTGGAAAGCGGATCTGGGAGTAAATTTGTCTCAGGAGGATTGGAAATCTGTCTGTACAAGGGCTCAGAAACAAACAGTTAACTCTCACTTGAGGTTATTGCAGTACAAATGGTTAATGCGAATCTATATTACACCAATCAAATTAAACCGCTACAATTCTAATATACCAGACATATGCACAAAATGTTTAGAAGAAAGAGGGACTTTGTTTCATTGTATCTGGGAATGTAGGGAAATTAAAAAATTTTGGAAAGCAATAAAAGAAACTGTAGAACACCTTGTCTCAAAAGAGGTTGTACTAGATCCACTTTTTCTAATTTTAGGTTTGTATCCAAAAAAACCTTTGTATACCAAATGTGAACAACTGTTGATAGACATGTGTCTATTAGAAGCTAAAAGACTGATAGCACTATTCTGGAAGAGAACAACAAGACCAGGTATCAAACAATGGGCCAGGCACATGCTGAAGACTTTACCTATGGAACGGATAACATATCTCCAAAAAGGGAAAAAGGAACTATTTGAGAAAGTTTGGAGACCCTTCCTGAATTTTGTTGAGACTGTGGACTTGTCTCAAGATGAAGTCGCCAGCTAAAGACAAGAATAATGTTGGACCATGATGTTAAACAAGGGAGCCTCACCATTGGACTATTATCTTTGTATACTTAAGGACTGTAAGCAGATGTGCATCTAAGAGGGCGTTTGTTTGTCTTGTTGACTGTGTGGGTTATGTTATATGGCAGATATATCTGTAAAAAATATATAATAAAAATATTGTTGGAAAATTAGGATGTATCTCAGGAGGATGAGCAGTCATCTGCCAGTTGGAGAGTTAAAAGTTCAATTCCTGGCTTCCCCAGACCACATGTTGAAGTGTCCTTGGGCAAAACCCTGAACCCCACATTGCCTCAGATGTGTCCATTGGTATTTGAATGTGTGTGATAGTGAAAAAAGCACCGTGGCCAGTAACATTGTATAGACTAAGACATACAGGTTGGAGGCAGGCAGGGTCGGCAACAAGAAATCAGGTTGGTCATGACTGCTGGAATGCAGCGCAGAAAGATGAGCCTGTCACTGCAGCTGCTCCTCTGTCCTGCAGGATGCTGTGGAGAGGATGTTTATTGTTCTCCAAAACAGAATCTAACTTCCTCCTCATCCGCTGCTCCACCACAGCACTGAGAGGGTTCAGCCTTCTGCCTACAACAGAACCAGCCTTTTTCACCAGTTTGTCCAGGCGCCTACAGTTTGTGTCTGTAGTGCAACTCCCCCAGCAGACAGCAGCATAGAACAGTGCACTCTCAATGATAGTGTGATAAAACATGCACATCATATCACTGCAGACACTGAAGGACCAGAGCCGTCTCAGGAAGAAGAGACGGCTCTGGCCCCTCCTGTACACTGCGTCTATGTTGGCAGACCACTCCAGTTTATTATCCAGCACCACCCCCAGGTATCTGCAGGTCTGAACAGTCTCTATCTCCCCTCCATCAATGCAGACTGACTGGTATGGAGTTTTAGATCTCCTGAAGTCCACCACCAGCTCTTTCGTCTTGGTGGTGTTCAGGAGCAAACAGTTCTTTTTGGTCCAGTCAGTAAAGGCCTCCACAAGGTCCCTGTACTCCTTCTCCTGTCCACCGCGCACACATGCCACAACAGCCGTATCATCAGAATACTTCTGTATGTGGCAGGACTCTGAGTTGTACCTGAAGTCTGATGTGTACAGGGTGAAAAGAAAAGGAGCCCAAACAGTACCCTGCGGAGCCCCAGTACTGCATTCCAGTGTTCCAGAAACACATATCCCCATCCTGACATACTGTGGTCTGGCAGACAGATAGTGTTGTGGAGAAGAAGGAGTCGAATCCGCCTCGGTCAGCCTCTCATGGGGAAGTTTATTGAACAAACCGTCACAGAAACATGTGCATACAGAATGTCCGTAAGTTCCCTCTGACCTCAATTTGTGACACTCCTTCATACCGTTCTGGATCATACAATACATACGTGGCCAAGCCCAATCTTCTCTGGAGGCGCCTGGCTTTCACCATTATCGTAAATAAGCTCATTCTAACTATAAACAATTTTCATATGAACCAGTCAACAACCGGTTCATATGAATCCAACCCCCCCATGAGCTGTCACCTTACCGTGGTGGGGGGGTTTGCGTGCCCCAATGAGTCTGGGAGCTATGTTACCCGGGACTTTAAGCCCCTGGCAGGGTCACCCATGGCAAACAGATCCTCGATGAGGGACCAGACAGAGCACAGCTCATAAACCCCCTATGATGGATGAAACTATTGGACACCGTGTACCGTCGCCTGGGCGTGGGTTACCGGGGCCTCCCCCTGGAGCCAGGCCCAGGGGTGGGGCCCGCCGGCGAGCGCCTGGTGGCCGGGTCTGTGCCCGTGGGGCTCGGTCGGGCACAACCCGAAGAAACTACACGGGTCCCCCTTCCGACAGGCTCACCACCCGTGGGAGGGGCCAAGGGGGTCGGGTCCATTGTGAGCTGGGTGGCAGCCGAAGGCGGAGACCTTGGCGGTCTGATCCTTGGCTACTGAAGCTGGCTCTTGGGATGTGGAACGTCACCTCTCTGCTAGGGAAGGAGCCTGAGCTGGTGCGCGAGGCTGAGCGGTTCCGGCTAGATATAGTCAGACTCACCTCGACGCATGGCTTGGGCTCCGGAACCAGCCTCCTTGAGAGGGGTTGGACTCTCTTCCACTCTGGAGTTGCCCGTGGTGAGAGGCGTAGAGCAGGTGTGGGCATACTTATTGCCCCCCGGCTGTGCACCTGTACATTGGGGTTTACCCTGGTGAGCGAGAGGGTAGCCTCCCTGCGCCTTAGGGTGGGGGGACGGGTCCTGACTGTTGTTTGTGCTTATGCACCGAACAGCAGTTCAGAGTACCCACCCTTTTTGGAGTCCCTGGAGGAGGCACTGGAGAGTGCTCCTCCGGGAGACTCCCTCGTCCTGCTGGGGGACTTCAATGCTCACGTGGGCAATGACAGTGAGACCTGGAGGGGCATGATTGGGAGGAACGGCCCCTCCGATCTGAATCAGAGTGGTGTTTTGTTATCGGACTTCTGTGCTCGTCACGGACTGTCCATAACGAACACCATATTCAGGCATAAGGGTGTCCATATGTGCACTTGGCACCAGGACACCCTTGGCCGCAGCTCGATGATCGACTTTGTGGTTGTATCATCGGACTTGCGGCCGTATGTCCTGGACACTCGGGTGAAGAGAGGGGCGGAGCTGTCAACTGATCACCACCTGGTGGTGAGTTGGCTCCGCTGGTGGGGGAGGAAGCCGGTCAGACCTGGCAGGCCCAAATCCCCTATAAGGAAGAGTTTCAACTCCCACCTCCGGCAGAGCTTCAACCATGTCCCGGGGGAGGAGGGGGCATTGAGTCCGAATGGGCCATGTTCCGTGCCTCCATTGTTGAGGCGGCCGACCAGAGCTGTGGCCGTAAGGTGGTTGGTGCCTGTCGTGGCGGCAATCCCCGAACCCGCTGGTGGAAACCAGTGGTGAGGGAAGCCGTCAAGCTGAAGAAGGAGTCCTATCGGGCCTTTTTGGCCATTGGGACTCTGGAAGCAGCTGATGGGTACCGACAGGCCAAGCGGAACGCGGCCTCGCCGGTTGCTGAGGCAAAAACTTGGGCTTGGGAGGAGCTCGGGGAGGCCATGGAGAATGATTTCAGGGCGACCTCGAGGAGTTTCTGGTCCACCATCCGGCGGCTCAGGGGGGGGAAGCGGTGCACCGTCAATACCGTGTATGGTGAGGGCGGGGCTCTGCTGACTTCAACTAGGGACGTCGTGAGTGGGTGGGGGGAATACTTCGAGGGCCTCCTCAATCCTACCGACACGCCTTCCGATGAGGAAGCAGAGTTGGGGAGCTCGGACGTGGGGCCTCCCATTTCTGGGGCTGAGGTTGCCGAGGTGGTTAAAAAACTCCTCGTGGCAAGGCCCCGGGGGTGGATGAGGTCTGTCCTGAGTTCCTCAAAGCTCTGGATGTTGTAGGGCTGTCTTGGTTGACACGCCTCTGCAGTATCACGTGGACATCGGGGGCAGTGCCTCTGGACTGGCAGATCGGGGTGGTGGTTCCCCTCTTTAAAAAGGGGGACCGGAGGGTGTGTTCCAACTATAGGGGGATCACACTCCTCAGCCTCCCTGGTAAGGTCTTTTCGGGGGTACTGGAGAGGAGGATCCGCCGGATAGTCGAATCTCGGATTCAGGACGTGCAGTGTGGTTTTCATCCTGGTCGTGGAACAGTGGACCAGCTCTATACCCTCAGCAGGATCCTGGAGGGTGCATGGGAGTTCGCCCAACCGGTCTACATGTGTTTTGTGGACTTGGAGAAGGCGTTCGACCGTGTCCCTCGGGGACTCTTGTGGGGGGTGCTCCGGGAGTATGGAGTGCCGGACTCCTTGATATGGGCTGTTCGGTCTCTGGGCTCTCCCTTAGAGATGGGGTGAGAAGCTCGGTCATCCGGGAGGGGCTCGGAGTAGAACCGCTGCTCCTCCGCATCGAGAGGAGTCAGATGAGGTAGCTCGTTCATCTGGTTAGGATGCCTCCTGGACGCCTCCCTGGTGAGGTGTTCCGGGCCCGTCCCACTGGGAGGAGGCCCCGGGGAAGACCCAGGACACGTTGGAGAGACTATGTCTCTCGGCTGGCCTGGGAACGCCTCGGGGTCCCCCCAGAAGAGCTGGAGGAAGTGGCCGGGGACAGGGACGTCTGGGTTTCTCTGCTCAAGCTGCTGCCCCCATGACCCGATCCCCGGACAAGCGGAAGCTTGTCTCTCAGTATGGGAGGCCGTATGGTGTTGAAGGCACTGGAGAAGTCAAAGAACATGATTCCCACATATGAACCAGGCATATCCACTCCTGTGTTTCTGGTAGGCAAACTGGAGGGGGTCAAGATCCTCAGCAACCTGCAATCTCATGCGACGAACAAGGAGTCTCTCCAAGGTCTTCATGATATGAGATGTCAAAGCCACCGGTCTGTAGTCATTCAGCTCCACCGGTTGCCCTAATTTGGGCACTGGTATGAGACAAGAAGTTTTCCACAGTACTGGGACTTTTTCCATCTGAATGCTCATATTAAAGAGCCTCTGAAGAGGGACTGCTGGTTGACCAGCACAGTCCCTCAGAAGCCTTGGACAGACTCCATCTGGGCCTACAGCCCTCCCTGACTTAAGTCTCCTGAGCTTAGCACCAACCTCCTCTATAGTTAGACACAGAGGTTGTAGCTGAGGGATGGCGGCAGGAGTGATGTTGCCTCAACCATAGAGATGGGGGTGGGGGTGCAGCTGGACAGAGGAGGGCTAGTGGTGGGAGTTGCTGCAGAGGTGGAGATGCAGCTGTGCTCAGAATGCCTGGTGGTGGAAGCTGCCACACAGTTGGAGGTGTAGCTTGGCTTAGGAGATCTGGCGGTGGAAGCTGCTGTAGAGGTGGAGGTACAGCTGGACAGAAGAAGCCTGTTGGTGACAGTTGCTGCAGAGGTGGAGGTGGAGGTGCAGTCAGGCGGAGGAGGAGGCTTGGCAATGCCAGTTGCCTTTGAGGTGGAAGTACAGCAGGGCAGTGGAAGCAGTATAGAGGAAGCAGCTGTAGCGGTGGGGGTGGAGGGAGCAGCAGCAGAGGTCGAAAAAGCCCTAACCTGTTGTAGTATTGGTTGACAGTATTGGCTCTGTCCACATCACCTTCCACAGACTGAGAGTTCTTCAGTCTGTATCCAGTGATGGTCCTCATGCCCCTCCACACCTCCTTGGTGTTATTGTTCTCCAGCTGTCTCTCCACCTTTTTCTTGTACTCCACCTTAGCTCGACGTAATGTCTTTTTAAGCTCCTGCTGTACACTCCTCCGCCTTTCTCCATCCCCATTCTGGAACGCCCTCTTTTTCTGGTTCAGGAGGTCTTTGATGTCACTGGTGATCCATGGTTTGTTATTTGGATAGCACCTTACAGTCCTGACTGGAATTACAGTGTCCCTACAGAAGTTAATGTAGTCTGTGATGGTGCTGACCCTCCTGTCCATGTCAATGTCCATTTCATCTTTCTCCAGCAGTACAGCCCAGTCTGTGACATCAAAGCAGTCTCTCAATGCATCACTCGCCTCTGGTGACCACTTCCTGAAAGATCTGGTACTAACAGGAAGTCTTTGTACACACGGTCTGTATGTGGGTTGTAGATAGACCATGCTGTGATCAGATCTACCCAGTGGTGGAAGAGACACTGTCCTGTAAGCCTCCTTCACGTTAGCATAGAACAGATCTAATGTCTTTTCTCCACCTGTTGGACAGTCCACATACTGTACAAAGCCAGTCAGGCAGGAGGATAGAGAGACGTGGTTGAAATCCCCTGTGATTGCAATGAATGCCTCAGGATGCTGGGTCTGTATCCTAGCAACGGCGTCATGGATGACGTCACACGCCGTTGTAGGTGCCGCCCTCGGTGGAATGTAAACAACGATGACGACTGTGTATGGGAACTCTCTGGGCGCATAGAATGCACGGAAACCAACTGACAGCAGTTCGATGTCTGGACAACAAACCCTCTCCTTAACGGTCACATTGCGGGGGTTTACCCATCTCTGATTAAAGAACAGTATAACACCCCCGCCTTTCCGCTTACCGCCGCTCGTACTCAGGTCTCGATCCGCTCGTACAGCTGTGAAGCCGGGTATGTCCACACATGAGTCTGGTGTGTTGTTGTTCAGCCAGGACTCAGACAGACAGATCAAACTGCTCTCCTTATACAGCCGTTGGTTCCGCCTCTAGCTCATCACACTTGTTAGGCAGTGAGTTAACGTTTCCCATGATCACCGAGGACAGAAAAGGTTTGTACCTCCACCTCCTGTTGTGCCTCTTTGCCTTTATTTTCGCTCTAGCTCTGCATCCACGGTACAGCTTTTTAAGCTCGGTCGGAATTGGATGTTTAAGTCTGCGTCCAATCCTTGACAGTGCCAACAGTTGTATACACTGCTCTAGTAGTAGTGCACATTGTCAAAAAATTCAAATAAAACAAAAAAGCAGATCAATAAAAATAACTAAAAATGTTTAGATAAAAACTAAAAACTAAAAATGACATATAATCATATAAACGACGAGAAAAATTGAGAGCTACACAGACTCGCTGCCGATAAGGTCGGCGCATAGCAACCGGATCTGCATGATCTGATGAGCTGCAGCTGAGCTTGCAGGTGAGAGTAGTTGGGCTGATTAGGTTGGAGTGGTTGGCAGGTGAGTGGAAAATAACTGAGCCAGAGGGATAGGAGGGGAGACAGGAGGATGTACTGTGACAGGTCCATTTGGTCTGTTTTATATTCCCTATGAGTTTCCTTCAGGAATGAGTCTGGGTTCTAATAGATTGAAATCCTTCTTTTCCATTATTTTTCTGATGATATCCTATTCTATTTGCCCACAAGGTTAGACAGCAGAAACCCAGCCTACAGTGAATTGTCTGATTGACCTTTAAAACTGGATAAATCTCAGCTTTCTCTCAGTGATAGTAAGACTCAAGCCAGGAAAACCTGATCTGATTCTTCTAACAAAGAGTGATTGCCAACATAAAGCTTTATCTCCCTTCCAACAGACATGGAAAACATTATTCATGCTTTTATCGCCTCTTGACAAGACTATTGCAATGCGCTATGGGCCGATCTTCTCTTTTTTTGTATCAAATGATTCCAAATGTAGCGTGGCTTCTTTTAGCCCGCCTGAAAAGTCTTGACATCTCTTCACTGGATCCCTGTTTCTGGAGAGATTTTTTTATTTAACTTTTAAATGAATGGCACCATCTTATTCCCACAATCCTCGTCCCATTTTTGGTGACAGCTAATGGGGATCCTTTTAACAATAAACAATAAACACAATCCTTTTCACATACACACCACTGTAAAAGAACTGTGATCAACCAGTCTGGTTCTTTCAAATGTTTTAAATATTTTTTAAATGGTCTAGAACTCTAAAACACAAAGGTGATAGAGCTGCCCTGAATCTTTGTAAAAGTTTATTGAAAACTTAAACAGAAGCTGATCAGAAAACAAGGATGCCTCTGATTAAAATAAGATTCAATTTCCAGGGGAAATGGTCATGGCCTGATTTTTTTTTTTAAGTTGATGTAAATTGTGTACTTTGTACTTCTGTCCTGTCGTGTCTTTGCAGGAAGCATTCATCAACGTCTGGATCCAGTTCAGTGATGATACTGCTTCCCTTCTCTCCACCTTCAGTGACCTTCCATTTTTCCTGCGTCGCTCATCACTGGCTGAAACTGTGGTTGTTGTAACACCCAGTCCTGGACAGCGTATCTTTGCCCAAGGTGATGGAGGTGGACCCCTACTGCAAGCAGAACTGCTGGTTTCTACCTGTGCAAAGCAGCTTATTACCGCCAACTTAGTCAGTGATGGTGAGCCTGCTCCTAGTGCCTCCTTCTCTTCCTTTGGAGATGGAGGCTGCACTAAGTGGCTGGCAAGGGGATCTGGGTGGGTAAGAGTCAACCTAGACCTAGGCTTCTTACAGCCAGAAGGGAAGAAGAATGAAGACGATGAGGAGTTTGAGTTTGATATTTTAGATATGCTGTCTGAATCTGACAATGACATCTATGCAACAAATGAGGATGAAAGTGGGAATGTGAGTGCCGGCAGTACTGACAATGAGAAAGTCAAGAGGAAGCTGACTGACAGAAGGTGGAATAAGGAGAGCAGCAGGTGGGTGGTCAGTGGGAACACTCTAGAAAAAACTGTGTTGTTGCCAAGTATGGAGGAGGGTACCGTGTACTTCTCCCCAAGCCATGAGACGGAGGGAAAGCATGGGGAAAAGGAGGAAGAGGGTGGTCAGAGTGCTCCAGAGTTTGAGGTTGGCTTGGGTGCCATCCTCTCTCTGTTCTGCCTGTCTGCTGTACTCTTCCTGGCAAATTGTCTGCCCTGCACCCTTCGAGACAGGAGGAGGACACGAACACCACAGAGGAGGGAAGGAGAAGTCGAGGCAGGTGCATTGGATGATGAAGACAATAGTGGAGAAAAAGAGAGAGAAGACTGGGAGAGGAAAAGCACAGAGAGCAAAAACATGATAAAGCAGACGCAGAAAGAGTCCAGTAAAGAAAGTGTCAAAGAAGCAGAGATCATTTGCTGAATTTAACAACCACAAAGAACATAAAGCTGGATTTGAGACCAGTTGAAAAAATTCAGCAACTGATAACACCCCATAATATTTTCACTGCTCTTTTTGATTTAGGGTTCAGGAGGTATTGAACTGAAACGGTGGTAAAACAATCCTCCTTTAAGCATGAGTGTTGCTCATCCATGGTCAGGAAAATATCCGACAAACAGCTCTATGCACTGTATTTTATATTGTAAAATCTGTATTTACCAACACAATGCACAATTATAAAAAAGTCTACATAGATGAGGACTACACTTATTATTGCACGTTATTTACGTAACCCGATTAATATTTTCTCTGATAGTAGAGTAGAGTAGAGTAGAGTACCATTTATTAGTCCCGAAGGAAATTAAGGTGTCCAGTAGCAAATACACAAGGCACATATATACATATATACATATAAACATATACACAAGGCACTATACACAACATTGCATATATAACAGCCATATAACTCTTCCATACATTCAGCAAAAGGCAGATCTCACACACACACACACACACACACACATACACAGTATGTATATATTGTCCAAGTGAAGAGCAGTAAAAAGAGTCCTGGTGCAGAGAAATTGTTCCTGATTATTGGGGGGGGGGATTATGCGGTTCAATCACCTATGGCAGTCTCTTTCTGTGTGGTGTTGAACAGCTGGATTGCCCTGGGGACAAAGGACCTCCGTAGCCTGTCCGTCCTGCAGGGGATGGCGTGGAACCTGTAGCTGAGCAGGCTTCTCTGGTTGGCAAACACAGAGTGCAGAGGGTGACTGTGGTTGTCCATTATAGAGAAGAGTCTGCTCAGTGTCCTCTTCTCAGCTGTGGTAGTAAGAGCCTCCAGTTCTGTGCCTACAACAGACCCAGCCTTCCTCACCAACCTGTCAAGGCGTCCAGCATCTCTCTTCCTAATGCTACCCCTCCAGCATGTCACAGCATAGGAGAGCACACTGGCCATGACAGACTGGTAGAACATCAGCAGGAGTCTGTTGCAGACATTAAAGGATCTCAGCTTCCTCAGAAAGTAGAGCCTGCTCTGACCCTTCTTGTAGAGTGCGTGTGAGTTTGCAGACCAGTCCAGTTTATTGTCCAGATGTACCCCTAGATACTTGTACGTGCAGACTGTCTCCACTGTCTCCCCCTCGATAGAGACAGGCACCAGGGGCGGGGTGGTTCGCCTGAAGTCAACCACCATTTCCTTTGTTTTGGTGGTGTTCAGCTGCAGCTGGTTGGTCCTGCACCATCTGGCAAAGTTCTCCACCAGTCCCCTGTACTCCCCCTCCTGCCCATCCTTAATGCATGCAACAATGGCGGTGTCATCTGAGAACTTTTGCATGTGGCAGGTCTCAGAGTTGTAGGTGAAGTCAGTGGTGTACAGGGTGAACAACACCGGGGAGAGCACAGTTCCTTGTGGAACTCCAGTGCTACTGACCACAGTCTCTGATGTAAGGTCACCCAGTCTGACGAACTGGGGCCGTTCTGTGAGGTAGTCTGTAATCCAGGTCACCAGCCCTGTCTCCACTCCCATCTGCAGCAGTTTGTCTCTCAACAGGAGTGGCTGGATCGTGTTGAAGGCGCTGGAAAAATCACAAAACATGATTCTCACCGCACTGCCTCCTTTATCCAGGTGAGAATGCACCCTGTGCAGCAGGTACAGGATAGCATCCTCTACTCCCACATTCTCCTGGTAGGCAAATTGTAAGGGGTCCAGTGCTTGGTGAACCTGGGGTTTCAGGATGTTGAGCAGCAACACCCGCTCAAATGTCTTCATTATGTGTGACGTGAGGGCGACCGGTCTGTAGTCATGATAGACACCTTCTATATGTAAATTTCTTCTCAGAAACTGTAAAGTCAAGTAATGTAAACTCAAAGGTTATCAGAAAATGGTCAGATAAGACAGGGTTATGAGGAAACACTGTTAACTGTTCACTCTCAATGCCATAAGTCAGCACAAGATCAAGGGTGTGATTAAGGCAGTGAGTCGGTCTGTGAACACTCTGAGAAAATCCAATAGAGTCTAATATAGAATTAAAGTTCGTATTCAGGCTGTCATTTTCAACATCTACATGAATATTAAAGTCACCCACTACAATGACTTTATCTGTACTCAGCACTAACTGGGATAAAAACTCTGAGAATTCAGACAGAAACTCAGAATAAGGGCCAGGTGGACGATACACAACAACAAACACAAGAGGTTTCTGTGATTTCCACTTTGCGTGGGAAAAACTGAGAATCCGAGATTCAAAAGAGCTCAAACTAATCTTGGGTCTGGGACTGGTTAGTAACCCTGATCTGAAGATAGCTGCCACTCCTCCTCCTCTGCCTGTGGTTCCAGGAACGTGAACATTTAAACAGTCAGAGGGAGTTGCTTCATTAATGCTAACATGATCCTAACATGATGCTAACATGATCCTCCTGCTGCAGCCAGGTTTCTGTAAGACAAAATATGTCAATATGATGATCACAAATCAACTCATTCACTAACAGAGACTTCGAAGGGAGAGAGCTGATATTCAGCAAACCACATTTAATAGTTTGATGTTTTTCATCCATCCATCCATCATCTTCCGCTTCTCCGGGGATCGGGTCGCGGGGGCAGCAGCTTGAGCAGAGAAACCCAGACGTCCCTGTCCCCGGCCACTTCCTCCAGCTCTTCTGGGGGGACCCCGAGGCGTTCCCAGGCCAGCCGAGAAACATAGTCTCTCCAACGTGTCCTGGGTCTTCCCCGGGGTCTCCTCCCAGTGGGACGGGCCCGGAACACCTCACCAGGGAGGCGTCCAGGAGGCATCCTAACCAGATGCCCCAGGAGGCATCCTAACCAGATGCCCCAGGAGGCATCCTAACCAGATGCCCCAGGAGGCATCCTAACCAGATGCCCCAGGAGGCATCCTAACCAGATGCCCCAGGAGGCATCCTAACCAGATGCCCCAGGAGGCATCCTAACCAGATGCCCCAGGAGGCATCCTAACCAGATGCCCGAGCCACCTCATCTGACTCCTCTGGATGCGGAGGAGCAGCGGTTCTACTCCGAGCCCCTCCCGGATGACCGAGCTTCTCACCCTATCTCTAAGGGAGAGCCCAGACACCCTGCGGAGGAAACTCATTTCGGCCGCTTGTATTCGCGATCTCGTTCTTTCGGTCACTACCCACAGCTAGTGACCATAGGTGAGGATAGGAACATAGATTGACCGGTAAATCGAGAGCTTGGCCTTCTGGCTCAGCTCCTTCTTCACCACGACGGGCCGGTGCAGAGCCCGCATCACTGCAGACGCCGCACCGATCCGTCTGTCAATCTCCTGCTCCATTCGTCCCTCACTCGTGAACAAGACCTCCACTTGGGGAAGGATCTCATTCCCGACCCGTCGCCAAACCGGACCCCCTCAACGCCCTGGCTGCGCCTAGAAATTCTGTCCATAAAAATTATGAACAGAATCGGTGACAAAGGGCAGCCCTGACGGAGTCCAACCCTCACAGGAAACATGTCCGACTTACTGCCGGCAATACGGACCAAACTCTGACACCGGTCATACAGAGACCGAACAGCCCATATCAAGGAGTCCGGCACTCCATACTCCCGGAGCACCCCCCACAAGAGTCCCCGAGGGACACGGTCGAACGCCTTCTCCAAGTCCACAAAACACATGTAGACCGGTTGGGCGAGCTCCCATGCACCCTCCAGGATCCTGCCGAGGGTATAGAGCTGGTCCACTGTTCCACGGCCAGGACGAAAACCACACTGCACCTCCTGAATCCGAGAATCGACTATCCGGCGGATCCTCCTCTCCAGTACCCCTGAATAGACCTTACCAGGGAGGCTGAGGAGTGTGATCCCCCTATAGTTGGAACACACCCTCCGGTCCCCCTTTTTAAAGAGGGGGACCACCACCCCGATCTGCCATCCAGAGGCACTGCCCCCCATGTCCACGCGATGCTGCAGAGGCGTGTCAACCAAGACAGCCCTACAACATCCAGAGCCAGAGTTTGATGTTTTTGTTCAGTTAAACTTTTTGTTTTAATTTTTTTTGCACAAGAGGAATTGTCCTATCATTTAAGGCATAAAAAGCCCCCCCCCCAAAAAAAAATAGCACCCTCACATGCATGTCTTGAAAGTCTTGAAATGAAAATACAAAAACTATCGTTGAAGATCTGAGTTCTGTCAGGAATAGCTCTATAATAAAAACTGAGATGAAAAACAAATCCAGCCTGCCACTGATCTAGACAAACAGCACCCGGTATTATTCCTGCTGATATGATAGTCTTCATATTTTATTTAAATAAGTTAATTAGTAGAAATTTCATTTATTAATTAGATTGAATAAAACTAAAAAGTATGTCACCTGTAGAATCATTGGTGGTCTGTGCAGAAAGAGGCCCAGTGTTGGTGGTCTTTTTAAAGTTATAAAAGTATTTTACATTTCTGGAAACCACCATTCACCACCAACAATCACATGTACATTCCTCAGCCCGAGGTCCCTGCCTCTATGTGACAGAGTGACAGGTGTGAGGAATGTTCAGGTTATGTGAGTGCTGCATTTAAAACCAAGGACCAAACCCTGTTGTTTTCCTTAACCTTCAACAAGTATTTCATTTTTTAAACCGGTTACACATATAGGTAACCAAAGAAAAGTTTCAAAAGACTAGGGAAAATGCCAGCAGCATGACTTATCATGGAGGGATATGATAATAGCCAAGTAAAAGAGGAGGGGGAAAAAAGCTTCCTACATGAGCTGAACTCGGGTCTCAGAGACTAAAGCAAGCCCCCACCAACCCTACTGCCACCATAAATCTCAGGACAATCACATACTTTTCCAGTTTTGTATTGGCTAAGAACTCTGGAGTGTAAACTTAAATACAGACCACATGCATACTCTTTTTTTTCTTTTTCTCTCAGTTCTTTGTTTAAGTTTCAAGGTTTCATGTCAACAAAGTTGTAGCAGCTGATTGAGCTTCCCAGTAATGCAAGTAAGTAATGTCTAGAATATGACCCCAAATCCAGATGAATTGAAGAGGAGAAGTCTAAGATGCAGAGCAGGAACAAAGTGGAGATAAAGGAGTAGGAAATCTAAACTCTTTCTCCCTTCAGGTTTCATGTTATTTTTATATACCCAGCCACTTATGTAATCTCATACTTTCTTAATTCTCACATCACTAACCTGGAGTAATGCAAACCATTTTGACCCAGACCTTCTCCACCCCTTCACCTCACACACACACGCACACGCACACGCAAACACAAACACAAACACACACACATTTATTTACTATGGCAGTCTTCCATGTGTGCATCATGTAATTGTGGTTGCCATTGTTTTTAAATGTTGTTGTAGACTAGTAGACAGTAGAGTTTATTAAGCCTTGTTGTCAATCAGTAATGCCAAGTGAATAAATTATTTTGCTGTGTTAAAGGACAGGTTGTGTAATTATTATGTATGCATATAACTTGTTTATCTTCTGTTCATTCTATTTTCTTTTCAAAAACAGATATTGAACAGAAAAATTAAGTGGTTTGATTTTCACATCAATACACAAAAATCTAAACTAAACAAAAATATGATAGCATTGTCAATTGATATTCCAATTTAGTTTTATTTATATTGCATCAATTCACAACAGTGGTCATCTCAAATGATCTTAGATGAGGGACCAGACAAAGAACAGCTCACAAGACCCTCTATGATGGATGAAACTATTGGACACCATGTTCCTTCGCCCGGGCGTGGGTTACCGGGGCCTCCCCCTGGAGCCAGGCCCAGGGGTGGGGCCCGCCGGCGAGCGCCTGGTGGCCGGGTCTGTGCCCGTGGGGCTCGGTCGGGCACAGCCCGAAGAAACGACACGGGTCCCCCTTCCGACAGGCTCACCACCCGTGGGAGGGGCCAAGGGGGTCGGGTGCATTGTAGGGGTGGCACGGATCACAAAACTCACGGTTCGGTGTGTATCACGGTTTGAGGTCTACGGTTTACAGTTTTGTACGGTTTCTTATTTTTTTTTAACTTTTTTTAACTTTTAGCCCCATAATACACACCATTACACCAGTGGAACACTGTAATAATTGCTGAAAAGATTTTACTACGAGA